>NW_027121927.1:2400000-3600000 GCF_030686945.1 Centruroides vittatus
AAACAAGTCACAGTTTTTACGAAATTTTGTGTAGACCTGTTGAGTTAGACCCGGTATTGATTTACTTTGAACTTAGAAGTAGTTTTGCCTAGAACGTCTATTGGTTGTAAGGTAATGTGGGGTTGTAATGTAATCAAAAACGGGATTGGAACCCGCGATTCTTAGAATAAGAATGACTAAAGAGTAAAATGCAAATCGAAAGATTCTATTAGTGAAAGTTTCCTAACGATTGCGCGATATTAACGCATTTTCTTGGCACCAACGCGCTAGTAAACACAGAAAATGATCGCAAAAGAGAGTAAAAATCGGTAAGGTACTCGATAGGACAAAAGTCTTTAATTAAAATTTATTCGTACGATAAAATGCTCGCGACTTCCAACCAGGTTACGGTTGGTAACAAAGCGTCCCGCCGAGAATTATGTAAATGAGGGAATGTAATTCTTTGTAAATTGGGATTTACAAAGAATTATTATTATTTTTTTTTTTACTGGAGCGATGATAAAGAGTTGGAGGAAGATGGCGGTAATCCGACCGACGAAGACGTTTAAACAAGAAAACGGTCGTTAATAAAACAAATAATGTCGTTAGAAAAGTGGGTGAATTACTCGACTAATTTTAACTCGGCCATTCCGTTTATCGGCCCGCCGCGTTGCTATGGAAACCTTGATCCCGTATTTTCATAAAGGAAAGATCTCCGTCTACTAAAGCGTCGTCTTCGCAAATTAAGTGTTCATTTTTCCATTTTTATACGGTCAATAATTTCAATATATATTCTATAATACTGTATATTAATTTGGGAGTTCCGTGTAAAAAAAAAAAAATGAAATTATTGAAAATATGAGCGTAAAAGGCTATATGGACATTTTTAGTTTTATTATAATATAAAACTTATTAAAAATTTCTGTAAAACAAAAAAATAAATTAGTATGCCTGAGATATTTAGCCTATTATTAATACAGATAGGGATCAATTCTAGGGTCTATTTGATGGTGCAGATTATTTAATGTCATTAAGTATCCACTAGAATTGGCTGTAAAATAAACCCTAAATTAAATAAACTTTAGAATACACTTGACATTTTAAACTATAAATCTCATTTTGAATTTCGTAGTTCTATAGGCCTATTATTTGGTAGTAATTTTACTTATATTTTGCAGTAGTTTTGACGTTTTAAATTCTTCCGGACAATAGAAAAATGGGAATTTAAAATCAAAATATCTTTGAAATTGTTCTCATCGTAAAATTTATTGTCTTTCTCGACCCTTTGACGCCATGTCAATAGTTCCAAGCAACATCTTATTCTAGAAGGTCGATCGCGCTCGACACCTTGACCAACACATTTCTTTTAGAAATATTGTTTTTAGAAACACGAATATAAATGAATTGAGCATATTATAAATATATTTCTTTTAATTTTATTAAATTCAATAATTATATCATTTTAAATATAATTTATTTGAAAAAATAAGGCAAAAATAAAGTCGTTTCAGAAACTTTCTTAAAGGATATTTTGGAAAATTAAAATATAATAATTTTTCTCTCGTACGTTAATTATTTTAATGTGTTTATAAATACCAACGATCGAATTAATTTTTTTTTTCAAATAAAATGTAATGGCGTATATTAATTACGTAAAGTTTAGAATTAGTCAAACGTTTTAAATGACAAATAACAAGAATTTGATAAAATAAAAATATTTTCTAAATTATTGTGAGCAGAATAAATAAATAAAGTAATAATTACCACATAAGAACTTAATTGCTATTCTTAATCCTATTGTGGATCATGATTATAAATAAAAGTTATTCTATATCAAAAACTGAAAGATTGCTGTAAAATTTTTTTTAATTAAGAGTTTTCTTAAAATCTGTCTAAGTTAAATAAAATCGTCATTAAAAATTAACGTTAAAAACTTAAAGGAATTAGGTTAATTAATATAAATTACGAATTAAATCCGAAAATTGTGAACTTGATCTGTTAATGATATGACAAGTTGACAATGATATGACAATGATATAAGTTAATGATAAAACAACGAGTCTGATATTTAGATATTTTTGTAAATTTTGCGAAAGCTTTTGTAAAATTCAAAAGAAATTTATTATTTATGATCATTGTAACCTTAAATATATTCAAAACTCTAAGGATATTATACTAGAAAATGTCTGTAAATATTTTTATACGAAATTTTAATTTTATAAGTCTAAATATACTATATTGCAGGGGTGGCCAAAAAGTCGATCGCGATCGACCAGTCGATCGCCAAGCCAATTTTGGTCGATCGCTAGCGATGTCTTGACTTAATGTATTATATTTGTAACCGAACGCAACTGTATGCACGCAGTTATGACTCGACTCATAAGCAGTGAGTGCACTTCGTACTGAAACACAGTGTATAAACATAGTATGTATTTCACACTCCCCCTCCCCACTTAGACTATGCCTGTGACAACAAGTCGATCGCGACACATTTTTACGATAAAAAGTAGATCTTATGTGCACAAAAGTTGGCCACCCCTGCTATATTGTGTATTATTATAAACAATTGATTATTAAAGAGAATAAAATGCACGCAACTTCGAAAATAACATAAATACCTTTCAAAAAAATCCAGCAACGAGTTGCGTGACTTTCCGGCAAAAAATTTAAAATCGTGTGTGGTGCCATCTGTTAGGATATTTTATAGTTATGCAACGAATATTCGGTTACTATTCGGTATTCGCCTTTTCGGCCTATTTTTCGCTATTCGGCCGAATACCGAATACCTAAAAACAGGAGTAAGAAATAACAAAAGCACAGTAAATTAATCATTTTGGTATTTAGATTTAATGTTATTAGATTAGTGTTGTTTGTTTATATTTATTTATAACTTATAACCTGCACAAAATAAAAAACAAAATAATATTAGTCACATGTATTCACAATTTATAATTACAAAGATCAGCACACGTGCTGTACACACCTATTTGTTCGAGAATCATCGCACATCTGAGGGACTGACCCTGCCTATCCTTCTTTTTAAGCGCTCGTCTTTGCTCTTCCCTTTCTCTTTCTTCTATCGCTCTAGTCCACGTATGCCTATGCATACATCATAATGTGCGCGCACGATACTTTCGATTCGTCACTTTTCCGTCGTAGATTTCCCATTTTACAATTACGTGACTCATAGCCTGGTGATAACGGAGAAAAGAGACAGATAGGACGTCGGTATAAGTCACAGTTATGATTTCACAGATTCGAGACAGCTTGGTATCCCAAACGGCCCCAGGCTTTCGCCCGTGCACACTAAGTGACTTTCATTACAAGCATTTATCTTTCCGAAGTCTATGAGAACAATTATTTGGCATTGACGGCTGCGAATTTCGCACCAATATGCTGCCTCGGCTTGTTCGATTATGTTATCAACTCAATTTCTTATTTATTTTCACATTTTCACTTCGCAGTCCTTCTCCGTTCTTTTTCCGTTATTTACACGTGTAGGTCATTTCATTGTTATCCACATTTGATATCATCACTTATCACATACTGTCATGACGCTCCTGTCTGTCCGCTACAACTGTCAAGAATTAACGCGATTGGCGAAGCGTAGTGACAGCGGGCCAATAGAGAGCAGGGTCCTTGCCATAATGCGGTTTGCGCGCCAATTTTCGTACGTGCGTTAATCAAGCCGAATAGTTTGGCCGAATATTCGGCTATTCGGCCACGCTCCTGGCCGAATATTCGGTATTCGGTCTGAGGCCGAATATACTATTCGTTGCAACATTAATATTTTACTTCAAAAATATTTTTATATTATTATAAAATGGCAAAAAAAACCCTTAATTTTGAGGGTAGGGATGGGTTTTATAAAAAATTGTAAATGCTAACAATGAATGAAATCTTCATTAAGTCCGTCCCACTCGAGATATGACACATGATCCCCTTTTACCTGTCCATCCCTTTGACCTTTAGCCACCAAAATTTAATAGCATCAACCCACCTAATACACAAATAAATTTCCCTGCAAAATTTCAGACATTTTCGACTAAAGGAACAGGGGTTATTAAGCTCCAAAATGGGTAAACAAGGTCATACTGGCCTCACACTCACAGACAAACATCCATACATACAAAGAAAACCATGGCCGTAAGAATTTACGGAGTCTGCGGTGGGTGATTGAGTGGGACTTGGTTTTCACTGTAATATTTAGGGCTCCAACTAGAAAAAGTTTTTAAATTGGTATTAAAGCGTATGTAAGATTTAATACAGAGCCTTTTATAAAGAATAAAGTTTGAGAACCACCGATTACTGTTGTTAATGATAAGTATGTTTATTGTACTCGAATAAGTTGGAAACTCAGGTAAAGTATATTTATGGCACTTAATTATGTTTGTTACAAACAAATATAAGAACAAAGAAATGAATTGAATACAACAATTTAGAAATATTCACGACATATATAAAAGACTGACCACCATCTCATCTCCTTTTCCCACATAATCTGAATGTCAGTGTTATCAAAGGTCATAGTTGGAACTGTGGATTCCGACCTAGTAAAGTAGAATGACAAACAAATGTACAATTTCGACCTCAGTAGAACAAACAACAAACCACCTGCACAAAACTTTGACATCTTAATACACAAATTCTAACATTGTAACATATATAATCTAACACTGCCCCGAATAAAAGGTGATCAGATCGTCCAACCACGGAATACAAAGCAACTTTAAGTGAAAAGCATTCTAGTTGATTTATTATTGAAAGTATAAATATACAGAAATGCATGAATAATTATTTCGAATATAAATATTATTAAATTATTAATTAATTAATTAATTAATAATTTCAATTTCTATTTGATGATCCGAAATTTTCAAATCAGATGAACGATTGATAACTCAACCATGTGGCCAACACATTGAGCACGACCTGCTGTTTTGACTGTGTATAACATTTAGTTGGTAACGAAAGCAAAGTGCTTGTCAACTGAATGCGGCCAGAATCACATAGATTCAAATTCGAAGGTCTTCGTACTATCGTTTATTTTTAATTGTGCAAACTGAAACGAACTATAACTGGAACAAAGAGAAAGTTACGAAAATTTGCTGCATTCTAGAGGAACAACTGATATTATTAATAGTTGTAGTAATATGTGAATATTTTACTTTCTGATGCAAGAGAACTTTGTATTTTTACAATATGAAAGAATTCAAAGAATTTAAAATGAGTTGTAAACATAAAATACTTAACTGGTTTCCAGAAGAGAAAATTGCGAAAACAAAAGAACGATAAAATTTAATAAATACCCAAATCTAGATGGATTTTTCAAATTGACGACGGCTAAAAAAGTTATTTTGACAATACGCCAGGGCCAGATGAATGTGAACAAAACAGCAAAGAAGGAATTATAGCAAATATGGAAAGAGTGAGTATACCTACAGTCTATCATTTAGAAAATGAAAACAACAGAAGTCCTACAGCAACAAGTACAGTACATTTATATTATCTTCCGATCATGCATTTTACCTACCCAGTCGATATTACTGATGAAAATACACGAAAACAAATTTTTAACCTAGAATCATTTAAACCAAAAGGTCCTTTTCTCGTAAACTCCGATACCAAACATTCTCTTTCTGTTAAATATTATTCAC
The DNA here is from genome assembly GCF_030686945.1 of Centruroides vittatus. Lineage (NCBI taxonomy): Eukaryota > Metazoa > Arthropoda > Arachnida > Scorpiones > Buthidae > Centruroides > Centruroides vittatus. Next base: position 2,405,637 of record NW_027121927.1, read on the forward strand.
ACGAAAAAAAGGGACAAGAAATAGAAAGAAAATGATACTGCTATTCTTCCAAACTAAATGTAGCATACTGTGAGCCCTGTTGGCTTTTTGCGGATATAAATAATAAAAATTACTATAATTCTTAGACAAAAGGATTAAATGACTGACAAGGGTTATCTAAAAAATTAAAGAGCACGAAATTGCATTTATTCATATTCAATCATACATTGTGTATGATTTATGGAAAAAGGGAAAACTATTGAATCCAAAATGTGTTTTGAAGATAGTATTAACAAATAGAGAGATATTACTCGAACAATCGTATATGCCATCCTGTACAAAATAATTTAACATTTAGAACAGTGATTTTCAACTGGTGTGCCACGAGAGGATCGTAAGTGGGCCGCGATTTTTGAAGGTTATTAAACAAATTATTTTCGAAAGCCCGAAGAACAATAAGTGCAAATGTCAAAATTAAAACCTCTTTAAATTGATTATACGAGTTTTTCATTGTTATTATAAATAAACGTAGGCTTATACATAATATAGTAGAAAATATATATTCATAAGCAAAATTATATATACATAACACTGGGTTATTTCATTTAAAATAAAATTTTCTTTTAATCAAAAACATATCTATAATAGCCCATATTTAGTTCAAATTATTTTAACTTAGAAATAATGGGACGTTGGGCAGATTTATAAAGACAATTATCGTGCCACTTTTAAATGCAAATTAAGACTTAATGTTAATTGCTTTTTTTATGTAAATGAAAATTATTAATTTAAATAACTATTGTTGTAACTTACTGCTATTTTAAGGAGGAACAACGTTGTTTTATTTAATTTACAAAAAAAATAGACAAAAAGGAATTAGGTAAGTGGCAAGTAATGTGACGATAGAATGTTTACAAACACAACTTTAAATCACGTAATTTATTTCGAGGAGATTTTTGCCGCGGAAATTTAATTATAGGTTCAAGTGTGTCGTAAGATAAAAAAAAATAAAAAACACTGACTTAGAGGAACTACTGAGTCAATTAAAAAATAAAGATTATTTGAACGTCAGCAGTGGCAATTTTTTTAATCGATTATGTATTTAATTCTGACTTGTAAACTGTCTACATCGTTGTGCCAACTACGACAGCTTATTGTCACTGAAAACAATTTAAAATTGTTTCAATATAGTTTATAAGAAGAAAGAAATTTTATAATTATTGTGTTGTTCTTTTATATTTCTCACATTTAAGGGAAGGTGGTTTAAGATTACGAGTGAGGTGAGAACGCGCGACCCATTTATTAAATTTCTGACAACAGTGATTTTGGTCACGTGATTAATAATTGTCGCCAACATAAAATATACTGTATACGATTTTAACTTCGGCTACAACCTGAACTCGAAAGAAAGCAAATTTGAGAATTTTCATGCCTGTCGATGTTATTTTACAATGGTATGTATAAGAATTATATAACTGATTTATATAATAATTTACTTAATATTTATTATTTAACTTGTTTTATTAATTTTTATATATTACTAAACCAATAAAGTAAAACTAAAAGCAAAAAGAAAAACAATTTATTTAACAATTTATAAATATTCTAAATTTTTAAAAAAATGGAACTTTAAACTTTTAATTTTGAATTTCAGTTTTAAAGTAGCTTTATTTAGGTACTCTCTTATCTCAATTACAATAAATTTAAAAAGTATATAATTGTTCTCATTCTCACGTAAGGTATAAAAGGGTAAAAGGTGTTAATAAAATAAAAGTTATAAAAGTAAGATAAATTCTACAATAATTTCCTCAAAAATTTATTTTTGAAATAAGGCGATGTAGATATAAAATAATTTTCAACAGTGCTTTCTGTTAAACATAAAAGATTTAATTAATATCAAGGTATTATTTTGACTGAATTTGAAATAAATAAATAAACTTACTTATTTATCCCAAATTTAATGAAGGTTCTGAAGGAAAAACTTTATTATATAAATTTTGGAATCGAAGTGTGCACAAAATCAGTCATGATTTTAAAGTAATTTCCAAATATTTAAAAAAATAATTTGAATAAAAATCTTTTAAGTTAGCGCTTATCAAAATTTTAGTATTAAAACTGCTATTTTAACTATTTTGAATCTTATCGATGTACTGTACTATCATCATTGTTATTTATATAAACTAGCAATAACTTTTAAATGTTCTATCGTCTTAAAACACAGAAAAAACACAAAATTCATTATTTTATTAAAATATTAAAAATAAATAATTTTTGAATTTTTTCACAGAATATTTACAATTTATTTGTATGCCAACTTTAATTATAAAACATGATATAGGCCTATAAATACATTGCTTTAAATTTATTATTATTCCCATCAATTTGTAAGTTATTAAAATGTAAATTGAGCTATTTTTTAATAATTAATCGAATGGGTTAATTAAATATTACTTATATAGCGACATTTATAATGTTTTCTCAGCTTTTTAAATTAGATTCTTAATCCGATTCTTGTTCGACCCAACAATTCGTATTTTTAAATATATTAATTTATCAGTTCGATTTCTTCAATTACATTAAAGCACTTTTATTATTAAACGAAAAGTCCAAAAAGTGCAGGAAACTTTTAACTCTGATTATCAGTTTCTTTATCTAGAAATTCCCATTACTTGAAAGAGCGTTTGAAATATGAAGTGCGATTCGAAACAACATCCATCATCGAATCTATACGCAATATTTTTCAAGAAAATATCTTTTGAATTTTATCTTTACATTTTGAAATAGCAAAAAGAATTATATAAAAATCTTATCACCCCTTTTAAGTAAACGATTTTGTTGTTTTTATAACTGCTTTAGTATGTTTTATTATATAATGTTGTGTATTCTTGAAAATGTAATATCTCTCGATGTGTATAGTAAAATTATGATTTATTTGAAGAATGGAAAACGCTTTAAAAACTAAATATAATACAATAGAACCCATTAGTCTGTCACTCTTTAGTTCGTCATCACCGATTAATTACAATGCTATAGTTAATTTAATAGTCCTATATTTATACTTATTTGTAACTGCCGTTATCCATTTATTTTAAGTGAAATTAATTAATATTAATAAAATGGCCTGGATAGAAAGTATATTTTAAAAATTCATAAATATTAGAATAAATACTAAAATAAATTAAGTTTCTTTACATTTTATTTTATTTATTTTTATTTTTTCCATTTTAGGAACACAAATCTTACGATGGAGCGGCTTTTATCTAGAAGCTTCCATCATCCTCAATGTGTAAAATACGTTAAAATCTTCCTTTGGCGACGATACAATTATATTTTTAAAATATCAATAGTGTAACCAGGTGTAAAAAAGGAAAGAAGGAGCCAGTTTCATATTGTTCCCCCTTGGCAGAACGCCTGTGTGTTGTGTTGCATCAATCCAATCCGAATGCATTTATTATAATTATAATTTTAAAACAAAAAAATACAAGAAACAACAGGAAATAATTTATTTAATTTTATCCGATTTTAGTCAATTTAGGTCTTGATATTCCGAAACAGAAAGTTTTAGTAATATAAATGAGTTGTCCAAATTAGATAAGTTTGAGGAAAAAGAATAAGTGAAGAAAAAAGCTTTTTAAATTCCTAATTTAATGTAGAAGTGGAGACAAGCGATCAGTTATTATTACAGTAGAGACTCGTTAATCGGAACCCCGGTAATCGGAATTGCCGGTAATGGAACGATTTTCAGTCGGACTGTGTCGTGCTGAATCGAACGTTTTTGATACTAAATTTACTTCTAAAGTATAATTTTCATGTTTTTATATTCTTCAATATATTTATTTTGTTTGTACAAAATGCAGAAATAATTTTTAACGATACGATAGCCTCGATTATTATTATAAAAATTTTCGTTAGGCTTAAAATCGACGAAAATTCAACACGAAGCGACACGCAACGGAGAAAAATTCAACACGAAGCGACACGCAACGGAGAAAAATTTGAACATCGGACAGGTTAATATATCAATATTTATTCGTACATAATCGGTAATCGGAACAAATCACTAATCTGAACAACCCCAGTCCCCAATTGATTCCGATTTTCGGTTCTCTACTGTATTATTTATACGTTTATATCTCCGCTTGTCTCCACTTTTACATCTCTATGCTCATGCGCGTAGATAATACTTAATTTTTAAAATGTTTTCAAATTTTACGTTAAAAGTTTGTATTCTTTTTCTCTCAAGTAAATGTGTTGGCGTGAACGCCTACGTTTTTAAGTTATTTCACAAAAAACATTAAATTTGATTTCATGTCCTTTGCGTTCCGAATCATCATTTACAATTTTCTCGATTTCCTGTAAATCTTCTGCATCTGATTCATCATCTCTAATCACTAATATATCTTCTGGATCATCCATGTCTACTGTCAATTCTCCTACTTCTGGATCATCCTTCTTATCCATGGATTCTCGTTGACCATAACTAATTTCTTCAGTATCTTTACCTGTTAAATAAAATATAATTTACAAAAGAAAAAAGAAAAAAATTAAATAAAAATCAAGGCTAACCTTCTCTTAGCGTATCAACTAATGAAGAATCCCTCTTAAAATAATTTCTTACAAGCTGCAAGAATGCCAAAATGATTTGCAACATAGAAGAATGGGCAATTTTTTAAAATAAACTTACCAGAATGACAAGAATCACATTAAGAATTGTAGAAATGATGCAAAATTTACACAATTTTTCAAAAAACGTTTTCTCTGCTTCGAGCTCGTAAGGATAGAATAGGTTCTTTCCCATTATGCTAAATTTCTCTATTATGTAGAAGAATTTGTAAGTTGTTATCTTCATGCCACGAAGGAGTTTGATCGTTAGTGGCTTAATATGCGCCCAGCAACGTATACAAAATGTGTTCAGATGCATCTGCCTCCCTGAACAAATTTCGTTTGATGGAGATGGCATGCATTGAAAATATTGCGAAAATGTATCCGTGTATAATTTCATTCTCGTTAGAATTTCAATTAATACGGGCATAACTTTTAAATTTTGTAAATATTTCTCGGTTAACTTTTTAGTTTTTTGTTGAAATTTCTTTAAAATTTCAGTGAAATCTGTAAATAAATTGTACGAATGGAATGATATAAAAGTAACTGTGATGCAGGTTCAAATTTAGACGTGTTGTAATCCTAAGCTATAACACATAGAAGCCCTTCCTCCTCCATTAAATAATAATAAATTAAAAAATATAAGGCCTTTAATTGAAGCCTCTCAGCGTGAGACATATGCTTTAAATTATTTAAACTCAGCTCTAACGAAATGATAAAATATGCTTACATTTACGTTTTGATTTTGATTCGGGTGGAATGTCTTCTTGTGCATTATCTGCAAACAAATGAATGAATATAAAATGAAAATTTTATTTATGAACTTTATTATTATTATTATTTGTTATTTTTTCGTCCGATGGTTATTTTTAAGTTTAAATATTTACAGACAAATTCGCCGAAGTAGGGATCACCATTCATTAGTTTGTGTTCCAGACGATACATTCGCCAGGGGGACTTTTTAATCTGCATTTTCCAGCGCTCTCCTCTCTGTGGATAAAAGGACGAAACACCTCGAAAAGGCAAGATGGAGAAACAAGGACAGTCGTACATCACCAGTTTCAATTTTAGAAAATATTTTATTTTTAATTGGAAACTTTTTTGTGTTTTAATAAGGACTTTTTAGCTTTTTTCGACGGCTCGTAGCTAAAAGGAAAGGTCGGTCGCCGAGAATGTATCGTCTGGAACACAAACTAATGGATGGTGATCCCTACTTGGGCGAATTTGTCTGTAAATATTTAAAATTATTATTATTATTATTACCTTCCTTAAAAAATTCAAAACAAACATTTTCTGAAATTGCTGCAAAAACGATAAGAAACAAAAATATGTCTCGAAGATACATGGCTGCATAAACAATTAGTTGATTTTCTAACAACAAAACATTTGTAACAATGAGGATTTTGACAATCCACTCTATTATTTTTCTAAAACATTTTCAAAAATTTCAGACTGGATCGTAAAGTCATCCTAGTGTTTTGGGGATCCGGGTTCGAGTTTCAATTGACTCGAAAATTTTCATGACGTGTTGATTCAGATATGCTAGGTCCCATTGTAAACAATTTAGCATCTCCTATTAAGGGACCCACTAGTTCATAAAACCACTAAACCTCGGTCGTGGATTTGCATTCCACCAACACGGAGTTTTCTGGGTTTTCTTTGCTTGTCTAACACAAGTTTCCCATAGAAAGTCCTCACGGGAAGCACTCACCTTTCTCGACAGATCACCCAAGACTCGAGCTACCTTTTTCCATTAACAACCAACTAACTAAAGTTATAAAGTTTTCTCGGAATTTAATATTTCTTATCAACCAAATTCATTTATTATAAATTTTAATAGGTTTATTTGATATTTAAAAATTGAATAAATTGAATTATATACCCGAAATTGTAAGGAAAAACAAAACATTTTCAACAAGATGTAATGTTCTACAAATTTCTCATGAACTTTTATCACAGAAAATGCTCAGTAATAAATTATTTCCACTCGACTTATATCATGAATTATGAGATATTCGATATTAAGATTCACGTTTCCCATTTCTTACAACCATAATTTTAAATAGGAATAAATTTTTGCAATTCTTTTACGTTTGTTAAATTCATAAGTACTTTTCGAAATATATTCGTCTTCGAGCAGGTTTCATTCGGTACAAGTTCGTATCTCGTTATTTTTCATTTATTTATAATTAGGGTTTCTCATTTCCCGGTCTTTTGCTTGTCCCGGGATTCCGGGATAGAATTAATTATTTTTAAGAAATGCAAAATATCTTGAATTCAAATGATATGAATATTTTTCATTTTTAAAGTAATTTAATACGTTCTGCATCCTCCAAAATCATATTAATAATGCTGTGTAAGATATATATTATAAATTACCATCGAATTTCGTAGAAATTTTCACAAATAGAAAAAAATTATTAAAGTTTGCTGGAAACTGCATACAACAACAACAACAACAAAATGCTTTGAATTGAGTTGAAAATAAGAATAAAAGTGTAAGATTTTAGATGATAGATGAAAACAACCGGTAAGTAAACCAAACAAGTGACCCCAAAAAACATAAAGATATAAAGGTGAACGTTAAGATTCTATACTGTACAGTACGTTTCTGACACGAAAGAAAATATTGAAAAACGGTGTAAAATTCGCTGCAATTCAAGACGATAGATAAATTGAGGAGCGTTTTGAATAAAAGAACGGATAAAGAGAAACAGTAAAACCGAGACCAAATAGAGTATTTCGAAACGACACATTGAATAAATTTCATGTAGTCAGAGAGAGATGATAAGAATGGAATAGATTTTATCAAGAACAAGTCGAAAGGCCCGATGCAGGCATCGGTGCATACTAAATTACAAATAAAAATAATAATATGCTGAATATTATATTGTTAATTTAAATACAGTAGAGCGTCGAAAATCGGAATCAATTGGGGACTGGGGTGGTTCCGATTAGTCATTTGTTCCGATTACCGACTTTGTACGAAAAAATATATTAACCTGTCCGATGTTCAAACTTTTCTCCGTTGCGTGTCGCTTCGTGTTGAATTTTTGTCGATTTTAAGCCTAACGAAAATTTTTATAATAATAATAGAGGCTATCGTATCGTTAAAAATTATTTCTTCATTTTGTACAAACAAAATAAATATATTGAAGAATATAAAAAAACATGAAAATTATACTTTAGAAGTAAATTTAGTATCAAAAATGTTCGATTCAGCACGACACAGTACGACTGAAAATCGTTCCGATTACCGGCCATTCCTATTACCGACGTTCCGATTAACGACGCTCTACTGTATAATAGCTAGAGGCGCCTCTAGTGGCCGTTTTTGGCAAACCGTGACAGAACGAGACTGCCAATTTTTTCAGCTTTATATAGTAGATGATGTCGGTAACGATCGCAAACGGACCGTCCGTGTGGAAAGAAATGTCTGAATACAACCAAATGTTAACATAGTGACGAAGATAATGTTGGAACGAGCAAATCAATCTTTTTGTTTGCGTAGCGAATTTCTAAACGACCCGGCAATCATATCGTTTCAGCGATAAAGAAAACATAGAAACAATTGGAGAACATTGATAAAAATTGCGCCACGTAGAGATTCTATCTCAATAGAAAACTATCAAAAACTTGAGAAGAGTATTCGATGAGATAGTGTTTGTCGTCGCTCGGACAGCAAGAACATTATCTCAGAGACAACAAATTAAAGAAACCAATTGCAGAATCCTACCTGGTTGTTGAATTATTCGTGCGTGGTCGCTGGCCTCAATGTAGAATTTCTGGAAGATCGGGTTTTAATAATTTTAAGGAATTCTTATTGAGTTGTATCGACTTGCGGATTCTACTACATGCCATTTTCGGACTTGGCAAAAGAAGAACGAATGTTATTTATAAAATAATGGAAGATTTGAGAATGCAATTACAGATTATATGAACGATTCCAACGCAATAAGTTTTGTCAAGAAGAAATCCACGATTTGGAAATTTGCAAAGAAGAGACGTTGAAGCGATAGGATATAGATAAACGTGAACACTTGACCCGGTTATATTACATGTAAAAGAGCATGTAGTGCCGTAAGCATAGATAATAAGCTTACAGTACCACATATTTATTTATATGTTGGCTTGTGAGCAAGGACGACGCCAGCCAATGGGTAAGGGGGGGCAAGATGATGTAAATTGATAGAGGATATGAATTGTATGTAGGTAAAATAAAAACGATTCATAAAGTTTTAATCATTCACTATGTACCGGAAAAGAAATATCTCAAATAAAACATTTTCTTTAACTTACAAGAAGCCTAAGAAGATTATTTTAATTAAAACTTAGCATTTAAATAACTTTTTCGAATTTCTAGGGGAGGGCAACTGCCCCTCTGCCCCTCCCCCTGGCGACGCCCTTGCTTGTGAGTCCTGTACGACCGATGTTAAAGCCTCGTGAATTCGTGAACAGGTAACAAATGAATAATGAATATGAACACAAAAATGTTTGAGGAGAGTCGGTAGATCTAAAAGCACCCAACAGTACAGTTTTACCATGTTACGAGTACGAGTTTAGTATCTGATCGTTAAGAAATAGAAACTCCATTTATCTGTTGTCAGCTGTGAAACGATGTTTCTGGTTCGGAGAGTTTCACAACAATGAAATCAATTTTAAAGAAACGTACTCTAGAAATTGAAGTAACAACTACTTGAATGTACAGTGTGTGGATGGGACAAAAGAGGGAACGAAGTTTCCTAACATATGAATAAATAATGATATTGAGTCAGGCGTCGATGCATATCATCTCTGTTTTAGATTTCAAAACATTTAGAGTTATTCACTTCTATACCAAAATGATAAAAAAAGAAATACTTTTTTCCTTGTAACTTTGAAAACTTTCAAGTTCCCAGAAGAATCGGAGTTCCAATCAAACTTATTCCTAAAACTCATTCAGGTGCAACACTCACTTCTTCTGTTTGAGGAAAATTGACGAAAAAGTCAAGTGAAAAAGCTGAAAATATTTCTGTTGTAAAAAGAAAATTATGTCTTCTTTTATCCTCTCTAATTCTTTTAATATGAACAATAGCTACAGACTACAATATTTATAATTTTGTATTTATAATTTAACAAGTGTTGCGTACGACATATTTTAAAATAATAAATAATCGACATTCCATTTAGAAACTTTATGGCAGATGCCATTATTATCGCCAACCACTAAACTGACAAGTTAATTAAGTATTTTATAAATTAATCGCTCTAACGAATGTCACGTTTTTTACCACCCTCTAGACGTTTTAACGATTAATTAATTTAATAATTTCTTATAAATGTTTTTTTATATTATCAAATTAAAGCTATCACTTTTCGTATTAAAGTAATATCTTAAAATGCGGATTTAATTATAATTTATATTGAAGTATCGGATGATCTTAATTAAAGTATCCAGCTATTCAATGCCGTCTAGAAAGATATTTAACAGTCCAGATGAAACCAAATTTGAAATGATGACATTTACGTAAAAAGAAAAATTAGTACTAAAACTAACTACTATGTGTTTTAGTACTAATTAGTACTGGCGCTGTAAACAACAAACATTTTATTTGTACAGTACAACACATTCACGATACAGAGAGACCTTAGCATTGCAGGGGATACGGATCATTGTGATTCCTATTCTGAAGGCGATAAACACTGTGTTCGGTTGACTACCGGTAATCGATCTTCTGTGATACTTCTCACATGCAATGTGATACTGTCTTTCAAGGTGCCAAATTTGTCTACATGTCCTGAAATGTCATCATATGGTGATTGAATGTGAACTGCTATATACCTCTCTAGACACCAATGAATAGTAGAACTTTAATTATTATAATCCAGTATTTGTTATAACTGGAAAAAATCGAATAAATTAATTCCGAAGTTAATTAATGGGAAATATAATGTTGTCAATCTAAATCAGCGGTCGGGGAACCGGGGTAAATTACCCCAAATGGGGTAAAAATGAAATTATTGGGGGTAATAAGGAATTTCTCCAAAACCGAAAGAGTAAAAGTTTTCAATGAAATTATTGTATTCCAAAATGATAATTTTATTTGGTTTGTCTATTATTTATTATTTTCAGCCGTAAAAGTGATTCAATAAATAGTGTTTAATTTAAATTTGTATCGATTTTCTCCTTTTCAAAATGAGGGGGATAATATCGACTTACACAAATATATTTTGGGGTAATGTCTAAAAAAGTTCCCCGCCCCTGATCTAAATGAACAGTAAGAGCGTTGTTATCGTAATAGTTGATGTTAGATGTACAGTACATTAGACCTACAAAATTCTGGTATTTGCGTACCACAATTTAGCGGTCAGTACCATTTTCTGAGAAACATTGATTCTGGTGGACTATACTTTTATAGTAGCAAAATTTTCGAATTTCTCTTTGTGCATTTATTTTCTTACGCATTTAAATATATGTGCGAACGAGAAAAAATTATTGTGACATTGTCACGATGCTGGGCTCATATTTTTAATTTATTTAATTTAAAATATATCTTATGGTCTCGATCTCAAATTATTAATGTCTTGCCCTGTACATCACACTTTTCCTGATAACAACAGTCATGTCGGTCATCTCTGTTCTGGGGAAAATTTTTGAATTGAAATCAAATCAATATATACGAACGTCTGATTTCAAATCAAAAATTAAACTCAGAAGTTCGTATATAGTTAATCGGGCCTTCTGGCCCCTAAGCTTTTCATATATGGTCTTAACTTTCATCTATCTAACATCATTTCTCGAGATTAAGAAAGGACAGACCGGCAACAGATGGGCGACAGTGGAAATTTATAGGTCTACTATTCTTTCAAATTGCAGCGCAATAAGAAGTGCGTAAATTGTTAATATTACCATTATAGATTTTTTCCGACACCGACGTATTTTTATTGGCGCAGCATTATGACTGGGACCCAAGAGGGCACCTTGACAATGCACCTAAAAGTTTCATAAACTGTATACCGTACAATTTCATAATCATTTTATGAACTGATTCTGGAGAAACTGCTTCATAACGAAAAATTTACGGTCTTAGGAAAATCTGAGAAAATGGGGCATTAAACTCGGAAGTCGGGATTTTTTTATCTTTTAAAATTCGACCTAACGAGGTTTTCTGTGAATTAAGAATTACAAATAAATTAAATTATCGGTCGGTAAACAGGCCCTAGGACGTTATCGTGTATATTAATTTAATCTAAATTTAGAAAATAAAACACATTTTCAAAACGAACTTGCAAATAAATAGCGTAACAATTAAGCATTAAATAAAAGAAAAATTGTTTCGAATTATATGACAATATAAGAATAGTATTGTTTAATTATTCATCTATTCAATACGAAGATGTGTCAAGTAATCTTTAAAATTTTACTCGTATGTTTCCTCATATCTACAATCGCTGTTGCATATTTTTCTAAACAGCCTACAGTGGAAGAGAATGAATATAAATTCAAATTTCTGAAGAATTATATCAAGTGCATTACTTATAAATTTGTAAATATGACCATCGACATTTTTTGGAAGGTTTTTGATTATGATTTGGTGAATCCAAAAACAATTTTTCTATTAATATTCCTTCATCTTAAATATCGTGAAATAAAACGTGAAGAGGATTTCCATTTATTCCGTACTTTGTTAACAGATATAAAAGATAAGCTACTAAAGAACGTTGCTACTTCCCTAGAACTAAACGCAATATTGTTAGCACAAGAATATTTATCATTCATCAAATACTATCAAAATTGGAATAAATTTATGAAGAATAATGAAGAAAAATTGCTTCATTTACGTAAAGAAACGAATAGATTATTCACTGATATGAAAATGGCTTCGGATAAATCTATGGAAGAATTTAAATCCATCACATCACTTATTCTAGAATTGAAATATGTTACCGATGAATTAAAACAAAAAAATGGTAACCAAGAAAATGACATTTCTTTATCAAATAATTACAAGAATATAATTGACACACACAGTAGTAATATAAATGCATCGACTATTGCCTCATCAGATAGCAGTACTTATTTCAGTGCTAAAAGCTTCGAACAGTGTAATGTGGTGAGACCATTCAAAGAAAATTGTATATATACAAAGACAAAAATGCAAATGGTAGAGATGTGGATCAGAGATTCACTAAGATATAATTGTGAAATTCCAGTTCACGAAGAAAAATAAAGTTTTGACTCCTTACAAAGCGAAAGTCATTAATTAGAAATTTATGCAATTTACTTTTTAAATATATTTAACTTTTTCGCCAAATTTAAAAATTTAACTTAAAAGTACTAATACAAATAAATAGCTTTACATGCGTAATTTTTTAATTATATTAATATTATTGAGTGATAATATGTTCAAAAAGTTCTAAGGCGGGTTTTACTTTCCCGGCTGTTATATATAATGGAGGGAAAGTGTGGCGATCGGTCAAAAAATTATTACCCAAGATTTTTGGACTCAGGGATCTTGAAACGTCGAGAAATGCAAAAAAATATTCGGTCTTTTTTTCTGTATGTATAGGTATTAGTATGTGGGGGGCACGATTATTATGTACCCTTTTTGAAACTTAATAATTCCTGTGCTTTTTGTCGAAAATTTCTGAAATTTTGCAGAGAGTTTGTTTATTAGGAATTGATGCTATTAAATTTTGGTAATTAAAGGTCGAGGGGGTAGTGAAATAAAGGGAATCATGTTATATATCTCGAGTAAAGTGACTTAACAAAGATTTTACTTGTTAGCATTTACAGATTTTTATAAAACTCATCTCTACGCTCAAAATTGTTTTGACATTTTATAATAATTAAAAATATAGAAAATTTTTATAACAAAATCCCATAACAGATAGCGCCAAACACAATTTTGTTTATTTATTTGATTAATAATAGAAAAGTTATTTTTTAAATAAAAAATCTCAACAGCCGGGAAAGTTGCGCAACTCATTTGCTAGACTTTTATTAATATAAAAAACATTTTGCGTATTCCATTTATTCCAAAAATTCAAAAAAGGTTAAGGAACCGCTGTACCCCCAGGTCCCATACAAGCTCTCGACGATCCTGTATGGAGATACATGAACAGGCTTGTTTATCAGGATGATATTCCTAACTTAGCTGTCTTCTTAAATGTCTAATTCTTCACAATATGAGACAAAAGTCGCTTCGACAATCGTTTCTGACGTCATCAGATGTTCATCCTAAGCGATTTTACTATACGACTAACCGGAAACGAACAACTATTAATAGGCTATTTAGAAAACTTATATTTTCAGTATGAAATAAGTGTTTTATAATTTCAGACAATTAAACAAAAATACATTTTTATCAATGAATCAATTTTCCTTCGAATTTTCATACATCAAACCTATAACTTAACAAAATTTTGGACAACTACAGTACTAAGTTAACAATTCAATAACTAATATAACTGAATCCCTCGATTAATATTTTTTGTGGTTCATTTTCTGTGCCTTACACAAAACTTGACGAATGAGATTAAATCAATGGAAATAAATCGTTATACCCCGTTCGCACACAATCCACGACTCACTTCGATCTCGATTTACCTACAATCTGGATTGTGACTGTCGCCAGTCGAACGTCGTGGCGTTCGCACAGGCAGTCAGCTTGAGAACAACCGGCTATTGTAAGCGATGATAAAACTGGCATAACTACTCGGTAAGTCACAAACACTAACACACAAAATGGAAGTTTTGATTAGAAATAAAAAACTTTTTCTTGCCATATATCTAATACTAGACAGATGTCATCGTCTCTCCAAACATCGTTTTTATTTCTTTGCCGATAGCCCGACACTTGTTCTGTAGCTATCTTGTATTTTCTCACGCGCGTGGGATTGTGGGATCTCTCTTATGACTGGATCTAGTTTCAAGAACTTTCTCGAGTCAATCGCGATTGAACCTCGTTTCAGTCGAGATTGAAACGGTCGAGGGTGTTCACACCAAGGCACAGTCGCCGACCTTGGTCACAATCTAGATTGAAATGCTCGGTGCGAACGGGGTATTAGACCTATAATTTGTGTCGCAGTGTTTATAGTTACGAGTAGTTTGTATCTGTTATTTTAAAAAAAACGCCTAAAAGAAGAAAGTGTATGATATAATTTCACCAAAATAGAAAAATTTGAACGCGAAAAAGAAAGGAAGTTTTTAAAAAGCAAAACAATAAAACCGTATTGCAAAAAAAAAAAAAAAAAAAAAAAAAAAAAAAAAAAAAAAACAGAAAACTACATCGAAAAAATAAAATAATAAAAAATAAATATTTAAACTATAAACCAAATTGAAAAATAAAAAAGTACATCTACTTTAAAAAAAAAAAAAATTAAAATGGAAACACTGATGGACAAATCCATACATTCGCTATTCGCCGAATGCCGAGTAGTGTGGATGGACAACACGAATACGTGGAAGCGAATACTCACTCCTTTGATTCGGTACAATTTACCGACAAAAATCGAGAAACGGTGAATACCGAATATTTGTTACGAGTAAACCATCCACACTATTCGGTATTCGCCGAATGTTTGCTCCGCATTTGACAAATAGCAAACGTGTGAATGTGCCCTAACAATTACTTTTACTTTCTTTTCTTTTCTTTCGAAGACACAATGTAGTGACGTAAACTTAAACACTGGGCGAATTTTTCATCCTTTTTATTCGGTTGGTATAACCGAATAAAAAGGATGAAAAATTCGCCCAGTGTTTAAGTTTACGTCACTACATCGTGTCTTCGAAAGAAAAGAAAAGAAAAGAAAATACAAAACACGGTTTCCTCAAGATAGAATTACTTTTACATCAATTCATAATGCGAAGATGGCTGGCTGCTCGGCAAGAATTTTTTATTTTTCGGGCCCTGCTATTTAAAACAGAGTTGAAAGTATGGAGATCGGTAAAAAAAAAGACCCTCCAAGATTTAAAATTTTTGGACTTGGAACACCTTGAAACGTCGAAAAATGCAAAAATAAATGGGGGGAGTGTCCACCACATAAACATACTAACATTCATAAATGTATGAATGTTAGTGTGTTTATGTGGTGGACACGATTTTGTACACCCTCTTTGAAGCTTAATAACGCCTGTGCTTTTTCTCGAAAATTTCTGATATTTTGCAAGGAGATTTTGTGTATTAGTTAGGGGGATTGGTTGGTGCTATTAAATTTTATTGGTTAAAAAGTCGAGGGAATAGGGAGAGAGAGGAGTCATGTGTCATATCTCGAGTAGACTTAATGACGATTTTACTTGTCATTAGCATTTACAATTTTTTTTTTTTTTTATAAAACTCACCCCTACCCTCAAAAGAGTAGGGTGTTTTACAAAAATTTCCATTTTATAATAATTAAAAATATAAAAAAATTTTAATACAATATCACAACAGATAGCGCCACACGCAGTTATAAATGTCACCAGAAAATTTAAGCAACTCGTTGTTGGATTTTTTCCTATTGATTTGAGAAGGCCTTTTGTAAATTTTTTATAGCAATTCGAAAGAAATTTCGTTCCTCATTCCTTCACTTTTGTTTACCAAAACTTCAGATTCAGGGATTTCTATAACAGTTTTCTTAAACTCTTTCCACTCTGTGGTTCTAAGGAAACTTTTTTAACAAACCGATTATGGATTCAGCCAGGTCCATAATGGGGCCTAACATATCCGGACGTACTACCCTCGAAAAATACCTGAGGTTTTTTGACCCGTTAGATTCGATTTTGGGTTACCCAGGGCAATAGGCTGCCACTTTAACCGCTCGGTCGACCGGCCATCTCAAAATCTGTCACATTGTCATCACCAATTGGTGCCGATGTGGAAAATTCGATCTGATTGGAATTTATTTCTAGCTTCACGGGAAAATGTTGCATTTTTTCAAACCGTTTCTTTTTCAAAAGTACTTTTTTAAATATAATTTTCAATATTACTTTCTATTAAGAAAGAACCATTCTATGTATAAAATTTGTTCCAAAAAGAAAAAAATTGGTCAAAGGGGACGGCTCTATCCCCAAGCTTCCTTATAAGCTCTCGACGGCCTTGATCGGAAGCATCCTTAATAGACCAAATCGTCATCGCTCGTACGGCCTAGTATCTTGAGTAACAAATCAATTTAAATTTAATACTGTTTTTCTTATTTTAATTTACAAAAACACCGAAACAGACGAAAGGCAATACATCATCGTGATTAGTGGAAGGTTGACTCTGCCACTCTCGGAGATCCCAGTTCAAGTCCGGCTCAGAAATTTTTTAGTGGATCCATTTATTAATACGTCAGATTATTATTCCGAAAGAAAATTATTTAACAAACTACAAGTAAAAGCTAATCAAATACGTCAATTGCACAGAATTGAAAAAAGCTTTATATTTACATTTCTCATTATTTTTATATCAACTCACTATTGAATACAATAGTTTAATTTTGTATAATGAAATTAAATATTTGCCTGGTAAAAACTAAATACAATTCGTTATCTTTTATTTAAATACGCATTCACTTTCTTAGTAATAAAAAAAAAATAATAATAATATAATAAAACGAACATTTTATATCATACTTTAAATTTTCTACTTTGTTAAATATTACTAAATATAATTACCTATTAACAATATAATGATATATATATATATATATATATATATATATATATATATATATATTTATTTATTTATTTATTTAATAAAGATTAATTTTTAGGATCGATTGTCCCATTTCCCGTCGCGCGATCTAATGGCCATTTTTAGCATATTTTTATGTTTATGTTTTTATTTTATAATATAATAAAAAACTACTTAAAATAGATAAATAAAATGTAATAAAATATCGCCAAAAATTATATAAATAATTTAATTTAATTTGTTTAAATTTTTCGTATTTCAGATTTCTGTGACAATATATAGTCACGTGATTTTATCATCCGGAAAAAATGGATTCGTTATTAGTGTTTATGTTGCCGTAGTTGAACGTGTTAAATGTGAAAAGAACGTTCGGTCGACTTTTATACGCTAGAAATTAACAAATATGGAATATTATTTACACTTCACGGAGAATTTTGATTTTTTCGTCGGTGATGATCGAGTCAAAGATTATATGCTTTTTAATAGATCATTGTTTTCAATTGATATCTTTTCGAGAAAGAAACGTGAGTGAATTATATTTAAAGCCAAGTTATTACCACAATGTTTATTTTAATTATAAATATTCTGAATTTTCAATTGAAACGTAAATAATGAGAGATATAAATTTTACTTTATTCAGGTGATTTATCAGGTAAAAGTATACACAAAAATACTGTAAACTGGGTTTGGAGATTAAATGGTAATGACCTATAAGAAGTAACAAATAAGTAGCTTTTGTCATTTTGAATAAATTGATCAAAATGAAAATTTTCATTATCAATATTTAATGTTTGAAGTACAAAATGCCGAATCAAAGAGAACTAAAATGGTGTTTTCGGTGTGCTGTAGTGTGCGGTAGAAATTGGTTAAGAAGTTTTTCGAGGGATCGATTTAAAATTCTTGAACGGAAACGAAAATAGCGCACCGTAGCTTTTCTTTCTGTAATCTGTATTTTATTTAATGATCGTACGGTATTTATTCATTTAGATATTTGTCTAATGTAGGATTCTTTATCTATTTTATTATGTAAAAAGGAAATGCATATTGTGATTTCTGCAAACAAATGTACAAATATTCAAATATTATACTAAAATTTGTTGGAGATTTAAGATGTCATCTACAAGACGATGGTGCTTTTCGAAACTTGATGTTTGTTGCTGGCATTGCGTTTGGATAACCATGTAAGAAAATTGTAAAATCCATGTACAGAGTAGCTCAAAGTCATGTGTAGAAACTACAGTAAAGCTTTTGCTTTAAAAACGTGTAACTTTTGTTTTGTATAGAAACTAAATGTGTTTTGGACAAACTTCATCTTCAAATTTACTTTTACGTAATTGTTATCCGACGAAATTCTAGAAACTAAATATGTATTATGCAAATGAATCCTTATAACGAAAATATTAAATTACTAACCAAAACAAAGAATGTCACAAAATTTAAAAAGGTTAACATGAAGTACTCTGAAGCATTTTTTGATCAAAAGAAGTCAACATTCTTGATTGGGGGTGTCCTCTTCCAATAAAGAGTAAATTTAATAATAAATACAGTATGTCACAAATATTGAACATAACATTATGTAATATTTCATATTACACATTATAAATAAAAAAATAATAAAAATTATTAAAATCTTTAGGAAATACTTGAGCTAGAACTACAAAATAAGCTCATACAAAAAGTTAGAGTATTATGAAGATAACTTTTATAGAATTTTTAAAAGCATTTATTAATATGATAAAGATTTTTGGGCTGCAAATTGAAAAAATTGTAGACATAAATTCCCACTGTTCTCTGTCCTTAATATCAAGAATAGAATTAGACAGATGAAAATTGAGACTAGATATGGAAAATTTAGGGGCAGGAGGCCCTGACTAACAATATATGAACCTGTTTTGTTCCAGAAGTCATGTTATTTCAATTCAGAAATTTTTCTCTGAAAGGAGTTAAATAAAAATATAATTAAAAATTGCACCATGATATTGTGATGATGTCACATTAAAATAATTACTCATAAACTATTATATATTATTAATAAAAATATACTGTAAGTATTTAAAAGTGAAATGTGTTCTATTTGCTTACATTTTTTTGACAACATAAAATGAAGCTCATTTTATTTAATTATCTAAAGGTTCAAAGAAAAGCTAAAACTATAAATTTGTAGATTGTCTTTTTATAATAAAAATTGTAATGTGAAATAAAATCCAACAAAAAATTGACATCATCTTAATTTATCAAATAATAAATATATTATTTTGTAACAAAAATTACCAATTTATGTAGAAATAGATTTATCTGTTTTTCTTAATGCTTTATTAAATGTATTTATTTAATTTGTATTATTTAATCTTATGCTATATTATTATTTATATGACAATAATGGAGTATATAAGAAAAAGATTCAGTTTATAGAGTATACTAGTGAAATTTCAGAGAAGCTTCAGCATCTAATAAAAATGTGCTTAGAGAAACAAGAAATAGCATAAGATTTAGAAACATGCAACCATCTGTATTTGTATTAAGTACTGGGCTCAAACAGGACAATGCATTGTCATCTCTATTGTTTAACGTTGTATTAGAGAAAGTATACCATCAAGTCAAAGGAAAAAAAGTTATCCCTGCACAATATATGCATGGATATGGATATGCAAACAATAATATTATATGAAATGGCCTGATTGTGGTAGAAGACACCTTTAAAGTACTGAGATGGACAGTGCACAAGTATGCCTACAAATAAGTGAAGAGAAAAAGGAATAACAGTGATAAGAACAAATAGTAAAAACTTTAGGAAGACAAATGAAACATAGTTTAAAGATGTTTAGTTTTTTAATTATCTTGGTACTGATTTTAATAGAAAAACAAAATGAGAGATATGATAAAAGCAAGGATAAATGCTGACAATTGTGCAGTTTTTGCATACAACAGAATCTTCTCATTGTGTTATATATCTTGCAGAATCTACAAACAAACTTGCAGGACCATTATACAGTCTGTGGTGCTATACAGTTCTGAGACATAGAGCACACTCTAATGAGAGAAACCAACTACAGTGATTTGAATAATTTGAAAAATATTCAAATCTTTAAGGGACAATGCAAGTAAGGGATTGAGGAGGAGACATAATGATGAAGTACAGTCTATACAGCTACCCATTACTTACCAATGTCATAAATGCAGATACTGAAATGGGCAGGACACACATTAATGGATGACAACTGAATCAATAAACAAGCAATAATGAGAACCTTGCTAGGCAAGAGAAAGAGAGAATGACATTAATAGAGATGGATTGATTTCCAAAACTTTACAGGAACTAAGAGGAAAATTGTACAAAAAAATCAAATGCAGCAAAAAGATAAAACAACTTGTAATTACTAAGAAAAAAAAGATATAAGTTAAAAAGATAATAGGATGTAAGAATTTCTCTATATTTAAATACAAATTATTAAGACTTTTTTATATATTTTAAAATTATATTTTAACTTAATTAATTAGGTAATCCATAAAGAGATTTTTTTCGAATGAAAATTTTATTTTTAATTGAATTGAAATATTTAATACAGGATTTTAAATTATAGTTGATTACAAAAGTATGGTTGCCAACTGTTCTTCATTGACCTATATTGTCCTCTGTCTGCCTTTTGATTAGTTTTAAGTGTTTGTTTAATTTTACTTTATTATCTCTGAAATATTACTGGCAGACAACATTCCAGTATTTATTCTTCTTATTCTAAACTATCTAAAGTAATAGTTTTGTCTTTATTACTCACTAGAGTAACAGAAAGAAATTGACACTATTATTAATCAGTCAGATAAGCAAACAAAATTTAGGGACCAGTTAGAGTGACATTGTGTAACAATTGGCAATAATTCTAACATTGAGTTTAAAACTCTATTTATTGTCTATTTAATCTTTTATAATTTATGGTTAATCAATAGATATTTATAACAAAGTGCATTATAAATAGAAAGTGCAAAAATAAACCGTCAGTATTAGAAAAATATTTAGTATCAAATAAGATTCACCTGAAGACAACATTTAGAACGCACAATCTGTCTGATCTGAAGATGACATTGTTTGATATTAAATGTTTTTCTAATGCAATACACAGTTTGCTTTTGTCTTTTTATTACAATTGTTGGCATATTGTGATTTTCTTATTCTTTGACATTATAGATGTCTTCCATTACAAAATATGTTACACAATGTCCATGCATTTTTGTCTTTTTTTATACACGAAAGACTACAAGAAAGTTCCATTTGTGTGTGTCACTTTAATCAGTACTTTCCAAAATAAATGTGATTTTTCTGAAATATTGTTTAGGATGTGAATTTATAAATATTAGACATTTTACAATAAATAAAGTAACATACTTAATTTTAATATTTTTATATGACAAAATGAACTTATGGTTCACTGAATGGATGTTTCCTTGTATTACAGATATATATGTAAAGAAGATAGCTTTACAGGCGACATATTTCTCTTGACATGATCTTCAGAATTCAGATTTATTAAATGAAGATGAATAGAAATGAAAAAATTAATCATTTTAATAAAAAATTTCATTTCTAGAATAAATTTTAATTTTTTCTTTGAAATTTTTATTCATTTACGTACTTTGTAGTTCTATTTAAATTTCTCTCTCTGTATTTCTTATTATACAGTTTTAAATGAATATCATTATGGATCTAAGATAAAAAAAATAAAATTTTTGTCTATTTCAAGAGGTAATCTTCAGTTATTGTTGGAATTAATGATACAGCTATCAATTAGATTGATTTATCATCATTTAAATATTTTGAAATATTTACTTTAAAATATATAGTTTATTCAATTTTCAACTGTTGGGTTTTTTAAATTCATATTTCAAATATAAAAAAGCTGTAAGAACATTACTTTGTTAGAATGCAGTTGAAATTGATGAATAACATATTTCAAGCAGACCTCTGATAGGTGTCAAAAACATTTATTTGAATAAAGTGGAGTATTCCTGGAAAAAGTGTTAAGGGTGATTCTTACTCTAAACTAGTAACAGTTTGGAGAAGTTAGAAGTTTTAAATTACTGATAGAAACTGATAGAAGTTTTTAAATTACTTGATACAAATATTTACATCCTCCATCATATCTGCACTGAGTAAAGTTAAGATGAATTCAATTTTTAATCATAAGATAAATGGATTAAATTTATAGCTAGAGAATTAAATCAAGAATGGTTTGACATATTTGAAAAAAAGGAGAAATAAAAATTTAACAATTTATAACTAAAATAATAGTTTTAATTTTATTTGAATATTTTATGATTTAAAGCAGCATTTATTTTTTTGTTGATTATAATTTTTTTCTTATTCAATTTTCTCTCTTGTGTTATGAGTACTTTTCTTATTTATATTCTATTATTATAATGAAATTATTCTTGTACTCTCTTTCTGTTGAGAAAGAATAATTTATAAAAGTCCAATATTTGATTTTGATTTTACAAAAGTATTCTTGGTATTCTTTGTCTTCTTTGGAAAATATTAAAATGACATATTTAGTTAATGAATTTATTTTTGTAGATTATTTAATCTTTGTCTATTCTGTTGTTGTTTTCTACGTACTTAATCTGTTAGTAATAAAAACATTATTTATATATATAATCGAGACGAGTTGATAATAATAATAATAATAATCAGTGCAGAGCCCAAACGGTTAAGAGTTGAAAGTTGAAATTTGGTACACAGTTAGGGTATGTCACGAGAACGCACACTAAGAAGGGGTTTTTCGAAATTCCTCCCCACGGGGGAGAAGGACAGGATTAAAGCTTGTAAATAATAATTAACAAAACCTATTGAATTATTTTAAAATGTTATAAAGGCCTAAAATACAATGTGAAAATTGTTAGCATAATAGCACTGTTTAAATCAGTTTTGGTTTTAATTCTATATGTTACATGTTTTAGAGCCAAAACAATGTAAAACAAAATGAGGTTAAGGAAACTTATGTATAGATGTTCCTGTCCAGATTTATCATTAGTTACACTAAACTAATGATAAATCTGGACAGGAACATCTATTTCTGTTTTTATTATATAGATAGATTCTAGTTTGTTACTCATTATAACATCTGGAATATTAAAAATTATTCAGATAACATACATTCCTTTAGATTTAAGATAGATATATATTGTTTTACTACATTTTATTATTTATAAGAATATTTAACAATAAAAAGATATCAGTTATTTAATGGCTTAAAACAAAAATAATATAAAAATTTTATAGTTATTTCTACTTTTTGGTACCCAATATTATTAAATTAATAAATTATTTTTTGATGTAAAAATTCAAACTATTCCTTAATTAAAGAAATGTTAAATAAGATAGTAGCTGAACATATTTATCCACTGTCTGATTTTAGACTTCTTTAAGCAGCAGATTGTTTCAGATTTAGCTTAATGAGAAAGAATCAAAACATGGTTTAAGTTAAGTTATGTTTAATTATATTATTTATAAATATTATATTATGTTGTTTCTTGCTACTTTTATTTTTCAATTTTTTTTTCTGTTTTTTTTAATTGGAATCATTTTTTATGCTGAACAGAAATAGTTTATTTTAAACATATTTGTATATTTATTAAGTGGTCTTTTTTCATATACTTTTTGATCAGTAAGAAGTGATTTAAATTCAAGAAAACAAAATATTAAAGATAAGTAACAATAGGAATAACCTATAAAAATACTTATCATCAGTTGTTATGTAAATAAGTGTAAAAAAATTAGTGGAAAATGTAAGTTAATGATTTCAACAGTATGAGTTACAAAGGAAAGCCTTTGTAATTTTATATTCCAAAAAATATATAAATATTCCATAGAATGAGTGAAATAAATGATTTTCAATTAATCAATATTTTTTTCAGCTAGAAATAATGATATTAATTCCAATTATATTGACAAAAATTTGTTTATTTATTTTTGTGCATTATTAATGTCTTGATTTTTATTATTGACTTACATTGATTTTACATTTAATATAAGATTGTTCAATCTTATAAAAAAAAACTTCTCTCTTTTGAATAACAAGCTAATAATAATGATTTTGCTTTTTTTCTTTTTAAATTTTTATATCATTCGTAAAATTTCTCTAGAGAAAAAATCTGGACAACTGCCAGCCAAACAGATGCTTTTGATTGCAGTTCCTGCACAAATACCAGTATTAAACATTTAAAATTTATTTTTTCCTTAGTATCAAATTGCTCAGCTGAAATTGTATTCTATAAAAATGTCATTAGATAAAAATTCATTTTTTTAACTACATGAACATCAATGAAATATTGTAACAGTAAACAAAGCCTTTATAATCCAGTAATAAAACATTTTGCTGCATTATAACAATTTTTTTATTCAAATTGTTTGAAAGTTTTTCAGTATAATTTGTTTTTGTCCAGTAGAATATGTGTATAGTTAAAACATACAACACCTTTAACACATCCAGTATTTTTTAATAAATTTTTTTTAAATTAAAAAAAAAAATTTTTAATAAATTTTTAACAGCTTAATATAGCTTATTAATCTTGAATAGCTTAATAGCTTATTCAAGACACTTTGAAGGAATTGGCCTACATACGAAGGGTGGCTGCACAGCATGGATACCAAAGGGGTATTGTTGGTCGTCGAATTACTAAATTGCAGAAGAATAACTGGCAGCACAATGACTGGGATCTACGAAAAACGGTTGTGTTGAGCTATACGCCCTTTCTTAATAAGGTTGTCAAAAGTGTGGCCAGGGAGAGGAACCTTCGTGTAATTTACAAGCGCAATCCAACGATTTACCGGCTATTGAGAAACGACGAGGAGAGGTCACTCGAGTGAGTTAACAGGGGTATATTCGATACTGATAAAGGATCATTGTTTTAACACCAACCTGGTGTACGTAGGCGCCACGTTACGTAACCTGAAGCAGAGGATAAAAGAGCATGAATACTCGGTAAACAGAAGCAGTGACAGCACGGTCCTAGCGGCTTTTGCTAGACAGCAGGGTATAACAGTACACTGGGATAGGGCCGCCATCATAAGAGCCACTCAATCCAGGCAGGCTATCAAATACATGGAAAAAATAGAGATACATAAAGTGCAGTTATCTACACTTTGCATCAACCACAGAGATGCAGATGGCCTATCATCTGCCTGGAAGTCACTTGTTGAATAGCGTTACGCTTTGGCATGAAAAAAAAGGAGGAGCCTACTACGGTTTTATCTTATTCCTGTATTTATTGCCTTTCATTCGTTTCTTATATTCTGTTTGTAGCATGGTCCCGTCTATGTGCAGTTGAGGTTTTTTGTAAATTCGAATTTGGTTTGCTGTTGTTGTTCATTTTCACTGACGAAGGCTGATTAATGCAGCCGAAAACGTTATTAAGCTATTAAAAATTCGTACTGGATATGTTAAAGGTGTTGTACGTTTTATTTCTGTTCCAGTAAGTGTTTATTTGTTTTATTTATGTGTATAGTTTTTCTATTACTAAAAAAAAAAAATCAGAATGAGTAAAATAAAATATTAAATTATTTTATTTTATTGAATGAGTAAACTGGTAAAAAGTAAACTTTACAGATTATGACATGCTCAGTATAGAATCTATTAACTCTAATAATTTTTTCTGCTTTTTATATTTTAATGAATGTTTATTCTTAAGGCACAATCCTCAATGATTGAGATGCTGCGTCACAGCACCAATGATTTATTGTTAAGGCTTTTTGGCTGCAATTTGAAAAAATTGTAGACCTATAAATTCTCACTGTTGTCTATCTCTGTCTTTCCTTAATCTTGAGAATGGTGTTAGATACATGAAAGCTGAGATCAGGTATGGAAACCTTAGGGGTAGGAGGCCCCAATTAACTATACATGAACTTCTGGTGCAAACAGTCATTATTTCAATTCAAAACTTCCCCTGAAAGGGGAAAGTTTTGAATTGAAATAATGGGTTAGGTTTTCCTTACTACAAGCTTATTTATGTATTGTTTGTTATATATAGATGTTGTTTGTAAAACCTAAATTTGTCAGCTGTCAAAGAACATATTGCTTATTACTCTTATTTGATTTTATTTGACCATACTGAATTCAGCTCTATAACTTAATTGCCAAATCTTACATTCCTAAAAACAGTTAAATCTTTAGTAAAATACATATAGTTGTGTTAGCAATTAGCATCTATCAAAATATTATAAATAATTTCTAAAAGTTTCTACAATTATTGTTTGAGTTAAACTGATAACAAAATGTTGCATAATCATATTCAAATTGGACAGTCATTTGTCATGATCAATTTACATTGGCTGGTTGCTGTTTGCAGTAGTAGTATAACATATTAATTGCTAAATACAATTCAAGTTGTACTTGTCAATCTCTTACTTGATGCTACTTACATGTCTTGTAAACTGTAATCATGCTTTTTAGTGTCACACCCAGAAGGGAGTCAAGGGACTCTGGCATACTTCAAAGAAAAAGTAAAACAAACAACAGTAGAAAATTTTCCAAAAATAAACTCCTCAAAAATGAAATTGCAAAACCACAAAGGAATGCATATAGCCACATACAAATTGAAGGACCAGTAGAAGTGACAGAGATATGCAAATGATTAAGTTTTTGTACATATCAGGTCATGTGGTACCCAGTTTCAGGCTAAAAGGCCAGCAACCAGCTCAGGCCATAAAAGCTATCAGTGACAGTTTATGGCAGCCAAACTTTCAAAACAATGTAGAAAATGTCTTGAGACAATAGTGAGCTGAATATCACCAATTAATGGCTGGGGATTGAGACCTTATCCTGGAGCTGCATGACCTCAGTTTGTCGATGCATGCAGTTGTCATGCTTGTTGGGCATGACTTGAGTCCATTCAGCAATGTGTAACAATGGATGCAGGAACATCTGAGAACATTCAGAAGAGGGAGTGGATTGCTCCAGTGTACAACAGAATACACAGACTGGCAGATTTGCCGAATGGCCTGTTGAGACCCATTCATCATGGGACATGCCATCTGAAGCCACCTGTCTCCATCAACAGATGCGTCTGTGTCCACCCAAATCATTTGTAACAGGTTACATGAAGTCAGGCTGGATGCATCGCAACCAGCAACTGGGGTGCCATTAACTGCTTGACATGGCTGCACTCCTGACATAGTAGGCCTAGTGGATCACAACTGGACCACTGAACAATGACATGTGGTGACATTTGATGATAGGGAAGCTGTGTTTCCATAAAAATTATAAACAAATACTGGAAATGACAAAAATAAACAGTTATTTATTTTAATTCTAAAATAGATATATTGACATGAAACAAAGATATGAAAAATTGTTTATGAAAATAATCGCACAATATATATTATATTTTAGAAAATACAAGGGAAGCAAGCGGTACTTCCACGGATTGCATGCCACTACCACTGTATGATGTCAAGTATTGTTTACAGATGAATCCCACTTCTGTCTGCAGAGGAATGATGGCCATTGATGTGTGTGGAGAAATCCTGGGGAATGCTACATGCCAGCCCTTTTCACCAAACATCACACTGGCCCGATAACGGGCATCATGTTTGATCAGTAGACAACCCTGGCCCACATTTCTGGTACTCTGACAGCAGACCAGTATGTCACATGAATTGTGGGGCCTGTGGTTCAGCCACTCGTGCAGGCTGCACCCAACATAATGTTCCAGCAAGACAATGCCTAACTACATGTTACATGGTGAACTCTCATCGGCCTGAACAGAATTCACATCTTTCCCTGGCCAGCAGCCTCACTGAATCTCTCCCTCATTTGAACATTGTCTGACATGAAGTGCACTGGGGACCACTGCCACCTATCTTAGACAACATGCATGTGCCACACAACATGCCACAGTGGGCATAGCTTGAGAAGGGATACCTCAGATAACTATTAATTACCTCATTGATAGTATTCCTCACTCTGTAGTAGCCTCTAAAGCTGCCCATGGGGGGGTCAATATTCTTTACTGAATAAATAGGTGTCTGTTGCATATCTTTGTTCTTTTAATAATTTCCATATTTCTGTCACCTCTACCAGTCCTGCAATGTTCATGTGGCAATCCACATTCCGTTATGATGATATGATTTCACTTTTAAAAAGTGTATTTTCTTAATTAAAATTCAATTTTTGATTTATATTGTATTGTATCTGCTACTTATGAATTAGCAGTCAGATAAGGTGGAAATTTTATTGAATTTGCATTAAAAATTTTTTATCCATTCAAATCGGCTTTCCAAGATTAAATCGTGAGTGCACCACTGGTATCTTTAGCAAAAAGATAGCTTCTCTTGGCATATTCATAGCATGTTTTGTGACATTTTATCTTTATTGAATACTCAATATGTCTATGTTTTTTATCTTCTCCTATTTGGCATAAGTTTATTTTCAAAATTTTTAATAATTGATACTTGATTCTACTGCAATACTTTGTCTAGACTGTTTGTTGTATTTACTATTTTGTATTTTTAAAATATAAAAAAACTGTAAATGTAACTTTAAATGTTTATTTAAATTTTTGTTCAACTTACAAAGCCATTCATTCCGAAGAAGACATTTTGTAATGTCAAAGGCATTTGAACTATATATTTTTTTGAATATTTTGTGATTATTTATCTGAACTTTTCAACCAAAAAATTGAATTGCAGACTGTTTCATATATCTTGGCTAGACAATGCACAGTACATAGTTGGGACTCCAAAAGTTTTAAAAAGTTTAAGATCTCCTTTTTGTTTACACACAGTGACCTTGTGAAAGATTACTGAAGGAAACATTATTTGACAATGTTCCCTTCAGTTCTTAACTGAAGAGAACTGGTCCCTGCTAGTGTGCATTTTCATAGCATGGCCAAGATTTGTGAAATGAGTTATACCTTTATTGATAACTAATTTGATATATGCCGTTTTATACATTGAAATTTAAAGGGTCATTATTTCTTTTATATAACAAAACACAATATATTCAGTATTGCTAAAAACTGAACGTTTTACTCAAAGGAAATCTTAGTTATAAATCAGTCATTAATTTATTAATGTCAAATTAAATGTATGTAATCTACTGTTTTCAGTTTTTCTAAGTTTAATTAATAATATGGTGAAACCTCAATCTATTGTTCTCAGATGTATTGCTTTTCCAGAAACATTGTTCAATTTCTAGCATGCCTGCACAAATAGGATTTATGCAGGGACACCATAGAATGAATAAAAAAAATCCTTTAATACTAGAAGGTAGAATTTCTATTTTTTAAAGAAATTTGATGATGAATTCAAAAGATGCAGAAGTATTATAACTTAAATTACTTGTATTAGTGTAATTTAAGAACAGAATAAACTAATGTAACATTTCATAATAGTGAAAGTTAAATTCACATTTCAGTTTGATGTATATAAAAGTTTGATTTTAAATAATAATGAAGCTGTTTGAAAGAAATAAAATATTGTTTTAAAATTTAATCTGTTAATTTTTCAGAACTATATTATTTGCTCACTGTTGTCAAATATAAATACAGATTGTATTTTAGTCATAACACAACAAAATTTTAACAGATAAATTTTAATTTTTTTTAATTGAAAATTCTTTGAAAATCCAATTAACATGTCAACATCTGATAGCTGATTGGATTATGCATTTTGACCTAGTAACTCAATTGGAAATATCTATTGGATCTACATTTCTGTATTAAGATCAGTTGAATTGTTTTTAACTTTTTGTTTATAATTTCTTCTTGTATCGATTCCAGCCATCTTTGGACCACGTACAAACAACTAATTATGACTTGCTTTTCCCTCTTTCCTTTCCTTTGTTCTTTTTCCTTTCTTTCCAGTACTTCATTCTATCACTCTGTTGTTGTCTTTGCTCCTGAGTGAAGATTCTTCCATGTCTGTTATTCTCCTTTTCTTGAAAACCCTTGAAGTTCTTTACTTTGTTTCTAAATCTTTCCCTGTTCTGGATATCTTCTTCAGATACGTCCATTACTGCCAGGTCTTTTTGGGTATCATTGATCCATTGATTCTTATCCTTATTTATAATTTATTATTTATTAAAACATAAATATTTTAAAAAATAATTGGAAAATTATCTATAATTTATTGTATTGTAATATTGATAAATAATATAAGTTTTTCACATTATTTATCGCAGTTTATTTAAAATATAATTAATAATAATCTCAAATATTAAAGTTATAATGTTTTATTTTTAGATAATGCTATCTAATGTGTGCAGTACTGAGTATGACTGCGTCTCCAACATTAAGATCAGTGTCTCCTAAAAAATCTATTCTTAAACAAGAAAGTATTGCATGCCAGAAAGTACAAATTGAAATGGCTGATACTACTAATGATAAATCTCAAACATCTCAAGTTGGAGATGCAAATGTCAGTAATTCTGATTCTTACATGAGTAGTATGCATGTTGATCTTAAGCCTGTATATGATCGGTAAGCAAAATTTAATTTAATAAAATAGTTAAATCTACCAACTGTATTACATATTTTTGTATTAGTTTTTTTAGATTTTAATACAAACACTCGCATTTCAAATAAACAAGAACACATATTAAAGAAAAGAAATTCAGTGTTTTATTAATTTTATGTAATTAAAAATAACACCTCCATATTGTTTTTAATATATAAATAATACATTTTATATAATTTAATATAAAATAAAAAAATAATCTTAATTAGAACTTCAGATTTTTTTAAATTAAAATGTACCTGAAATATTTGTTTTATTCTTAATATTTTCTGATGAGCTAACATTTTCAGTAAAAAATTGTAAATTTTATTTTTATTTTTATAGAATTAGAATTAATTAAGAATTTTTGGCATAATCAAGTAATAATTAATGCTTCATGTCAGAAATATTTTTAAGTTGATTTCAATTCCAAAACTATCGTACAGTAGAGATTTTGAAAAAGGATTGAGGGTTCAGTAGAAAAAACAGTATAGATGACAAATATTAAAACCTGATAAACTTTAACATTGATTTAAAAACACGAGACAAAATAATTGCAACTTTGAATTATCGAGTTTCAAATTATCCAAGATTTACGTATTCCTGTACAATATGCCAAATGCCATGTAACTGACATAATTTATTAAACAAACAGAATATGGCTACACATACAGAATGCTTTTTTTGTTAATTAATAATAATTACTGCAATAATAATAATAAACTATAGGTAAACAGCACATGTCTGGTGAGAACCTCACAGGTTGCCAGATAGGTTTTATAAAAATTAAAGCAGAATTTTTCGAAATGTAGCCCAAATTATTTTTAAAGTGGTCCAAAAGTAGTAAATTGCCCAAATTTAGTATCCTAGAGCCCTACAAATATCTCTATCTGTTACTTGTAGCTCAATTTTGCAATCTCAAAAACCAGCTGATTTTATAAGAGGGAAAAAAGTAGTCCATGGGTAAGGTGACACCCGAAATTGTGTTACTGTAAAAGCAAAGACCAGATTAGAGTTGTTCTTGGTCTGTTGTACTCTTATAGCAGGGGTGTGAAGGGTGTCAAACTGGCACCACAATGGGCTGCATGCAGCCCCCATTGTGATTTTTCATGGCCTGTGACCACAAAGCTCTGAAATTAAATAAAATGGGTGACAGATCAATATTAATTGATAAACATCTATCTTCCATAATGAAGATTTTTCTCAGTCTTTGAATTCAGATATTGGAAAACTAGGAGGAGGAAGATAGTGCTGGCAAGTTTCCAGTGAAAACAATTAATTTTTGTTTTATAAATATGTACATTAAATAAAATAAATGTTTAAATAAGAGCAATACTATAACAGTTATATATTGTTGAGTTGAATTCATTGAACTACAGTAGAGTGTCGTTTATCTGAAAGCCGGTTAACCGAAAGCTTTCCAGTCGGACTGTGTCGTGCTGACTCGAATGTTTTTGATACTAGATTAACTTCTAAAGTATAATTTTTTTGTTTTTATATTTTTCAATATATTTATTTTGTTTGTACAAAATAAAGAAATAATTTTTAACAATACAATAGTCTCGATTATTATTATAAAAATTTTCGTTAGGCTTAAAATCGATGAAAATTCAACATGAAGCAACATGCAACCGAGAAAAATTTCAACCTGGGATAGGTTAATATATTTTTTCGCACATAATCGGTTATCCGAAAAAATCAGTTATTTGAACAACCCCAGTTCCCAATTGATTCAGATAAACGACGTTTTACTGTACATAATATGTTTTAATTGCCCTATCTATATTCCTGCATTCTCACTTCAAATTATAATTTTAAGAAAATTTTTAAATGTGATGTGGCCTGTATGAATCTTATCAGTCACATTAATGGCCCATTGTTTAAATGAGTTTGACACACCTGTCTTATAGCATGGAGGCACTTCCATCTAAATGAATGAATTAGCATATGCTTATAACAGTTCAGACAGAATTTTCACTTCAGATTTTGAATTAGCTGTATTTCAAACTAACTGAATTCCTTAATATGTAAATATAACCTCAGTTAGGACAAAAGTATGGTTACGAACTAATGGGATTTTAAACTATCTGAGTTCAAATTAACAAGGATTTCTTGTAGATATATTTACTTGCATATTACTGTCATTTATTATCCTTTTATTTTTAAATTAATATTTTGTGTATTTTTAATAAAGATGATGTTTTGTCATTTATACCACTTTCTCAATCATCCTTTCACTTCAAAAAATTCATTACAAACTAATACTATAATGATAAATAATACTAAAAACTTTTAAGTAAGAAATGTTGACTTTGAACTTGATTTATGCATAAATGAACTTGATAAATGACAATGAACTTGATTTATGCATAAATCAATTAAAGTTGTTTATTGCTAAATGACAGCATTATATTTTTTGAAAAAATTTTAAAATTAAGCTTTTTTTTTAAACAAACTTTCCTCCAGTAATCTTTATTTTTTTTTTATAGATTTAGCAATTTTTATGCATTTTTTTATGGATGTAATTAATGTTAGATCAATAAATGCCATAGACCCATAATTTAATCTACTCTTCTCTTCTTTTATTCTTGCTATTGAACTATCATTATGTATTTGTAGAATTATAGATATTACATAATCAATCAATCAATCAATCAATCACTTTATTGTAATAAGGTTACCTTGTTACAGGGGGATCTAGTAGTTAATATTACAATTTGATTTTAACTTTGCTGAAGATTAGTTACATAGTTCTTGGATATACAAAGAATCTATGAGCGTTATCGCGTTAGTTTCAGCTTGAACATCTTTTTATACGTAAACAACTTAAGTTATACAATACTTCTTTTGTTGCTATGATTGATTTTACAACATTTTAGTTATATAGGAGAAAAAATTGTAGATCTTATACATACTAATTATCGATAAATTGTCAAGACAGGATCTAAAATTTCGTCCGTGAGTAGGTGCAAAAATTTCTTTTGTTTGAAATTTACGTTGAGCATCTTCAATAGCTAAGCGCGCTGTTAGTAAATGATATAGAGAAAAAGGCCGAGATTTACACCAATAACATTCCCTAGCGAAGTCAATGTATACGTTGTCTATCAATATTGAACTATAATTAAGCCGCATCTGAAGTAGCGTACGCTTTACATTTAGGTTAGAATTTGCCGTAGCAATGCACGATTGAGATGGAATATGTAACATATTCAGATACCAATGGTGATAAGTTGAATTTAATATAGCGACTTGATCTTTAGCAATAGATTGTGACAAAGCATTGTTCATCATTAAGGAGTAAGCATATTTACAGTTGATTTCGTTTGAGTTAAGCAACAAGTTTGAAATACCATAAGACTGAATTATCTCATTGAATCTTTGATACCATGTACGATAATTATTGACTGAGATTTTACTTTGATTTGCCATTTCGAGAAATAGAAATTTTATATTATCATCTTCAGTGTTTAGTATCCGGAAGTAAAATTTTAGTAACCGATTAAGAAATAGAGGAAAGAGTTGATATTGGTTTATTTCTGATCGAATTGCGTATCCAGGAACCGTCTGCTCAATATGAAGGAGTTTGCGTAAAAAAATAATATGATATTTCTCCAAATCTGAATAAAAATCCAAAGCCCAAATGGGTCTAGCATAATAGAGTGCTGGAACTATAAATGAATGGAACATCTTCAAGTGAATTTTTAAATTCGAAATCCTTAATCTTGATGCTAGATATATAACATTATTAATAAGTTGGTTAATTTTGATATTGAGTTGGTCTAGATGTGGGTGGAATCCACCGTCCCAGTTGAAAGTAATTCCTAAGTATTTGATTTGGTTAACCACATCAATCGGTTGGTTATTTAAATAGAAACTTTTTTCTTGGTTTGATATTTTTACATTTTTTCTAATTATGAGAATTTTAGATTTTTCAGTGTTAATAGTTAAACAGATGGTACTTAAGTAATCATTGACTAAATTGATTTTACGTTGCAAAGTAGATCGGGTTGGAGCTAGTAACACCAGATCATCAGCATATAGGATGTAATGATAAGTGCGGCCATTAATATAAATTCCTTCATTGTCGTTGGAAAATAGATGGTCAATTTCTCTGATGTATAAGTTAAATAAATAAGGTGACAGAGGTTCGCCTTGGAGTAATCCCCGGTGAATTTTTATATCCGGATAAATTTGATTATTATGAACTATATTAATGGTATAAGATGAAAATAAACACTTAATTACATTACAGAATTTGGTACCGGCCCCTAACCTTCTTAGCCTATCAATCAGGATGGAAATATGCACGGAGTCATATGCTTTGGAAATGTCAATAAAGGCAGTAAAAATCTTTCTGCGCTTACGCTGGAGATAATTTTGAATTATTAACAATAATAGAAAAATAGCTGACTCGGTTCCTTTTGATTTAGTGAAAGCATACTGATATTGTGAATTTAAACCTTGTTTGAAAGACCAGCTTTGAAATCGAGAGGTTAATATTGAGGTGAAACATTTTCTTAAAACGGATAATAAAGCAATAGGGCGGTAATTTTTGGGATCTGTTCGGGTTCCTTTTTTATAAATCATTAGAATTTTTGCTGTACTCCAAGACTTTGGGTATTTTGAGTGGTTATAAAAGTGATTAAATAGGTCAAGAAGAACCTGCTTGCCGGATGGCGGAAGTAATTTAATGAATTTATTTGTAATTTGATCCGGTCCGGGGGATGATTTCGGTTTTAGCTTCCGGATCGACACTTCAAGCTCCTCGGCAGTAATCTGTAAATCGAATATTTCGTTTACTGAATTTGTAACTTCGATCATTGGAGAAATACTTTTTTCTGTAAATCTATTATAAAAAGTGATCCAGTCAGAAAATTCAATATGAACTGATTGTTCTATATTCGGCCGTCTCAGTTTCTGTATCGTTGACCAGAATATATCATTATTTTTATTTTCTAATATTTTTTGTTGTAACTTTTTGAAGTAATTTAGTTTTTTGGTTTTTAATAGATTGAAATAAGTAATTTTAAATTGCCGGTATTATTTAAAGGAATCGGTTGTAGATAGTCTTCTAAACTGGTGTAATGCTTTAGTTTTTTTATTTTTTAACTTGATACAGTCAATGTTGTACCATGGGTTTTTTGGACCATGAATTTTCGGATTTTTGATCTTCTGGACTTGAATAAATTCTTTTAGGATGCCTTCGAATTTAGAATAATACTCTTCACCGTCTAGCAATCCTTTAGATACTAAATTATTCATTTTACTGCTAACTTGAGCTTGAAAACAATCATAATTATAAACGGTTGTCTGGTAGTATGTATTTACTTGTCCACTATTGAAGTTGGCTTTTAGCCCGAATATAGATCTGACTGGAAAATGGTCCGATGAATCAGAGTTTAGAACTCGGAGTTCGGAACATAAGTCCACAAGCAGTTCTGAGCAGATTATTAGATCAATAGTTGACGTACCGGTAGTAGTAACACAAGTATATTCTGAGGGGAAATCCTTTTCAATTCTTCCATTGAGTATGAATAATTGTGTTTGTTTCATTAGCTTGAGGAGATGATTTCCCAATTTGTTATATTTATCATCTTTAGATTTACGGATATTTTGTATTTTTATGTTCGGTCCCTTATAGTATAAGTCCATGGTTTGTGCGATACGGGCATTAAAATAGATATTACATAATCATATTATTGAATGTTATGTAAATTTACTTACCTATTTGAGTTTTTATTGAAAACAGATAATAAAATGTTTCTGAAAAATACATAATGTTAGTAAAAAGTTTTTCTAAATTGAAATTTGGAAAAATTTTGAACTGGAGATTTATAATTGTTTTCAACAAATATATATTATCTATGTTTATTAAACATGGAAATGACATATAAACTGTAATTTATTTAATTTTTAAATTTATTCTTATTTAGTTCTACTTGGAGGACCTGTTATGTATTTCGTGAAGGAAGAAAAAATATAAAAATGACATTTCAAGGAAAAGTTTATAATTTTTTGGAAAGACCAACTGGATGGAAGTGTTTTGTTTATCATTTCACTGTGTATGTAACAACTTTATTTATTTAAATCTTGATTTATTTAATAAATAATTATCATAGTTATCTAATTTAATTAAATGATAGATAATCAATTATTTAAATTATCAAAAAATTTTAAAATTTTTCTAAATTTATAAATTTGTATCAAAATGTTACAAATTTATAAATTTTTGTGTGATAGCATAACTTTTTTAAAGTTAGACAGTTTATAAGTGAATTAATAATTTTATTTATAAAATAAACAAACACATACAAGTGATTAATAAACATTTCAGATATACAAAACACATTTACATTTCATTTTAAAAACTGTGTCATTAAAATATTCATTTC
Organism: Centruroides vittatus; assembly: GCF_030686945.1. Taxonomy (NCBI): domain Eukaryota; kingdom Metazoa; phylum Arthropoda; class Arachnida; order Scorpiones; family Buthidae; genus Centruroides; species Centruroides vittatus. The sequence continues at coordinate 2,442,728 of NW_027121927.1, forward strand.
ATATTACAATAAATCTTTAATTAAATTAACTAATAAAGAAACTGTATCACTTGCAAAATATATTTAAAATTACACAAAAATATCTCAAAGTGAAAGACTTTCATTAGAAAATATTATAATTTCTACTAATATAATAGAGTTAAATGTATAGGTAGTGATTTTGCTTATTGTAATCACATTGGATCAAGATTGTTTTGATAATAATAATTAGCTGATAACAATAACCAGAAGCTGTCATCTTTACAGAGCATGTATTTATTCTACAACAGGGGTAGTGTAGTCAGCCAGTCAATTGCAAACAGGTTAATCTGATTACAATAACTGGCAAGATTTTATATAGGAAATATAGAAGTGATTTGGGAAAACAGGCTTTGATTATATTAAGTGGCTGACAATGTTAATTAGTGATCAAGCAGTGATTATTTTTAATAGTAATTTATCATAAACATTATCATTTCTGTTATTTATATTGTAATACTTAGATAATTTAATTGTAAAATACTAATTAGAAATACATTACTATAATTAATTTGAAAAAATACATCATGTATAATTTACATAATTGCTGTTCATGTTTTGATTATACATTAAGATTTAGATATGAAATCTTGAATTATCTGCCTTTTTTACTATTTCTGTCATATGTAAAATAATGTGTTTAAAATGTTCTTTTGTATATTAGCAGTTTGTTTTTTGAAATATTTTATTTTAAAATTTTTAGCATGAATTTAATAAAAATAAATAGATAACCATTCACATTTTTTCTGTATAAGTGAAAATTTCAAAATTGTATAGCTTTAAAAGTATAAGAATATAAAATTTAAATCAATAATTAATAAAATATATTTTGCATTTATCAAAACAAAATAATTAAGGGGCTTTAACTATAAAATAATATGTTAATAAAAAGAAGTTTGTGAAATTAATTAATTGGAATATTATTCTTAATAAGTTTGATATGTTAAATAACTTGTAAAATTTCATTAATAAAGGATGTTATTTAGAATATTAATTAAGTGATGATACATATGTGAAAGAATTAAATTTCAGGACATTATACTTTTTAGTTTGTTTAGAATTTATATCTAACAGAATGTCTTGTACCAAACTAACATTGCCCATAAGCATATAAAAAATATTGAATATATTATATAGCAGGGGTGGCCAACTTTTGTGTACATAAGATCTACTTTTTATCTTAAAAATGTGTCGCGATCGACTCGTTGTCGTAGGCATAGTCTAAGTGGCGAGGGGGGTGTGAAATACATACTACGTTTATACACTGTGCTTCAGTACGAGGTGCACTCCTGCGAACTATGGGTAGATAAGGAAAATATATGTTCAAAACTATTTTTTATTTTTTAAATCACTTATTAAATTTTGAAGATATAAGCTCATAAAGAAAATAAATTTCCAGACCCAACTTTTGATATTTGCAGTTACGAGTTCATTCTGTACAGGCGGCACCTAAAAAAAATCTATTTTTCGACACTTTCAAGATAGATTTTTATTAACTTAAAATATAATTTAATTTTTTTTATCAATTACAATGTGTAAATTGTGGTACTATTTGTTTGTAAACTTGAAAAAGTTGTTATAAAACTGCACAGTACGGCTGATAATTTGATTATAAGATTTTACTTTCGCGATTTTTTTTTGGGCGAGGAAAATTTATCATGGAAGAATGATATAAGATTTTTAGACTTATTTTTTGCTAATCTATCAATAGCTTGCGGGAGTGCTCTTTGTACTGAAACGCCCTGTATATCTACCTACGTAAAAAACAACGTAATTATTTAATGGGCCAAAAACTCACGTCCAGGGGAATTAAAACAACATGAGTAATTATTAACAATATTTATTAATTCAAATTAGCTACTGATAAAGACAGATTTAGAATTTATTTTATTACGTTACATTAATGGGAGGACTGAGTTTGCATGTCTCTTACCAAGGAAACATAATTAGGTGTATATCCTGACAAAGATAATAATAATGATTCTTCAGTATGGGAATCAGTAAGGACAGAATGTTTAGTCTTCATTAACTTTAAGTATGAAAATGCCAGTTCACACAGGTATGTAGTTCCGAAACAGGAATAAATATATTTGCTACATTTGGTGATACTGGGATATTTTTCTCAATTGACGTATTTCCAAAAATCGAAAAATATAGAGGTCTGTTGCCAAAAACGCTCACCTATCAAGTAAATAGATAGGTAAGAAAAGCCATAATTTAATTTAAAACATAAAGAACAGGTATTTACATTTTAAACAAATGAAAAATTGAAACTCAACGTTGTCACCATGGATAAATAATATTGATTAATAATAATAATATTGTTAATACTAAAGAAAAGAAGCTATTGCATGACAGTATCAAATATTCAAGCTAAATGGCTGTGTTTTCTATGAGTCCAGTCATAACTGCATGCATATTGTTGGTTTTACACGTTACGTTCACGCGTTGCATTCAGTTACAAGTGTAACACATTAAGTCAAGACATCGCGAGCGATCGACCAAAATTGGCATCGCGATCGACTTGTTGGCCACCCCTGTTATATAGTATTAAAGAAGTTCTAATTTTGAAAGTTTTTGGATTAATTAAATGCATTATTCAACTAAAAAAATTTTTTTGTATAATTCTTACTAAAATAGAATATCAAACTCTCCATAAAAATATCTAAACCAATTAATAATTTAAATACTGACATTTTTTTGATGCAAAGTATTGTGAAATATTATTTATCTAAAGTTATTTAATACAGAACTTTTGTTGAATTAAATAGAATAATAATTTAATAAATAAAAATAAAATTTTTAAATAATTATAGAGGAATCAGGAAAACAATAACTTTAAAAAGATATGTCTGTTTAAGCATTTTATCTTTTATAAATAGAAGTAAAGTCAACAGGTTTAGTTTTGAATAATTAATTAAACTGTAAAAATGGGTTTTTAATTTAAATCTTTTCAAATCTTTAATAATGTGAGTATTTTGCTTAAATACTTTCGTTTGATTTCTGTGTACTGTTATTTTTTTAATCTTATATTCTATCTTATAACATATGATAAGAAACATAAATTGTATTGTTAAAAATAATTATAACTCTAATTTATAAATAATATAATTTATTTATTGAATATATTATCATCTATTAAATAAAAGTTTTATGAAATGAGACACTATTTCCATGAATTCTTATAGAGAAAATTATAATTCATTTTTGGATTCTAAAAATCCAAATATGTAAAATGAAAATAAGATTAATAAATGATGTAAAAATAATGACAATTAAAAAAGATGTATGAATAAAATCCTTATTTCTATGTTTTGGTGAAATTTGGTTAAGTTTAGATGAATAAGATGATTTTTCTATCAGTAAAATGTTTGGTATCTATTTATGCAAAATTAATTAAATTTCATCAAAAATATGAAAATAAGAATTTTTGAACTTGAGACAAAGAACCAATTGCACTTACATCAGAGGTGTTAATTGAGAGAAACATCTGCAATCTTATGAAACATATATACTTGGAAAGATTACACTCACTATTTCTTGTATGCATTGCTTAGCTTATAAAGACAAGGTGACAACTAGATTAGGATGTGATAGATGGATGGACAATAAGGAAGCTAACACTTTTTCTAGATAAAGTTTCATTACTATTCAAAATCACCCAGACAATAATTTTATGAAACCAGACATAACAGACAAATAACTTTTATTGTGGAATAATAACAAATACTTTTATTGTGGAAACTAAAACCCACAGGATTTATCTGTAAGTTTGTGTGTGTCTTTCTCCACAAAATCACCTAAACAGTTTAAAATGTAACAAAATTATTCATTGCACTGTAAAAAATTTCTTTTTCTATGGCTGCAGCCACTTTGTGATGACAGCTTTCACTTCATCTCTACAATGACTATGTATATGTTCCTTCAAATGTGAAGAAATTCAAAAATCAGAAGAGACCATATTCAGGCTGTTCAAGGATGTCATGTAGTTTGGAGCTACTCAATATACTTTACAATTTTCATCACTAACATTTCTTCATTCACTTGTTAACTTTGATGGTAATGACAGTCTCCATATACCTTTCTAAGCTGAATGGATTTCAGCAGGTGAATCTATTTGGCCCACAAAAATCAAATAACTGCTTGGTCTTTGGTAGATCACTTTTCTAACTCTGTCATCATTTTGAGATGCTACATCACATCTGTTCAGAAGTCATTCATTCTAACCATTTATTGATGCTAATCTGGATCCTTATTAATTATCTGCATTGGAGTTACACTCAATGGTACTTTGGTTTTTAAATTATGGACCCTACTTTTTGATCATCCCTTTTATCTTTCATTACTGTAACACAGACACAATACTTTAGATATACATTTGAAATTATTAATAGACATTTTAAGGTACACAGGTCAATTTATAACCTTATGAAATTAATAAACATATGTTGTTAATAGTTTAAAATTATGATTTAAAATTATTTAAAACTTAAAAATTGATTATTAAATTAAATTTTTCAGGTTTTTAGTGGTGCTTATATGCCTTATTTTTAGTGTTTTGTCAACTATTGAACAGTATACAGATTTTGCAATTGAATTGTTATTTTGGATGGTAAGTTTAATTATAAATTAATTTTTATATATATTATATACCAATGATGAGATAATTATTAAAGTATATTTATTTAATGATCACAACTTTTAATAAAAGTTTATCAAAATATTTTTTATGCATTAAAAGTTGTGATCATTAAATATGGATCTAGTTTAATATATATATATATATATATATTTATTCTTATCTACATTAAATTAGATCCATACAGTGATGGATATAGCTAGATTCTTTGAAGACACTATTCATTACTAACATTTTGGCATGAAAACACAGCAAAACATAACATAACAGTTTTAACTTTCATATAAAACATGCATGCAGTGTATAAGTGTAATTTCATGAAATTATAAACTTTGTGGGGTTCTATAAATCATTTTTGCACTGGTGCTAATGATACTTTTGTTCTGTATTGTGTATATATAAGCTTAGATATACAGATTAATATTTTAAGCTACTATGTAGCTTATTGTATTTGTATGTATTGTAAATCTAAATTACAAGACCACATAAAGAAACTCAATGAACAATGGGTTACTTATTAATGATTTACAGCATAATGTGAATTTCAGTATATCATTTCAAAAACATGATTGTATATATTATTTTTAAATATTTAAAAATATTTTTATAAATTCAAAACAATGTTTAGGCAAACTGGTTTTTATTAGTGAAAAAAATTATCCTGTTATGTTTTAAGTGAAAATCACTAAAGTGTATTTAAAAAAATTGCAAAACATAAATTTAGAAGTTTGTATCAATAAAATTCAGTAAACTGATTTTGCAATTTAACCAGTTTTTCAAGACTCCTAAACTTTCAACTTAGTTTTTATTGATTGTATTTAGAACAATTCATATGCTTTTTGAGCAAACAAGAATTTTTGATTTCTCCTCAGTAAATATACTGTTAAATATAATTTACAATAAGGTTATTTATATGTTAAAAGATGGAATAAAAACACAAATTAACCAAACTTACATTATTATAAAACAATTGTATACATTATTAAAACATTAACTGTTCCAAATCTCACTGTGTATTACAGATGGCAATACCAATTTGTGTATTTGTTTAGGCAGTTCTGTACATAACTGGAACATTTGTAATACATAGTGAGATCTGGAACAGTTTGTTTTTATAATATATACAATTGTTTTACAAAATAACTGTACTTACATTATCATATTTTCATTCCGTTTTTTATAATAATTTACAATAAGGTTATTTATACATTTGTATATTCTATATATCCACTTCATTGAATATACTGAGGAACCAAAAAACTTCAAAGTTTACTCAAAATGCATATGACTTGTTCTAAATATAGTCAATAAAGGTTGAGTTGAAAGCTTAGGAGTCTTGAAAAACTGAAAAACTGATTACATTGCAAAATCAGTTTTACTGAATCACATTGATCTATGTAGTAATACTGGTAATCCCAAAGAAGCAAATAAATTTAGAAATCTGAAACTGATTGCTTACCAAAAAATGTGCTCTGTGTGTATCTTGCTTCCTATTAAATTTTTCTCAACCAAACATCATTTCTCAAGTTCTTACATTTACATTGCACAGTAAAACCTCACTTTTATGGCTAATCCTGAAATTCTCCTATAAAACTGCATAAGTTTTAATATAAATCAAACTGTATTGGCTAGGAATGTGTTAGTGATATTTATCCCTCTTTAAATGGCCAACAGAACAAGAAACTGCATTCCTAAACTCAGCATATTGTTTAAAGCACTAAGCAATTGAACTCTGTTGCTCAAGTTTTGGAACAGTTTTCTGAGATCCCTCTGACAGATACATTCAAATAAAATAAATCTTCACTTACACTTCACAAATTAAATTTCTCTCTAGAATTCAGTAAGAAGAAAGACAATTATATATTTGTTAAATATTTTTTTTACAAAATCGAATTGTATTTTATAAAAGTATAACTATATAAATCAGTGATGATTGGTCTACATCTCTGATACTTCATTTGCAATACTCAATGAAGAAAAAGATTGATACATCCAATTTAAAAACTTGTTTAATTATTAACATTTTTTCTGATACTTGAAACTTCTGCACATCTAATGACTTAATAAGTTTTTCTGAATTCTTATGTTAAAATACAGTATTTAAATAAAACCTTTCATTTTATAAAGATATTGATTCTCTATAGGTATTAAAAAAATTCTGTTTAGTACTATACTGTACAGTATATGAATAAACCCTACTGCAAATAGCTTGCATTCACTGTACACATAACCTGTATTTCAATACTTTATAATTTAGTGTTAATACATTATCCTGTATGAAAGTTTGAATTAAAGTATATTGCAAGGCAGAGGCATATCTAGGGGATGTTACGGTGCTGCAGCATTGCTTTGATATCAAAGAAATCAGTTATAAAAAATTTGAATTTTCACAGACTAGATAAAATGATCTTTTATATTATGTATTTATTCAGTTATTGAAATTTTTAAAATTTTGTTACTGTCAATTACTATGTTTTCTTGGTTCTAATGAATCATCAAATCTAATGCATACCTGATTTTTGAAACTTTTTCTCAGGTTTTTAACTTGCAAATGTAGTGTGTGCCCTATATTACCAAACATGCAATCACGAGAAGTTAATGTGTTTAAACAGCAATAAACACATTTTTGAAAACTATTTTATTGTCATGTTTACAGTGCTTAATGATGATCACATGATTTCCAAATATATTCATTTGTGACTTCATTATCAGGTACAGAGTCTGCCAACTAACACAAAATCATAGTCAAAATTTACTGTATGATCAATGTTTTCACATTAATATGCAGTAGAAGAAATTTTCCAGATAAATGGTATTATACTGAAATATCTATAAACATGTTCTCTAGCATAGTGGATAGCTCTCTGTTCAAACATAGCTTCATAGATCTATCTGCTGAATATTGTTCACTCGGTTTGCTGTAGTTCAAAAGAATGACTATAACCATTTGAGAACCAAAATTAAAACTGATATATGGAAGGGATATGTACCACATCTATATCAGTGATGTAACATAGGTGAATTGCTAAGCAAAGTGATGAGTAAACAACATGAACAAAGCTACATTAAGTTCAATTTGTGCCCAATTCTAATGTGAAACCAATTTTGGAAACCAGATAAGTCCAGAAAAAAACGTATTAAAATCAAGAAAACATGTAAATTTAAAAAAATTTAAATTAAATAAAAACAAAAAAATGGTGCATTTAAAGTAATTTAAAAAATTTTACAAAAGTTTAAAAGGGAAGTTATATTTTAAACATTTGTTGAATTTAATAAATTTAATATTTTAAATGTTAAAATAATAGTATATTGTTTAAAAAACATGGACACATGATTTTTTAATTGCAGATTATTTATAAATATTTATGTTGTTGCATTTTAAAAATGCTTTTCGTTAATATTTTCATAAATATTATTTTTTTATGACTGGAATAAAAAATAATGTTAATAATCATAATATTATAGGAAACAGTATTAGTAGTATTTTTTGGAGTAGAATATATAGTTCGATTATGGTCAGCTGGATGCCGAAGCAAATATATGGGATTTTGGGGACGTCTTCGCTTTGCTAGAAAACCTATTTCAATTATAGGTATTTAAATTTGATATTTTTTAACTTTAAGTATTTGCTATTGTATATACAGTGGGTGATCAGTTAACGAACAAATCGGATAACAAACACTTTCGTGAAAGATTTTTATGTTCAGACAATGAACACATGTTCAGATAACAAACACCTCACAGAACAAACACAAGAAGAAACGACATAAAATAATGAATACCGATTGCTCTTCCCTCGTCTTCAGGCAACAATTCGAAACTTTTCAGAGCACAAGAGACATCAACATCGACGCTCAACCCGGTACATACTGATCGGATAGTATTCCTCCAAACTTTGAAACTCTCCCTTGTATTTTCAGCCTTTTATTTTTCTGACAGAAACAATTCTTTTATAGTATTCACAAGACTGTTGGATGGACACTCGTTAAGTTTTGTGTTGATTTTTATTTTCGAAAGGTGAGAGTATAATAGCAAAAGTAGAGAGTGTGCAGAAGATGTCTGATGTTGCTGGACAGTATGGCTTAAACAGTTCTACAGTAGGCTGCAGTTCAATCTTATCTACTAAAGATACAGTATAATCAAAATGATTCAAGCAGCTTAAAGGAGTAACAGAAATCACATCTGAGAAATAAAGAACATTGAAGAGCTCATAATGGAACCTGAAACTGATCTGATGACAGAAGAATGCCAAGAAACTTGGCGAGTGATGTTTTCTTATGAAAAAAGGATTAGTGCCGATATCTGCTGTTAAAGATGTTTTGAAGAATTGGGAGGATGTCAGAACAACAGTCTTAAAATGGCATCCAAATCAAGGTGAGGTTAATAGGCTTAGGGATCTCTACAATTACAATGCTATTAATTACTTCAGAAAAATCCTGAAGAAGGGAGAAAAGCAATCGACATTAGACAGATACAGATTTTTTAACACCCACAAACAGAAAAAACATCACTAATAAAAATTGCAAGACTTTGTATATATGTATTTTTATTATTACATATAAATAAACATAGTAAGAAAGTATATATTTTTTTATTTTTTGGAGATCTCCAGAACGAATTAATTAAATTCCCATAAAAACCTATGGTAAATCGAAAATCAGTTAACAAACAATTTGGATAGCAAACAAAGTCTTAGAGTGGATTATGCTCATTAATTGACCACCCACTATATTTTTAATTACAAGATGTCCTTATTTTTTGTCTTATTGAGTTATTCAATATTTAGTTTATTTTGAACTAAGATAAATATTTGAAAAAATGGCAATTTCATTACAGTTTATCCAATTTAGTCCAATATATATATATACTAGTAACAGAGTAAATTTAATATACAGAATTTTCAAAAGAGAATGGTTGGGTTTTGTGAAACCTGTGAAATATAACACCTTAAACAACTTATTTATGTACCAATCAATATTTAAATGATGCAAAATACATCCAAATGATGAATTCTAGAATTAAACTGGGACATCATCACTGAGCTATTCTAACTGGGCTCTAGACATCTGTGCAACAAAATAAGAGATGAGTAAATAGACAAATAAATTTTTTAATCGAAAATTAAGTAGACATAATTTAAAGTTTTTTTCTTTAATCCTTTTTCACCATCCAACACAGAAGTAACAGCAAGTTGGCTTTGAAGATATAATAAATTAAATAAAATAAAAGACGATACAACCCGGGACCATTTATGGTCTCAGGTTGTAGCATCTTTTATTTTATTCATCTTTAATCATATTTATATTTACATATATTTTACCAATAATCACAAAAAAAAAAATAAAAAAGATCCACCAAATTGTACACTTTCTAAGCATACAAAAATTTTCAAATTTCTGTTGCTCAGTTAATTGTTACCCAATTAACTATTGCACATTATGAATTGCACAGTTGTCATGTACCCTGTGAAATCAAACTTTAATTCATATAGTGAATACTGAAACTAAGGCTAAATCTCAATACAAAAGCAAGTTTCTTATGCGTAGGAACCATTCATTGTAGTGATAAAGTGACTATCTTACAATAAAAATTGCATATATTATTCTGATTAGTGGCACTTACAATCCATAATTTTTGTTCATTAGAAGTTTAGATGGAAATATCAAAAGAATCCACACTATGATTACAGATTATTCAAATAGTTCAAGGAAACAATGTTTTGAAAAGAAAATTAGCCAGAAACCATGATCTTGGATGAAACTATGAAAATAAACAAATTTGATGGTCTTGCATTCAGAGTCCCTGAAATGAAATAATAGTTCATGACTATAATGTGAATAGACATTTGTTCATTCCACATTATAGTTTTAGAACTGGACATCCAAAATCAATTCATTTCACATTATTCAAAATCATTTGTGTAAAATGTCATATGAAAGAGATTAAAAGCTAAATATGAAATGAATTGCAGACATGATTTTCACTAAACTTTTTAGAGTAAAAACAGATTTGGTTATAGGCTCATTATATTGTGATTTAAACTTTATTACAAAATGCCAGTCATCCATCTTTGAGCCTAGTCTAAACAAATTTAAATGAAACTTTGGCTATTTCATTTACATTATCATTATTCTTAGCTTTTGATGTTGTCTAATCAATCAGTTAATTAATTCATTACATCACAAAAATGGCAGAGAATGTAAATATTAAAAAGTTTCAAATATGCCAGAACTTTACAGAAAAAGAAAAACAATTTTAGATTAATTAATTCATAACTATCCGTCATTAAGAAAAAGGATATGACAACAAAATCCTGGAATGGAAGAAATTGTATATGAAGCAATATATAAAGAATTTTGTTCAGCATTTTGTGTGCTCACTGTTGTTGGAATCAACGAAATCAATCGAAATTATTGTCAAATGTTATATGACATCGTTACTTACAATGCATTGTGTTGCAATGTTTTGTAAACATTCTTCCATTACGTAATAAAAGGTTGGTCGCACTTGTTGACACCTCGGGGAACCGTTGGTGACGGGGACCTAGTTTTACACTCCCCTTTTCAGCACTGACCTTTCGTGAGTCAAGACAGTGTAATCTTTGTGTATTCTTTGTTTCTTTGTTATATAACCAGTTATGTGAGTCTAACTAGTTTTTACTAATCTCTCTGACAAGCAACATCTAGTCTAACAACTGTACAGTTTAAAGGCAAGTTTGTTTTTATAAAATATTCAGTTAAAATAATATAAAGTTTATTATTTCTCATACAGTATGCCTTTCATAGTTAATTAATAATTACTAATTATAATTAATTGTCTATATATAACATTTTATGAACCAAAAAATTATTTTAACCTATTAGTAATATTCTAGGTTATTTTAGGAATTATCACACAGAGACTTGAGACTATTATTTTATTGTAAAACTATCAAGTAAAATATACATCATTCAAATCCAACATCTAAAATGCATTTTGGCACTTTTTGCTGTGCCCTCTTACTGTTTATGTAAGGGTAACTGTCGACAGTGAACCATAGTTTATAAATATTAATAAGTGTATGATTTTAGAGATATTGTCGTGAAGATATTATATTGAGTCTGGATGTATTGTGTAAAATGCTGATAAGAAATCATGTCAACTCAGGTGGTTCTGTCTATGTTAAGTAACAGTATTGAATAGTTATCTAATCCAGATGATCTTATCTTCACCATTAATCATTGCAAATAAAATAATAATGAATTAAATACATGTGTTTGCAATGTTGCAGCTGCAAATGAATTAGAACATGTCTTATTATCTTTACCAGTAACATTAAGTGATGGTGGTGGAAAAGAATAATTGAGACATTCTCTATATAGAAAGAGGCAGTATAAATTTTTGAGTTTACAGACTGTAAGTTTCTAGATGTTCTTAGCAGATACCGAGTTCCTCCACATTCCAAGAAACCTGATTTTCTTAAGCCTAATGTCCTGTCATCTTTGTCCAGTTACGGTATTGCTAGTTCAGTTTAAATTCTTGTTAGGGGTGGACTGATTTAAAGGGACTGTATTTATATCTTTGTTCCATATCATTATTTCCTTATTTTTTACCAGTATTTACTACTATTTTCAATTATTATTTTAGCATTCTTTCTTTCATAATTTTTATCTACAGTAAAACCTGTGTAAACCAGAATTGCACCATATCAAATTGTTTTTCTATTTTAGCAGGTTTCTGTTTGTTCTGAACAGATTTCAGTATTTTCTTTAACTACATCTGATAAATGTTACAGTTACATTCATTTTTATAGTAAAATCACTTTTATTGCATGCACAAGAAAAATTTTATTATTAGGTTTGATCAAAATTAATCCAAAGTGATTCTAACTAAAGATGGGAGTATTCATATGCAAGAATTAAGAACTAGTTAATTCAAAAACATATTTTAGTTGTTTCCAAGAACTTGTGCTAGGTATTCAAATACTGAAAGTTCTTGGATCCTTATGAACTCACACAACAATGAACAAGCCAATCAAGAATTAATGTATCACTCTGCTGTCAGAAATTTTAATCACATTACAATACTACAGAGACCAAGTTATTAGGTGATCTTAACTACTATAATTGTTAACTTCAATCTATGTAACTACCAACAATATTAATCAACATATTCTTGAATACTCAGTACTGTACTATTAGTTACTGATTATTCCATAACCTGTACAAGGCAAATTGGAGCAGCATATGTTAGTTATTCTCATTGATTCAATGAATCACATTCTTTGCTTATTCTCAAGAATTTGGTTTTCAGAAATTCATTTGATTTTTAAAAGTATTCAATTTTGCTTCTAGTTAACTCAACAAAGATTAATATTAACAAAGACGTTATGTTTGTATGTCCCTTCATCACATAGCCTTTATTTCTCTGAAGAGGTTCTAGCTCATACTCAGAATATAGCTTGTCTGGCTCTGTAGTGATTGTTATTCCTGGAGATGATTTTACTTCTCATTTATTTCTAGAGATCTTAATTTTCCTCTTTATTCCAGTTGTGTTATGTTCTTCATACCCAAAAACCTCTCTTTTTTTTTGCATTTAGCAGGTTTTCATCTTATAATAAAATTTAACATAGAAAATCATTTTGTTTTGAAGTTCTTTTACTTAGGTAGGTTTTCATTTTGTTCAGGTTTAATTTTAGACAAACTTAATGGCTTTCTTGTAACATAGTGTACAGTGAAGGAGTTTGGAATTGATTCTATCTCAAGGAAAAAATCTATGATGCAATTACAATTGTTATGCTAAGCAGTCTTTATCAAGTATGATATGAAATTACCATTTGTTTTTGAAAATTCTGTATGATTTAATGTTTAAAAATAATTTCAACTTAGTATAACATTTTTATTGAATTTCTTATTTTATTAAAGAATTTAGATTTTATTATTTGAAAACATTATCTCTACTTAAATAAATATATTGCCATTGAATTTTTTATTCCTACCCAATAAATTAAAAATTTTGTTTTTCAGACTTAATTGTTGTTGTGGCATCTATTGTTGTTTTGGCTGTGGGATCTAATGGCCAAGTATTTGCTACATCAGCAATCAGGTAAAATTTAATTAAATTTTTACTAAAAACTTAAAAATTCATGTTTGAAGAATGTTTTTAGGGAAAATATAGTGGTTAATCTTATGCAAAAATTCTGTTAATAAGTAGTAATGTATTAGGCTACCATAAAATAGGATGAATAGAAAAAACTTCAAGAAAATTCTGTATGTATCTGACAAAAAACTAACCGATTCAAGAAGACGTAGTCTGTTCAAAAAATTTTTTTTGTGGATATAAAAGTCTGGAAGTCTGCCGCTGGATAGATTAAAATTGAAGATGTCTGTAAGATCCGCCAATTTCTGAATTTTTACTTTTGTTTTAATTTGGATGTTTTATTGTGTTTTTTTAAAGGAACTATTTTAACCCGGCGGCCTAGCAGCCTCAAAGGAAAGGTCCGGTCGTCAAAGGGTGTTCTAGAACACAGTTAAGAAATAAATGGTGGACCCAAAAATTATTTTTTGAACAGACTACGTCTTCTTGAATCGACTAAAAAATTATCTAACGACGAAACTTAATAATCAAAAATTTTAAAGTTAATTCGTCACCAGGGGGACACCAGAAATCTGCATTAAACAGCGCTTCTCAAGTGGATATAAAAGTCTGGAAGTCTGCCGCTGGATAGATTAAAATTGAAGATGTCTGTAAGATCCGCCAATTTCTGAATTTTTACTTTTGTTTTAATTTGGATGTTTTATTGTGTTTTTTAAAGGAACTATTTTAACCCGGCGGCCTAGCAGCCTCAAAGGAAAGGTCCGGTCGTCAAAGGGTGTTCTAGAACACAGTTAAGAAATAAATGGTGGACCCAAAAATTATTTTTTGAACAGACTACGTCTTCTTGAATCGACTAAAAAATTATCTAACGACGAAACTTAATAATCAAAAATTTTAAAGTTAATTCGTCACCAGGGGGACACCAGAAATCTGCATTAAACAGCGCTTCTCAAGTGGATATAAAAGTCTGGAAGTCTGCCGCTGGATAGATTAAAATTGAAGATGTCTGTAAGATCCGCCAATTTCTGAATTTTTACTTTTGTTTTAATTTGGATGTTTTATTGTGTTTTTTAAAGGAACTATTTTAACCCGGCGGCCTAGCAGCCTCAAAGGAAAGGTCCGGTCGTCAAAGGGTGTTCTAGAACACAGTTAAGAAATAAATGGTGGACCCAAAAATTATTTTTTGAACAGACTACGTCTTCTTGAATCGACTAAAAAATTATCTAACGACGAAACTTAATAATCAAAAATTTTAAAGTTAATTCGTCACCAGGGGGACACCAGAAATCTGCATTAAACAGCGCTTCTCAAGTGGATATAAAAGTCTGGAAGTCTGCCGCTGGATAGATTAAAATTGAAGATGTCTGTAAGATCCGCCAATTTCTGAATTTTTACTTTTGTTTTAATTTGGATGTTTTATTGTGTTTTTTAAAGGAACTATTTTAACCCGGCGGCCTAGCAGCCTCAAAGGAAAGGTCCGGTCGTCAAAGGGTGTTCTAGAACACAGTTAAGAAATAAATGGTGGCCCCAAAAATTATTTTTTGAACAGACTACGTCTTCTTGAATCGACTAAAAAATTATCTAACGACGAAACTTAATAATCAAAAAACTAACCAACAAATCAGAAAATTCTCTATGCTGTCTCTTTGGATATTGTTTTTTAAAGGATGGACATTGTTTAGTTAGGCTAGCAACATTGTTCTAGATGCCAGACCTGTTTGCATGTTATGGTGGTTGGATAAATTCTTTTGATGTTTGACAAATTTTGTTGATATCATATTATAAGATGTTATTAAAATATTATGCAGAGTATTGTCCTAGTATCATTTCATTAAATTTTCATTTAAATCACTCATATCTAAAATCCTTTTTTTTTTATAATCGTTGATGCAATCATCTTTTTGCAATGTAATGATTTTGAATTTGTGGGATGAATAGAAACACAAGAAAAATGACTGTTGCTATTCATCCCATACGACTTTTATCAATATCAATGATTTAAAATTTGAATAAGTTTGACCTAACTCTGAACTAGCTAAATATAGTAGATCTATTGTATTCTCTGAATTGGTCTTGATTTATTTTAGTGAGGACACTTCTCTTAAACTTGGTGACTTCTCTGCAGTGTAGGGATATAGAAAGTAAAAGAACTATAGCAGATTATGTTGAAAAGCGTGTCAAATTAAAGAATGTGGCTATGTGGGGCTCTTTCTACAGGATAATACCATAGACAATGAGATTTTTGAGACATGTGAGGACTTTCACTTACATATGGGAATGTTATTAGGAAACTTTCTGCCCATTACCAGCTCTTCAGTATGATTCAAAAACATAATACATTTTCCTGATGACTTCAGTGACTTGAATATTTTCTAAAAGCTCTTTCATTTTTATTTATGTAATCAGTTTTACAGATTACCCAAGCTACTTGAGCAGAGTTTTGTAAAAGCACTAGAATTTATACAGAAAGAAAACAATGTGCATAATATAAGGTCTATGTAACTAATATAGTTTTTGCAAAAAAAGAGCATTTCTTCAATTCTTCCAGTTATAAAATAGAAACAAACATGACTTTTAAGTTAGTTTTTATTCATTCCAATCCATGGTGTAAAAGGAAATATCAAGTAAAAAAGAAAAAAACAAGGAATTTGATTACTTCATATATCATCTACTGAAGTTATTAAAGAGGATAAGACTGATTTTTTTTAAGACAGCTTATGAAGTTACATCATTAGTGTTATTGGAGTTACATAATCATTTAGACAGAAAGGTTTCTATTCATCCCATTTTATAGTATGAGTTACTTCATAAAAGTTTTATATGAAATAATACATAATTGTTTAAACATATTACATGTACAGAGTATATATAAATAAATAAATAAATATAAATATATATATATAAAATATATACATACACTGTACATATAATATGTATAAACAATTATATATACAATCTATATATATATAATCGAGACGAGTTGATAATAATAATAATAATCAGCAAACAGCCCAAACGGTTAGGAGTTGAAAGTTGAAATTTGGTACACAGTTAGGTTACGTCACGAGAACGCACACTAAGAAGGGATTTTTCAAAATTCCTCCCCATGGGGGTGAGGGACAGGAATAAGGCTTAACTCTTCCATCAACAATGGAAGTGTTATGTAACAATGGAAGTAGCAACAATGGAAGTGTTACATAACAATAGAATTGTCAACAATAAAAGTGTTACGTAACAATGGAATTGTTAAGGGAAAGCAACGAGCAAGATGCAGATGCAGTTTTTTCATTTTTGCGGAAAATCTAACATATTTTTAGACCCATCTAAAAATTCTCTAATTAGTCTGGAAACAGGGGATCTCAATTCTTGCATTCTGTGAAAACGGGTAAGGTTGACTATAATGTAATAATCTTAATCATCACTATCATTAATTTTGCCCGAGCAATGCCGGGCCCACCCGCTAGTATAATATATAATATACAGTATATACTGTATTTACTTGCATATAAGACAAGGTTTTTATTTATTTTTCACTGCTTCAAAGATCTAGGTTATCCTATACACACAAGCGAAGGATTCTTTGCGTTTTTGCAATAATTTTTATGAATCATGTATTTGCATTTTACTGGATTTACCCTCTTGTGCTTAAAAACAAAAGTATTTTATCTGGGTCATTTCAATTGTAAATACTATTGTGTATTGTCAGAAGTAAAGATGAATAGCAATAGGAAAAGTAAACCTTTTAAATTCAATTCCAAACTCACACAGCCCGATATAATGATTCCCATGTGAAAACAGATGAATATTCGGAAATCAGAATTTGGAGAAACTCATAAATGTAATTGACGGAGAGTGGATTTAACTGTTAAGAATTGACAAAAAAGGTTCTCAATTGTCCAGCTTTACATGAACAAATTATGTTGTCGATTTTACAAGATTTTTCCTTAAAGTTTAAAATACCAGTAATTTTTGAGGGACAATGTGTGCATTTACATGCATTTGATACTTTATTTGTGATTAAATGAAATAAAATTAAAATTGCATTAATAAATCTAATTTTCTTTATTTTGATCTTTAAAGTCACACTTCATCCTATATGCAAGATTGTCTTATACGCAAGTAAATATGGTGTATATATATATATATATATATATAAACGTTTGCTGCCAGGTGATGCAGTTTTGTATCATGTGAAGTCATGACACAAAATTAAAACATGTTAATATAAAAATAATTGTATATATGCATGTGTTATTGTTTGTCCTTGAAAATTAAGTCAACAACAATTAATTGAATATACTTTTTCTTACTTTCTTGCCTACCTGTCTTTGTTTTTCTTTACTTGGACACCATTTTATTTGAAAGAAATGACAGTCCTCCTGATCAAAATTTAATTTACAATAATCTTTCCATTAATAACATAAATAGAAAATAATCAGAAATAAATGCATGTCAACTTGAGGTTATTTTTATTTCTGTGGGAATGGGGGTAAGTTTGTTTTCTCCAAGTTGGTATGTAGTAGAGCATTGATTATCTGAATATTGATCAACCGAAACATTGGTTAACTGAAAGCATTCCAATTGGCAAATTCAAATTTTCACTAGTGCTGTGGCACTGCAATATCTGGCTATATCTTGGGCTACTCCTATATTATTTTTGTTGGTGTGCGTATTTTAGCTGGCAATACTGGTGTGACCATGAGAAAGTACTTAAGTACACACCAGTATTTGAACGAGGCTTTTTTCCCATTATGAGTGGTGAGCTTTGTTTGTTTTGTGTGGTGTTTTTCTGAAGACTGTGTGTCAGGACGTGTTGTGCTAATTTTTAACCATACAATAGCCACGATTATTATTATAAAAATTTTTGTTAGGCTTAAAATCAATGAAAATTCAATGCAAAGTGACATGCAATGGAGAAAAATTTCAACATGGGATAGGTTAATATATTTTTTTGTACATGATCAGTTATCCGAACAACCCCAGTCCCAAATTGTTTCAGATAATTGATGCTCTACTGTATTTATTAAATCAACTGTCTTCTTACATGGGGAAACAGATGCTGTTTAGCTGCTGTCCACTCTCATCAAATACTGTCTGTTGGGTCACTCTTTGCTTCATTTCTTCCCATAGACTTTACTGGAAGATTATGCTCCTCTGGCACCATCCTCTGATTCGTCGAAACTACTGAGCTTGCAAGCCACTGCCTTGTTGAGGTGGTGGTTTGTGAGAGTTATTGATATTATTAATTATTAATGTAGTTGATAAGTAAAACAGAAATGAATTAATATGATTAAAAAATTTTTTTCATTTGATAGACATTTGTATCTTGCACACATGAAGTTTTGAAAGTTCCTACTCAGTATTATTTTTGTTTCACTTATTTTATAATTACATCTACAGTGAGAAAAAAAGAAAAATAATGTTTTAATTATAAATGAATACTATTGAATTATCAATAATTTTCCTACTAATTAATCCAATCTGATACTTGTTTCTATCCATACTCTACAGGTGTTGGTAATAAAGGAAAGTCTGAAAACTCGTTGGTTTAGAGAGCATTCATTTTGTTTACTAATTATTTAAATTCAAATAGAAAGAAATAAAAGTTGACAAATTAATTTAAGGGCTCCTTAAACTGTTGTAATTGTCTAGGCTTTGTTTCAACCCTGTTTATAGGAAAAAATTCAAACACACCTTGAATAAATTTATAATAATATAGGAAAATTGCCAGATAAAAAAAATTGTTGCAAAACCACCAGCTGGCTTGAAATGGCTTGAAATCTGACAATAAATGCTAAACCTGATAACATTACTCACACCATTGCCCATCTATCACAAAAAACTCATCTGTTCTTTCACAAAGTAGTGCTCATATTGAGTTAATGTCCCTTCTGCCTCAACATCCATAAGTCATATGGCCATTGATGGGAATCCCATGTGGAGAGAATGCTCTGTCTATCATGGATTAGTTTTACAACATAGTGTGTCCAACACTGTGTTCAAATGCTCTAACGGCAAAATGATGCAAAGGATGCATATCAAAAAGGAGAGGAAAGAATCAGTGCATAGGTTTGCAAAATGAACTAATTCTGATATATTCGGAATATTTTGATATGCTAATACATTGACATCAGTTATCATCTCTAGTTTTAATGTCTGAGAGATGACAGTAAGTGTTATGCTTTCAACATTGTTGCAGATATACAGAATATGTAGTGTAATGAGTTATACATAGGTTTTGTTTTTGCTTCAGTAATTTTCTATGGAATACATTCTGTGGGTTGTCCACATATAATCACAGTGCTTTCAAATACTTATGCAAAAAATTTTCAAATTTTAAATGTTCCATTTCACATATTCTAGTTTGATAGTGATGTGCCTGAGGATGATAAGCTGAAATATTGAAAACATTTGGTTTATTAAAAATAATGTTGATTTAACATAAAAAAAACTTATTTTTACTTTATCTTGCATTAATATATGTTGTATACATCTTAATTATCTTATTTTATATTTTATTCTAGGGGAATTCGTTTTCTACAAATTTTACGAATGCTTCATGTTGATAGACAAGGTGGCACTTGGAGATTACTGGGTTCAGTTGTATTTGTTCAT
Source organism: Centruroides vittatus (assembly GCF_030686945.1). Lineage (NCBI taxonomy): Eukaryota > Metazoa > Arthropoda > Arachnida > Scorpiones > Buthidae > Centruroides > Centruroides vittatus. The sequence continues at coordinate 2,463,075 of NW_027121927.1, forward strand.
AGGCAGGTTAGAACTGTTTTTCAAAAGTACTTTTTATTAATGACCATCAAAATGTATTATAATAGAATTAAATCAGTAATATTATTATCATCATTTAATTTATTATTTACTTATATATAGTATGTTTTTATATATTAAATTTTATTGTGTGTCTGTGATAATGTAAATTATTGTGACTTAACAGTGAATTACTATTATATTATTCATGCATGGGTAATTAAAAAGTAACACTATAAAGCCAGTAATACAGACAAATATTTTTATTTTGGAGATGAAAATATACAGGATTTATCTGAAAGCAATATATTAAATGTTTCTCACAAAATCACCTAAACTGCATACCTTATAAATTACTTATCTGATCATCTCATAAAACAGTGAAGCAAATATTATAAAAACAAAATCATTTTAATTATATTTTTGTTCTTTCTAGTAATATTTCACTAAAATTTATTTATTGCATTGTGTTTAAAAAATTTTTAATATAAGTCCAATAAAATTTGTTATATTTAAATTTCTATGTAAAACTAATATATTCTACTTGATATCAGTAGTATTTAGTCCAAATTACAGCCTAGCTATCATCCATTTAGTTCATTATTATTTTTAATAATGAAAACTCAAAAACTTGATTGAAGTAGATAACATTATTTTGAAGATTTTTAATATGAATAGATGTTCATATATTGAATTAATTTATAAGTGTATGAAAACATAATCAATTTTCTACATAATAAAAATATTGTATTTATTAATTAAATTATTATTGGTTATTTTTAGGTTTTTTTTTTGTTTTGTTTAAAGTTTCCTTTATATCATCTGTGTCTGTACTAATTTTCCAATTTCAGAAACTTTTTGCATTAAAACCAGTCTCTAAATTAAATAAGAAAGTTTAAATCACTGTAATTTTAAATACTAAAATTTTTAGATAAATATCACTTACATGAAACTAAAATATATGAATATATTAATGGTTCCAATCTATTTTAAAGATGGTTTTCCATTGTAGCAATTGACTGTAATTTTGTTAAGACAAGTTACAGCATCAGTCTGAAGATATATTTCAAATTAAGTTATAATTATGTGAATATGAAGTTTTAAAATGGAAATGTTGAAACATAAACAATGAAGCAAAAATACTAAAGTTCAAATCTAATAACAAGATTATACAAGATGTCATATTAAAAATTCTACATTTATTTTGAAAATCTACAAATATATTATAATTGAAAAAAAAGACAAAAAATTACATTACATTAACATTTACTGTTTCATACTATAAACTGTTTTACAGATATTTCACACAAATAGAAAAATATTTTACTATCTTATTACATTGATACTGTGTATACAATCAGTAATCTGTAAAACAGTATATAGTATGAAACATAAGGGATAAGAAAGTTGTTTTTAATGAGCTTTTTGAAGTATACAATCTGGAAGTTTATGAATTTTAAAAATTGTTTGGAACTATTATTTTTGAATCTAAATATTGCTGAAGAGGGAACAAAAGTATACATCATTCTAAAATGCATATTTAACAGTCATTTAAGCAAATAATCAAGTGAAACCTTTGAATATTAGAAGTGCTGTTTCAAAATTGTCAAACTCATCTGAAAGTTTACAGAAGAAAGGATAGAACTGAAATTCCATCCTTTTTTCTGTAAACTTTAACCATTAATTTTTTTGAACAATTTTGGCTAAGGGGTGCTAAAACACCCCTTAGCCAAAATTGTTCAAAAAAATTAATGGAATTACTTAGATCATTATTCAAACACTTGCCTTAAGAATAATTTCTTTTAGGAACAAATTAGATTAATTTATTAGAATGTTTGTGTAATATTTTATTTTTTTCAGAGTATTACAAGTACATATAATATTTTAGCTAATTTGTTTATTTAATTAGTATTTTTTTACTGTATGCTTTTCTGACATTAATAATATATCAAAACTAAAATATTCTTGTTGTTTGATTAAATTATAAATTAAAATTAATGTGATAAATAATTGTTGAAAATATAATTATTTTTTACTTAAAGAATTTGTATTGTTTTCTATCTTATATCATAAAAGAATTCATATTTTTAAATGGGATATTTATATATATCACATTCTGAAGTAGCTTTTCTAATGAAATAAAAACTTTTTATCAAATAATGAAAAAAGAAAACATTTTTATTGATAGTTTTTAAATAATTACAATTTTATACATTTAAAAATGTATAAAAATGGATTGTTATGCTTGTATTTTAAGACTTAAGAAGGACATATAAAAAGGTTTCTTGAATATAAATTCATAGAAAAAAATCAATAAAATAATACGTTATATTTTTAAAATAAAAAATTGAGAAATCTTATATATTTCTTATTTTCTACTTTTCAGGAATTAATAACGACGTTATATATTGGCTTTCTTGGACTCATTTTTTCATCATATTTCATGTATTTAGCAGAAAAAGATGAACTAGGACTGAAAGGAGACACAGATTTTACTAGCTATGCAGATGCATTATGGTGGGGAGTGGTACGTCTTTCAGTTTTGCTATATTTCCTCTATGCATTTATTTCACGGAAATATGCTGCAACTTCATTGTATGCACTGATCTGTTTTTTTTTACACTTCACTTATTTTTTATTTTGTTTTAGTTTTGCTTGACAAGTTATTCCCTGGCATGTAATATTGAGTTTGCTTGCACTTTCATTTGATGCCATCATCTTACTTCTCAGAAAATAATGACAAATATAGCCTGCTGAGCTTTTTCATCATTCTCTGATACTGTAAGTCTGAGTGTTTTCTCAAACACATAGCATGAAATAAATGAAATTGCATATTTTATGTCAAGTGGATCAATATTTAGATTCTAATTATAATGAAGAATACTGCTAAAATAATATTGCAACATGGAGAAATTATTGGAATGCTCAAAATTATTTTTATTATGTTTAGAAAATTCTTTTACTTTCATTAATCAAACTTATTTTGTTGATATTAATTCAAAGATATATCCATAATAAAAAAAATTATTGTTTGCATCATAATGGCATATTTTGATAACTGGATGTAAGATTAAACTTTTTAAATAATCATAAATTTGATTATTTAAAAAGTATTAGACTATATTAAATAATAAGAATTGAAACATTTTGAGACATGTATGAATTTCATAACAATTTAGAGAAATTTTTTTATCTTGAAAAATTGGTTTTGCAAAGTCAAAAAATACAAACACATTCTGCTTGTTGTAATCACAGATATTGTTATCAGCAATTTAATGTTATTAGAATTATCATGTCTCAAACATATACAAATTAAAATATACTTATTAAACTTTGCTTATAGTAATCAGAATTTCAGATATATTGTTATCGTTAGATAATCATTTTTAAACTATTTTTACTTTCCACAACACTCACAACATGAATATGGCTGATAGTATTCAATCTTTTATCAGTGTTAATCAATACTTAATCATTAAATTGAAACCATTTACAAAAATATTTTAAACATTTATTACTGTTTAAATGCACTAACTTTATGCAGCTGCATTTTCAGTGATATAGTGCACACATTACATTCAGAAGACAACTTTTTCTGGTTTTGATATTTCAAAACTTGGGTTCACTTAGAATTAAGAAAACACAATACATTCAAACTGTTTTTATTACATGTTTTAGACATGTAATAAAAACAGGACTTAAAAACTTAAAGCAATACTGGAGAACTACACTATACCTTAGACTACATCAACACAAATCATATACACATTAGATGAGGCATTTCCAAGGCAGTTCATTAAGTTCACCCTGGTTCTGTCTGGCCTTAAATCCACTATCCTGCAGGTTAGACAACACAGATTACAGATAAAATATCAAACATAACAAAACAACAAATTACATAACACACAATTTTTTAAAATTTTCAAAAACAGACAATATACAGAGTGATTCAAGTCACAGAAATTTTAAAAAATTAATAACTCACAAACTATTTACAGTATTATGATATAGTTTTCACAGAAATGCTTAGAAAGAAGCAGGATTTTTTTAGGTGTAATAAAAATTTTAGTACCAAAATAGTTACATTTCTTGTCATAGATAGCACTGTAAAAAACTGAAATCATTTGTAAATTTGTTAAAGTAAGAATAAAAAATAAAAATGTTCTTAGTGAAAGCTCTAGTAACAATAACAACTTCACAAATTATGTAATCTTATCAAGTGCCATCTATAGCAAGAAATGTAACTATTTTGGTTTTAAAATTTTTATTACATGTAAAAAAATCTCACTTATTTCTAAGCATTTCTGTGAAAACCATATCATCTTACTGTAAATAGTTTGCGAGTTATTAATTTTTTAAAATTTCTGTGACTTTGAATCACCCTGTATTAAAAATGTCTACATTTTGTCCTTTCTTTACACCTCAGGAAATAAGTCTTACAGTGGAATTGACTTTTATTTGGATGCTTGTTGTCCGCCTTGATATGTAAAAACATTATAAAATGCCCTCTGGTGGCAGCACTATTAAAATACATTCAATAAAATTGTCATTTTATAATGTTTTTACATATTGAGATGGACAAGATGCCTGCAAATGAAGGTTGACTACTCTGCCTTAAGACTATTATTTCCTGTTAAGATGGTGATTTTTCAGTGGTTTTTTGAGGGCCTATGATAAACAGAAAAAAAAATGTTTTGACTGAAATTTTTACACAGTTGTATAGATAGCATGTAACACGAGGATATCATGGAAGCACAGCTAAGTAAGTCAATTTGATGAAAGATGCCCTTGAAAAAATTAGTAGGTGCAGAAAATTCCTACTATTACATATGATCACAGATTAAAGGTGCCCACTTTTTTTTTGTAAAAGTCTTCTTTTGCTCTTGCACATTTTTATTTTTTATTTACATAAGATTTTAAGCCAGTAAAAATGGCCAAGGCATTTAGTAGTTTGTGGATAAGCCTTTTATATGAATCACTATGCATGCATTATTAGACATATTCACTATTTTATTTATTATTATAACAAACTATTTTTGTTTGCTGTAATAATAACAACAATAATAAATAAATAAATCTAAAAAATTATTTAAAATAACATTACAAATATATTCTAATCATCAAATATTTTTCCAATAAGATTGTTCTTTTTTTTGCAAAATGTGTAATTAAATTCAAATGAGAAATTGTAATTTCAATAAATTTATCAGTATCAAAATCTAAAGGAAATCATAATGTAAGTTCAGAATATATAAAATACTGTCTTTTTAAGTTTTAGTTTTCAATGATTTGTAATTTATTAAATATTTTGACAGAGAAAAATTTTTTTTGCAAAATACTTCACATGAACAAATAAAAATGCCAATAAATTATTTTCTTTCCAATAACAAATTTATATTATTGGAAGGAATATATGTTCATATGTTATGTGATATCTTTTGTTTGAAATAATTTGTTTTTGTCTAAAAATAAATTCATTCACTTACTATAAATCCACCAATAGATACTGGTCTCCTATAAATGCCAGCTATTTAACAAACTAAACTGCTAAATAGACGATGATTATGTTAAATTCATACATGCAGCTTATGAAGCTTAAGAGTGTTCTGTACATGTTGTGGTAATTTTCCCATGGGAATCCTTGCAAAATGTTTTTACTATGACATGGGTTGCAACTGAAATGTGTGGTTAATAATATGTAAATGGACACATCATGTATTTTCTGTTTCAAACTCTTCATTTTATACAGATCAGTCAACTAGAGTCAACTAGACATCAATCAGAGTGGCAACCAAGACAAGAGTTTTACAGTGTTGCCTTCAAAATGACTACAGTATGCAAAAGAACACTGGAGAAGCAGCAGAACAGAAATTCAAAGTGCATCCAAAGTAAATTTGCAAGTGGAGGAGCATGCATAATGCTCTTAAGGCTATCAACAATAAGGGTGAAATAAAAAAGCTCACACGAGGAGGGTCCAAGAAGGTCAGTGAAGAATTAGAAGAAAAGCTTCTGCAGTGGATCTGTGAGCAGTGAGAGAAAAATAACCATGTCTCCAGATGGCTTGTGATGGAAAACGCAAGAGAAATCTTCACCCAGTGAGATGAAAGTGAAAAACGAAACTTTGTGTTTACAGGTAGTAGAGAGTGGCTAGAAAAATTCATGAAACATATACAGTAATACTGTAATAGCTTTGTTTAGGATAGTAGTGTTGTATAGTAGTATGCTTTTCTATTAAATAAAAAGGAAAAGTTCTGTGAATTACCCACAAAATTTTCATTATTTTGGTGGAGAAATTATGGAGCTGCTGGTGGAAAGCGGATTGAACCATATTTCTCCCTTTTTTATCCTACAATAAACAAGTATTGTGAAATGTTAAATTCGTAGTGGAATGGATGTGAAATACTGTAAGAATGGAATGGACACTGGGTCTCCAACAGAGGCTGGATATCTTATATACTCCAGAGACTAAATGTATATATTCTGTCCAATAGATGCTGAGCAACTATTAGAGGATTTATGGTACTAAACATTTAAATTATCAACAAATCATAGTCATTTGGCTTTTTTAATATGTAAACTATAAGAAAAAAAAAGGAAATTACAAGAAATTTTTATATAAAGCTAAAACAATTGTTCATTAATGTGAGAGCCTAGACTTGACAAAAAAAATTTGTGGGTGAAAATTTAATTTTTGAAATTAAAACTTGCTATAATTTTTCCCATGGTTGTTAAAATTGTAAAGGATATGATTTTATCCCTCTATGGTGTCACTTCCCAGTGACACATTGAATGTGTCACCAGGGACTAACAAAAAAATTGCCATTGGATCGTAGAACTAAATAATACTAAAAAAAGGGCAAGAGCAGTGAGGGGAAGGACCCCCAGAATAAAGTAATTGGTTCGATGACATGACAGAGTTCGTCGGATGAGAAAGTTTGTCATCAATGTTAGTTTGCCACCTTTGGACTATGTTTGCACCCGATTCCTTAATACTGCTTAAGTAGCTGTTGCCCATCCGCAGCCCTTTTCAAGACATTAAAACATGTCCATCCTTTTTGATTCATCAAAGCTTCTTTTGAACCACCTTGCGGACTAGGAGTACATTGATCCGCCAATTCCGAAAAGAGACCAACTTCTAACTAAGGTATTTACCAATTTGCAAATGATTGTAAACTCTCTCACATAGTCAGGGACCCACAATATTAATGATAAGGGTTAGTTTTTTCTATAATTGTTATACAAAATTAATGCCAGCTAAGAGTCTTAACCAACTTGTGTATATTATTGCTATGTAAATAAACAAGTATTGTGAAATGTTAAATTCGTAATTGAGTGCACTCACTTCCAGTTGTCTCAGACCATCTCCATCCCGTGCCCAAGCACCTATACATGTGATTGCTCATGAAAAACGAAAATAACGGTTTCCGTGTCTGTCCAAAAGACATAGTAGGGTCAGTCCTGATGAATTTGTCGTCATAGTCATCACTGATGTGATGTCGACCCTTCAGTCAAGTGATGCCAAAGCATAGGAAGTGCTTCACACATTGTCACATTAAGAATATGAAAAGAAATGTTATTTTGAGATGTACATAATTTTCTTGTATTCACTTCATAATTTAATCTAAATTAAAAATAACTTTTGTAACCCACAAGATGTTACAAATATGGATTAAATATTTCTTGAGTTAATGTTTCTTCAGTACAATGAAGGAAGAAAAAATTATGCAATTATTTTTTGACTTATTTAGAATTGAAATATCTGACAAACCATTGATGAATAAAAACTGAAATTAAATAAATATAAGTTATAATTTTCTTATGCAACTACAATTTTTTAAAATTCTTTTATCATACAGAAGAATATCTCAAATAGTCTATATATTTACTGAAACTATTTTGAAACATATTTTGTATGCTTCTGTCCTAAATAAAAAGCAATGTAAAATGTGGTAAACAAACTTATCAACTGTCTGTGCCCCTCTTTTTGATTTAATAAAATAAATTATGTTTCAATAAAGTAGTGTGAATAACTTGTAAAAATCAAAATAGTAATAGATATGAGAAGCAATGAAATTCTTAAAAGTTTGTGTTGGCACTTTAAAATACAAGCTAATTTCTGATAAAATCATTAATGATAAATGAAGAAATCAAACAGAATCTCATTGGCAGCTTTGAAATAAAAAATTATGAAAAAATTAAATAAGGTCATAATATTAAATATTTAAATACTATGACTTTACAGGTAGGCCTCTTACAATGTGTTCTCGCTTCAATGCAGTTGGAAAAACGCTGAAATTTTCTTACAACACGGTACTTTTACAATGCGGTTTAGGTATTTATAAACGAATTATCTTTCACATATCAGAAAAATTGCAACAGATCACGTAAGTGCAGTGGAACTTGATGAAACAAGCTCAGATCTTGAAATAAATCTAGTCAAACATTCTCGAACAGCTATAATAAGTTATGATGAGGACTGAATTTGTGAGCATAACATTGTTTCTTTTTGATTTTGACTTGAAATCATAATCTTTTTAGTTTTTATATGATGTTGAATTTTATTTAAGCTTTTTATGAACATAAATTTAAAAAATGATGAAAAGGTTACACCATAAAAGGAAGTTTTTCTCTTTTTAGAACTGAATCCCAGTTTTTGTGTTAAGTTGGTGTCTCGATTTCTCACAATGCGGTATTTTCAATGAACGTATCTACCACATTGTAGGAGGCCTACCTGTATTTAAGTTTTTCATAATTTTTTTATTTTACTTACTTATTGTGATTCAACTTATTTTGATGGAGTTAAATTATTCTAAACTTTTTGAACTGAGTGTAAATCATTTCTATATTGGCATTCATTGAATACCAATATAGAAATGATTCAAATATAGAATTATGCTCTTTTTCTTCTTCTTTTGCATGCATTTTCTTCTTCCTTGCACTTCATTGTGCTCCATTGTTCATGTATGTATATGGATATGTTTATATGAATAAGTATCTAGTGAACTCTTAGATTATGTTCAATAAATCAATCTTAATTTAAGATAATCTAACACATAGTGAAAACAAATTATTTTATGATTATAACTTTATCCTCTTAACATTGAAACACGCAAGCAAAATTTTTTAGACTATATTTGAATGTGTGTTTTAAGAAAGCTGATGTTATTGTGTGCTGCTATTCTAACATTATTTTGAACAATTTAAAAACATTAACCAGATTGTTGAGAAAAAATTATTATTTATAATTATTTCTAATAAAATCCTGAAATTGCTACACAATATGAAAATTTTATTTTCTTTGTAGTGATACTTAATGTAAACTGTGAGAAACTTCAATTTTTTTATTTTAAATATCAATTTGATTATTATATAGTAAGTTAATAACAACATCTATCATTTTTTCTGTAAATTATAAGAATAATTGTATCCCCTTCTATATTGCCATTATGATGATTGATAAATTATTTATAAAAATATAATTTGTTTTAAATTTAAATTTAACATATCAAATTTTTGTATTAAAATTACTGTTTTGGTTTTGATAATTTGTTGTATTTTTAATACTTTACAGCATGTTTGAAAATTTATTGAAAATTATTATTTATACTAAAATAAAAATTAATAATGATTACATTTAAAATATCAAATATTTAAAAATACAATTGCTTGATATTAAAAAACAAAAAATATATAATGATAGAAAAAAGATTCAACATGTTGCAAATATTTTTATTTCAGTAACTTTTATTTAAGAATAAATTACTCAAAACTATGAAAATGGTTTGCATAATAATGTGAACCTTTCAATACTCAATAATTAAATTGTATTTTTTGATAAGTTTAATTAGGTTTAATTAATATTTTTTTTAAGTTTGATTAATTATATATATATATATATATATATATATATTTATGTTTTTGAATGTACAGTACATCTGTCTGCTGTAGAAATTAAAAGGAAACTGTCTACAAGACTGAAAGTCTAATAGACATAACTTTTTAATAAGAATTTAAAAATGTGATTTAAAATGATTAAAATGATACTTTTTACATTGTTATTAATTAAAACATACTGATATATGATTAGTGAAACAGTCTCATTTCTATTCCAACATAAGTATACCCCATTATTCATAACCTTAAAAACATTGGGAATCAAAAATTTGGTAACTTCTTCTACAAAATAAGAATTGAAATTGTGATTCAATCTTTGATTATTGCATGTTGCCTAAAAGTAAAAAAATTAAATAATTATTTTAGTGGAATTTTAATGAATGAATTTAATTCAAAACTATCTTATATTGCATTCTTATTTTTTTTACCTGTTCTTGTAACATTAATTTTATAAACTTCTGTTTTATTGCTTTTTTGATTTCGTTTCACATCTTATGTAGATGTTGTTTATATTATTTTAATTGTTATTTTAATGTGTTTCTTGTCAAACTCGAGGAATGCTACAGTTCAACTCAACTTCTGTTTTGTTCTAATTTTATTTAAAAACTTTCAACAAAATTCAAGTAGGAAATTTGCTATTATTTTGAATGTACCTTCTCTTTGACAAATCTTGCGCAGAACACAAATATATGTACAGTGAAATGTCAGTATAATGAAATTGAGGAGACCATTGAAATATTTTTGTTATACTGAAATTTTATTGTATTGAAATACAGTGATGCAAGGATAAAAGAAATTTATTGATGATAAAAAATTGCTTACATTTTGAAGTAAGAAGGTTTTTAAAATATAATTTGTCTATTAGTATTTATATGGAACCAAATTTCACATTTTCAGAATGTAAGTTATATTAAATTAAAATAAAAATTAATCTGTAATAAAAAAGTTATCAAACAATATCATGAGTGAACAACTAACATAGTGATATAGTAGTATCAATTAATTAGAATCCTGCTTTTTTAATGGTTATTTTTGCTTGAAGCTATTATTTTCTGGTAAAAGAAGTTTAATTTTTGTGAGTGATGTTTCTTTAATCAAAAGTTTTTTTGATAAAATCCAGTACTGTGACGCAGCATTCCAGTAGGCTGTCAGGCACATCTTTTTGTTTAATTCCTTTTTGCACATTATCTAATATTTTATTATTTTATATATTTTCTGATAAGTTTAAATCATCTAAGCAAGGTTAAATAACATTTTTATATAAGTGTATATAAATATATGTTGTAATAGTTTTATTTTTATTATAAATTATTGAAACATAGTTTAAAATTTATATTAATATAGATATTATAGATTTTCAGGAATTGTCAGGCTTTTTTTTTGTGAGAATTTTATTAAGTAATTTTTATTTTGTAAGAAATTGTATTAAAAAGTGCAATTAGAAATTTTGATTATATATTATAGTAAATTTGTATAGTTTTTTTTCTGTTGTAATGTTTTTATCGAAATATTTCATAAGTAAAATAGTATAAGCCAAGACTTTATTTCATAAGATTTATTTGATGATAGTTAAACAATTTCTGTTTTCTTAAATAATTGAAGTTTAATAGTTTCTGTTTTGAATAAAATGTACTGAATTTTCATAATGTGTATGAGAATAGAACAATACAACCACACCAATATAATATATTGTGTGTGTATATTAAATAAGAATGTGCAGTAAATTTTGTAGAAAAATATGAATAACCTAAAATAATATAAAGTTTGAGTTTATAATTCTTATCTTAATTACATATATTCGTTGTTAATTATTTAACTACTTGTTTAAATTATAAATGAGTTATGATAAAAATTTGAAAAGACTTCAGAAATTTAAGAATTTAAATAAAGATAACTGTAAAATGCTAATTTAAATTTTATACAGAAAACTATTAAAATCAGTAGTGTTTAAATTATATTACACCTGTATATTTTAAACACTATTTAAATTTTTGAGAAAAAAATTTTGAGATATATGTGAACTAGGGAGTTCTACACTAGTATTATCTATTTTAAAATTAATATTTGATTTTCAGAATAATAATTGAAAGGTTCAATTCTAAAGTGAACTATTAAAGAGACGGCGAGTTTTTTAGGAAATATTATTTTTATCTTAAAAAGAAATTAAAATATATTAATGAGTACTATGTATACTTAATGCAATATATAATGCATAAAAATTACAAATAACTTAAATACAATGTAGGTAATGAAAGAAATTTTAATTTGGACTTGGTTCATTTTAGAATTGAACCCTCCAATTGATGATAGAATTTTTTTTTATAAATTTCTATTATGAAATTATAATAATTTTTGTGGATTTTGATATAATGTTTTAATAATAATAAATAATATTATTTAATCTCAAAAGATGTTTGTATTTATTAGATTACAGTTACTACCATTGGCTATGGTGATACAGTGCCTAAAACATGGATGGGAAAAATTGTCGCTTCTTGTTTTTCTGTATTTGCCATCTCTTTTTTTGCATTACCTGCAGTAAGTAAAGTTTATTTCTCTCTCTTCTTTGAAAACTTTAAAGTTTATTTGTTAAAAATTAAAAAAAATTAATGTATATAAATTCAAAAGTTGATTAACTTGTTTTGGGGAAAATATTGGACTTGTTTGATAATTTTTAATAGGATTTAATCAAAAAAAACTTCTCTCTTATTCTGTATTATTTATTTTTATTATTTATAATTTTCTGTGAATATCATCATCTGTATTTTAATGTCTGTTTGAAAGGGACATGGATCATCTGTTGATTTTAAAATTTAATTATGAACTAGCTCAACAGCTTATTTTTGTTTATCTTCTGTGTAGATTTATTGTGAGAGTATTATTAAAAATTGTAAAAGAACTGTTATGGTCTGCACATGCTGATCGACCAATGCAATTTTTCAGGAAGCTGATAAAGACATATATGTCTCACCTTTAGTTCTTTCCCATTTTCTGAATGTGAATCTAAGTATTTTAGACATGCCTATTTACTATATACAATACAGATATTATCTTTGTTAAAATCTCTTTTTATTTAATTTTAAAATTTATTGTAATGTTTACTATTATTATTATATCTGTTTAATGAAAAATAAACTTTTCAAAATCATTTTTGATGAACTGTAGTCAGTTTTATTGACAATTAAGACACATTACTGGAGTTTCTATCTAGCCAACATTGGCTTGGCTAGACCAGCAATTTAAATCACAACTGGCAATTGGCAAAAATATGGTATATATAATGTCAGCAAAACAATTTAAAATATAAACAAACTTATATTTTAATTTTAAAAAATATTATATAAAATTATTTTTAATATTCTGTAAGTTTGCTTATAATAATAAAATGACTTTCTTGTTATAATTATGAAACAAATGATGTTTTGGTCAGTTTACCTTTATAACAGAAATGGACAAATTAGTTGTTATTTTATAATTTCAGCCAATTTGGTGGATAATTTGTTCTCCTTTGTGATGTTATCCTTCAGACCATTTTTCAATTGTATTTATATTAAAGCAGAAGTGTAACGTTAATTATATAATACAGTAAGACCCCGCTTAACGCTGATTCAAATTAATGCGGTATTTCATTGATTCATATGTAATACGATTATTCCCAAACACAAACCAATCAGCAAACGATGGCAATTTGTCGTAGCACTGTATTTCCCTTAAATCTATGTTTTGTGCAATTTTGGAAAAAATATAACATTATGGATGCCATAGGAAATATCGACTTTGCTTTGCAAGAATTAACTGATAAATCCATGAATGGGTGTGGAAGAAGTTATAGCTGGAGGTATCTAAGAATTCTCATTGAGAAGAGTCTATCGCTGTATTGTTAGGTTGACAAAATTGTCAACTTAATCGATACAGGAGATGTAGACGAACAGGATATTGGGGAGTTACTGCAGGTTTTTGGTAAGAGCCTCACCAATGACGACTTCAAGAACTGGCAGAACAAGGAATTTATGTAGAACTGGAAAATAGAGATTCTGAAGACAAACCCAAAAAATTTCTCTACAGTTTTCCTTAGTAAAAGTTTGGTAGTGATAACAAAAATCGTTGATCAAATTGTAGCGAATGATCCAGATTTTGATAGAATGCCAAAGCAAAACGAGGTATTTTGGATACGTTCTTCTGCTACCAACATTTGCTTAAGGAAACAAAAAGAAAGCAACCAATGAAACCTACATGACTTCATCGCAAAAAGCAAGCATTTCAGAAGAGCCAGGACTTTCGTCACAAAAAATTAACTTTACATTTCTGTGCGCATATGTTTGTGTTATTTAACATATATTATTCTGCAAAAATTTATATAAAAATAACTTAAAATTATAGTAAAAGTGCTTATTTTTTTGGTCACGTGTTCCCCTATCCCTATTTACTCTATGTTAAAATGGTCTCGTTTAACGCTGTTTTGCTTAGTGCTTTGTCGTCTAAGAACGCATCCCCCACGTTAAGCAGGGTCTTACTGTACATCTATTAAGTTGAGAAAACTGTGTTTTTCAATGGTCAGATTCAAATTACTGATTTCAAGTAGATAATTTGTTAAAAGGTGTGTTACAGAATCATGAAAAATTGAAATCATCCTACAATAGTTGTAATAATTTGATTGTTATTGCTAAGCAGTTGAGGATTTTGAAAGAGAAGGTTCTGGATTTCAAATTATTTAATCCATGGTTGGATGATGATTGATGTTGAAAATAAAGATGAAGAAACATTTGTTTGATTTTTGTTTAGTTAATGATCACATTTATTATTTAAAATAAGCTATAGATCTCAATATAGATGCTGTTGTGGGAATGGGTTGTAAAAATGAAAAAATATTTGAGTAATTTAGCAATTGAGATTGTTTCAGGAAAGGATATTGCCCCATTTTGGAAAAAGGTAAACAGGTTTAGATATACAGTGGGTGATCGGTTAATGAACGTAATCCATTCCAAGACTTTGTTTGCTATCCGAATTGTTTATAAACCAATTATCAATTTATCATAGGTTTTTATGGGAATTTGATTAATTTGTTCTGGAGACCTCAAAAAATAAAAATCATATACTTTCTTACTACATTTATTTATATACAATAATAAAAATACATACGTACATACACAGTCTTGCATTTTTATTAGTAATGTTTTTCCATTTGTGGGGGTTAAAGAATCTGTCTATTGTCGATTTTCTCTCTTCTTCAGGATTTTTCAGAAGTAATTAATAGTATTGTAATTGTAGAGATCCCTAAGCCTATTAACCTCAACCTGGATTGGATGCCATTCTAAGACTGTGTTCTGACATCCTCCCACTTCTTCAAAACATCTTTAATAGCAGATATCAGCATTAATCCTTTTTTCAGAAGAAAACATATCTTGCCGAGTTTCTTGGCGTTCTTCTGTTGTCAAATCAGTTTCAGGTTCCATTATGAGCTCTTCAATGTTCTTTATTTCTCAGATGTGATTTCCGTTACTCCTTTAGCTGCTTGAGTCGTCTTGATTATACTGTATCTTTTGTAGATAAGATTGAGCTGCGGCCTACTGTAGACCGAGCCCAGCAACATCAGACATCTTCTGCCTACTCTCTACCTTTGCTATTATACTCTCACCCTTTGAAAATAAAGACTAATGCAAAGCTTAATGAGTGCCTGCCCGACAGTCTTGCAAATACTATAAAAGAATCGTTTCTGCCAGAAAAATGAAAGGCTGAAATTACAAGGGAGAGTTTCAAAGTTCAGAGGAATACTATCCAATCAGTATGTACTGGTATGAGCATCAATGTTGACGTTTTCCAACAGGAGGCCCCAATTAACTATATAATCACTTCCGATGCAGACCGGAAGGCACATTATTGACAAGACTGTGTCTTATTTATAAAATCATATGTCCTGCTGTCTTATCAGCTTAGAGATATGTCAAGAGCTAAAATTTGGCACAGAGTATTAGGTGCCCAAATCATGTGCGCATAAAATAAACTAGACTTGTAGGTAGTCAGGGGACCGAGAACTGAAACACAATAAAATACAAAATGGCAACACTCTCTACAAACAGGCAGTAGTGCGAGATTTGTGCATGTGTTGCTGGTTGATAAGTTGGAAATACGAATATTGTGAAATTGAATTTTGACAAACATGTGCATTGGGAAGTTCGAAAAGCGAATGTTACTAAATCGAATTTTGACAAACAAATCTTTGAAAAAAATTCATTTACCTGTCCTGTGTTATTCTCCACATATTTCTGGTCGCCATATGCTAACCTTGACCGATTGACCAGAGATATCTTGTTTCATCATCAGAACTTTTTGAAACTAGATGGTACATCGTTATAATTTTATATTAAAACTAACTTTCGAAATATAATTATTTTTTCTTTTTACATTTATTAATATATATATTTTTTGTTTGTGCAAGATAAAAAACTAATTGTGAATGATACAATAGCCACCATTATTATTTTTCAAAAATGGGAAATTTTCGCATTGACAAAAATTCAATCTGGGGCAACCCCTGTGAAAGGGTCAAAGGACCCTTTCACAGGGGTTGCCTAAGACCATTGGAAAACACATTTTCAATGGTCTTAGGAACTGAGACATTGCTTTTCTATCCATCTCCAGGCAGGTCTGCCCACATATGAGTATCTGGGTGGCATGATGACATCATCATGCCAACCCCATCACACGGAGAGAAATTTCAACATTCGATAGGTTAATTTCAATGAAAATGCATCATTGAAGTGATCCCGCTTAGTAGTGAGTCTCCGAGACATAGTCTTGTCCCAAATACGGCCTTGCCATTTTACTTGTATGCATTTAAAAGCTTATCTCATATAATGTTCTCACACATTAATATTATTTTCTGTCATTTTACAAATTTCATGAAATTAGTAATAATAATAAATAATAATAATAAAATGGAGTCAATAACATTTTATAATATTTTTTGTTATAAAGTTATTTATGCATAAGTAACTTTATTCTCTACAAATAATAACATAGTTTTTTAAAAAGAAAAATTCTCATTTTTAAATATGGACTTCTTTAGACATCAAATTTATTCACTGTAGAACAAATATAACATTTTTTACTAATACAATTATAAATTCGTAACAAACATACTAAATTATTACATAAGACTGATTAGTAAGTTAATAATTACAGTTATTCTAAATTTTTGCATATTAAATATAAAAAAGTTTTAAATAATTAATAATATAAATAATAATATAATTAAATGTATATTTTAAGAGAAATCTTACTGAAATATTTATTAATTTTTTTTAAACCAATTAGGGAATTTTAGGTTCAGGATTTGCCTTAAAAGTACAGCAGAAGCAGAGACAAAAGCATTTCAATAGGCAAATTCCAGCTGCTGCAACATTAGTTCAAGTAAGCAAATACATTTTATCAAAATCTGTTTAAGTTTTATAAGTTTATTAAAGCAAAAGTAAATGTTTCACGAAATTGCAAAAATATAAGAATTACTGTTGAAGTAGTAAAAGTTTAAAATTCACATATTTATATGAATTTTCAAAACATGCCAATGACACATTTTAATTTTACATATTTTCATTGTAATACACTGGATGATCTATAATTCATTCCAGTACCGTGTTTGCTACCTGAATTGTTTGTTAACCAATTATCAATTTACCATAGATTTTTATGGGAATTTGATTAATTCATTCTGGAGACCCCAAAAAATAAATGAAAAATTATATACTTTCTTACTCTATCACACTTCTCTTATTTGCTATAGATAATCCTAACAAGGGGAAGGTTACAATATGATCCTTTGAGATTTCAATAATACTGTTTTGTGGGTAAGTCTTGGTATGAACCTTTATTGAGCAAAGGGATAAAACATGATTCCCAAATATTTTCAAATCAAAGTTAAAAATGTTTAGAGTGACTAATGAGTAAGTTTTGCAGAATGTTTCACTAATGACTTGACAACAGCATGCCTGACTCAATTTCTGAAATCACTTGTTCACATCTCAATGAATGAAATTTTTCAGATCAATGAAATTTTTACATAAAATAATTGTAAATTATATAGTTTCTCTACATTTTGTTTGTTTATTTTCTGTTAAAAGTGTGCAATTTTTTTTGTTGAAAATTTGTTTTTGGAATTGTTATCTGTTAAAAATAAATTTAATTAATTTGGAATGTAAGAATCATAGGAATAATAGAACTTTTAAGCAATTAAATAAATTCAAAAAAACATTGAATTCTACTATATGACAGTAAACAATTATCTTTCAATGTTGTCACTTTTCTGGTTTACAATTGTTCATGTAAGTGGCACTCAAACTTTTTGATTTGCAGGCCAAATTGCTCATAAATTGTAAGTAGGTGGACTACGGATAGTTCATACATTCTATACATATGCAAAAAAGTAGGTTTATAAGCAGTGATGATATTCGAAATATTTAACAAAGGGTTCGCTAGCAGAATATTTTTTCCTGGCAATCACCAACAAACAAAATGGAAGTTTTGACTAGAAATAAATACAATATCTAATAATCAGTGGCGTATTTGGAACGTAAGGGGCCCTGGGTGAAGACCAGGTATCAATAGTATATTAGTGCTGTCAACCTTTTTTTTTTTTTTTTTTTTTATTTAGGCAGAGAAATTTTTTACCCCGAATGGCACTGCTGATAATAGACAGATGTCATCATCTCTTGTAATACAATATCCTTTTTATTTTGCTGTCCATAGCCCGACACGTCTTCCACAGCCATCTTGTATTATCTCACACGCGTGGGATTGTGGGATCTCTCTTATGACTGGATCTAGTTTCAAGAACTCTCTTGAATCAATCGCAGTTAAACCTCGTTTTGGTCGAGATTGAAACAATCGAGAGAGATTGCACCAAGACATAGTCCCCGACCTTGCTCACAATCTAGATTGAAATGCTCAGTGCAAACGGGGTATAAGGCTCTAGTTTAGTAGTATTACAGAGTATAATATGTATATTTTAATATATTTTTAAAAAAAAAACAAAACCACTGAGAAATGTTCCATGTGTTTAACAAGGTTCGGAAAACTGAAAATTTTAACAATGGGTTTGGCCGAACCTGTGCGAACCCGCTGAATATCACCACTGTTTATAAGTTACGTCTCAAATATGCTCACTGGCCAGATTTTGCTCAGGGACTATAATTTGGTCACACTTCATCATATTTCCTTTTTAAATATCTATTATGGTAGCTGTTTTATCCATTTACAGTTACAGATATTTCCTTTTTATAACTAATAAAACAAGCAGACGGTAAAAATAAATAAAAGTTACACAAATAATAATAAAATCGTAAACTAAATAATACTTGAATATTTAATTATTTTAAATTATAGCAGTGGTTCTCAACTTCTATATCGCAACCTCTTGGGGGTCAAACGACCCTTTCACAGGAGTTGCCTAAGACCATTGGAAAACACATATTTCCAATGGTCTTAGGAACTGAGACATCGCTCCTCTATCCATTTCCAGGCAGGCCTGCCCACATATGAGTACCTGGCATAATGACATCATCACGCCAACCCCATCACATACACTCTGTACAAATAGAGGTGTATGTAACAGGATTGATGCCATAATGTACTTATGCAGACCAGTCACATGTGTAGAGAGCAGCTACTCTGTTAAAAGCAGCTACTAAAATAGTTGACTGTTCAAAGTCAACTATTTTTGCAACTGTTCAATGAGTTGGATGCACTGAACAATGCTTTGCTATTTCGTACTGAAGTGAAATGATTGTCAAGAGGAAAAATTTTAAAACCTGTTTTTGAGCTTTTCGATGAACTCAAAACGTTTTTTAATTGGAAAGCAAGACCACAGTTTGAAGCACTTTTCAGTTATAAAAGTGAACTGCAGAAAATGGCTTATTTGGTTGACATCTTTGCCATCTTGAATGAGTTAAATTTATCACTGCAAGGACCAAATGCAACATGCCTCAATTTGTCTGAAAAGATCCAATCATTCCAAATAAAACTTCAGCTTTGATAAAAAAAAATTGGATGAAAATAAAATTTACATATTGCTACCTTATCTGCTTTCTTTGAGGAGCATGACATTGAACCACATGAAAAGATTATGATGATAATTTCTGTGAAAGAACACTTGCACATGCTTACAGACGAAATTCCATTGTACTTTCCAAATCTACCTGACACCCCATTTGCACTTGCCAGAAGCCCATTTACAGTCAAAGTTGAAGATGTTCCTGAGACAGCACAAGAGAAGTTCATTCAACTTATTAACAGTGATGCAGCAAGAACTGATATCTCTACAATACCAGTTACAAAATTTTGGATCAAGTGTTTGCAGTCATATCCTGTTCTTTCTGAGACTGTGCTGTGCCTTCGTCTTCCATTTCCAACAACATATCTTTGTGAAACAGGATTTTCCAGCTTGTTGGTTATGAAGTCTAAATACAGAAGTAGACTTTTTGTGGAAGATGATCTTTGTTCTGCTCTTGCAAAGACTGCTTCGAGAATTTCTGATCTGGTGAGAAAGAAGCAATCTCAACCATCACACTGACATTGGCTTTTTATGCATACTGTTGCAAAATGTAGCAATGCAGTTTACTGTTGTTATATTAAGACTGTTACCCATGCTACACCATGCTTCAAGACAAAATTTCATTTATTTGTAATTAGAAATAAGTATTTCACAATATATAATTACATATTGTTTTTGTGATTAATCATTATGCTTTAAGTATGTTCAATTTATAACAGTGAAAATACATCCTGCATATCAGATATTTACATTCCGATTCATAACAGTAGCAAAATTACAGTTATGAAATAGCAACGAAAATAGTTTTATGGTTGTGTGTCACCACAACATGAGGAACTTTATTAAAGAGTTGTGGCATTGGGAAGGTTGAGAACCACTTCTATAGAAATATATTTATAATGTAAATATATAAAATGTTACAGATGAACACAAATGTTGTCAAAGTCAGAGAAACTGACAATATAGCTTTATATGATGTTTTAAATAGAAGCTTTAGCTTCTTACATAGAAAAAGTTTTTTTTGTTAATAGATTCTTGGGGCAGTCAGACTTTTTGATTGTACACATTGCCAACCTTGTGATATCTATCTTTATAGATAAGTAAAAAACTTTATCAAGTACCTTCACATTTGTTTATTTCTGATGAACAAGAATGCTAAATATCATTTCAAGAAGATTGCCTAAAAATCATTCAACTTTTTTTTTAAAGATTAAAAAATTAAAATCATTCAATTGTCAGTCATCAACTGTTGGCCTCAATTTTTGCAAAAATGTTGAATTATGCATAGTTCACATCAAAACTTATAGATGAAAGGAAGTTTTATGAATGTTAATCACTTTTCCACTTTTTTAGACTTGTTACAGGACTGTCTGATACCATTGGAAAACATATTTTAGAATGGAGAGTTTTAGGGAAACCCTCAAGACATGAGGTTATGGTGTAACAAGGAAAATCAGGAGAGAGTTTTTACACAATAACATGGTTCTTCTAAGGGTGACAAGAACAAGAACAAGTCATTGGCCTTGATGAAGTGAGAGAAATACGGAAGAATTTTACACCAGTATATTGTGCAAACAGAGTTTGAAAGCATACAAAATAACTACATAGATAAGCTGCATGCCAGAACAGCAAAGTTCACACACTTGAAGCATGCCAAACACTTGAAATTGGAAGAGCAATGATGGAATATCCTGATATTCAAAAATTATTTGCTTTTGAAAAACCTAGCAACACAGGCCAATATTCGATAAGGCATGTTCCCTGACCTGTAAATTAGAGATCAGTGCACACCCTATTAGCCTTACATCTTGAAGGATACCCAAACATCGTTGTCAATTCATGAGTTGGTTAACATAGTTCAACACATCTCAAGGGGATACATTACTATTTTATGATACATTATATGTGACATAATGACCATATTAAAGATTTAGAGGCCTTGGAGATCTTTAAGGCATGCCAGTTAGGCAACTATATTAACCAATAATGACAAAATCAAATTGTGTGTGCGTGACAGTACACTTCAATCTGACGTTAACATCCTACTTTTTCTGCCCATTAACACCTTCATACTCCTGATTAGTTCACCCATTTTCTGTCACATAACCTATTTGAATTTATCAATTTAAATTTGAATTCAGCAGATGTTTTTATAATCTATTCAAATTTTAACTACATAAATTCAAATTCTGCAGATGTTTTGTTTGATACATTTTATTACAGAATTTGTATTTTTAAACCTGATGCAGACCTCGGGAGGAGGTCAAAAATGTTTGTATTTTATTAAAACATTATGTTACTGGAAGGAGTTTGTAGTGTATTTTGTGCTACAAAACAGTTTAGTTTGTAGAGGATTTTTCTCTTTATAAAGTACAGTAGAACCCCTCTAATCCATCACCTTTGGGACTGGGGGTATGGTCAGAATGCAAAAAAGGTCGGATTATCAGAAAAAAGTAAAATAAACAATCTTTCAACTCAAGAATGACTGTATTGTTCTCTACAGTAAAAACATTGCAATAAATTGCACAAAAGCTGTTATTATTAATGAAAGAGCAATACTGTATGTATTTACTATATACTGTACAGTACTGTAAAAATTGAAGGTAGCCTATAGTAAAAAATTACTTAGAAAAAAAGTCAGTTATAGATTTTTGTTTAGCAGATGAAATTCTAGACTTAGCTGCAGTGTTCCTCCATTTCTTGATCCACAAAATGTCTGTAGGTGTTGAAGTTGAGTTCTGCTCGATGTACTGAAGGACAATATCAAAAACGTTCTTGGCGTCGGTGTGTGAAATCCAGGTAGGGGTTCATCATCATCACCGTCCGAGTCCTCATTCACAGTTTCTTCACTATTATTTTCCAAAACAGCGGCAATAATCTGGTCGTCATTGAGCTCTTCATTGGTTTCACAGTCTTTGTCACATTGGGCAATCCACTCCTCAACTTCATTGGCAGGAACATTCACTGGTACAGTTTGTAGATCTTTAACGATTTCTTGCGCATTGTTGTTTTGCTCATCTTCAATCTGGTCACTTTCGGTCATAACTTCCGGCCAAAGCTTATGCCAAGATTTTCACAGCGTGTCAGGTTTCAGTTCCTCCCATGACTCAACAATCATATAGATAGCATCTTTGATGTTGAGCGATTTCATAGCTTCAAATATCTTACAACCTTCTTCGGACTTTTCTAAAATTGAGCTAATGTACTTTCTGCGATAGCATCTCTTTAACTATTCTATCACTCCCTGATTCATTGGTTGAATGGTTGAAGTGATGTGACATTTGGTGGAAGGAAGATAGCTTTTACGTCCCCTTTCATTAAATCCTTCTCAGATGGATGT
The DNA here is from genome assembly GCF_030686945.1 of Centruroides vittatus. Lineage (NCBI taxonomy): Eukaryota > Metazoa > Arthropoda > Arachnida > Scorpiones > Buthidae > Centruroides > Centruroides vittatus. The sequence continues at coordinate 2,486,351 of NW_027121927.1, forward strand.
GATGGTGCATTATCCAACAGCAATAGAGCACGAATGGGAAGCTTTTTTGTTTCAAGTCTTTTTCAACAGATGGAACAAACTCGTCGAAAAACCAAGATTTTAAAAGATGGCAGTCCATTCAAGCAGATTTTCGATTGCGGTAATAAACCGGCAAGAAAGATAAGTTTATGTTTTTGAATGCCCTAGGCTTCTTAGATTTGCCAATAATGAACAGGGGAAGCTTGTGTGTACCATCAGCATTGTTGCAAGGAGCAATGGTTAGCCTATCTTTTATAAGTTTCATTCCTGCAACGGTTTCATTTGATGCAGCGAGCGTTTTGTTTGGCAGCATTTTATAGTTTAGGCCTGTCTTGTCTATGTTATAGACTTGGCAAGGTAACAGTTCATTTTCTTCGACAATTTCTCGAAACTTCACAGAAAACTCCTTAGCCGCCTTGGCATCAGCAGATAGTTTTTCACTAGAAATTGAAACAAACCGGATGCCTTGACGGGTTTTCCAGCGATCAATCCAGCCTTCACTACATGCAAACTCACTTCTGGCTTCTACTTTTTTGTGTAAAGCTATTACCTTTTCTTTTATAATGGGCCCAGATATTGGGGTTCCCTTCCTTCTTTCTTGGCAGAACCACGTCCACAATGCGTTGTCAAGCAGTTCAACTTTAGGCTTTCTCAATATTTTCCGATTCTTAAGAGTGTTTTCGCTATCCATCGTCACTGTGTATGATTCAATGTCTTTCCGATTTTTTCTTCAATCTTTTATTGTCGTAACGCCTACATTGAGTTACTTGTCAATTTTTTGGAGTGATTCCCCTTTGTCCAGTCTTTGTAGCACTGCTAATTTTTCATTTAATGAAAGAGTAATGTGTTTACATTTCACTCCTGACATGTTGAAAAAACACACAAAAACTGTACACATACACACAATGTAAAACATATACTGTAACAAACACAGAACAACGCGACTTAACGGTGAGTCACCGATGAGTCAGGACAAGTTTTTTGACTCTGACCACGGTCGGATTAACCGGAGCGAAGGACTAGCCGAGGGCAGATTGGAGGGGTTCTACTGTATGTTGCAAAATAATAGATTTATGTATATATGGATTTTGATTATAATGTAGCATAATTTTTCCCAATTCATTTTTCAGTGCTCAACATTTTAATATTAAAATGCCTTGTTTACATATTTTTATTGTTTGTAAATCTTTTTAGTAAGCAAGAATCATTATATATTAATTATTCACAATAATAGAAATATTTTATTTCACAGTTTTCAACAAATGAAGATACATTATTAAGTTTTATTCTTTGTTGATAAAAATTTGCCAGTGGAAAGATCATTATTAAGCAATCAAATTTTTATACATTTATTATAATTCATATCTCATATATTGACCTTGAACTGGATTATAGTAAATACTTACACAAAAATCCTATCCCAGCAACTATTTTTTTTAACTTATCTAATGCTTTCAGCTATCTGTGTAGCCATCCTCAGGATCAAACACATTTGAATAGAATTCTTTAAAGTTTAAATATTACGTTCTAAACCAGAATTATTTAAATACATAAAATTGGTAAATTGAGAATACAAGTAAATGTGTACAACACTGCCAAAAGTATACAGAATAAAATAAATAAATAAATTTAAAAATAAAAATAAAGTAAATAAATGCTAAATGAGATATTTGTTTTAGTCTTTGATATCACTGTTTACTGCATTGAGAAGGTACTTCCAAGCTGCTGATAAACAAGCAGCATCTTTATGGTTTATGCACGAATTCTTAACACTGTGTGTGTGTGTTTGTGTTTTAAGAGTAGTGAACAGTGATACCAAAGTCTAAAACAAATATCTCATTTAGCATTTATTTACTTTATTTTTATTTTTAAATTTATTTATTTATTCATTTATTTATTCATTTATTTTATTCTGTATACTTTTGGCGGTGTTGTACACATTTACTTGTGTTCTCAATTTACCAATTTTATGTATTTAAATAATTCTGGTTTAGAATGTAATATTTAAACTTTAAAGAATTCCATTCAAATGTGTTTGATCCTGACAATGGCTACACAGATAGCTGAAAGCTGTTAGATAAGTTAAAAAAAAATAGTTGCTGGAATAGGTTTTTTCTCTTAAAGTATAATTCATATAGTGAAATAATTATGATTATATAACTGAAATCTGGTTAAATGTTATAGATAATTCTATTTTTATTTCAGTGTAAAAGTATCTAATTATTTAAAATTTTTTTTAGTGTCTTTGGAGATGTTATGCATCCGATAAAACTTTCAATTCAATTGCAACATGGAAAATTCATTTAAAAGAAATGCCACAAAATTTAAGTGTTTCTAGCACAGCCTTCAGTAAAGTAAGGAATCTTTATAATTTGAATTCTTTGAATTAATAATTCATATATATTATTGCACATTAAGCTATTTTCTAATTGAAATTTTTTTCCCTAAATAATTACTAAATAAATTTATTTTCAGTTTTGACATGTAAAAAGCAATAAATGAATTATTAATGTAACTCTTACAAAAAAATATTTATATGATGAAAATGTTATTATTAAATAACAATTCATTTATTTTCTTTTTAAATACAATGTTAAATGCATGAATATTTTTAAGACATGATTTTTAAGAATATCACTATTTGTTTAAAATTAATAGATTATTATTTGCTTTAACCAAAAGACTTGGATAAAGTTTGCATTATCTAAGTAATCCTGGCATTATCTGATTTGTGTACTTTAGTCACAACATATATATAATGGCTAAAATAAGCTTAATATATTTTTCACAATTTTATTGCCTTATTATTATTATTTTTTTGTAATTATATTTAGTAAATAAATTTTTTTATTGTAAATGTTTACATGCATAGTTAACATAGAAATTAATTGTATCATTTATTGTCACAGACAATTTTTTATGGATCAAGTTGCCAGCAGTTCCCAACTTGTGTTATGCTGATAAAATTTGGAGTTCCACAATAAAATTAATTTTTGAGCTTTAATTTATAGTTTAAAATATGTATGAAAAATTTATTTAAATAAAGTTTAAAAAATAATTAATATTCCATAGGGAAAGGGGACCATGCACAGACTTTGCATGGCTTTCATGTGTGGAAAATAAAATTCATTGAGTCTAATGGTGGGAGAATTGAATCATATATTTGGATTCTTCCTGTATATTCAATCCTGTATACAGTGAAACCTCACTTAACGAGCACCTTGCACAATGAGTATTTCATATAACGAGCAAAATAAATTGTGAAAAAATTACTCGCTTAACAAGCGACATTTCGCGTAATGAGTGGCCAGGAGAGGGGAAGTCCCAGATTGTGCACATGCTCCATCAGTTCGTGTTTAGCACTTGTTCAGCTAGCATCTTAGTGTCACTTGTGATCACACACTTTTCCAAACTTGTGATCACACATATTACGTATAAACATCAACAACCATAGCCCATTATATAATAAACATGCCAAACAATATGCCAAATTCTTGGGCTACATAAAGGCTATAATTACATATTAGAAATTAATTAATTTGACTAGAAATAGGCAGTTATGCTTCCATCTCATATTAAGTTTAATGACTGATTCCAAATTAAATTCCAGAAATGTCTAAATTAAAAATTATTATTTATAATTATTAAATTTAATACGAGATGGAAACATAACTGCCTACTTCTAGTCAAATTAATTAATTTCTAATATGTAATTATAGCCTTTACATAGCCCAAGAATTTAGCATATCATTTGGTGTGTTTATTGGACAAATTATCTGAGTTTTTTTTTGTTTGTTTGTTTGTTTTTCTGCAAATCAAATTTGCATTTCAGGTTGGTTCATTCCGCACTGGAAGACAAGATGATGATTCACACTCCTTAACAGTGTTTATTGTATAATTTTCTTTGAATAAACATTACACACAAAATATTTGAGTATTTTTTTTTTTTTTTTGGTGTGGAATGCATTATCATATTTTACATTAATTTATTTGGGAAAAATTGTTTTGCTTAATGAGTGTTTCATATTACGAGTAAGACTCTGGAACGAATTATGCTCGTTAAGTGAGGTTTCACTGTATTTGAAAAAACAGGTAGCAATATTTGAATGTTTAAATATTTGTTTAGCAATTTACAAAAATATCAAATGCATTCAATTTTCCCACTAGTTGAGATCCTGCCAAATCCACTGACAAAATTATCTACAAAAATTAATCCTTCACTTTATTACCAGTTTGAATTATGTTTGAATAATGTTTTTTCCATCATTAATCCTTTTTTTATTATTGATTATTATAATAAACATATTTTATTTTAAATTTAAATATTTTTATGGCTTAGGTTGCAAAACGAGCCAGTGTTTTAAAAAGAAGGAAATCTAAGAATAAATTTGAATTAGGAAACATTTTGTCTTCAGATATATCAGTGCAACATGAAACAGATGGATCTGGCTGTGCTGAAGAATCTAAGGGTAACTTTTTAATAATTCTATTATAAAGAAATTTCAAACATTTTTTGAAATATAGTAAAACTCTTAATTAAATGAAATAAAGATCCTGATTATACTAATAAACTTTAAAATTCAAAATATGAAAAAAAGAAAAACAAAACTTACCAGGACATTTAAGAAGTTCATATAAATTTACATGGTAAATAATTAATTTACTTAATGGAGTATAATTTAATGCTTTCCTGTTATTACATATTATATATAATTGATCCTTTGTTTTTATCATGTAAGAGAAAGTATTTAAAATATGTTTGTTTTTCTGAGTGTATTTTAAGTATCTAAAAATTTTGTAAAATTAATTAATGAAATAAAAATAATCGTAATTTTACTATATAACAGATTCAACTGTAAAGATGTTTTAGTTTTGTAATAATGTGAATTTAAAATTCTAAAATAGGCAAGAAATTTATCTTGAAATTTATATTATTTTCCAATTTTTTCTTACTAATATATTCTTTGAGTGAATACAAGCATTACTTTTTCTTACTTTTAATTCTATGATGATTGTTGGTAATCTAAAAATAAAATAATTTTTTCAATAATAGTCTTGATAAATTAAATACAAAGCTTTTCATTTATTTAGTTCAACACTAATTCAAAAAATATTTTTTGTTCTAAAATTATTTTATTAATTATATTAAATTTTCTCATAATTAAAATTTACAACCATTAAAATAGTTTGAAACTTGTTTTCTTCAAAGAATGTATGAAAGTATATATTTGAAAAATATATATATATATATATATATATATATATATATAAAGAATATATCAAATAGATTCTCAGACTTTTACATTGTTTGATAAAAGTACTAAAGTGTCACATCTCTGCTTGTATCTATAATTTCTGCATCTCTCTCAAATAGTCCATTTTTTCCACAAATGTTATTTCATACACTTTGCCATCAGAGAATTGATTGACATAACTCAAACCACATATTAACATAAAATTTTATCATATTTTTACTTATTTTTTGTGTTTTGAATTGTCATGAATAAGAATAAAGAAAGATTATTAAAAATGCTTGTAGAAATAAGACACATTATATGGTCAGTTACTGAAATCAAACTAAGATGTCTAAAGCTGCTTAAATTCCAGAAATAATGTTTTACAGAATAAAATTTTCACAAAGTTAAATTCCTTCTTGAATTTTTTATCTTATATAATATTCAGTTGCAACAATACAAATTTGAGTCTGATGGACAGAAAGCTTGTTCCAAGGTAAAGATATAATTGTATCAATACTATCACAAAATTCAGTAAACTGGATTTTGAATACAAACCCATTATCATGTAGTGAACACAATTATGTGCTCCATTTATACTTTTCATTTATGTAAAATTGCTATATATATTATCTTGTTAATTCATTGAAATGAAAAATATTTAAAAGTTTTGCTTTGTCTATTTGTAGGACTGACATTAAGAGGAAAAAAAGAAGGTAAATTAAACACTAATCAGAGTAACACAACAGATGTAATTTCTGATGAAATAGAAATTGATATAGATGATCCACCTCGATTAACAATGTAAGAATTTGTAAAAGATATTTAATTAATCTTTTAAAATAATGTTTATGCTAATATTTTATTACATATAGGCTTATATTTATATTTTAATTATGAGTTCTTATACTAAATTTAACACATTTTTTTATAACATTGAGATTTTTTAGAGTTTTTTTTTATTGGTGTTTTCATTCAAGAGAGTTTTTGCTTTCTTAGACATTGAGAATGACTAAGCTGAAAAAATACATTGTGTGAAAAGAACAAATTCTCAAAAATTTAAGAAGGCTGTGTCAAGTTTTACTGATATGCTAGCATTAGTAGCATTTATGTTAACATTTACATTAATTAATGACATCTACATTAATAAAAAAAATAAGTAAACTCTGGTTTATAAATATAGCCCTTATAACTGTACAAAATAAATAAAAGTATTGAACAAATTTAATTAAAAAGCTTGCCACACAGTAAGATAAAACACAGCTATATTTGAAAGTAAGGAAGTCTTATTAAGGAAAAAATTCTTAGTTAAGAAATAAGTAAAAAACAAGTGTTTCAATTAATAATAAAAACAAAATATACCTTTCCAAACAACGGTATTTGATTACTGTTCATTATTTTCCCTTTTAAATTAGAGGAAACCTAGCAACTTGTAAAATAGACATAAATCTCATATAAAATAGATGTGTAAGCTTTCATTTGTAAAAAATAGTAGTAATTTATTGTCAAAATTAAATAGTTTATGATATCACCAAATTCTACTTTAGGTCACAACTCTTGATCTACAATGAAATCTGAAATGCTGGCTTCACATTGATTGACACCTTGACATAATGAAACTTTTTCTTTATATAAAACAGCATTTTATCCTCTCAGATTGTGAGAGTAGCCTGCCAGAAAAGCATCTTTTTTTAAATTTGTCCATCATATAAAAGTACTATAGTTCTATTAAGTTTAAATAGAAAAAAAGCACTGCCAACTTGCTAAGTAACAAACCAGTGCAAAGTAAACAAGCAGAAGTTAGACTACAAACATGGGAAGGGGGCAAAGCAAATATGAATTCTATCACATGACATGTAACTTTGAAACTTCTATACTGAGTAGTTTACAAATGCCTACCAAATGATCAATTTTTATAATTCAGTAGGCATATTTTATATTGAATGATAAATTTTTTTTGTTATATTATTTTATCTGTATTTTTATTTATCAAACTAGCTGACCCGGCCATGCGTTGTTGTGGCTCAAAATGTATCTATTATAAATGTATAACACTTCCCCCGTGGGGGATTTTCAAAAAATCCCTTCTTAGTGTACATTCTCTTGACGTACCCTATTAAAACACAATCAAAAACACATCTAAAATAGTATAATAAAAGCCGAGTTCTTCACAGTAAGCCTTAATCCTGTCCCTCTCCCCCGCAAGGAAATATCGAAAAATCCCTTTTTAGTATATATTCTGTTGACGTAACCTGTTTAAACGCAAAAAACCACATCTAAAATAGTATAATAGAAGCCAAGTTCTTCACGGTAAGCCATAATCCTGTCCATCCCCTCCCAGTGGAGGGAATTTCGACATGTATATTATATAAAAACACGTGCGTATTCGAATGCAACGTTGTGTCAAAATTTCAAAGGAATTGGTAGGGACAAACAAACGTTATATTTTATTTATATAGATAGATAGAAAATGATCTGCTTTAGTCCATTCTCACAGAAAAGCATAATGCCTCACAGAAAAGCAAATTTAGGTCATCGGAAGTTAGCGCCATCTGTTGGGCATAAAAGCCTTAATCCGTATATAAATATATTTTTGAAAGGGGGGAAATGGTGGTCTTCACATATGCCAGAAACCTTCGCGGGAGTGTATTAAACAACTTCCCGAAGTTTCATGGCAATCGGATAAATGGTGTGGTAGTGCATGAAGGACAAACACACACACAGACAGACAGTCAGACAGACATACATTTGTTTTTATATATATAGATAACTAGCTGACCCGGCCACACGTTGTTGTAGCTCAAAATGTATCTATTATAAATGTATAACACTTCCCTCGTAGGGGAAATTTCAAAAAATCCCTTCTTACTGTAATTCTCTTGACGTACCTATTAAAACGCAATTAAAAACGCAAAAAACGCATGCAAAATAGTATAAATAGAAGCCGAGTTCTTCACAGTAAGCCTTAATCCTGTCCCTTTCCCCGCTGGGGAATATCGAAAAATCCCTTTTTAGTGTATATTCTGTTGACGTAACCTATTAAAACACAATTAAAAACGCAAAAAACGCATGCAAAATAGTATAAATAGAAGCCGAATTCTTCACAGTAAGCCTTAATCCTGTCCCTTTCCCCGCTGGGGAATATCGAAAAATCCCTTTTTAGTGTATATTCTGTTGACATAACCTATTAAAACGCAAAAAACGCATGCAGAATAGAATAAATAGAAGCCGAGTTCTTCACAGTAAGCCTTAATCCTGTCCCTTTCCCCGCTGGGGAATATCGAAAAATCCCTTTTTAGTGTATATTCTGTTGACGTAACCTATTAAAACGCAATTAAAAACGCAAAAAACGCATGCAAAATAGTATAAATAGAAGCCGAGTTCTTCACAGTAAGCCTTAATCCTGTCCCTTTCCCTGCTGGGAAATATCGAAAAATCCCTTTTTAGTGTATATTCTGTTGACGTAACCTATTAAAACGCAATTAAAAACGCAAAAAACGCATGCAAAATAGTATAAATAGAAGCCGAGTTCTTCACAGTAAGCCTTAATCCTGTCCCTTTCCCCGCTGGGGAATATCGAAAAATCCCTTTTTAGTGTATATTCTGTTGACATAACCTATTAAAACGCAATTAAAAACGCAAAAAACCTCATGCAGAATAGAATAAATAGAAGCCGAGTTCTTCACGGTAAGCCTTAATCCTGTTCCTCTCCCCGCTGGGGAATATCGAAAAATCCCTTTTTAGTGTATATTCTGTTGATGTAACCTATTAAAACGCAATTAAAAACGCAAAAAACTGCATGCAAAATAGAATAAATAGAAGCAGAGTTCTTCACGGTAAGCCTTAATCCCGTCTATCTCCCTCCAGTAGAGGGAATTTCGACATGTATATTATATAAAAACACGTGAGTATTCTAATGCAACGTTGTGTCAAAATTTCAAAGGAATCGGTAGGAACAAACAAACGTTATATTTTATTTATATAGATAGATAGAAAATGATCTGCTTTAGTTTATTCTCACAGAAAAGCATAATGCCTCACAGAAAAGCAAACTTAGGTCGTCTGAAGTTAGCGCCATCTGTTGGACATAAAAGTCTTAATCCATATAGAAATATATTTTTGAAAGGGGGGAAATGATGATCTTCACATATGCCACAAACGTTCGCGGGAGTGTATTAAACAACTTCCCGAAGTTTCATGGTAATCGGATAAATGGTGTGGTAATGCATGAAGGACAAACACACACACACACACACACACACAGACATACATTCGTTTTTATATATATAGATAACAATAATACATATGTTAAGCTCAAGGATCAAAAATGCTCATTGAATGGAAAAAATCACAATGCATTCTGACTTCTCAGATCCAACCATAATGCAAATTTCATGTGGCATTTTCAAAAATGCATACAATGCATTTTGGATTATTCAGTAAGACCACAAAGTGAAATTCATGTCAATATTCTTTTAGTAATCAACCAAAATGCAATCTGGCAATGTGAAAATGTCCCAATTCACATTGTGGATGCTTATTAATGCAGCCAATTTGATAACAATATCTGTGTATAAAAATAAGTAACAAATTTTTATATTATTTAGGATAAAATCAAGTTCTAATCTACATCAAAAATTATACCGAAAATATACAGCCTCATTAATCTTAAGTCTATGCCTTAAATTTCTAAGACAGAAAATACTATTTATCATTAGTTTTTACCAATATTAATATAAAAATTTGTTTGGAGTTGGGAGTATCGTTATTGAAAACAAATTTGCAATCAGTTGATAAAGTGACTTACAAATAAATTTCTTATCTGACTTTAATCTATAATACTTTTTTATAATCTGGGATTTCAAAGTATCATATGTAGGTATCAAGAATTCATAAACAATTGAAAAGAAATTGTCTATGCAACTGTGAATTATAAAAAAAAACAAATGAAGAGTTATGTGAGAATCGGGGGTTACGCGACGAGGTCTAACCCGTTATCCGACAACAGGGAGGGGATTCCCGCTCACGTGGTCAGTGGATGGCAATTTAGGAGGGCAAAAATCGAGTGGGAGGTCGTGGATAAGTCGATAAGGTGTTGGTCGTGTTCGAGTAATCACACCTATTTAAGATTATAAACATATTTAATGAGGATATTATATAAAAGATGCATACATTACTAAAAATGACAATAATGGTTATACTAATAATAATAGTTTAGACGCGACAATAATCCTTCACGGAATAATAAATGAGGTGGTTAGCAGGGGGTTTGCCGCTCGTACTCGCATTCAGGGAGATTTTTAACCCTTTTCTCTGTCTATTATTAACTAAACCTCGACCAACCGAGGGGAGAGAGAGAGATCTCCATACGACAAGTCAAAAATTACCTTGCTATCCGTAAGTCGTCGGCGTCAATTCGAGTGGAGGGCACGGAGGAAGATTGTGGATTAATTCTATTCGAGATCCTTGACGTCGCACACCCTAATGGGGGTGTGAACACCTTTTTATACCTAATTCAAGGGGTGTGAACTGTCATATAGCCAGGATTTATTTGCACACCTGTTATTGTGTTCATGTATAGATTTGGCTGGTATGGACGCCGGGAATTGAGATGTTTGTTTTAATTACAGACCTAAGTGCTTCGCAGAGGTGAACTTAAAATATAAATTTCTATTGACATGACAGCTCTCACCCATCAATTAGCATGTAGTTGACAATAATTATTACAATCTTGTCTACAATTTCGATATTGTTTATGTCCAATGTTGGGTTCGACGACGATCTATGTGATTTATTGCTGCGGCCACGTGTCACGTGCAACAAAAAAGGGGGATGAGAACATCGCTTATTCCCGTCTTGTTGATTCTATCGTCTATCGAATTACTGTAATACAAATGATTATTTCCTTCTTGTTTATACATATTTTTAACATCTATTTTGGTAAAGATTGTTGCGTTGTTAACCTTGAAAGGCCTCTTTAACTTTCTTACTTCACATTCTTCTGTAGAACTAAAGGTTTATAAAAAGAACGATACTATTCAAAAAAAGGGGGAAAGGGGGTGTTTCGGATCCTCGCAGTTACATTTAATATACTATGGTTCTTCATATAACATTTTATGATAGGAACTTTCACTGATGATTATTTTTCTAATAATAAATATTGTTCAAAATTAGTCCTTTGGTGGAAATTATACATAAATTATTTATTAAAAATATCTGTGCAAAAATTTGTTACTTATTTTTACACAGATTTTTTTTATCAAATTGGCTGCATTAATAAGCATCCACAATGTGGGTTGGAACATTTTCACATTGCCAGATTGCACTTTGGTTGGTTACTTAAAGAATATTGACATGAATTTCACTTTGTGGTCTTATTGAATATTCCAAAATGCATTATGATCAATTTTTCACTCAATAAACATTTTTGATCTTTGAGTCTAATGTATATAATAATATTATGAAAACAAGAAAATAAAGTTATTCACAAACAATAAAAAACTTTTCTGTGAACAAGTACTGTACATACCAAATCTAACACATAATTGTAGCATAATGATACACCAACAGAAAAACAGGTCACAGATTTTTGATCTACTCTGATCCAATTTAATCACACACAAAGATGAAGCAAGCTGGATCAAGAAGGAAGAACAAAACATACATAAGACACCAATCATGGCTGTGTAGAAATAAATATACACAATATCCAAAATGCACTACAGAACATTCAGTTGGAAGACACCTTGTACAAATAACATCTACAATTTCTGATATAAAAAGTTTCCATCTCTACATCAAGATGTAGCAAAACATTTCACATACACAATTAATAATTCACATAGGGCATTGCATACATGAAACCCAAAAACAACTGACTTTAAATTATTTTATTTATTTTTTAAAGAAATAATTTGTTTTTTTTTATTTATATTTGTTATTGTAATGAAATACAGGGTGTCCAAGAAAGATCTTTATCATTCTAAACATTAATAACAAAAATACTAACAGGTGAAATGAAATGCAGTTTGCTGCAAAAGAATGAAGAAATCTAAGAGTTTTTTTTTACAGTACTTTCAATGTAGCTGTACGTGAGCTCCGTTAGTAGCACGAACAATGCTGAGTCTGTACTCTATTTCCTCCAAGTGTTTTTTAACATTTGTGGTGTAACAGTGAGGATTGCTAATTGTATCCTGTCAACATTTCTTGTCTGTTTAAACTTCTCCATCCATGCATAAATTGAAGGCACACTTGGTGGGTCTTTATGGTACACATCCGGCAAAAATTTTTTTGCACGGTTATCGGTGATTTTGTTTCAGCTTACCACAATACACACTGTGCTTTCTCTTGTGCAGTCACCATTTTCTTTCCTTATCACAACTGGTAATTGATACCAGAAAAAACTCTTAGTTTTCTTCATTCTTTTGCAGCAAACTGCATTTCGTTTCACCTGTTAGTATTTTTGTTATTAATGTTTAGAATGATAAAGATCTTTCTTGGACATCCTGTATTGATCTTAATGTGAGATATTTTGGTCTTGAAAAACATTTTACAATTAAAAATGTAACTTCTACATCATATTTTAGTATATTTTGATTGTTCTTTTTATTATTTTATTAGATAATTTTTATAATACTTATTCATTGCTACAGTTAATCAAATTTTTTGTGAAATCTTCATTTGATAATGATCCATCCTTATAAACAAATAAAAACAAACACTAGAGGCATTAGATGCATATTAGCATAGAGACTTTTGAATTTAAAATTGAATAAAATAAAAATTTAACTTTTCTAGTGCACTCTTCCTATGTTCTTCTCAAACACTCCCCTATGTTTTTTGCAAATCTCCACATTTTGAGACCTGACCCAAAAAATTAAAAAAAGTGCAAAAAAATTCCATGTGTGTTGGCATCTACTTTTTTAATATCTCAGGATGGGTTAATGATTAAGAAACAAAATATGGATAGTAGTTTGTATATAAGGGACATTTATACTATTAAATTTTGGTGGTTAAAGGTTGAAGGCAGGGAGACGGGTCACATGTCATATCTCTAGAGGGATTGGACTTAATGATGATTTTACTTGTTATTAGCATTTACAATTTATTATAAAACTCATCTCTACTTTGAAAATTAAGTGTTTTGCCATTTTATAATAATTAATATAAAAGATTTTTACGATAAAATCTCATAACAGCTGGGAAAGTTACACAACTAATTTCTGGATATTTTAGAGAGGCAGTTTGCATAAGTGAGCAAGCACTATTCTATGGAAAAGTTATAGGTGTCTATCTTTAATCTTACAATACATCACTGTCCAAGTCATGTGGCAACAGCTTTCTACACTTTAATATATGTTAGTAGATTTGACAAAAGTTTTCATTGGTCATTTTTCAAGTACATGGACAGTCAAAAGATTTCTTACAGAATCATAATAAGCAGGTTTTATTTGACACATATGAGAATCAATCACATATTAAAAAGATATAATAAAATATATATGAACAAACAGTGCAGATGATATATGCTCTCATCTTGAGAGGACAAGACAAGAAATAATTAGCAATCAGAGGTCACATAAGATTAGTTTAAGATGGTGCCATACTTATCTGTTTTTATACTGGAATTTTATTAGAGGACATTCAAAAATTTTGAAGCATGGATGTTCACATTTTTTCAGTTTGACCTCCTATTGTATTTCTGGGAAAAAGTGAAAGTAATGTGACTAGTAAATATATTGTATTTACTGATTATTCAATAGAACAATAAAATTGATAATATAAGAATGCAAAACAGTATGTAAGTATAGTAAAAATATGTGATAATGAATTTTAACGTTTCCAAATGTGTTATAGATCTTCCAAGACAGTGGAGAGAATCAAATACTATTAAAAATTCTTCTGGGTGATCTTGTTTTTACTTTGAATAAGAGAGCACTCCAGATAAGGAAGCATACAGTGATCACAAAGGTGCTCTCTTCTTTAAGAGAGTACCTTTGTACTTAACTGTATACACAAAATCTAAAATTACCAAAAGAAATTTCTTATATTGTATTTCACTTATTTTTAAATGAAACTATAAAAAAAATCTCTAATATGTAATTGTAATTATGTTTGTAGTTAAATTTTAGAGGGAAATAAACTGACAAAAGATTATTCCACAACTGTTTCAAAATATTTATATTACAACAATGACTTCATTTCAAAATTGACACAACTTCTTATTGTACAACAATTCAAATGACTCTAATATAAGAATTTTAAAGTAAATTATCAGATACAGTTAAAATTGAAAAGTAGTTTTTTTATCATCTATTGCAGTGGTTCTCAATCTTTTTGAAGTCAGGGAACACTAAACTTTCACATTGTTTTCTGCAGAACATTTACTATACCTCAGCTTTAAAGCAGGGGTGGCAAACCTTTTTGAAATCAAGCACACTCGGTCTAGTAGGTGACAACATTGATGTTTGCTAATTACATTCCCATACAAAAATTATTTTACATTGTATTGATTTTTCTTTTGCAACAATTTTTAATTGTATAATTGTTTTCACGGAACACCTGAAGTGGCTTCACGAAGCACTCGTGTTCTGCGGACTTGGATTGAGAACCAGTGATCTATTGTAAGCCAAAGAGAAATTTTTTATCTATATAAAATTCATTAGAGAATTAAAAATTGAATGAAAGACAATTTTTCTTAATTTCTAGCAATAATTGAAAAGATTTATCATAAATAATTCAAATTTAACTCAAATAGAATTATCTGTTTTGAAAAATTGTGTCATCTGATTTAATTAACTTGCTAAAAAATTTAAATGAAATTATATTCTGAAAAATTTTTGAAGAATTGTATCTGTAGTTTTTAATATTGGGAAACCCATGTTAGTTCAAAATTCAAGGGACAAAATAATTGCAACTTTGATTTATCAAGTTTTGCATTATCCAAAATTTACATATTTCCATACAGTATGCCAAATGCCATGTAACTGATGTAATTTATTAAGCAAATGGAATATGGTTAGATATACAGAATGCTAGTTTTGTTAATTAATAATAATAATAATATAATAATAAAATAACTCAAAAACATTTTCGAGAAAATCAAAACACACACAAAACACGAACATCTCAACACACACATTACAGAATATATCGACACACTAAAACAAAAATTCACAGCCAAAGCACGTAGACTCAAACGATACAAAACATGTACACTACGAATACAACAAAATAAACTATTTACAAATAATGAAAAACTCTTTTACAGACAAATTAATAACAAAGCAAACAATGATACACAGCACAGTGGCACACGAACAGAAGAAGAACTCACAACTTATTGGTCTTCTCTTTGGTCCAGTGCTGTCACACACAATGCTGATGCAGGCTGGATCAAGGAGGAGAACAGAAACTTGTACAACAATGCCCTGTGCTGAACTAAACATACACAACATCTGCTAACTGTTAACAGAACACACAACTGGAAGACACCTGGTGTAGACAACATTCACAATTTCTGGTACAAAAAGTTTACATCACTGCACCAGGAACTAGCTAAACACCTAACACACATCATCATAATCCACAAGACATGCCAAATTTTCTTACTCAGGGCATCACCTACATGAAACCTAAAAACAACAATACCACAGACCCCACACAATACAGACCAATTACATGTCTTCCAACACTACAAATTATTGACATCCTGTATCACAAACAAAATATACAAACATGTTGAAGAACACAACATTCTTACAGAACAACAGAAAGGTTGCCATAGAAATTGCAGGGGATGCAAAGAACAGTTACTCATAGATTCAGTCATTTTATGGCAAGCACACAAACAACACAGAAACATACAGCATTCGACAATGTTCCACACAGTTGGCTGCTACGTACTCTACACATGTACTGTACAAAATACATCCATCACTCATTGCATTCTTCTAAAACACTATGCAGCATTGGAGAACAACACTACATCTCAGGGTTAGTAACACTTCCATACAAACAAACTAAATATTCATTAAGCGAGGAATTTTTCAAGGAGATTCCTTGAGTCCTCTCTGGTTCTTCTTAGTCCTGAATCCATTATCCAACATGTTAAATAACATGCAATATGGTTACAATATCAGACATGAAAAAACAACACAGTTTACACTGTCACATCTCATGTACATGGACAACATAAAACTTTATGCATCCACACAAAAACAACTTCACCAACTCCTACAAATCACACGTTCATACACCAAGGACATACAAATGGAGTTTGGCCTAGACAAATGCAAAACATTTCACATAAAAAAAGGAATCCTGAAGAAAGATGATTTTTGCACTTGGAAATGGAGACGTTATTGAATCCATGGAAGAGGGTGAGTTCTACAAGTATTTAGGATTCCAATAGGACAAACTAACAGAGCATACACAAATAAAGCAAAGATTAATTAAAGAATACCAAAGTAGGTTAAATGCTATTCTCAGAACAGAGTTAAAACAATAAACACATATGTCATCCCAGTACTCACATATTCTTTTGGAATTATACATTGGACTCACACGATCTTGAGAAACTCCAAAGGAAAACAGGAACAGCACTTACTATGCATAAACATCATCATCCTAAATCTGCCACAGAAAGATTAACCCTTCCACGTAAAGATGGCGGACGTGGCCTGATTAACCTTCACTACAAACAAATACAGTCAGTGCAAGAGTTTTTCTACAAAAAGCAAGAAACATCACAGTTACATAAAGCAGTAACTCTAGCAGACTTGAATAACACACTATTAAACTTACACTCGCATCATACGGACACAACACGACATATAAAAAGCATAGACACCATTAAGCAATCATGGGCTTGAAAGGCACTCCATGGCAGGCATCCTTACGACCTGGCCCAGGTTTTTTAGACAAAACTGCATCAAACAGCTGGTTAGCTCGAGGATGCCTCTTTGAGGAGATGGAAGGATTCATGATTGCCATACAGGATCAGGTCATAAGTACTAAAAACTACAGAAAATACATACTCAAAGATACAACACTCACAAATGACACATGCAGAAAATGTCATATCATGCCAGAAACTATACAACACACCACTTCCGGTTGCAAGCTCTTGGCACAGACAGATTATTTACATAGACATAATCAAGTCGCAAATATAATACATCAAGAGCTTGCAAAGAAACGCAAATTAGTAGACATTCATAAACCATACTACAAATACGTTCCACAGACAGTTTTGGAAAACAACACACCCAAATGTACTATGACAGAGCCATAATCACAAATACAACAATTTACCACATCACACTCATTGACAAACACAATAAAATCACATACATTATAGACATATCCATTCCAAACACTCACAATGTACAAAAACACATGCACTGAAAAAGTCAGCAAGTACACAGAACTTGCCCAGGAAATAAGGCATCTGTGAAGGATGGATAGGGTGCTTATTGTACCTGTTGTTCTCTCCTCTACAGACAGGTGTGATACCACACACACACTACACAAAAGCCTGGGCACACTACAATTGAATAGAAATACATACATCACACTACAGAAGACCACTATATTAAATACATGCCATATTGTTAGGAAATTCCTGAATACAGACACTGACACTGAAACACTAATTTAATTTTAGTTTTGTTTTGGTTGCCATGCCTTGACTCTGGTCCAGCATATAATACACAGTCACTAGTGTCAACTGAGTATAACCCATTAAATACAACAATAATAATAATAATATAAATAAACTGCAGGTAAACAGCATGTGTCAAGTGAGAACTTCACAGGTTGCCAGTAGATTTATAAAAAGTAAAGCAGAATTCCTCAAAATTTAGCCTAAATTATTCTTAAAGTGGCCTAAAAAGTAAGTAACCCATATCTAGTAGTTTAGAGCCCTATAAATATCTCAATTTGCTACTTTTAGCCCAATCTTGCAACCCTGAAACCCAACTGTGTTTTATGAGATAAGAGAGAAAAGGTAGTCCATGGATAAGGTGACTCCCAAAAATGTGTTACTGTAAAAGCAAAGATATATTGACCAGATTAGAGTTGTTCTTAGTCTATTGTTCTCTTATAGCAGTGATTTTTAACTGGTGTGCTTCAGAGGATCATAAGTGTGCTGCAAATATTTTTGAAGGCTATTAAATAAATTACTTTTGAAAGAAGCCCAAAGAACAATAATTGTACACATCAAAATTAAAACCTCTCTAAATTGATTATACGAGTTTTTCATTGTTACAATAAATATATGTATACATAATGTAGTAAAAAATATATATCCATAAGCAAAATTATATGTGCATAACTCTGAGGTTATTTCATTTAAAGTGAAATTTTCTTTAAATCAAAAATGTGTTTATAGTTATCCATATTTAGTTCAAATTATTTTAACTTAGAAATAGTGGAACATTGAGCAAGTTTATAAAGGCAATTTCATGCCACTTTTAAATGCAAATCAAGACTTAATATTAATTGCTTTTCTTTATAAATGAAAATGATTACTTTATATAATTATTGTTGTAATTGGTGTTATTTTAAGATCAACAATACTGTTTTATTTAATTTACAAAAAATATAGACAAAAAGAATTAGGTTAAGTGGCATAGTTATATGGCAATAGAATTTTTACAAACAACTTTAAATTATGTGAATTTTTTTTCTGTGGAAATTTAATTATAGGTTTAAGTGTGAGATAAAAAACATTAAAAAAACACTGTCTTATAGCATGGAGGTACTTTGATCTAAATGAACAAGTTCAAATACTCATATCACAGTTCAGACAGAATTTTTACTTCAAATATTGAAGTAGCCGTATTTCAAACTAACCAAATTCCTTAACATGTAAATTTCTATATCCCCGGCCAAGACAAAAGTAGTTACAAACTAACAGAATTTCAAGCTGAGTTTGAATTAATGAGAATTTTCTGTAATGATTTTTAATGAAAAATAAATATATTAAATATATATAAAAAATTGTTTTATACATTATATAATTAACAAACATTTTATAAATCTTTTTACAATAAATTATTTATAAATTTAATAATTTTATTCTCTTTAATAAACTTTAGATTAACTGAAGCGCATAGAAATGCAATTAGAGCAATTAGAAAAATCAAATATTTTGTAGCAAGAAGAAAATTTCAGGTAATATTTTAATTTTTGAATTCCTAATGGTATTTTTTTTCTTCTTAATTAAGTTTAATATTATTAAAAATATAGTAACTTGAATTAAATTAATTGAAAAAATATTTAAGAAATTCCTTCATTTTTTCATAGAGTCAAAATTTGTTACTTTCTCCAATATCATATATAATATAGGGCAGCGGTCGGGGAACCGGGGTAAATTAACCCAAATGGGGTAAAAATGAAATTATTGGGAGTAAGGAATTTCTCCAAAATCTAAAGAGTAAAAGTTTTCAATGAAATTATTGTGTTCCAAAATGATCATTTTATTTGGTTTGTCTATTATTTATTATTTCCATGAAACTTTTTTCATTTTCAGTGTAAAATGATTCAATAAATAGTGTTTAATTTAAATTTGTATTAATTTTCTCCTTTTCAAAATGAGGGGGTTAATATCGACTTACACAAATATATTTTGGGGTAATGGCTAAAAAAGTTCTTCACCCCCTGATATAAGGTGATCTGTCTGGGTTAGGATAATTTGAAAGTTCTACCATACTAACATATTAGTTGTATGAAATTCAAATTTTGCCACAATGGTGCAGTAAGGCAGAAGTTACATTGAGTAGTTTTCTCACGTGACAAAAGGGAAAATGGCATTTTGCTATCGACATTACCTGAAAATATACCTATATTACATACATGTGTAAGTACTACAGTACTACACTTTTAGGCAATATTGTGAACGATGTGTTACATATTGTGTATATTAGAGTCAACTTTTAAGTACAACCATTGTAGACTTTTCTTTGGGCTATGCACTAGTACAGTGAAAGCAATGGTTTCTTTTTCAGGTTCATGTTTATGACGAATGGAGTGTGGGGCTTCATAATTGACCCCATTTCTTCAAATGTGTAATAACACATTACACAACATTGTATTTAGGTATCTTTCTGAAACCACAAACATGACAAAATTCATCTTTAACAGCCATCACAAATGCAAATTTACATACTAAAGAATATACTTGGTATGTTGCTCCACGGTAATTGCAATTGTCATTTTTGTCATGTAACATAACTTCCAATGAAATCCTGCCTTACTTTTCTATTGTGGTAGAATTTGAACTTTATACAATTTATACATTTCTTATGATACAGCTGTCAAATTAGCCCAACCCATATAGATTCCCTATATTACAAAATATTGTTATAACAAAATATTAAGATCTATTTGTGTATTGATTTTCCATTCATGTTATGAAATTTTTGGTGGTAGTAGTAAATCTGACTTTATCCCTTGGTTTAGATTTATTTTAAAACATTTATCATTACCATAATTAAATCATTATTCAAACCAGTTTATAAATTTTTTTGCATATTTCAAGCCAGATACAAATTTTTATGAAAATATGAATTACAGTTATGTTTTTATTACACTTTCTTTATTCAAGATTCAGTTTTATAAGACATAATGTCTTATAAAAGAAGAATATTGTAAAACAAAACTCATGTTGCCTGGATCTATTCGTAGAATTCTAGATCATTTTAAATATCTCAAAATTGGAGAGAAGAAGAGATTTGATGGATAAAATTTTATATTTTTAAGTAATATCTTAAAAGTCCAGCATCATTTTCAAATATAATTCCAAAAATTTTATTTTGTATGAAATAAATGAATATAGCTAATTAATTCATAAATGAAAATACAGGTTATTTTAAAAATAATTATTTACAGATATTGAATTTTTAATAAATGAATAATCAGTGTCAGTAAAATTAAATTAATTAATTGTTAACATATTGGATGATAATGAAGTTCTAATTTATAAATAATTATATTACAATTATTACTATTATCAAATGTTAATAACTAACAGCAAATCTACAACCTCAGAAATAATAATAAGTTGCACAACTTTTTTTAAATGTTTATAAATAATAACAACATTACAGAATTGAATTTGAAATTTACAGATTTATACTTATAATTTATATATTGTATACATAAAATTCATTATTAGAGAATAAAAGTATTTGAAAGGTTAAAATACCTAAAGCATGTTAAGATGTCTTTTTCTATGATATTACCATTTTAATTATTTAATATTTAAACAGTAATAAAATAGTAATACATTTCTTATTGAATTTCCTGCATTGTTATTATCTATTCATTAATTTTTGCTCTACTTTTTAATCCAAATTTCTAATATTTTTATTTTATTTATTTATGGAAGAAATATATATACATGGGATTAGTGGTACAAAGTAAATGTTTGGCTAAGTTTCATTGAGCTGAATTTTAGTATTAAAAAACAAAGTTGAAAAAATAAAAATAATTTTGAAATATTTCTATAACATATCAGTGTATTCCATTTTTAAATTATATTTTTTTTCTTCAATTTGTACTTTGATATCTTAAACAAGCCAAAAATGTTGGTCTAATAATCTCTAGTTATATAAAACAGATTTTTTAAAACTATTAATATATCTACAAATTAACTAATACTACTTTAATATTTAAATTCAAAAACAATTATCCCTCCATTTATGCAAGTAATTGGTTTCATGTGTACCATGTGTAATTGGTTTCATGTGTACCAGTAATTGGTTTCATGTGTACCATGTAAATGAGCCTGTTGAAAATAGGGATCTGTTCCATAATCTCAAATATAGTATTTTACTCTTAATGAAGTGGAAAAGTTTTAACTAAAATTTTTAAAATATACATCTATATAAGAGGTTTAACAAAAACCACACTTTTTGATTAACACTCTTATTTCTATAAAGTTTATTATTACTACTGCATTATTATTACATACTATATTAAAGTGAATTCATGCAAACTGAGAAATTACTGTATAATAATGATACTATTTTAATAATAAAATAAGAAGAAAAATAATTTTAATTAACATAATGTTACAAATAATTACAAAAAATATAATGAAAAATTATTATATTTTAGCAAGCAAGAAAGCCATATGATGTTAGAGATGTGATAGAACAATACTCTCAAGGTCACTTGAATATGATGGTTCGTATTAAAGAATTACAGAGAAGGTAAGAACTGATAATGAAATGATTTCTTATTTAAAATTTTACTTCTTAATTCAAAATTTTTTGCTTACCTCTACAAGATGTTTAAATTGTCTGTTGTAGCGCTTCGCCGCTATTAATTATATGTATATATTTATGTATTTTTTTTTTGTTCGATTGTTCTATTTATATGTTTGTTTTTTCGTTTATGTCGCGTCGCGTATATGTTGTTGTATCGGGTTTTAGATGTAACGCACGGCCATTTTGTTGTGTACCGTACCGTCTGTTGTCGTCATTGCTGTGCCGTGGTTTTTGATTGGCTATTTGGAGGGTCACGTGGGAGGAAAAGAAAAAGCTCCCGGATGGTGGGAGATATAAAGGGATGACTTCCACGTGTCGAGGCATTTTTCATTCTTCTGTTTCGTGGATCGGGGATCTGGAGCGGTGAAGATACGAGAGAAAGGATTCGAAGCAGAGCAGCCGATCAGGAAGAAAAAAAAAAGGACAAGAACCAGCGAGAAGAATCTCATTTCGTAACTACGTGTCCCACGAAATACGGCGACGGTATCTACCATCTTGTAAATGTTTGTATAGTTTTTTTAAGGTTTAATCGCGTATTAGTTTTAGTCTCGCGATTAATTACTGTTGTAATCCTAGTGTTATTGTCATCCTTAATTTTGTTAAGAACGCTGTTTGCCTGTTTAAATCAGGCGATCATTTCCCCCTTTTTGTGTGTGTAATTAATAAACCTTTGTTTGTTTATCTATACGCTTCTACCGACTATTCATTTCCACTTCCTTTCATACCCGCAAACCACGTGCTTGCGGAGACTACATTGGCGTCCGCGACAGGATAGTGAATAGTCGGTTTAGCGTACATCCCCTCATTTCATTTTCGTTCAGTCCGTCGCACATTCCAGGCCCTACTATTTGTGTAACGTATTCGTCGCTGCGCTGCACATCTTCGGGTTTGAAAATTTTTTCTTTTCCTTATGGAAAGCCATACTGTAGTATCATCCGGATTGGCAATGGAGGGGATCAGTAATGTCCCTATTGTTACCGGGTTCATGGGGATGATCCCATGCTTTACGAATTCGCCAGGCGATGTTTTGGATATATGTCGCTTCTTTCAAACGGTGGAAAACGTGGCGTCTCTCGCAGGTTGGGAGGAGCAAGTCAAAGTAACCGTGGTTCAGGCCAGGCTTAAGGGTGAACCGCTGTCGGTGTTTTTTGACCTAAGGGACCAAGGCATCACGAGTTACGACGAAATAAAGAGGGGTCTCATTAAATGCTTCGATCGGAGGGACAAAGAACAAGATCCTTTCAGTCAAGTCCTAAAAATAGCCCAAAAGAGAGGAGAGAAAGTCTGTGAGTACGGAATCCGCATAAGGTCTTTGTTCTCGCGCGCCGTGGCTCATAACAGCAACTTGGCCACGCTCCGGGATAACGCTGTGAAAGAGTGTTTTTTGAGAGGTTTGGCCACTGACATCCGGAGGCAGGTAATGCAAAAACATCCGGACACCTTGGACCAAGCGATATGTAGGGCAGAGGAAGAGGAGGAGATTGAGGCGGCTTGCGGAAAAGGGAAAATAATGAGCGAGGTGTGCACGAATTCAGAACATAAGGTTTCGTCCTCTGAGAAAGAGGATGGCGTGAACAGCCGTATTGCAGAGCTCGAGGGTCAAATACGGGCATTGACGGAGTCGGTCGCATCGTTAACAGAATGTATGAAGGGAAATGGGAATCCCGATAGAAAGTGGAGCAATGAGAGAAGATGCTATGCTTGCGGGGAGAAGGGGCACCTGGCTAGACAGTGCAATAAGCGTAGGCATTTAAACTAATGGAGGGCCATTTGGGAGGTCAGACAGATGGCCAGAGCGTGAGATTGGAACTGACCACGAGGATCCAATTATCCAGACGCGGGTTACCGACAATCGAAGGTCTAATATTAGGTACCATGGTTACTTGCCTAGTCGACACGGGCGCGGAAAGGACCGTTATTAGAGACGAGCTAGCTGAAAATATAAGAAAACAGAATAGAAACTGGGTTGTGTTTAATGATTCCTGTATAAGCGGAATGTCAGGTGCTCTCCTGAGAAGTGATGAGGCTGTAATTATCGATTGTAGATTCGAGAACGGGTGTAGGGTATGTGTTAAGGCTCCTAGTTTGAGTTTTCCAAAGGGGACGGACTATGACTTAATTTTCGGCATGGATGTTATTTGCCAACACCCAGAGCTGCTGACTGGCATCAGAGTAGTTGTGAATAGTACGAACCTGAGGGGAAGTGGGGATTTCTCCATTAATATAAACACTGAGCTAGGTGATAAGACGGAGTTATGGAAGTTGGATCACCTTGAGGAGAAGGTTAAGGAAAGGGTGATTGATGTGTTAAAAAGGTATCCAAACGCTGTGGCTAACGAAGTTTCAGAGTTATCGGGGACCAAAGATCACGTGCACTCCCTTGAATTGACGTCTGAGTGTCCGATAAAAGTTAAGCAATACCGTATCCCATACAGCTACTTGCCTGCCCTCAAAAGACAAATTAATGATCTCCTGAAGGCGGGAATTTGCGAGGAGAGCACGTCAGAGTGGAACTCCCCGATACACGTCGTTCCGAAGGACTCTGGCGAGCTCCGCGTCACTCTGGATCTGAGGAAGGTAAACGAAATAACGAAAACGCAGGTTTTTCCGATGGCTAGGATCGATGACATATTGTCTCAGCTTAATGGGAATAAATATTTTTCGGTTCTAGACCTTAAGGCGGGTTATTTTCAGATCCCCTTGGATCCCAGGGTAAGGCATGTTTTCGCGTTCTCCACACCTTGGGGCAAATACCAACTTTGCCGGATGCCTCAAGGGGGTAAGAACAGTGGGAGATTTTTTCAATATGTCATGACGAAAATCTTGGCTAAGTTCGTAGGGAACTCTTGCTTCGTCTTTCAAGACGACATCGTTTTGTTTTCCCAAACATTAGAGGACCACCTTGATTTGTTCGATCGCGTCATCAGCACCCTGAATAGCGAAGGCCTTAAACTTAACCCAAAAAAATGCCAGATATTAGCGGAAGAAGTTAGTTATCTAGGGCACATAATTAGTAGGGAGGGAGTACGTCCGGACCCGAGTAACATCGAATCCATAAGAATGGTGAGGGCGCCCCAGAGCGTGAAAGGTGTCCGCAGTTTCCTTGGCGCGGTAGGGTTTTTTCGAAATTTTATACCGTCCTTTGCTGACCTGGCCGCACCGCTTACCGAGTTAACAAAGAAGGGAAAAAAATTTGTGTGGGGTCTGGAGTGCCAGCAAGGGTTCGAAAAGTTGAAGGAAGCCATCGCCACACCGCCATTATTAGCACACCCTAATTTTAATGAACCCTTTTTCTTACACACCGATGCTTCTAAGATAGCGGCTGCTGCAGTGCTAGAGCAACGCAGAGAAGGGGGCTTAGTACCGATCGGCTACTTCAGTAAGAGGTTTCAGGGGGCTGAACTTAATTACTCGACCATAGAAAAGGAGTGTTTGGCCATAATCATGGCCCTGAGGCATTTTAAGTTTTTAATCTTGGGGCAAAGGACAATAATTCTCTCCGATCACAAGCCGTTGGTCTTTCTTAGTAACATCAAAAACGGAAGCAATCGCTTAATCAGATGGGTGATGGAGCTCATGGATTATGACATCGAGGTGCAGCACGTTAAGGGCGTGAATAATAATGTGGCGGACTTTTTGTCAAGGAACGTTAATGGGGTATATCACGTTGAGGTAGGGGCCACGAAATTTGTTATCCCTGATAGGTACGATATACGTTTGTCGCAAGACAGAGACGAATTTTTTGGACCTATTAAACGGGATTTAATGAGAACTCCTGATGGTAACGGCATAAGGAGTAAGATGCCACAGTATATAGTAGTGGACGAATGCCTATATAGGCAAAGTTATTTCAGGGCGCGCGATCAGTATCACAACCAGGTCTGCGTGGGGGAAGACATTTCCAAGGAGTTAATCAAGGCTATTCATAATAATAATCTGTCGGGGCATTGGGGAGTACGGAAGACGATGATGAGCATCGAAAAGCATTATTATGTCAGAAACCTAAAGGATAAAGTAGAGGAAGTGGTTAGGACCTGTGAAAAGTGTCAGAGGCACAATATTCATAAGGGAAAGGCCCCATTTCAGGAGAATGAGGTGGCTAATGCCCCTTTTCAGAAGATCGCCGTCGACATCATAGGTCCCCTTAATACGACGAGTCAAGGGAATAGCTTTATCCTTGTGATGATCGATATTTTCACGAGATTTGTAGAGATTCACCCCTTAAGAGATCAAACTGCGTGGTCGGTTAGCAATGCTATCTTTAACTCAATAATCTGTCGTTATGGTGCACCCGAAACTATTATCTCGGATAGGGGGACGAATTTTCTTTCGTCCCTGTTCTCCGATTGTTGTAAGTGGCTTGGGATCAAGAGAAACATTACTACAGCCTACAGACCGTGTTCAAACGGGTTATGTGAAAGAGTTAACAAGTCGCTAATAGAGATGATATCAAAGTCCTCGGAGAGAGGAGGGGCGGAATGGGATGAGATGATTTATCCGGCCTGCTTCGCTTATAATAATTCGCACCACTTGGCAATTGGCGAGTCGCCTGCATTCCTGTTATATGGAATAGATCCCCGCATTCCAAATTTCGAACAACACGTCGATGAAAGCACGACTGACGAGCGTAGGACGTTTCTCATCACAAAACTTCGTGCTCTAAGGGAGTCGGCAGGGAAACGCGCTACCAAATTTAACGAGAAAAGAAGAGAATACGGGAGTAAGGGGCGAAAATTGGAGAAGTTTTTAGTAGGACAAAAGGTCTGGGTGAGAAAGAAGGGGGGGAAGAAAAATAAATTCGCGGATAAATACAAAGGACCCTTCCGCATCATTAGAGTCGTGAACCCGACTACGTATTGCGTAGAAGGGTGTAACTTCAAAGACAGGGAGACTGTCCATGTTGACCGTATAAAGATGTGCTACGGTGAACCGGTAGAAAAAACTAGGCGTGGGGAGAGAAAAAGGGGAGGAAAAAGGCAACCTAGCGATCATGAAATAGAGGATGAAGAGGAGGGTCAAGATGGGAGATGGAACAGGAGATTGAGGAGCAGTGATGTTAGGGTAAAGGGTGTTGGTAACGACGTTCCGCAGGGGAATAGCGCTGACGAAGGCATAAGCAAGCGACCGTACAACCTAAGGCATCGTGAGATTGACTTCCGTAGGCTACACTACGGTAGTTAATCGTCTCCGAGGGGAGATATGTAGCGCTTCGCCGCTATTAATTATATGTATATATTTATGTATTTTTTTTTTGTTCGATTGTTCTATTTATATGTTTGTTTTTTCGTTTATGTCGCGTCGCGTATATGTTGTTGTATCGGGTTTTAGATGTAACGCACGGCCATTTTGTTGTGTACCGTACCGTCTGTTGTCGTCATTGCTGTGCCGTGGTTTTTGATTGGCTATTTGGAGGGTCACGTGGGAGGAAAAGAAAAAGCTCCCGGATGGTGGGAGATATAAAGGGATGACTTCCACGTGTCGAGGCATTTTTCATTCTTCTGTTTCGTGGATCGGGGATCTGGAGCGGTGAAGATACGAGAGAAAGGATTCGAAGCAGAGCAGCCGATCAGTAAGAAAAAAAAAAGGACAAGAACCAGCGAGAAGAATCTCATTTCGTAACTACGTGTCCCACGAAATACGGCGACGGTATCTACCATCTTGTAAATGTTTGTATAGTTTTTTTAAGGTTTAATCGCGTATTAGTTTTAGTCTCGCGATTAATTACTGTTGTAATCCTAGTGTTATTGTCATCCTTAATTTTGTTAAGAACGCTGTTTGCCTGTTTAAATCAGGCGATCATTTCCCCCTTTTTGTGTGTGTAATTAATAAACCTTTGTTTGTTTATCTATACGCTTCTACCGACTATTCATTTCCACTTCCTTTCATACCCGCAAACCACGTGCTTGCGGAGACTACACTGTCAAATGAAAACTATATTGATATATACTTTTGATTGATAGATGACACATTTTCACTTTTGATTCAGATTTTATTCAATTATTTGACTTTTTAAAATATATGATAAATAGTCATTGATGGTTTCAAATATCTGGCCATACAGTGTATCCATTAAATCAAGAAATGTAATAAATTAAATTTCAAGAAACTAAACATGATGTTTTCATTATATTGCTTTGGTCATATATTATTATTTATTCCAGTTATTATAAAATTTAAAAATTGTAAAACAGCTATAAAGTAAACAAAACTTAAACATGGGTCTCAACATTACTAATCATGGACCTCAGACCCCAAGATCTAGCAGGGAAAGAAAAAAGATCTGGACCTCTCAGGTCATCAACCAGCAAAATCCCAGTACAATAAAGAAAATGAAAAGAAGCCAAGAATGAAATATGTAGGAATAAAATACAAATTACTGGACTATTTGAAAGAAGATGGAAGGAGTATTGGTGATTTTTACAATGATGACATTAGGATAATTCATAATGGAAGAGAGAATGGTGAAGGAATGGAGTTGCAATAATGCCTAGCAAGGAATGGACACAAAGTGTATGTAATACATGCCATGTAAATGATAAAAATTAGCAGTAAACCAACAGACTTGATAATAATTCAGGAATATTTTCCAACTTCTAACTCAGAGGAAGAATCAGTAGAAAAAATGTATGATGACATCGAAGAACTATTAGAATTGACAACAGAAAAGGACAATGTGATAATAATTGGTTATTTTAAAGGCAGCTTCCATTGGTAGTTAGTTTTTAGTATCTTTCATTCTGATGATGAGTCTTTTGATATTAGGCATTATACACTCTGAATGAGGCTTGATAAAACAGATGAGTTCAAGGAACCATAGATAATGGTGCATATGAGATAATCCAGAGGAGAAATGTTATTCTAGAAAATTAACAGCTTAATATGCTTCTTTACTTGGTTTTTGCATTTTGAATTTACAATTTAATTTCTTGAAATATTTTTGCAACAGGTTTTGTGCAAATAGTTCTTGGAAAATTATAACTTTCCCATTCACTTCCTGTAGTAAACTTGGGTCTTGTTTATATATATCATTTTCCAGCCTAATCACTTTTCTGAGCTTGGAATATATAGCTTTTCTTGACGTTTGAACTACCTTTCTCAAGTATGATATTTTTAATTTTGGTAAGACTTATTCACAAGCCTTAGGGAGATGTATTTGGTACATTGATGTAGGAAATACAGTAGAGAACCGAAAATCGGAATCAATTGGGGACTGGGGTTGTTCAGATTAGTGATTTGTTCTGATTACCAATTATGTACGAATAAATATATTAACCTGTCTGATGTTCAAATTTTTCTTCGTCGCGTGTCGCTTCGTGTTGAATTTTTCTCTGTTGCGTGTCGCTTCGTGTTGAATTTTCGTCAATTTTAAGCCTAACGAAAATTTTTATAATAATAATCGAGGCTATCGTATTTGTGCAAACAAAATAAATATATTGAAGAATATAAAAACATGAAAATTATACTTTAGAAGTAAATTTAGTATCAAAAACGTTCGATTCAGCACGACACAGTCCGACTGAAAATCGTTTTGATTACCAGGGTTCTGATTAACGAGTCTCTACTGTACATTGTTCTTCTGACAATCCAACAGGAAGTTATATTTAGACCTAGCCCTTGTTAAGGCTAGTATAAGTTTTTTGTATATTTTAGCTAGCATAGCATGCACTGTACAAAATTAACTTCTCAATAACTGGACTGATAACTAAGTACACCAATCAAAACCTTGACAATCCAGTAATTTAATGTAAATTTGACAAACGTTTTTAATCTTGCACAAGATCTGCTTCAGGTCAACAGCATTCTAAATTGGAATGCAAAGAACTAATTTTGAAATTTTTTAAAAAAACATTGGAATAAAATATAAAGATATAAAATTGAATAAATAAAGATTCAGTTGCCTTTTAAGATGTATGAAATTAAAACAGATACATATACAAGAAATAATTATATGTAAATATATTACAGAAATAATAATAATTAATTCTATGTTAGTATTGCCTGGTTTTTCATAAAAACATTGCCAAGTTTATGAGATGTATTTTCATCCTAAAGTTAATGCAATTGGGTCAGCTTTGTAGATTTTTAAACTTTCTAGAGCCACGATACTCAACCTGCGGCCCGCTGAGCTTTTGTGAGTGGCCCGGACGTGACCCATAAATAATGCAGTCAAAATATAAATTTTGAAATTTTTGCTGCAAAAAATAAATTCGGTCACTTCGCCCACACTGCTAAGTCTCTTTTATCCTTTCTGTAAAAAAATGTGCTCAAATTTTACATTGTTTGCATAAACATATCTGTGTGAAACATCATACTCAAAGATTAAATATGCAAAGAACATATATATATAGAAATCGGCTTACTGATTCACACTTGGATGCCGTTTTACGAGTAGCATGCAGCAGTTATGAGTTGATATTGTGAACATTTTTTCACAATATCAACAGTCACACTAAATTTCTAGGGTGAGTGAGAAATTATATAAGTTTTTCATTATAATTGTTATGTTGCAGCCCGCATGTAATAACTATCATTTGTATGTGGCCCAAGAAAAAAAAAGGTTGAGTAACACTGTTCTAGAGCCTTGATGTGGTTGGTTGATTAAGGTGGCATTCTGGAGGTCAGCTTGCACATCAGTCTTAGTGCAGCTGACTTCCAGACTCTCAATGGACACAGTGGTGTTGTGTTTTTTATTCATTCTATACTATTGATGCTCTTGTAACCTTTTGTGTAAGAAATGCTTAGTAACCAGATCTTTTAGAACCTGTTGTCTCTCACTGGAACCTTGTACATCCCTAGAGCCCTACATCCATCAGTTTTGTCTTTTCTGTTGTGTAGAAACTTAGCACCTGTATTGTCAGCTATTTCCTTGTACAATGTATGCAAATTACATTCATACTCCACCATAGCACACTTGAGATTAGGGATGTGTGTTTGACTGCTGTTGAATCCTCTTTGGTTGTTGGGATCAGTATGTAGTGTGTATTGATTGGAGTAGGTGCAAGCCAAACTATGAATCAAGTTTTTTCTATACCCATACCTTACAGCTATGTCCTCTTAATGTTTCAGTTCCTTTAAAGAATCGTCCATGTTTGTATGGTGTGTAAAAGCCTGTCTTGTAAGTATACAGCAGCAGCAATTTTATAGAAGAAAGGGTCAGATGAGTTTGTTGGAATGAATAATGGTAAATAGCTGGGTTTCTAATAGATGCCAGTTTCTATGTTGTCCTTGCTGAAACAAATGTTAATATTTAAGAAGTGTGTGCTTGTATCACTTATCTGATCTAGCTTAAGGGATAGTCCATAAGGGTTATTATGTATACATTGTAAAAAGGCATCTACATTTGGCTCCATTTTCCAAAGAACAAACAGGTTGACAACATATCTCTTTATAGACAACAACATTTGATATGACTTTTTTTCCAACCAATGTTACAATTATCTCACAAGATTCTCTGAAATTTTCCAAAGACTACTTGCACGAAACCTCTCCCAAAAATATCTCAAGAAATTAAATTGGGTATTCAAAATGCAAAAACCGAATAAAGAAGAAACCCTTGCAATAAAAATAAAACTTGTTTTTTTCTTACTTTGTTAAAAGTGTAGAGAAAGTCAATCAGTGATTCTTCCACCATTTCTAAAACTTTTATAATTGATTTTATTTGTAAATTCAAAAATTTTTTAAAATATTTTATCTTTTATCCTTTTTATTTTATTATTTATTTAATTTTATCTGTAAAATCTATTAAATTGAACAATTTGTTTAGATCAAAAAAATTTAAGGGAATTTATTTCCCACGTTTTAATTTTTTGGAATTTTTAAGAAGTTTTTTAAACTCTGGAATATTTTACATAGCTTTTAGATCACATTTTGACATATAAAATCTATAACTGTAACTCTCCTAGGCCCAGTATTTTAAAGAATTGTCAACAGCTAAAGATGAGTTTAAACCCAAAATGCATACTAAAACAATTCAAAGTGATTAATTTTGCCATGTTCTTTTAAACACACATTCTGTATGATAAGTCCTACATTTGTTGAATTGTGAGATTTAAGAGGTACAGTACATCTGTATATTGTATTTTCTTACTCCCAGAACCTGAGAAAGAAATTCATTTGTGATCCTGTTTTATATATATCTTGTTATTTTAGGTATGATAAGTCATCAAATTTTAATTTTTATCAAAACAAATTTTATACTGTATATTATTGAGTGGAGAATAATTGTTATGAAATTTTTATTATTTTTTTAATCAAAAATTATAAAGGCTAATTTATTTAATTAAACAAGACAGATAATTAAGATGTTGCAGATGCAAAGGGCAAACTCAACATTGGATTGTTTTTAACCAAGTGAACCTATTACTACAATGGAATTATACAATTGATATGTTTTGTTTAGTTTTCCCTAGTTTCATGTATTTATTTAATACATGAAACTAGGGCAAACTAAACAAAACATATTAATGATATTATTCTATAAGGCTTGCAGAAAATCATGCAATATTTTTGCATATTTACAGTCGTTACTACTTGAACTATAAAATCTGAAAAATATTGCCTGATTTTTCTGTAAGTGTTATTTAATATATTAAGCTACAGCAAACTAAACAAAACATACCAATGGTATTATCCCATTGTGATGAGTGGATTTTTGTTTTTTACCTAGTGAATCTATGTTGAGTTTACCATTTGTAGCCATAATGCCTTAATTGTCCTTGTTATCCCAGAGTAGACAAAATTGATGATGATTATGGTTATACATGAATTATGAATTTATGTTTACACTAAATGAATATATTTAAAACAGATTAAGATGTTTCAAGTTGTTGTGTTGGTTTCATAATGTAGCATTTACCTTTTCAACATTACATTTTTATTGAAATAAAAATTATAAATTTTATTTTATTGATTGTAAGGAATGACTATTTTTTCATTTAATAAATATATATTTCTCATTTATTAGTATTTAGTATAAATTTAATTTCTAGATTAGATTATACTCTTGGAAAACCAGGTTCATATTTAGCAGAAAGAGGAATGAAACCTATGACAATTGGAGCAAGATTGCATCGAATGGAACAACAGGTATAAAATATGAAAGTATTCAGTAATTTTTGAAACATTGTTTAGTTTATTTTAAATATATAATTGATTAATTGGTATTATAATTTAGTATTCATTTTTATTTTAATAAATTTTTTACAAGTAATTAGAAAACTTTTATTTATTTGAACAAAGATGTCAGGAATCGAGAAAAGATTGGAGACAATTGTATCGGCACTTGGAATAATTGAGAAAAATCAGAAACAACCACCTTCTTATAACGCTTAAGGAAATGCCATAAAATAGATTCTCAGCATTTTAAACTAATTTGGGAATTCAGATTTATATTTTTGTCTACCATTCTGCTTTTCCATTACAAGCACTCGCTTCGTCTATACATTTCCAAATGAGAAGAAATGATAATTTAAAAACTATGCACAATTTTTATATTTATTTATACATGTTCAATTATTTTAACGTTAAATAATTTCATTTGTAATTGCTTATATTTCATAATTTTTATAGCTCTAGAATGTTGTCATAATTCATAATTATTCATCAAATGTTTCCACCTATATTATATTTCTATATACATAATGTATATAAAAAGATAGTACAATGGATTTACAAATTGTAAATGTTAATTATTCTTTCAATTATAATATTAGATCTAGTTTGTAGAGACTAAATTATACATATCATAGGTAGAAAGTATATCAACTTAGAACAATATGCACTTTACTATAATTTGTTTTATTGGAAGTAAATATGATAAAAAAGTTATATATACACCTACACACACACACAACTTATGTTTATTTCCTAAACTTTGACAGTTATTTTAATTTTAAAATACAGTATTTAAAATATTTATAGTTTAATTTTGTTTCAAAATTTATAAGTACATTAAGATTTTAAATAGGAAAAATTAAGTAAGTCTTAGAAATTAAGGATTGGGACCAATGAAGAGGTTAGTGCCTTTGAAAGTACATCTACTGAACAAGTTAAAACTTTCAATTGCTAAATTGTGAAAAACGTCCTAAATTTTATATATTTAAAGCAAATTTCTTAACTAAAACATATAAACCAATATCAAAAATAGTAATCATATTTGGTACACAACAACTTTTGATAATAAAATTACAAAAACATTGTTTATATAAACATATATATATTTGATTAGATCAAACATTTTTCATAAACATGGGGTTTATAAAATAAAATTCATTGAAATTAAATTTGAAAATTTTTAACATTGTTAATAAAATTAAATTCCAATGAGTAGCTAGATAATATAAAATTACTTTTCAAAATTCTATTAATTACAATTGAAAGTTCTGTAGTAACTAAAACAGAATTTCAAATGATGGTTATTGTGATTTTTAATTTAATTAACTGAATAAATTTTTAATCTTATAGATAAAATCATTATAGATTAATTATTGCATCATCTAAATTATTAAATGTATGTTGAATTTTTTTGTAAACCATTTTCCTAATAAAGTTTAATCTGTTTTATTCAATACATTAGAACATTAAATACAAAATTTGTACATAATATTTTTCATTCAAAATTCCTATGCCAAATAATAAAATGAAAAATAAGATTCTTCTTATTCAGTATTAAATAACTTTTTTATATAAAATAAAATAATATTTTAAAAATAATAATTAACAGTATTAATGCTGTTTATTTTTTAAAATATAAAATAAAAAACAAGATGTAGCATTTAAACTTTACAAAGTAAAACTTCAATGCTATATTTAAAGTCCAGTATTTTCATATATTTCATAACAAAAGTAATAAATTTCATTATCTAAAAAAAAAATACAAATATAGAATGAAATTCATTTTTAGTCAAAAATGTATTAAAACATTTTATTAATGAAAATGAAGGATTTAAAGTCATATATTTTCTATATTTTTTATTCATTTTAAAATTATAGTAGCATTGTCTCTAAAATTCTAAATGACAAAAACACAATTTTATATATTAAGTAATATAACTTTGATGTGGATTAGATAAGATCTTAACAAAAATAACATAACAGAAATATATATATATAAACAAGTAAAGCTGATAGCTAAGCATATCCACAGTAATCTGTAGAATGTTTATTTGAAGTCGAAAATATCTCGACTTTTGCCAAAACTTCGATTTGTTTGACCAATCAATTTTTCACGACTAATGTTCAAAACCTTTTCGACTGATTGTGTTTTAATCCAGTTTGTGTCATGTACGTCAATGCAAATGACATTTTGCTTTGATTACAGTTCATGTTGTTTGGATAACAACAATAATTTTATTTCAATTGCTATGAAATAGTAATTTGGTATCTATATTAATCCCATTTTTATATTAATTAATAGCTTAAATCAGTAATATCAAACATTTTTCTAATATATCTGTTAATTTAGATCAAATTATTTTTAATATTTTACTTGTGCCAAAACTACTATTGGTGGTAAGGTAGAATTCAACAAGAGACATATAACATCTGAAATTCTTATTTGGCACTGATTCATCATTGTGTTTCTAATGTCAAGTTAATATTTAGCTTTAGCTGCATTTTGCTGTATAGTTATTATTTAATTTTAAAATAAGAAAAATATAGTGATCTGTTAAATTTATGAAATATGGTATAAAAATAAATCTTGTTTCCTTACTGATTAAAATAAATTCATAGTATATTAATTTCAGCAGAATTTTAAAATAATTTATTCTCTAGGAACTTCATTGTATGCTATATTAACTGAAAACATATCTTCCATAAATTCAAGAAGATTTAAATGGAGAGAATAAACTTTTTCATTAAAAAATTTTTATGTTTTATTGCGAGTTACAACTTTTTGTTGTTTTATTAAGTTGTATATTAGCCTTTTTGTTAGTGAAGTATCTTGTCCAATATTCTATCTGTTTAATAATTTATTCCTCTTTTAAACTACAGTAAACTCTTGATTTAATGGACTAATAAGAGAAAATGGGTGTCTGTTAATGCTGAAAGTCCATAAAATCAAATGTTACCAAGGTGGGTTCATTTTTACTCTTCAAATTCAAATACAAAAAACTATAATGCAAAAATAGCTTTGATATAATATAGAACCTAAATTTATTAAAATTATAATAAAGAACAAATTGGTGAAGTGTGAAAAGTAAAGCATCTGTAAAACCACATTCAGAGCTATCAATAATGTATTTTAAAGAAAAATTTAGCAAATTTTTAGATTAGGCTTTTGATTTATACATATCAAAAACAGCTTGCTTTTTTTATGTTGTAAATTTCACAAACTTGTGCTACTAAGCTGCCTTATTCTAATTTTTCAATTAGCTCTAATTTTCATGTTGCATTTAAGTTTACACACTTTCTTTTTACTTCTGTATCAGTTGATGTCCTTTTAAATCATAAGGATTATGAAATGATTTAATAAAGAAAGTAAAAATCAGAAATTACAAAAACAGTGTGTGCAATTAACTCATAACTTGAGGCAGAATAAGACAAAACAAAGTGAACAGAGAATTGTAGAATACATACAACCTCGCTTAATTCCAGTTCATACTCTGTGCCAACATGGGGTAAACTCAACTCTTACCTTGAGCAGATGATAAATCAAAACAATTTCCCATATGCCACCTACTCTTCACTATTTCTTACTCATTGATTGAAGCAAATTTGATAAGAAATGCACATGGTACGGTGGCTGAAGTGTTCATTAAACCAAGGGTTTACTGTATACAAATTTATTGAAATATCTGTGAAAATTTAATTAAATTTTCAAATGTCTAAGAAAATAAATTGAAATATTGGAACTAGGAATAATTTAAGAACAAAGTTTTTAACATTTGAGAACATTTTGTATTTTGTTGTTTTCTTGATGTAAATCTAAAAATTAATTATATAGGTATTATATAAATGCATGCATGATAATTCAGTTAAAATATTCAAACAGTATGTAACTACAGTAACTTTAAAGAAATATTACAGAAAGATTTTTAAATAATTGAATTTTTTCAAATTAAAAAATATTACTATTTTCATTGAAATAATGTATATTAAAAAAAAATTGAGTTTGATTTCTTATAAACATGTAGAAATATGTTTTTTTGATTTTCTGTATCTAGTTTTAATTAGTCTATTGTAGTAAATTAAATATTCTTGTCAATTAATAATAGTATAGCAAGAGAGAAAATTTATGTAAACTTATTTAAACTTTATCATGTTCGTTAGAGAGAATTATTGAGGAATGTCACTATAAAATAGTCTTAAACCAAATAAAGATACGATTTTGATTAAACAATCAGAATCATATCTTCATAATGAATACTTTTATGTTTGGATCTATATAATGAGGTTTATACAAATATGTACATTTTAGTTTCTATCTTATTTATAAAATTGATTTATCCATAATAGTTATAAAGACATTTTTTAAAATCGAATTTATAGTGGAAAACTAATACAGAATAGTTAATTTGTTAAAAATATGTTTAAATTTGAGCACCTTATGAAATAAAAATGACTTTTACTCGGATATTTTTTTCAATTTAACAATAAATAACTTTGATATATCCTGTAATTTTGAAATGTAGACTTTTTTAAATCAGGAAAAACTAAAAAAACATAAACAAAATTATCATTGTCTACATAATAAAAACTTGAATAACTATATGTAAATGAAATTACAAAAATAGATATTTCAAAATTACACAGCACCAGTGAATTTTCAAACTTTTAAGTTTGCAATAACAAATATTAATATTCCAAATACAAAGCCTTAATATTAAAAGTTGTTGGTATACGATTAACTGTAAAAACAAAAACAATTTATTAATTCATTGTTTTGTTTGTTTGAAATATGAAGAGACAGGAATTGACAGTCTTGTGTATATTTTGAACCTAAAAAGTAAAGAATAAAACAGGATATAAACACAAAATAAATATATTATTATTATTTTTTTAATTAACCACATTTAATTAAGTAAATTTTGAAAGTTTGTATTATTGATCTGTTTGTATAAACTCAATTTATTATCTTTATATTTTTATACTTCAAAGTTTATTCCAAATTTTAAATAAGGAAAATGACTCAGTTAAGATAGATTGGTTGTTTCTTTTTATATGATTATGAGAAATGATTACAATAAATGTGAAAAAAAGAATTACATTTTTTTGGTAGGATTTCAAAAAAACTCTTAAAAGAAATTTCTTTCCAGCCATGTAAACTTCAGTTTAAATTTATTGTATCTTATTGGTTAACTCATACCTTTTGTCAGACATTATGAATTTGCATTTAGAAATTTTTGGATGCAGTCAAAACATCATCTTTCTTAAAATTTGTTGACTTTTATGTGTCATTTAGTATTCTGAAACTTGATTTTACACATATCTAACATTCCTACTTTTATATTCTCTATGAAATTGTATAGAAAACATTTCCTATTGTAGGAATTTTTTAACAATATGCCATAAGGGTATTAAATTCATATATTATAGAATGAGGATGAATTGTTAACAAATAAAATGGTTTTGTGGTGTGACAGAAGGAATAAGTAGTTGGAAATCATTTCTATCAACTAGATTTAGAAAGGAAAAAAGTATAAAAACTGTTCTAAGATTTAATCCAATGATTAAAACAAAAATCAAGGGTAATTTTATTGTTTATATTTAATAGTTATATGCCATATATATATGGAATGTATAAAAAGGCTATTGTACAACTTAGTGTAATAATACAACATTCTGTATAATGCATTAAAACGGTCAAATTTTAATAAACATTAAAAAATAATTCTGTATTCATTCTAACGTTTTTCTTTTTTGTTTTCATTGAGTTATTTCATTGGAAAATTAAACTAGGGTAAAAATATTATTATTAAATTTTTATAATTTGAATTTTATAACTTCTCCTAAATTTAAATATTAAAATCCTTTCCTCTGGATGAAACTGTTCTATAATTTATTTGAAATGGGTAAATTTAGTGGGCAATCATTTGTTTCCCCTCTCAACATATCTGTGTATATATTGTATATAAAATGGCAATCCAAAATGTAATTTCTAAAATATATTTGATTTATTACCATTGTTCAGAATTGCTTTTATAAATTTATCTGACAGTAATAACTTGTAATAATTAAATAAAATAGGAACTTTGCTAATAATAAACGTTTCCTTATATTGTGATTAAATCACAATATTAAGTGTTTCTTTTAACTTATATTATATTATGTAAATCTATAATATAATGTGATACAAATTTAAGATACTGATGTGGAAGATTTTTCTTTCAGCTACATGTACCATATGAATTTTATAAAATATTTAAACATGAATTATAAAATTTTCAATTTTATTGTGAAATAAAAATGGGATTTTCTAAATTGTATTTGTAAAAGGTTCTATAACATTAACAACCCTCATAGATAAACAAATGACTTTCTGTACACCATCACTGTCAGATCAATAAAGTCGTATTCTTTGTTAATGTGTACAGAGATTCATTTGTAAACTTATTTTAAAAATGTAAGATTTGAAAATGTTTCTTAATATAGAAATATGAATTATTCAAGCATATTCAATTCGATCTGTATTCTAATAATGGTATGAGTACCAGATTTTAATATACAACTTTTTGGCATCATTTCATATTTGTTAGATATTAGTTATTCATAAACTGTTTAGCACTACTAAATAACATTACATTATACAATAAGCATTACTAAAAAATACTTTTTAAAATAGTGCTTATTGTTTAATGTATTTGTAAATATGCAATACCAAAAAGCACAAATTTTGTTTTGCTTTATACTGTAAATGTTCTCTGTTAACAGAAATTTAATCAAATACAGTATTTGAGAATGTAAAATTAAGTAATTTCTCTAATATTAATATATTACTTTGTTAAAATTAATTATGACATGTTTGATTATTATAAAAACTTGTATCCTAGTAAGTGGAAAACTGCAATCTAGTATGTATAAATGACCTGAGATGCATTTTCTTCAGATGTACTGTACATTTCAATAATGTAAATTGACATTCAAAGCCCAAGAATTTGTTGTTTAAGACCAAAGATTGTGTGGCAATCATATCATCAGCATCCCAGTTATACTACTGGATCTTGATTATTTGGAACATAACATTTTGCCAAGACACTATTAAATTTATAAGCCTGTGTTAGAGTATGTCTTTAGACTTTGATAACGTTCGAGGGGGAAAAAACTGTTAAATGGCAATAACAATATTGCAGTTTTTTAATACAAATTATAAAAATTTTCAAAGTGGAATTTTAAATATATAAGTTATGTGAATGTATTTTGTTTCAGTTTTTTTGTAAGTCACTTGCACTCAATCTATCAAACAATGTAAATAGTTTTTAAATATTATTCCAAGTCTTTTTACTTCAAGAATACTTGGTATTCATTCTCTAATGATTTGTGACAAAATATTTAGGATATCAATGTAAAAATGCCTTTGAATAATAAATTTTATTGTCAGCAAAAAAATGTCTTATTTTTGTGATATTGTAAAGATTTAAAATTTTTAACCCTATTATACATTTAGTCACAAGTGTACAAAATTCCAAAAAAACAACATTTATTTGTTCAAACTGTTTATTCACTTTCCTTACACTACCAGTAGGATGGGAAGGCTTCCACTAAGCAAATAATAAACATGACAATGGACGTGAACCAAACTTCCAATACAAAGCTGCCAATTAAA
This sequence comes from Centruroides vittatus, assembly GCF_030686945.1. Taxonomy (NCBI): domain Eukaryota; kingdom Metazoa; phylum Arthropoda; class Arachnida; order Scorpiones; family Buthidae; genus Centruroides; species Centruroides vittatus. The sequence continues at coordinate 2,527,642 of NW_027121927.1, forward strand.
TTAATCTGTACACAAAAATCTCTTGTGAGCATTGCCCATGTCGTGGTGAAGCAAATAAATGAGATCTACTTCAGGCAATATTGTCACATAACAGAAAAAAACAAAACTAATCCCCTCTCTAATAAGTGATAAAACACTTATTTAAAGTACTACAAAGAACCCTGTTAAAACAATTCTTTACATTTTTCTTAATCGCGAAACCTGGCAGAAACAGAACACAATTTTATTCTAAGAATCCGTTGGTTGAGTTATTTATAAATGAGTCTGCTTTTGGAACGACGTCCGTGGAGACATCTCGTTTGATCGCAACTGTCGACGAAGCTAGGCCTGAGATTTTGTAACTCGAATCTATAAATTTGACACAATGATCACATGTACTAGCCGACATTTAAAAATGGCACTGTTTCCAGAGGGAAAATGAAAGTATCATTGAACGGCACATCTATGGCACTTTATATTTTAATTTTCCCCTTAAAAAGCAAAATTGCATTTGTCATTATTTACGATCCCATAAATAAAATTGTAATCTTTGGCCAAAGCTGAAACAATACGGATATACTAACTAGTACATGTAACCATCAAGATAATACTAACTAACTATAATTTTAGTAAATGATCAAATTTGCAACAAAGTTAAGTATTTAAGTGTGCCATTATTCAATCAAATTGCAATAATCTAAGATGTGTTAAATTACTAATTGGCAATAAAATAAAAATATTACACAATAATAATGCTTAAAGCAAAAAATATATGGAAAATGTGTTTCTAAAATTTTCTCTTAAATAATTTATTTTATTTGTGATTGATTAGATCACAATATTTAGTTCAACCCTGCAAGATTATATTTCTTGTTTGATTGTATTTCAGTAATATGAAATTCAGTTATCCATCAGAATTGGTTTAGTGAAAGTTTACATCTCTGATTCTTTCATGCTCGAGCGAAAAAAGCAAATGAAAAAGGAGGGCCTCTTCGATAAAATATATTCTTTTTGCGACGGATGGCTTTTAATATACTACCGTGGTGTATTATGCATGTTTCTCTATCTTGTTGACGACCATTCGGAAAACAATACAGAACATAATTATAAAAGGAAACAAAATTTACCAAAAAAACATACACGATAAAAGTGAGCTGCCTTCCCCATGTAATATAGAAAGCACAAGGTTTGGTCTCGCAGAGACAGTAATAAAACACTAACACTGGTCATTGGTAGGAAATGGTTATGCACTCTTTCATTCCTTCATAAGGACAGGTCATTTTCCGTCTTTGATCTGATGTTGCATACTTTGCGAAGTCATAGCTCTCACAACTGTCTTCTTTAAATTGAATGCTCCGTTCTTCCGAACGGAACAAGATCTGTCTCCGCGGATGGACAGTTGTCTCCTATGTGTGGCATTGTAAAAATAAAGCCATTTGTCTAAAACATTTTCGCGAGAAACTCAGTGTGTGGCACCTAACAACCAATCACATGGGTCAAAACAGCAATTATATACAAGGCAAAAAGCCAACTGATTGTGATGTAGGCACTGAAGGAGATATGTCTGTTGATGGGTGATAAATGTGATGGCATCTAAACACTGAACAATTTAGTCTTTAACAAGTCTGTATATGTGATGTTGAGCACCATGCTCACTGGTTGACACTTCAAACACATAAGCAATACATAACAATGTTTCTTGAGTTTCCCTATTGGTCACCACCTAAAATATGATCAACATTTTATCATGGTCAGATAAATATAAATAAATTTTTAAAAAAGTAAGAAAAATACCTGAAGGATAGTAAAATTTTCAAGAACACTATTCATCATGTATTTTTCTGGTAAATGTTTTAATTTGTGAATGAAATTGATCATGTATTCGCACATAGGTGATCTGTGAATCCTGTACACAAATCTAGCATTTTCAAAACGTGCGTATTCTGTCTGCAAAAAGAGGAAAACTTTCATTAGCAAATTTATAATGGCAAAATCAATTTAAATCAAATGCAACTTACTTCTACTTTTTCTACAACTTGTTTACCAAATGAACACACTTTTGTTGAACATGTAATGGTCATATTATCATTACTTTCATATCTAAATAAAAATATGTAATTTTTGTATTAGTATTACAAACAAATAAATATAATAATTTTATGTATAAAGTAATCTAAATTTGTATCATTTTGAAGATATAATATATGATTTTATACAAAAAATTTTTGGGAATATGTAGAATGTAATGTTAACCTTTGGTAAATGGTATTTTTGATTGGTGGCATCACCAATAAGAAATGCCATTTACCATCAGTCTCACTAACACAGCTTCCAGGGGTCACTCTGGAAAACTTTTTAAAAATCACAACCATTTTGCCAGTTTTAAATTTTTTCCACTGCTTTAAATTAATTATTACCACCAGTTTTACTTAATGCTACCAGCACTTGCATTAATTATCAGTTTGAAGTCTGGAAAGCAAAAGTAACATGTTAAACCATCATTCAGAGATAGGAATAATTTTTTAATGAATAATTCCGAATAACACATTTGTTCGCAATACTTAAATAGCATTTCACAAGTTCTGTTCTGTTTTTATACTTTAGTTTACTGAAAAAAGTTCAGTGAAAAAAAATCCCTAATCTGGAAACGCTGTGTGGCATTGCACAAAACTACCTTTGGTTCTCAATTCACTTCCTGCTTTCCTGTTCAAACTTGCCACATGATGTCATGACGAGTACATTCCAGTACACATCATGACATCATCCTTTTTTGAACAGATCTTTTGGTGGATCCGACATAGTCAAGATCTCTTTGGAACCTGTGATCCCTTACCAGGACACTACACTCCTGGTGCCCTCAAACTATCTGGTGTGTCTTTTGCATTTCTTAGAAGCGAGTAATTTGTGTGTGTTCTCGAGTAAGCCAATATGGTGCCCTTCTTTTGTGCTATTTTCTTGTACAGTGTCCCGATAAGAGATCACAGATTCCAAAGAGATCTTGTCTACATTGAATCCACCAAAAGATCTGTTTAAAAAAGGATCGCTGAACATAAATATGACATTGACAAAAAAGACATACTACCGCCCTGTCAACATATGCCACGGACCCCAATGTAAGAGCTGACTTAAATAACACCAGTCTCGTAAAAAAATCATTCAAAACCAATCAGATCAGGGCCTTAGAAACCCTTGAAATTTACAAAGCAACCAAATCAGGGAAATGTTTAAATTTCGAGGATAGTAACGTAACATCTTATGCGTGGCGTTATGTCTGTGAAGAGCATTTGCATTGGTAATTATATATTATTCCCTGGAGGATAGACCATCATTAATATGAAGGACATCTGTCTAGTAAACTGATTTCAAAATCTTTGCTATTTATTACATACTGGGGAAAATTAATTTTGTATTCAAAAACATTCTATATGCTTAACATTCCATATTTGGAATGACAACGAACCTGATGAAGATCTTGGTTAAAGATTGAAAATGTTAGTTCTGTATCTATATTCGTAACGTACTGGAAATTCAAAGTGTACAGTCATGTCTTTCCTTCACCTGTTACTAATACATGTAAAGAATATCGAATAGAATATATTATATAATCCTAATAAATACTTTTTATAGAAAAATAATAATTAAGCAAAACCATTTGAATCCTAAAGTACCATTACAACATTTATCAGCCTATTTAATAAATATAATACATTTTTTAAATAAATGACACCATTATTACATAATATATTTCATATAAGAGTCACAAGATATTCACAATTAGTGTAATGTGATGAACTTATTTTTCAATTTTTGTTGATTTGTTTAAGAACACATTAAACAAATTAATGATATAAAATATATAGTAATAAATGAAAAAACAAAGATGAAATTAGTTTATCACCTGAAAGTTGATTTATATTTTTGGATAAATTATGATGACCAATACTATAGTTTAAGTTATACACAGTTTATTTATGATATTTTTTAAATCAACAGATCAATGTAAGGCAGTAAAGAATGTGTATGTATATATATTCATTTAAAATTTTCAAACAATGTCAGATAATTCTTACTGAATTTAAGACAGACAAATAACTGACAATGACTAGAACAATTACTACATTGTAGCACTTACAAATGATTTTTCTTATATTTTAGATCTAGTAAATACTATAAAAACATTTTAATAGTGCAAACTGAACTCATTTTTTTTTCATTAGAATATTTTGAATTTAAGAATTCATTAAATTAATTGCAGAATAACCATGGGTCCAACTCTAAGGAACAAAATGAGTTCCAGCTTCTTAGAGTTAGCACCTGTGAGAATAATTATAAATATAAAATTTAATTATCTGAGTCTTGTAAAATCTAGAACAATTATATAGTTACGTCAGAATTCTTTGTTAATATGGAATTCACACTATTGCATTTCGGTAACATCATAACAATTAGCAGAAGTGGAATTAAAAATTATGCCAAAAGTTGTATAATCTCTGGATAAAGTTCACTGAGTTCAGGCGAAATGAACAATTTAATTCTGCATGCTCTCTTCTCTAAATTGTTCATTTCACTTGAGGACGACGGTTATATACTCATCGAAAGTACTTGTGATAGAGGAACCTTATTAACGCTGAACTCGGTGAACTTTACCCAGAGATCATAACAATTAGCATAACTCAAAACTGCAAAAATTATTTTGAGCACTTTGATATCGATTGAGAAAATTATATACTTCTATATTGTACAATATGTATACAGACAATGTTATGCATTATATGTTTTGTACCTGCGTTGAAAAGTTAAATATGTCACTAACATTTCTTCAAGACAATATTCAGAAAATCTATCATATATTTCTCTAACTTAATTCATGAATGATAAATGATGATAGAAAACACAAGATTTTGAATAAAATAATGTGTTAGAATTCATAACAAGAGAAATAATGTGTCATTTTGAATCTTCAATCATAATTGTATGAAAGTGCAAAATTTTCAGTGCAGCTGATATTGTTGCAACTTTCTGACTGAAATTCTATTATTTATGAATGACACCGAACACTTTCAGCTTGTTACAACAAAATTATAGTTTGATTCCAATAGAAATTTATTTACCTGTTTTAATCAAAGACGGAGAAAACAAAGTAATAAAATCTTCAAATCATTTTTTCTAATAGTACATGAGACAATAAGTCTTAAATTCTATTAATTTCTGATGAAATGAATTTTTCATATTTTAACTACATTAATTGTACTATAAGATATAAATACAGAAGTTAAGAATAAAGTATAGAAACTGCATTGTTGACATACAAAGTTACAATCGGATACATCTTAAAATTTTTGAATTGTGTGTAATGTTGAATGATGGAAATTTTTGGTTAGTGAATTGTATTACATTATGAATAAAATGCAATTCTTTTACACTAATTTCTGAAAGTTTAGCAATCAAAGGGAATTTCTGATGGATTGCAAAATAATTTCTTAGTTGATGAATTGCAATAGATTATAAAGTAAATGCATTATTTTTTTCCCTATTGGTCATATTGAAGTTTTCTCTCGTTGACTACTTTCTAAAATTAGATTTAGTTTGCCAATAATACCTACACAAAATGAATGAAATGAATACTAATTTTTTGTATTAAAAATAAAACAGATTTAAAATTAAATTTTATAAAAGTAAAATGCACAAAAATATATCAATTATTATTATATTTTTTGTTACATTTTTAAGCATAATAAAAATCAATTTGTCCACTATTCCTTAAAAGACTCCTAAATATCTCATATTTAGGAGTCTTTTAAGGAGTCATCAGTTGAACACCAAATAACCTGCTTAGGAATTTCTGCTCTTAAATCATTAAATACAAAAAAGAAATAAAGTTACAAAAGTTTTGATCATTTTTATAGTCAAGTTACATTTCTTCAAAATTTTACGTTGGACTAATAATAATAAAATGATAAGTAAATCTCTTCAAATATACTGTGTCTATAGATAACAACAATAGGTTGTAGCAAAAATTTATGAACACTTGCATTTTTGTCACGATATAAAGGATTAGATTTAATGATTTCACTGTATTTTTTGACTAATTTTCTGCTTAATATTATATAATTGCAATTTTGCAAACTATATCGTAATGCTACACAGTAATTTATTATTGTTTATATCTTTAAAAATATTAAAAACAAAAATTCTCCGAAAAGCAAATAGTGTTACTTGATAAGAAACATTCACATTTTTCTTTTTTAAATTAACCTCTATAGTTACTAAACGTTTTAAATGATATCATTTGATGTAACATACACTACCATGGCTTTGACTCTGAAGTCTTTTTGTCCAAACTGTCATAAAAACAAAATAAAAGCATCGTTTCATGTTTAATAACCTTGTATATTTAAAAGCATTTTGAACTGGCATTTATTTTAAAATGTACAGTTTACATTTTTGATTTTTCCCACTTAGAATGGATTTGTCATTTTCTGTTGGCACACTGAACAAAAACATTTACTTACTTTATTTTTATTTTACAATAAATTTATATTATTGAAGAAATCTTGACAATCTGAAACAAACTTATGTTTATCAACAACTTAATTAATCTTTCCATTTGGAAGCATTTATTTGATAATTAAAGAAGTAATTAAGTAATTTTATTAATTTATATATATTATAATATACTATCTAAATTGAATATTTCATATGGTAATTAACCTTATGAAATATTCAATTGGCAATGATATAATTATTTTTTTATTGTATTAATTTATTTTCAATATCTTTTCTACTTCATATATTACAAGTGAAAATTACTCCAGCATATATCACTTGTAATATCAATATCTAATTCTATAAATAATTTAAAGTATACAAAAAAAATGTTATTTACAAACTAAATACAGTGGGTGATCAGTTAACAAACGATCAAATTGGATAACGAACACTTTCACAAAAGATTTTTATGTTCGGACAACAAACACCCCACAGAACAAACAAGCAGCGGCATAAAATAATGAATATCAATTGGTCTTCCCTTGTCTTTGGGCAACAATTTGAAACTTTTCGGAGCGCGGGAGACATCAACATCGACGCTCAACCCAGTATATACTGATCGGATAGTATTCCTCCAACTTTGAAACTCTCCCTTGTAATTCCAGCCTTTTATTTTTCTGACAGAAAGAATTTTTTTATAGTATTCATGAGGCTGTTGGGCTGACACTCGTTAAGTTTTGCATCAGTTTTTATTTTTGAAAGGTGAGAGTATAATAGCAAAAGTAGAGTGGACAGATGTCTGATGTTGCTGGGTAGCATGGCTTATACAAGTCTACAGTAGGCCATAGTTCAATCTTATCTAAGAAAGATACAGTATAATCAAGAAGACTGAAGCAGCTAAAGAACTGAGAAATAAAGAACATTGAAGAGCTCATAATGGAACCTGAAACTGATCTGATGACAGAAGAACACCAAGAAACTCGGTGAAATGTTTTCTTCTGAAAAAGAGGATTAATGCCGATATTGGCTATTAAAGATCTTTTGAAGAAATGGGAGGATGTCAGAACAATGGTCAACAGTCTTAGAATGGCATCCAAACCAAGGTGAGGTTAATAGGCTTGGCGATCTCTACAATTACAATGCTATTAATTACTTCTGAAAAATCCTGAAGAAGAGAGAAAAGCAATCGACATTAGACAGATTCTTTAACCCTCACAAATAGAAAAACATCACTAATAAAAATGCAACACTGTGTATATATGTATTTTTATTATTACATATAAATAAATGTAGTAAGAAAGTATATATTTTTTATTTTTTGGGTCTCCAGAATGAATTAATCAAATTTCCATAAAAATCTATGGTAAATTAATAATTGGTTAAGGAACAATTCGGATAGTGAACAGTCTTGGGACAGATTATGTTCGTTAACCAATCACTTATATTTGAAATTATGCAACTAGATCTTTGTTGTAGAACATATTCTATTCAAGTTTATGATTTAAGAATAATTATTTGAATATTCATCATTAAAATCTTTTTGATTTGAAACATTATTCACAAACTGCAATGTTAAAATGTTTAAGCATTTTAACATAAAAGTCCCATAGAAAACAATGTCAATTTCAAAAATGTTCTACTTTTATTCATAACAAACTGTATTAAAGAAGTAAATAAATTAGTACTATAAAATTTATCAGATACCTTTAGGTAGGTTTTTTACTTTTGAAAAACTTCGTTTTGTCCTAAGATGCTTTATATTTTGGTTTATTGAGACGTACTTTTGCATTGTATTTTTTTTCAACTTATTCCAAATTTTTAAGCTAATTTTGTTTTTCCCTTTTTAATTAAATATCTAATGTGCCAGATTTTTTTCAAATACAATTCAACTAAACTGTAATTAAAGATTAGCCAAGTCATTAAATGTCTAAATATTAATTTTTCAGGTTATGATTGAATATTTGGATATAGTCATTATATATAAATATATATATATATATATATATACACAGGGTATCCAAAATAACTTCTGCAATCATTCGTACACTACATTCTCCACAAAGTTAGAAGCAAGTTTGCCTCTGCATAATTTGGTGCACTATTGAACAACTATATCCTCCCCAGTGGCAATTCTTTAGATGCATGTGTATGGGTCTTCAACAGCCGACCATGAATATAGATGTTTGTCACAGAAGTTATTCTGGACACCCTGTATAAAGGTAAATTTCTATGAGAAGTAAGTAAAATTTGCTTCCTACTTACTAATAATATTAGAACCGATTTTTTTAAATAACAGAATTGCTATATTGCAAAGAATGCTTAGTCAACAGAATTATTATTTGGATTTTTCCAATTCACACTCAGTATTGAATTGAATTTCAAATTCAATAATGAAATTTATATTGTAGAAAAAATTACTAGTTCTAATTATACTCATAAAATCATCTCTAATATCTCTATTAAAAACTTTTTCTATGATTTTGTAATATCCAAAAACATTTAAATAATTTTTTCAAATTGCCTTCACTTTCTTCATTTATTTTTTAACATCTCCACATTTTCTTTCATAAAGAAAGATGAAAATCTTTTATTGAATTCTTTTTTTCACTTTTAAAATAAATTATAACATAAAGAATATTTTTCATCTAATTCAAAGAAAAAACAATTTATTTGATGACATATTCACTTCATTAAATTTTCTTATTTAAAAATCTCAAGGCAAAATTTACAAATAAATTATTTCAAAAGAATCTTAATTTTTGAAATCTTAAATCTTGGTACTCCATTGTTTACTTCATGTCATTCTTCCAGCAGTAATAAATATTGTAATATTAGATAATTATAATTTATATTCAACTTTGCTTATTTTCAAATCATAAAATTGCTGAATGTTTTGAAATTTCATTTTCTACAATTAACATGTTTGTTGTCAGTTGACATAATTCTGCATTGTGACCTTCATATAACACAGAATTACATCAACTGGCAGCAAACATGTTAAGGTGTTTTATTCAAATGTATTAAATATCAGCTGTATTTAAATTTAATTATTCTGAGCATATAAAGTAACAAAAATTTACAAAAGTAAACATAACATCAATTTTGTTCAACATATTCTCAAACAAATCATTCACCTTCACACAAGATATTTTTGTAGTTGTTGATTCTGATAAATAACAAATAATTCCTGTCAACAAAATAATCTAGAATTATATTTATATTTTCAAAAAGCATTTTAATTATGTAATCAAGATAATATGAAATAATTGTTTTATTCTCTAAGTTAACATTTCTTGAAGTTACATGGCTGTTTTGGGACTGAGGTCTTATCAATGTAATTTACTCCTGATCATATCAAAATTAACAGTAAATTGCAACAGATTGTACCATGTTTTCAATTAACTTCTGATCATGATTTTGAAAAAATATAGGAAAAAAATCTAAGAATGTAATAAAAAATGTTACTTTAAGCTATCCAAAACAGGCTAAATATTTTACCATTTTATATATATCTTGAAGCAAAACACATTATTCAATATATTGAATGTTTCTTTGAAATATAAATATATTAATAATATTACAATTTTTATCCAGTGAACAAGAAGTTTTAATTATTACTCTAATTCTTCTGTGGTAAAAAAAACAACTTTTACATTGTTTAGATACAAAGAAAAGAGAAAATATAAACCAAATAATCAAACTTTGAATTTACTTCCCAACTTAGAATCAAAAACTAAATTTTTTTTTACATTTAAAGTTAGATATTCTAAATTATAGTTTATTTTATCTTGAATATAATTTTTATTTAATAGCAAAATATTTTCTCAAGTAGGAGTATCTTAAAATTTAACAAATGGAAATAAAATAGTATATTTCTCTTCTCAATCACATTTAAATTTATAATTTTGTTTAAAAATGTTTTGTTTACCTTATAAACTTTTAATATATAAATATAAATGAGTAATTTTAACATTCAAAACATTATTTGACATATCTGTCAAATTGAAAAACATTCATAAATATTTTATTTAAAAATTTAAATTAATCTTCCTTAAACTTAATAAAACAGAGTATTAATGAATATTTTTTCAGCTATTAAAACTTTAATATGTTTTAATCACTTTCATGTAAGTATGTAATTTGAAATGTTAAGCTGTTAATACCAAAATAGGAAATGTGAAAAATATTGAAAATGCTTTGCTTATCAAAGTAAAATTACTCTGATAAATGTAGTTAAGTGCACAACTTTTGTAAATTAACCATACATATATAACTTGAGAACTTTCAGATTAATTCTGCCAAGATTTTAGCTATTTATTTTGTTCAAAGTTTCAATAAAGTTTAACCTCAAATATCCTGTAGTCTGCAGTAGGTTTTAAAAACATCATTTTGTGCAGTATACAATTAAGAAGATTAATTTAGACGAGTAGAAAAGTTTAAGTTTCATTTGCTCTTCTGTACATTGAAATTTTAAGTCTTAAATATTAGTTTAAATTTTCAGTACTGATGTAGTTTAACATTTTTCATTTCTGCTGTTACATTTTTTAATTTTAAATTTTTCCATGCATATATTTATTAAAATATATATATATGTAAGCATAATGATCCATTTACCTGTAGTGGCAATTTTTTTCTCAAGAAAAATTAAATTTATTTAGTTTGTTGTATAAAAGAATATAGTAATTGTGATATATAACAAAACATAAAATTAACAATAGTAGCCTAATGACATATGGAGACATCGACCTACTGCTATGAGGGATTGGAACTGGATTTGAATCTGGATCTCCCACATAAGTTATTGTGGGTGTTGGGATGTTGTTTTCTATCCAGTTGCTCATATTGGCCAATCCCAATGCAGGTCAGACCCAGCTATAATTTACAAAACTGAGACCGCCTATATAGTCTATGCAAAGTGAAGTCCTACAAGACAAATCCTACCTAATTCTACAAATAATTTGAAAATTTAAAAATAAAGCAAATATTACAATGAACCCCAGTATTATAATTTCTTATATTTGTATTTAATTTGAATAATCCGCAAATAAAAAATAATTTTTTATACAGTTTAATTTACTAAATATCTTATTTTGAAACTGTTTACGACTTAATAAAAGGCAATAAAAATTATAAGTTATATAAGACATTCAGAGTATTAGGAGACAACTTACAAAACATAGTTTCAAAGCTTGTTAACTATCACAGACAATTTCTGTAACCTAAAGTTTGTTAGTAGAAAGTGTCAAGAAAATGTAATAAATATTGTCTGACTTAATTCAGTGAAACTATCTGTAAAAGACAATCTAAATAATGAATGACATAATCATTAAATTTAGATAAACAAGAAAGATCAGAATTTTTTATAAAACTTGTTTGTAATATAATCTGTCTATTGTATTTATTCATTAAATATTAATGTTTAATTTCTATAAATATATATATATTTATAGAAATTAAGCAATAAACTATATTTCAATATATTTTTGATACTCCCATGACTTTCAAACAAATATATGTTTGTATGTCATTTAGATTCTTATTTACTTTTCAAAATATACACAATTTATTCTGTAACCTGAAGATTTATTAGTAGAATATACTAACTTCATGAAATAAGTATATGTACGAATATACTTATTTCATGTTTATTTTAAATTTATTTTAATTTTATTTTAAATTTTTAGCTGGAAATTATTAAAAGCAAATAATTGAATTTTATTATGGAATATTCAAAAATAAAATATATGGCTCTTCATGTGTTTCTAGTACTTTTTATATTTTACAGAAATAATTGAAGCATGTAATAAAAAAGGATACAATATTAACAAACTTCTTTAAGAGAAAAGTTTTTGATAATAATTATTCTATTGTTTAATTCACATCATATAAAGATTTTAAGTGTCAATGCACTAACAGTAAAAATATTGTGTTTTGTGTATTATATCCAAAATTAGATAACAAGTAAGATTATACATATAAAACGAGATTTATCCATAAAAAGTAAACTGTTGAAACTTACTAGAGTTATTAGACTTGATAATTACACTTTAAGGTATATGAATCTATGCTGCTGTTATAATAAATGTTGAATTTAAATATTAGAATAAAGTCAAATTTGCAATGATTCACAACAGATTTACTCAAACACTAAACTTTTATAACAGGACTATAGTCTTTAATCAATAATTTAAAAATATGTAAATTAATATATTTCAGTTATGTAATACTTGTATAGGTTTGAGCATTATGCTAATAATCTGATTATTCTGATTTTCAAATGGTTAAAAGAATACAAAGGAAAATCTTCATTGCATAAATCTAATAACAGTTTATAATGCATTTTGGTCATCAATGAGAAATTAGTCTACATTTCAAGCAATTAAAATTGTTAAAATAAATAACTTTTCATCAAGAAAGATTTAAAAATACAGAAAATAATAATAGTAAAATTTAAAATTTTAATAGTGAATAAGAACAAATCAAAATTAATAAAAATATAATCAAAGAACTTATTACACACAAAAAACTTCATCAGAATCAGTTAAAATGAAAAATTGTTGGAGTATTTTTTTTTAATACAAAAGGATTTATAAATTATTTATTTATCCCATTATGTTCTACTATAGATAACAAAAAATACATGAAAGTTTCATGTAAATTGAGAGATGCTTTCTAAAGTAAACACCCAAATGAGTAGGAGGATAAAGACTGAAAATTATTACACAATAATACATCTACTCATCAACTAGTTACATTAGAAGAGGTGTTAACAAACTACAGCATGGTCGTTTTACCTAGGACCTTGTATCCACTCTGTCACTCCCTGTATAATATCCTCATTTTCTTATTATAAAAGTAAAAATTATGGTGAAACCATTTTAAAAATAAAAATGAAACAAGGAAGACTATTAGAAAAACATTATGTTAAACAAGAGGTTTCAAAAATATTCCAACAAACTATATCATATTGGAATAAAGGCATTGCCACAAATGACAAATATTTTAAAATTATTTGCACTGCTTAATGTATAGATTTAATTCTATGTAAATAAATGATTTAGTGGCAAAATGTTACACAACTGATACAAAGCATCATTCTGAAATATAATCCTAAAAGTATTATAATAGTTTCTGTTAGCAATACTTAAATTAAATCAAAGATTTTCATTAAATAATTTGTTTATCTAGTGCATTCAAATGTTCAGTCTTTATATGTAACAATGAATCTGTTCATAATCTGTAACCCTCAATATTTTTATTTAAAAAATACAAAGGAAAAATCCTCACTGCATAAATCTAATAACAGTTTATAATGCATTTTCATATACAATTCATATATTTTAAATATAGTCAATGAATATCTCACCAAGTATAATATTGTATTACTTGCATTATTAGAAACATATTTTTATATGAACATATGAGAATAATCTCTTATAACCATGAAAGAATCTCACTAGGAGAGATATTTTGGAAGCTCTCTGAAAATTCACAAATTTCTACATTCATTAATATCAGCTGCAATTATTGATATATTTTACATTAACTTAGATATAACAGATGACAACAGGATGAAAATCTATAAAAATTACTATTAATTATTTTGTTTCTTGGTTATTAGTATTAAAAACTGTTGTTATTTGCTTAATTTGTAATCAAATTTATAATCCTTGTTAAAAATATATTTTACTTATTAAAGATTTGCTTCTAGTATAAATTACATTGAAACTACTGATATATCTACTATTTCTTAAATTTTTCTTATATTTCTTCCTAAGAATCTGTAATTTATATATTTTATTGTACATAAATCTTGTGATAAGTGATAAACTGAAATTAAAAAAAAAAAAAAATTGGTGTAAAATGCAATTCATTTGTTTAGATCAGTGGTTCTCAACAGGGTCCATGTAACATTACTGCAGAAAAAGGGTCCACAGAAAAAAAAAACCGAACTGGGGTTTACAGTTATATTTTAGTGGTCTATAGGGTAATTCTACTTCAGAACAATTGTTTTACTGAGAAGTAAATTTCTACAGTGTATATATTGTCAATTTCTTTATTACTCATTTCTTTCATAAGGGTTAAAATATACATTATTTAAAACATTGAATATGTATATGACATATATATCTCATTGACAAAGGTCAAAGAGAGATTATAAAGCCGGGGTTTGTTAGGAGAATCTTATACCATCAGTGTCATGTCACTGAACGTTTTCCTTTCTTTTTTTATTATTTTATTGTTTATTTTTATTTATAAAAATATAAGGTTTTTTTCTGTGTGATGTCTATGGGGGTCCACAAAAAAAATTAAAAGGAAAAGGGGTCCATGGGTAAAAAACGTTGAGAACCACTAGTTTAGATCATTTAAATATAGCTAATAGATTTTATTAGTAAGGAGTGCATTGCTTTTCACAAATTATAGTATCAAATTCAATATGCTATAATAAAATATTTAATAAATTTGAAAATACAATCCTTAATTACTTCGATGGTAAAAATCTATTCATCTTGTCACATTACAATCATTTATAAGCATGAACTGTTGAAATTTGAAGAGAATGAATTTGATACAAATTTATTTAATAGGATTTAAAATAAATTGCATACATTAGTTTTATATAACTGAAATCTTCACTAAATGTTAGTTTTAAAAATTTTATTTTTGTTCTAGCCTTAAAAATTATTCCTAAAATTCTCTCAATTACTAATCTGATTTCGATTTAATGATTGATATTATCAATGAGATAATTGAATAATTTCTATTCTAGATAAACAAAATTATATGATTCTGTAAAATCCACTAACAATATACTTTATTTTTTTATTTTTAAATAACTGCATTGGTAAATTATATTTTCACTTTAGTCCTTATATGTCAGAGTTTTATTTTATCTCATTTTTTTTTATGTGCAAATAACACATTTTATGTAGAAAATTTATTTGTAAAAAATGTGGTATATTTATCATTATAAAAACATTATAATGGAAAATATAATGATCTTATTATTTATATTTAATCACATGCATCTTACAAAATACATTTGTTATTCATTTATTTGGATTTATTGGTAAAATTATGAAATCGTTTTAGTTTATAAAAATGTCTTAATAAATCCTTTAATAGTAATAACATTTTTTATTAATAAAAATGATTTTTAAATATTCTAAGGCTCGTGTATTTTGTTGTTTCCGAACTTATCAAATGTATTAACTAGTTTATATGAATTTGAATAATCGTTATGAATTTTGTTGTGCTTTTGTATCATTTTAAATATTTAAAACTGTGATAGTCTATAAAATCAAAATAAAATCTATAATGTCTAATTATTAATAACTTACTGGCTCGTGACACCGTAAAATGCACCTGTTTCATCTTGAATGTTTGTGTTTAGGTCAGCCTGAAAAGATGTAGGTTGAATTAAAATCAATAATAATTTATTAAAAGTTAAAAAGAATAAATTTCAAAAAAGCAAAATAAAAAAATCTACCCAAAATTTCACCAAAAAGAAGGCATTTTGTGGTCCTTTATCATACAATTCTTTAAGCCCACCTTTCTTTTCAGGAAACTTATCATAAATTTGCCTAATATCTACTGCCTAAGAATGAAAATAAAAATAAAATACATAAAAGTTAAGAACAAAATAATTTTAAGCTGAAATTAAATGAACTTACTTCCAAGGGTGGGTCTGTAAAAACAGATAAACCTCCTATGTGGACAAACAGATGTTTATGATACTGTAAAAAAAAAATGAGTAATTTTTGTTACAAATAATAAAATAAATATTTAGAGGTTCAAACAATTCGTACGTTGTCTGGATCCCTCTGCTGTTCCATAAAAGCGGAAAATTCTACAAGACGGAGTTTTTGCGTCGCAATGGATTTATTGTCCCAAGTCTGAGAAGGAGGATGATTGAGGAGATCAACACCAGTCATGGAGGCAGTGACGGGAGGTTTCGGTGGAATGGCATATGGTTGACCAGCAAACGGCTTAATACTGAATAAATATAAAATGTTTAAAGTTATAATTTCAAAGAATGCACATAAAACTACAAAGTTTAAAAAAAGCTAATCATTTTTAAAAATTTTTAACAGTTTTTTAAATTATTTTATAAAGTTATGTATGTGTATATATATATTCAAAATAAACATGATAATAATTAACTTAAAGAAAAGGAACGATACTATTTCGTATATATCTTCATTACAGTCATTATATGTTAACTCAGTGAAATATAAGAAAGCATTTACATGAATAACAACTTTAAATTCAAACAATATTGAAATGATAGTCTTTATTAATTTTTTATATTACTCTTCTTGAAGTTTTTTTCTATTTTGATGGCATATATTTCAATAAGTTTTAATGGAGATGTAAATATGATACATTAAGCTTTTTATTTTTACTAATTCTGAATGTTATTCAAGGTCTTTGTTTGAATCGAAATGTAAAAAACATGAATAGTAAATATTATATATCTTTTAAAGAGATAATTATTTTAAAAGATAAATTAAAAATTCTGAAATATTAATTAAAGTTCAAACCTTAAATGATAGAGAATAAATAAACTACTTACTCTTCAGAGGTTCCTGGTTGTGCAATAGTTGATTGCCAGAACTATACAAAGGAGAAAGTAGTAATGAACCATCTATTCACTATATTGTAATTCATAATTAATGATTCAAATTAATTAGTTAATAAATAATTTTTTAGAGTTTTATAAGTATAAACATTAAAAACGAAAACATTTGCTCTATTTAATGTATAAAAGATGTTGAAAGTATTTCGGTCGGCCGGAAAAATATAGATTCATTTTCAAACAAAACAGTGATTGCATTTAATAAATATAACGTATTTATAATTCTCAAAACTTATTAATTGGAGATATAAAATAGGGCATATTCATTAACATTAATTAGAAAACAATGGAAGCTTTGTATATATCTTTTTTGGAAGTGTAATTTCTTTTTATAAATCTCAGATTACTATTTGATATCTTAATCGGAGCGAGTGCATTCAACCTTCACATTGATCTAATTTATACGATCATATATATTTTTCAAAAAATCCAATAACGTCTATTGATAATATAAACACAATTTAAATCATAAGAAGTTTTTAAGAACAAACATTAAATTCTATTGGGAGCAACTTAATCTCCACTAGATTTTAATCTACTCTTCTTTCATAATTAAAAAAACAAGAATACATAAAGAAGATTAACATCATTGTATAAAAATCCTACAATTACTTTTTAAAATAAACATGGAAATAAACGAGTTATACAGGAATAAACTTTTATTCACTAAAAACTACCCAAATTCAAATCAATGCATTATAAAATTAGTAAAAATTTAAATTATATTTTCTTAATTTAAATGCCACACATTATTAATGAAGAAAAAAAAAATTCAAATTGAAATAAAATGTAATTTGAAAAATCTAATTTATAAATTATATATATATAACTCATTATATTTCTTTCTCTTTCAAAAAATTGTTTGTCCAGTCCAGAAATTAAAATTTTCCAATAAAAACAATAATAATTAAAATTAAATGATGGTGTGCGTGTGTGTATATATATATATTGTTATTATAGAAAATTAAAAATTGAGTTAAATTTCAAAGTTAGAAATAGATTTTCTCATTAAAAAACAATTTTAACTTAGGTTATTCAAAGTATAGCATATTTAATATTTATTTGTGGCATCATTGACATAATTTAACAACTCCCTTTTAATAAACAGCTGTTCAAATCAATATTTATAAATTTGAAAATGTAAAATATTGCATAAATTGTTTATCATTACAACCGTATATTAAATTATTAAATAAAACTAATTATTTTTAATTTTTTTTTTTCTTTTTTGAAATTCAAAGTTATAAAAGTATTCACCATAAACACATAAATTCATCCTGGGATTTCATTCATTTTATATTCAAAAATATACTAAAATTAAATGAGTTACCGTGTTTATATATATATATATATATATATATATGACTAAAATATGATATTTAATCATAAGTTTGTAATAAGAAAAATTTTAAAAATTCTCAAATATATTAAAATCCCAATACTGATCTTAAACAAATAATATTTTTGATATTTTATTTGGATTAAATGAAATTATTACTATTAAACGATTGAACTTAATATGATAATTTGAGATTTTTAGAAAGAAGTTAAATTTTTGAAATTTCTTTGTAGTTTATTGTTTCATTTTTGAAGTTTCTCGGATAAATCTTGATTGTCAAACATTTTAATAAATTTAATTAAAAGAAATTCTGGAAATTTACTATCTCGTTTAAGGAGAAACTTAATTTTGATGAAAAATACATTGTAATAATGGTGAAGTTTATATTTTACAAATGCAGTTATTACAAATCCTGTTATGCAGTTATTCTATCAAATCATTTTAATTTCAATTTTATCAAAACAAAAAACTATGATAATTAAAAGTTATAAAGACAATTTTCAATTGTGATTTATGCAATCACAGTGATGTTTGAAATATGTTTATCAATTTTTCAACAATTATATATTTATATTCAATTTAATTTCTGTAATGAAAATCAGATTTGAAATTTTTGAAAACTGTGTATGTTTAATTTTTGAAATAGAGCAAAAGATTTTAATGATTATAAATAGATTTTATTGTGGATTGATTAAAGAAAATCGTACCGGTCCCCCAGGATAGCTGACAGGGGGAACTAAAGTTGCCAGTCCTGCTGTAGCAGCTTTGTTCTGTATGGTAGATGCCGAAACTATCTGAGCGGACGTCAGGGACGTGAGGGAGTGCAGTGCCTTCTCCTTCGCTGCTTGGTCCTGGGAGCAAAACAAAGAGACGATCTGAGCGGACGACATGGAGGACATGGACTGGAGAGCTGCCTCCTTCGCTGCCTGGTCCTGCCAGGGAAAAAAAGAGGATCGGGACCTATTGATGGCAGCGCGTCTCTGATTGGGGAGCTGGTATTGCCACCAGTTTTGCATATTATATGAATGTCATCTTCATGCATCCTTTTGATTGTATTCTTTTAAAAGTAAACAACAGGAAAAAGAAATGTGGAAATGTACACTGTACACCTAATAAAGAAAAGTCTAGATGCTAACGTGTACAGTTGCCTTGGCTTTTTGTTAATATTAGAATTTTAAGATAACATTTTCAATGTAGTCATTAGTTAAAAGGAAATCTTAGCTAACATAACAGCTATGACAGCAATGAATTTATTACAATATTAATATCGATTAGTTAAGGAAAACAGATCATGCTAACTTGCAGAGCTTCATTCTGATATGTTAAATGATACTAAATAAAACATTAAGACAAATTATAATCAAGAGGCAATGGTATGTTTTTTGTTAAAATAAAAATCCAAAGCTTTCAAAAATTTAATTTCAATCAAATTTGTAAAGAGGAAGAGAGACGTCATGGTTATTTCAGCCACATAACACTAAAGCTACTCACATACGACAACTTGTAGCATGCACAGTAATATGGGTTTAGAAGAACATCTGACTATTCCCACATACAAAAATAATTTATCTCTATAATACGTTATCTAAAAATTTATAATTTTATAAAAAATATTGTCATAATTTAAAATTTATTAATTTATTTACTTTAGTTTCACTTGCCTTTAATTTGGCTTGTATCTCTCTAGATTTTCGACGGGCAAGGACCTGAATGTGACTAGACACTTGCTTCCGAGTCCGTGTTTTGCCCGTTCTCAGCTTTATGTACCGTGCTATCAACTCGTTACGACCTACAAATTACACAAAATTAGTCAATATAAAATGTTTTTTAAATTAAAATCAATTATTTAAAATATTTAATAGTACATTAGAAAAATATGCACTTAACAGATATTATGGATAGGTGGGATTTTAGTAACAACATATTAAGAACCGATCCTACAGATTTTGTTACTTTATGTTTCTGACAATTACTCACTGCTCATCATGCATCATTAGCTTAATTATATTATACACGGTACATCACACTCCGGAG
Organism: Centruroides vittatus; assembly: GCF_030686945.1. Lineage (NCBI taxonomy): Eukaryota > Metazoa > Arthropoda > Arachnida > Scorpiones > Buthidae > Centruroides > Centruroides vittatus. The sequence goes on from NW_027121927.1 coordinate 2,548,122, forward strand.
CATCTTTTCCTCCTAACATTTGTTATATTTTATTCATTTGTTTCAACTCAGAGTAACAAATTATAAAAAAAAAAAATTTAAATAGTTCACAAAGGAAATTGTGGACATTATTTATTAAATTCATTCACTTTGTTTATCTAAATTAAGGGAGAGTCAAGAAGTCAATTCGGAGAGGACTCGACTCGCCGTCCGACCAGGCAAAATTCCAATATAGACAACGTCATCCTAGGACATCCATCTTTCCAACAGCAACTTGGGCCGCATCAATCTCGACACGTCCCAACACAATGCGGACACTCAGGAAAAGACCAAATTTGGGAAGACTGTCTTTTAATATGGTTTTCACAATGGTCTTTTTGACAAGTATATTAGGCCTGCAAGCAGAAAAAGAGGAGGGGAATAAAGTGGGATACGATTTTTTCCAAGTAACTTGTAACATGCTAGTCTAGCAGAAAGTAAAAGGGCCACAGCAGCTACAGAACCCAATTGGACAGCTAACAGAAATCTAAGAAGGAAGTGCAGGAAACATCGTAGGCAATGGTGCAGTTAGCAGTCAACTCTCCCAATAGAACCAAATTTGAAGAGAAACAAAGAGTCTAGAGAAACTGGGATGCCAGAGAGTTCTTCAGAAGGAACAGAGGGAGCAGGCCAAGGAGAAAAGGAGAAAGAGGAGAAGGCAAATATTTATCAATTTATTTCCTCCAACCACGTAAGATTACGCCCGAATAGGTCGGACACGGAGGCATTCGCCAGTTCCTCCCAAATCAAAAGAAAACTCCGGGCCGCACACTCCGTCGAGTAAACAACCCGGCCGGCAAGGAGAGCAAATTTCCTCTCCAGACGGATGTTCCGAGAATCGGAATCTCTCCAAAAATTTAAAGAGAAGAGTAAAAAACTGGCGAGAGGAAAGAAAACAAAAATAGCGAAAGGCGACGCAAAGACATAAAGAAAAAGTGCTCTCTCTTCCCATTTCGACCGTACCGCAGTCAAATTCCCAGCCACACCGGGCGGGAAAGAAACCTAAAAGTGATTGTTATCACCAAATCGACCGCCATCCCTAGACTTTTGGCCATACGGCCTCACGGACACAAAGGAGCTGCACACAGAACGACAAAACTATGTCAGGAATGTTCAATTATGGCCGGAATATATAAAGCAACGGGTATACGTGAGCCAGCCAGCTGTCTCGCTCATTGCGATCGAACGTCTCCTAACGTTTCATACCAGGCCGAGCACGAAAGCAGACAACGCTGCAGAATGGAATCTCTGGAATTTGCTATCTATTTCATTACTTCGAGGGGTCCGCCGGAGTTTCTCGGCAACTTTGCGCGCCTGCGCACTCCGCCCGGCCATTTATAGCCGTTTATTTCCCTCGCCTACACGTCCACCGACTTTTTTCTTCCTTTCTCTATCGCTTTTTTCCCTCCTCCTCCGTTCGACTCGACACAAAACCGTCCTCTTTAATTGATATTAAACGCTCTTTTTAATTAAACTCCGGCCGAATATAAATTTAACGTCTTCCTAAGGTTTATCGCCGCCGATAAACCTCTCGAAAGCCTATCCGAAAATAAAAGATCCTCCCTCGTAACAACGCCGTTGCCAACGCGTAATTCGCGAAACGATTAAATTTTAGCAGACGTCGGACGACAGGAAACGTAGCGACAGGTGGGTCTTGTGCGTGCGCGTGTGGGACGGGCCCCCTCTTTTGTGGCGGGTCAGGGCCAAACTGGTCCTCCGGGTACACAGGAAACGGCATCTTATCTCATTCACTTCGACTTGGACTGGTTCTCTCTCGCCACCCCTCCCCTCTTACCGGTCCGTCCGGCCAAGGCTACGCGCATTTACAAGATTAACCTTTCTTTCTACTACAGTATTTCCAAGACGTTTCAACGAGCTGCGCGCAGCCGGGGCCATTAACAGCGCATCGTCGCGTACGCGCCAAATTATAACAGTATACTCGACGTCTTCGTTTCGCTCGCTTAAAAACCAATCTTCCGCATGGTTCGAAACGGATCGGTCGGGGGAGGGAAGCAAACCGTGCGAAACGCGTCGACTGTTTTCCATAACGGGTAATACTCCTCTCCCACACGTCACTCTCTGACGGAACTGATGGAGGAACCGCGTCTATTTCCATCCGTCTCTCACACCAATCGCATCTTTCCTTGTAAAAGTCGGATAACGAATCGACGAATAATTCGCGCCCATCTTATTTCCTACAGGAATTAATCGCCCGGACGAAAAAACGTCCGCCATTAAGGTATCGGGTAATGCGATTCCGATATCGGGAAATTTGCCTTTCGATTACGTTTAAGGACGTAATACGGAAAATATATCTTTCCGAGCGATAAAGTAGACCTATTATCGAAACACGAATTTCGCCGGTACTCGTGATCGGAACTCTTTACTCCGACTATTGTGTGACGTAATTTCCAGAACCGATAAACGGATTTGGTCCTTTCCACCAATCCGTTTACTCTCACAACCATATTTTCCCGGTAAAACGATCCTCTCGACAAACAAACGCCGATATCTGCTCGAAAATCGCGCCAGCATCGAATTGTTGGCGCTTCCTTCCCTTCGATTTTCTTCTTGCCAAATTATCATCGATTAGGGCTTTATCTGTTTAATCTGCCGAAGCCAATCGCCGGAGATCATCCTCTAATATCCGGCAACTATCGCTCTCCCCGAAAATTGTATGTCCGACACTTCGAAGGCCTACGTTGCTGGATCCACGGTGCCAGATGTCTAGAGGAGAACTCGACATACTGCATGTCTACTACCATTTTCTCTATATTTCGGAGGTCAAACGGGACGGTCTGAATTCCCAGAAATACCGGGCATTGAACAGAAAAGTTTCTATGTTGCGAGTGCCGCCGGAGAAATCTACGCGTAGAGAAACGGGCAATGAGCACCGCTTTCTGATCTCTAAAAGTCACCATTCGATCGTTAGTCAGGCCCAAATCTACGCTACCTTATGATAAAAATGCTAAAAAACAAATAAAGAACACGAGCTCATATAATGCGATAGGATCTTGTACATGTGCTCGACGTCATTCGAGTAGGCCTACGCAACTGAAAAAGTACAGTACAGTACAGTACATAAGGCACACCGTAGATAATGCTTTATGCTTAATGTCAATGCGGGCAATATGAGAATGTTTCCACGAAAATTTTAACATATGAACGAAAGTTTTGTAGTGACGTCGATTTTTAACACAAAAATGTTTAGTTAACGAAGTGTTAGTTACGGCACTGAACGACAAGGACACCATATTGACATTTCGGTAATACCGAAGAAAAGAATTTTGGCTATAGAAAAAACATGGGAGAAAATTGGAAAACACAATAAGTAGTGAAAGAAAGATACTCGGAATGGGTTTCTCTACGTTGGTCTGGTCACAAGAAAATAAACGGTGCTCCAAACCAGCTTTGGGATTCGGTCACCACTCGTAAGAACGTTTCCTGTCGGCCGACGTTGTCCACATCGACCTTTAACCTCTCTCTGACTTATTTACAGAGGGACGCCGAGAATCACGCGAGACGGTCGAGTGAGTGGGTGTCCCGATCGGGAACGACGTAGGCCTAAACTTCTGGACACGGTACGAAGCCCGCGTCTTAGTCCCCGAAAAGGGGAATGGTCCGTTCGGTTGAAAGAGAAAGTAGAGAAACGGGGGTCACTCACCGTACATCTTTCCCTCGTCGGACAGGATGATCTTCCTCCTGCCGCAAGGCGGGTAGATGGCCAGCGCCTCCTGAAAGCTCTGTTCGATGTCGGGACTCCAAACTCCTTCGGCGTCATTGTTGGACACGTCCACCTTGCCCGTGCTGTCTTTGCTGTTGCTGTCCTCCGAGCCGTTGGCTTCGGGTGGGGGCGGCACGGCGGCACCACCCGCGGCGGGGCCCGTCGGGGGCGGAGCGGAGTTCCACGGAGACGAAATTTTGGCGGCCGAGAAGGGAACAGCGCACACTGAAAGACAAAGGACGTCTTAAGACTCCCGACCCACAACTCGGACTTTCCCCCAACTCGAAAATCTTAATCGTGTCCCGTCCCGAACGCTTCGGACATCTTTCCATCCCCGACCAGAAACTTCGGGCGGGACGTTTTCGGACGTCCACCAGCGCGTTTTTCCACACGCGAATATTTGCCAGTCCCGCCGGCAAAATTCTTTGACGTTAAAGTTTGTGGAGGAACGTAAAACTTGCGAACTGAAACATTTAGGCCATCTTTAGGACACTTCCTACGTGTTTGGGAGAAAATCGTCAAGCGTAAAGTCGAGGAATTGGAAACTTCGGTATCGAAATAATGCCTTAATTCCGTCGGAAATAAGACAACTAAACCATTTGTAACACGAATTCAGGGTTTCCTAATTTATCTAAAGTCGAGAAAATATCCGATCTCGGTTTCCATTTTACTAAAAAGAGACCATTGATACACATTGTTATGGAAGGTGATCCGACCGCGTTTCGCCCTTCTACCTATCTAAAGCCTTTATTAACGAAGATCCCAAAAAGTGCGGGTGAAATTTTTATAGAATGTTTCCGGAAAAGGTAGAGAAAGGGTTAGAAATGATTCTTTTTTTCGTGTGTGTGTGTCACTTCTTATTCGAAACATTTCAGCAGTTTTAGAAGAAAAACCGCCCATCACATTTCGAATTTCTTAGGATTTATCCTATGAAGATCTAGAAGTTCGAATGATTTAAACACTGAATTAAACAGTGGCTGATTTCTTTGTCGGTCCATTTTTATATTCAACAATCGAGTTACCTTTCCTCCTACAGAGGTCGCTCCATTTCACACCTTTGTTAAATTTGAAACGTTCGCTAATTTTCTCGCTCCCCGTGGCGCCAAACTTTCAAACGTTTCCGCAATCGCCAAATCGTGTTTAGTAACCATCAAACATTCCTGTTTGGTCTAACGTAACGTGCCTAAAATTTCCAAAAAAAAAAAACAACGGAAATCTGCCTTAGCCACGAGCGCGCCGTCGCGGAGTAAAGTACGGAAGGACGTCCACCCCCCACGGTCACCCGGTTAACACCAAGTTGAACCGCGCCAGTTTGTAGAGTGTAAGAATGGCAAGGACTGTGAAATTCGAGTTGCCATTAAAATAAGTGGAAGTAGACGAGGGAAAGGTTTAATCTGGCTTAAAGTGGCGCGAGATTCTCGGCGTTACCGAACGTAACGCGGTAACGATAACCTAGAAACCGACGACGGAACACACACGGGAAATGGCGGTTAAGTTTTTTATCGAATAGACTAATTTAGTCGTTATCCGGAGGAAACGAGGGAAGAACGCGTCATCTCCGACCGATATAAAACGTCTAACGGATTGATAACCGTCCCGGTCCACCCTCCCGATCCCGTTTCGGAAACGAATTTTTTTGACGACCGACCCGAAAAAAACTTCGCCATTGTTTTACCCAACCCATTGTGTTATTAATTATACGTCGAGATAATAACCACCTCCTCCGGGGGAGGAAGTGCCACAGAATCGACCATTAGGGGGACCAAAGACGACTGACAAAACAATGGAAGCGCGCGTCGTCGTTAACGGCGGAGCCGGGGATTAGTCGGCCGAAAGAGGGATATTTAGCCGCGCGTGATCACGTGATTGGGGTAGCCGAGCGTGACCGGCGACCCGAATTTATAAACTTGTCTCCGCCGAAATTATACAGTCGTCGACCGTAATTTTATCGCGCCCCACCTGTCGTCCGTAGAGAAATTATCGTATCGGGCGGCGACCGGCGCGGACGACGCGCTTTTTCCGACGCGATCTACCGGATTCGATCCCCCCGGGTAATACGAAATACAAAAGTTACTGCCCGACTCGGTGGCAAAAACAAACAAACGGGACTATCCCCGAATTTCGAAACGTTCCCCCCTCGATTCCTCGTAGTTTTCGGGAATTGAGCAACCGAAAATATTCGAAGATATCGCAAGAAATTCGACGGATCCGAAACGATAAACTTGGTTACGACACCGACAAATCCCATTGTTAAACGTAACCTTCCAAATTTCCGATACTGGAACCGAAATTCCCATTCGAATGGCTTAAGATACGAGCGAAGTTTACCCCCGTTCGATGCGACGTTTAGTCTTAGATTAAGCACAGACCCTAGGAAGTTTGAAAATGGACAGAGCGCTCATTCGTTCGGGCTGTTTTCCGATTTGATCGAGAATGGCACCTGGAAATAACAAATAATGCGCTATTACATTTCGCATCGACAAACTTCTTTGTTCTAATTTCTGGCACATTCTTAAAGTAGACGGGTCGGATTTTAGCCTAGGGATATATTTTTCCGACTGTTTTTTTTTTCTTTCTTTTTATCGGTATCAAAACAAAACAACAAACAAAAATACGATTACGTCACGCTGAGTTGCTTAAAGTAGAAGGATGTGGTACCGACTCGATGAATCCGTTTTATCAATAGGCCTATCTGGATCCGGTTTTATCGTCGTCACCCGACGATTTTCCTCTTAAACGTGATTTTTCGAATTCGTCTAAAAACAATTATGTTTGTGTTTCGACTTCTGTCCGTTTCGTTTGCTCGAAACTAATCCGGGAATCTCGCTCGATACGTCGTTCCCCTCGAAACTCTTCCAATACCTAAAAACCGCCGACTAATCGAGACTCGTGTCTGTTATATCCGAGCTTCGTTTATTGTTACGAAAACAGGGACGAAACCGATACGTGTTTACAAATAAACCTCGTCCGTTTACAAAACACGTAACGATACACTAAAACACAATCGCTTTGTGACGATAATTTTCGACAAACTTTCCTGGTAAACTGCGTGGCGGTGGGTCGACGGTCGCAGTTCGAAGTTCAAAGACGAACTTTCCACTCGTCGAGAGGTGACCATCTCGCCCACCTCCCCTTTCCGAATGTCGCCGTCCTTCGTCCGGCTTCGGGACAATAATAATAATAATAAGAGGGGGGTCGAGATGGTCGTCGTCTTCGTAGTAGTGGCTCCTTCGTTCGTTCCGACAACCGGTTACAAACCCGATTTAGAAGAGGATCGAGTGAAAGTCCCGGCCGGAAACGGGAGGGTAAGAACGAGAAGGGCGGACAAAAGAGCAAAACCGGAAGTCTATGAGGGGAACAAACGAACGGAAATCGAACCAAAGACGTTATTTCTGTCCGATCTTCCGAGCAAACAAATCGACAAGACGAACCCGACGTCGCCGTCAGAAAAGTCCTCGCCTCCCGTTACTTTCTTTAATTTAACTCTTCTTCGGCGAGATAGGAAGAATACGCGTGGGCGAAACGCGCCCGTTCAGACGACCATTGCCCCCTCTCGGGAGCTCGACCTCCGAAAAAACACGCTACCCCGCTGACGTCACGACAGTCATCGGAGAGGGTCGCCTTACTACCCGGATCTGGCCCGACTTTCCGAGACTACTTTCTAACTTCGTCCCCCCTTTGACCGACGACGGTGACGTCACGACGCAAAAAACTGTTCCCTTCCCTCCGCCCGGGCGTATAATTCGGCCATCCCCTTCTCTTTTCGAAATCGCGGGGGAGTCGCGAAGTTTTTTGTCCGTATCTTCGGACGGAACAGGTTCATTTTTCGACGAAAAGTTTGGCTTAATTGGCGCAATCGGCAGCGCGCGTCACTATAAATAGCCGGCGAAGCAATCAAAATGGGCGTTTATTTTTGGTTCGGTAAAGCGATCACGTGGTCTCTAAGCCGACGCCGTTTCGCGGAAACCTCGCGTTCGACGTCACCGCTCCAGTGTTATTGTTTAAGTAGTGGAAAAAAACGGACGACGACGTTGGAAAGTAGAAGACCGCGGAAATCGTGGTCCAAAGGAACACCCACCGGGTCGAAGGTCGCAGGGGGCTCAAACTCGGCGAATCGGGCGTTTACCGTTACGACAGGTGGCGATGACGTCGTGCCGTTTCGAGCTCGCGGCGCGACCCGGTCCGTAGCACCGCCCGTTCCGGTTACGTCATTCAGGTACACGAACGGCCGATGACGTCACCCGGTTAATGGCTGATGTTTATCGGGCCGAGTCGCGATTCCCGCATCCAAGTCCGATTCGAATGCGACTTTCCGACGTCAAAAAAGGAAAAAAACGCCGCGAAACAATACAAGTGGATTGAGCCGCGGGCAATTTCAGAACGCGTTTCTTTTTCCTCCCCGTCGCGTCGACCAATGGCAACGCTCTTGGGAAAGGCCTTCGGGGCTCCAAACCACCTAGATTAACAAAATGGAGGTTCGCACGCGGCGTTAGATTTGGCAACAGCGACTAAGGTCGAGACTAATATTTATAGTGCGAAGAGAGGAGGGAGAAGACGAGAAAGAAAGAAAGAAAAAAACGCGACCGCGTTACTAAGACGACGTACTATAAATAAGGAGGGTCGAACTTCGTCTGTTTCGTTAAGTCCCGTCACTGACCTACTTCCTCGATCGAGCGTAAAATAACGGTTAATTGCGTCCACTTTCGTTAACTAAACTACAGCCCACGAAACGATAATAATTGTCGGAGGAACGCTACGAACGGTGTTTACGAGTCGGAGTTTCCGTCGGAACCAACGAACACCCCCTAAGCCACCGGTTGCTATGACTACACAGACGTTTCGTGGTATCGAATCCGCGGGCGATTTCTTAGAAATTGGCTTTCGTTACGTTTTTTCCCTCCTCCCGCTCGAAGCCGACAAAAAAAGTGTAAATCGCACCCAGTTCGGTTTCGGGCGCTCCCGCCGGAAGTGGAGGGCAGGGAACGTCCCGCCGGTCCCCCCAGAATTCTGTTACTCGGGGTCCAGACCAGTCGTTCCTCCATCGCGCCAACCTACTAACCCTATACCAAAATGGACGCCGTCTGTTCTTTTTTTGTCAATCAAACGAGTTGGCTTCGAATCGCGCGACTCCAAATAGGCTTTCCCGGTCCCGAAAACAGATTTTTGGATGCGGACGGGAGACGGTGTCAAACTTAATCGCAGAGGAGGGACCGACACGAAAAGGAAAAACGGAGAAACCGAAGAATAGATGAACTTAGTGCAGTTTATTTGGCGAATAATAACACTTTTTGGAGAACGAGGGGCGACGCGATGCGGGGAATAGAAGTAAACCGAACTGGCGAACGGTCGTTGGCGCTGTAAGGGATGAATACGTCACGGCTCGAGACCAAACTTTGGCCGTTGCGACGCGCTCGTTTAAAGCGCGTAACTCTAAACTGCACGGAACAAAAAAAAAAGAGCAAGGGGAGAAAAAAATATATACTTTTCGGAGTGGTTCGACCTCCGGCAGATGCCGCGCTCGGGTCGCGTCGAACGTGGAAATGTCTCGCGTCTCGCATTAACTTCGAAAGCCGATAGCCGGCAGATGTTGGCCGGGCGATTTCGTGTCGAGTCGCCCCATTGGATGTCTGACTTTCAAATTTTCAAAAGCGTCCAATGGCACGTTCTGTCCTTCGCGCGGAATCGAAAAACGAAACATTTACGTAATCGATAGGCTCGGAAACGTAAACAATCGAGGCGACAATTAGCGGGGGAGAGAATCGATAAAGAGGTCGACGTCAATTAAAAACGCCAAACGCTAATTGTGAAGATCCACGTTCGAAGTTGCCGGGAAATTATTTTTGTACCCGAGACGAGGAAAGAGAAAAAGCGTTTCTGTTGCTGACTCGGCAAGACCCGAAATTAGCGTGGCTCGACTGCGGGACGAGGCTCTTTCTTCGAGGTACCGGTTCGGGACCAAAAAAAAAAATTATTATATAGAATGCATTCTCCTGTTCCGCGGCCGATTTTTCAGTCCGGGGTCGTATTTATTCTGCCGACGGATCCAACGTCCCTGTCTACAGAAGGGAACCAATTTCCTACGTCCGAAATGTTGCTCTCTTCCTCGATTTAGCGACTGGGAGGCGTTGGAGAAGCGTCCCGTGGTCGACGCAGGCCCCTCTCCCTTGGAAAAGGCCACCCCAGAAGCCAGGAGACGAAGAAAATGGCGAATCGGCGGAAAGGTAGCGGGCGCGGCCAACAGAAACGACCCGAACGCGAAGCCCGAAGCGCGACAACAAGTGTCCAAGATGGCGGACGCGACGACGACCCAAACTATTGCAACTATGCGCGAACAAAGAACTCCGGCCGGGGGGAGGTCGGATGGCCGGCGTCGCTAGGCAAAAGTGGCGTTCGATCGAAAACGTAAACAGCCGGTTGCTAAGCGACGCCGGCGCGCGACACCTGGTCATCGGAAGCGAGTGGCCAGCCGACGCGCCGTCGGCCGGTACCGGACGACGGGGCGCGTGGTCCGGCCGGGACCGTCCGGCGGTCGGACCCCGAGACCACCGGGCCCGAGGTTGGCCCCGAGTCGAGCCGGAGCCCGACCAAAGGAAGGGCCCGACGGGGCGCCGGTGGGCCCCCGGACTGGCCTCCGAGACCCGCTTCCGGCCCGGAAACGGCCCGCGTCCGAAAGCGTCCCGCGCGGAAGCGAGTGCCGAAACACGCCAACTATGCGCGCGATTCGAGGCATATCTGGCGGCATTGCTTCCATTCTCGGCCGTTTTTCGGAGGAGGATCGACGTCCAAACGCCTCCGACGTCGCGCCGACACCGAAACTCACTCACCCTCAGAACGTGACACGATATTCGGTCCGATTCGACCCTATTTTGGACGGTTTTCTCCGGCGAATATCCCCCTCGGTCTGCTTCTTGGTATGTAAACTATGACACAAAGAATCTCTACAACGTAGGTAGCCGTCGCGCATCCCCGCCGCGCATGGGTGGGGAGAACTTACACGTCACGTCCGCTAGCTACCTGGCGCGTGCCCCCGGTTGCCTCACGCCATTGGTGGAAGTGGTCGGGGCCGACGGAAATCCACCCCGTTCCGTCCGCGCGCCTTTTTTCGGCCCGCTCGACCTTCCGAACCGTTCTCGGTCGGGCCGACGCCCCCTGGACTCATCGGGCTCCTTTCTCCGACGCTTACTACCCTCGGCCGCCCGTCGACGGCGCTATACGTGCCGCGCCACGCGGCGCGGCCCTCGGCCCCGGAATCCGCATGGCTAACCTTCGACCCCGCGGAACTTGTTGAACGCGTGGCCGTCGAATACGGGACAGCTGCCGCCGGGACGTATTGTGTTACCGCTTCTCGAATCCCTTCCTAACGCAGGAAGACCCCGAAAGTCGCTTCTCCCTCCCCGCGCCGAGGCCATTAACGTCCCTCTGTTAACGGTTTGTCTGACAGACGGGAACTGACGTCACCGCGGGAAGTGACGAAACTCGACGTCACCGGGGAAACCGTTTATTTATTTTTTTCGGACTAGAGAATATTCCACGCGCCCGCGTCGATAAACAATGTTATCCTAAACGAATTACGAGGAATAAAAACAACTTAAAAATTCAATCCGGAAAATATAAGAAGTGTCGTCTGGTCGGAGTGGACTTATGCAAAATGGGATTTGGAGGTCCCTTTTTTAAAAAGATCCACAAGAGGACGCTCGCGCACAAAAGAGAATTTGCACGCGACGAAAATTTAATTCGTGACGTAAGTTTGCATATTTTACGAGATTCCGCGGAACTAAACGGCACGAATGTTTACTCGATCTTCTTCTTACGTAAAAGGATCGAAAAATTCTTTCCGATCGACGATCGATAACGCTAAAACTATCGATTAATTATCCGCATTATCTCGATTTTGTAACGGTCGTTGAGACTCCTAATTAAAAATTAATCGCCCGGCAAACGCTCCCACTTCGTTTGTTTACCAATGGAGATTTTTTTTACGAAAGGACTTTCCGACTATTTCCGTCTCCCCTCCGGATGCATTCCTGACGTAAAAAACCGAGAGAGTCTCCCTTCGGCTATTTCCCTCCTCGCACCTGGCAACGTATTGTGAGCCCGTGGGGGGACCGAAACACACTTGTCGAACGATACCGGCAGCTGTCGAGTTTAAAACCCTCCCTTACTATCTTTCTGCTCGGAATAACGTGGCGTCTTACCTGTGGGTGAGGATAGTTTATAAGCGCGTGCGAAGTACAGGCGCTCCATATTGGCCAGATCGCATCCGTCGACCGCACTATCCGTAGATATCATGATAAATAATTATATTCGCGTCGAGTCGACACCTCCCGAGCGGGTACGCGCACCACTCTCGCCACCGTCCACCGTGTCGCCACGGCTGACCCGCTGCTACGACGCCTTTCTAACGCAGGTGTATCGGTGCGTGACCTCTAACGTCCCGACATTCTAAACCGGTCCTCGCCCGTATCTCGCTATCGTTTGACTTTTTTTTATTTTTATTTCATTGTTTTCTTTTTTTTTACTCTCCCGTCCAAACTATCACTCTCTCTTTCTCTTTCTCTCTTGTTCGTCTCCTCTAAGTAGGCTCTTTTTCCTGCATGTTCCGTGTTTCCAAAGTTAACCCCTAGCGACGACGCTCAATTCTAAGAGCTAACTTTGGCGTATAGTTTGCGCGAAACGCGTTACTTCGCGACTCTACTATAACGTCGTCGCATGCTATCAAAAAACAATGCGAAATAATGAATTTTTACGCTAAAAAGTACGGAGTTTCCGGACGTCAACCGATCCTTTATTACGAAGACGCCGGTTTAATGTTAATTCCGTCGATATATTCAAAACAAAAAAAAATGTCGAACGTTTTTCCGGGTTTCCGCGGTCTCTAGATAGAAGAGAATCATGTTTCCGAGCAATAATTAATGCGACTCGAGTTATAAACTGGATATTCTCTTACTCTTCTTCGGGTATCGTTCAATTAAACGACGACCAACCTACACGACGCACGATGCAAATAGAACGCAACTTTTCTAATCGAGCATTTTACCTTTATTTACATAATTTATCTTAGTAATAAAATCTTTACAAATTTGTTAAAAACTTGTTTTTGCGAAAATAATAACAATAGATACACCTAATCTTGTAGTATGTCGTCAACTTCTCGCTCTCGACGTACTGTACTGCACACTAGTCTACATTGCGTAAGATCTACGTAGCTCCCTTTGCAATCGTCATTTCTTGTAAATTCTGAATGGTGCAGATGTAATTTTAATTGGCATTACCATTGGCCGAGTGCATTATATCGAGATAAATTGAATCCGGAAACGTTTTTTAGGAAAGTCGAAGTAAGAGATCTTGTAACTTAAATAGAGAGGAGACGATTGTTATAGTGCGAAGAATTCGAGAAATTTTTGATATATTTTAATCCTTTTATGTCTTTTCGGCACAATACTGTATTATGTGCGTAATTCAAAGCGTAAAAAACAAGAGTAGATATTAAAAGAATGGCGAATGATTCCGTTTTGTGTCAGCGGAGCGCGACTTTCGATACGTAACGTGTAATTCGATTAAATGGCGACCGAATTAATCGATGACTAAAGTTCGTGGCTCAAATTTTGGATATTTTTCGAAGAGAGAGAAAAAGAAAACAAGATGGCGTCGGTGCCAGTCTCGGAAGATATTATCCGAGAAAACGTCGCTTCGACTTATTAAACGTTTTAATCGCGATTTGCATTCGAAGCGATCGGCGACAAGCCCGAAATCCAATGGCCCAAAAAACCTTCGTCCGAATCCGAAATTTTGGGTGGTGCGAAATATGGCACGTGACGTCACGAGTCCCGGCCGGAAAACGTCTCTCCTCTTATTTAGAAAACGGCATTTCCCGCCCGCAGCAATTATTCGACATCATTTTTATATCCCTACGGAGATCCGGTCCGTTCCATTAATGAGGTTGGCGTATTTGCACGTGCACGAATCGGTCGTATGACGAGCGAGCAGAAAGTGGTATGCGTGGTATGTAACGATTGCAGCGTCCCCGCGAGTGGATGGAACGTCGGGAATGTCTTTTCTCTCGAATCTAAATAAACCGCACAAAATGGTTTCGGTCGAGAAGAAAAGACTCTTTTGTTTTGTTACGTCTCGCTCCGAGTATCCGGCATCCGGACCACAAAATCGCCACTTTAATTGCTTCGTTTCGACCGGTCACGTTGTTTATACCCTTTGAATATTAATTAAGTCCCGAAATTCACTTCTTTAAATCGATGCTTTGCTTTTGTCGCTTCGCTAATAAGGCTCGTATTGTCCGCCATTTTCTCCACTCTAATTTACTTCTTTTCTTTTATTAATTGCACATTTTCGTTTATAATTTTATTCGAAATATCTTTAAGGACACTTTTCTGAACACGTTTCCCAGCCTTTTTCTGGGGAAGATAAAAGAAATCTCCAAGAAAAAGAGTTGATTTCTTGCGAATCTGAAACTCATAGCATCCATGTAAAATGCTCCATTCTTAAAAGAATAGTAGCAAATTCTATACACTCAGCTACGCATTTTTGCGTCGAACTTTTCAGTAAATTTGTTTCTTGGGACAACTCTAGAGTATCTTCACTCCTCACCCCACATTACGCATTGTAAAGTACAGTTAAACACAACACGATTACGATCAATTGAAATATAAATTAAATCGAATAAAAATCGGACACTTCCAAAAAAGAAAACCAATTGCAAACCGTAAAACTAGAGCTAAACGACTGTTAATGCGGTTTCGAGTCACGAATATCGATTCCATTTTAAACGACCAAAAAACAATGAAAAAGGCCAAAGGGCATAATAACTTGATTGATGAAAATTCTACCTCCGACGACAACAAAAATGACACTTAATCCCAATAAAGTCCTAATCGAATTAATAAAGTAATTTTTCAAAATATATCGATTAAAATCGTCTCGAGATCCAAAAATGAAAAAATTAACAACGGTAAACATGTAAATGGAATTTAGAAAATTCGAAACGATGGCACTGAGCGACATCACTCGACTCAAACGATATCGATGACGTTTCGGTTACGTTCGAACGAATTAATGACGTCATTAAATTCGAACGCCCTTAAATATCCGCTCCAGTTTTATGGAGGGGAGAAAAAAAACACTAAAATGTTATTAAAATTAATTACTATACAATTAACTTGAAAAAAAGTGGAGTATTAAATGTGTTTTCGGGTGTTTGGTAGAAGGCGGAGGGATGAATTAAAGAAATAAAACTCCGGATTTCCTAAAATTCGAAGGGACGAAAATAAATAATAATGACGTAAAACGGGTCTTTGCCCACTTTCCACGAAAGTTATGAAAAGAAGGAAAGAGTTTCTCTGCATCCGAGACAAAAAAGGGGACTAAAAAAAGAAAGGAAATCCCGTGGGGGTAAGAGATAAAAAAAATTAGTGTCGTATAATTGGCGGCTGCGAAGTCGAAAATTCCCAGGGTTGGCCCCTATCGGAAGACAATCGAAGTTTTACATACAATGGTAGAAATCATAGTAATCGCGTGGTTCTGTCTGCGGGCTACTTCCAACCCCGAACTTATTAATAACCCCTCCGCCACCCGACTACTTTTAATGCTTTTAATAGCCCGACTTCAAACGTAAACGGTCTATTTACGTAGTCGACTCGCCACCGACGCATACCCACTTCTGTTCCAACGTTTACATTACAATTACTCGCGCGTTTTTCTTTAAATATTTACTCTTCCTACCGACAGACGTACGAACGATCGTTTCTCACGATCGAGAATTTAGAAAATCTTGGCCGATCGATACAGCGAATTCCAAACTAATATCGTCTTCCGGAAGTTTTTAAAAACTAATTAATAATACAGGCGCACCCTCCTTATACTGCTTTTCCTATATAAACTCTTCTGGAAAAGTCAAAACAAACCCCCCTTTATTGAAAAAAATTGCTCGAGAGCGGTTTCTTTCTACGCTTTATCCTTTCGACGCACCGAGAAAATTTTCTAGATTTAAACATTTTACGGGGGATTCGATCAAAAGACTGATATTTGACGCCATTTTTCTGTCAAACCGCGCGTGTGTTTGTTTTCGAAAAGGGGAAAGTATCGAAGCGCTTGACAACAGCAACGCGTTTCCGTCGTCGACCGCCTCGTCCGGTCACGTGGGTAGCTCTCCGCCTCGAATGACGTCATACGGCGCAGGTGTAGATATCTTTGCACGTGCGAGCTCCTCTCCCCACTTTCCCTACCCGGCCGATAATGAGTCGGACGAACCGTGAGTCACCATTTTTAAAAGTTTTTCGAAGAAACGACCCGAAACTATTACCGTCCTCGATTAATCGATTTGTACGATTATAATGCAACACGTCGTTACACGGGGTGAAGGAAGGGAAAAAAATAATAATAAGATTTCGAATAAAGGAAGAAGCGAAAGACGGGAGGGAGGTGTTTTCGGGAAAAAATTATTTTTGGACATCCTTTGTGGGATTAGATGACGGGACGACAAATAAAAATGCTCGTAAGATCGGCCGCACCTTGGCCTATTTCTCGACTTTCTCGTTACTAATTATAACCTGGTCGTCGCATCAGACTCATTGTTTTCTTTGAAAAAATTGTTCCAGTTGCGATTTGCGTCTACCCCTTATTGTTTTTTTTTATTTGTTTTTTCTTGTGTTGTTGGTGTGTAACGTCGAAGCGGAGCGTCGGGGTTTCTAACCTTGTCTTTTGCCTGGGGCTGTGCTGGACAAACAGGTTATTTCTCGTTGTTTCTCCGACTGATATTCTTCATAAATAAATCATGATTATTTCCTTGATAATATCAGCAAACCCTACAGAGATCCGATCGGATTATTTCGCAGCCACAAAGGAACCACCATTCGCACTGGTGGCACATTGCAAAAACCTCCCTACAAAACTGCTAATAAGTGACAAAACTGTGGTTTGTGGGTCGCTATTTCTTTGTCACGTTCTTATTTTTAAAGACGTAAGATGCCAACTCCCGGACCGTAGGTGGTCGCTCGCATCCTGCCCTAAAAACCGGAAAGGCTTGGAAATTCAGATTTATATCTCCTTTTACTAAAAACCTAGCTCCCGTGTTACTTTCTTTAAAGGTTTTTATGGTTCCACTCGAGATGCTAACGTTAACGAGTCGTAAATGTCGATATTTCTAAAGCCGTCGATCGCAACCGCCTATCGTTGTAATTAACACCCGTTCGAATTAATAACTAGACCATTATGATCACGTGATGCGTAACGGAGCCGGTTATTGGTCGGGGCGATTAAAGTAAGCGATCGACGGTTAACAGACAATGCGAAAGATGGAAGATAAAAGTTAATCGCCGGATAAAAAGCGGTTAATTTATCTGCCAGAAGTTATTATCGACCAAACAAAAACGTTGGTTAAGGATGCGTCATCGACCGGATTTTGTTGAGTCTTACGACGTAACGGATACGACGAAGATAAGACTTAATCTTCCATTATCAAACCCTCGAGAAACAAAATACGATCGAGGGGGTCCGTCGTTGAGTTTTTCGTCGCTAGCGCCATCTGGTAAGAGTGTTTCGAATTAAACTAATTAGTTTTTATTTTTATTTTTTCATTGTCCTAAAGCCATCCAAAGCTTTTGGAGAGTTATTTTAAACATTTTCCCGAATGCTATCAAAAACAACAACGCGAAGAAAATGGAGTTGCCTCATTTAAATAAATGGCGATTCTTTTATATAAAGGAAAAAAGACCGAAACCGATGGAGTTCAAAGTTACTTTAGCCCACTTTTTTTAAAGGTTAACCGATTATTAGAAGTAATTTGGCACGAGCGAAAATTTTCCACGAGAATTTTATCTGATTTATGTATTTCTTTGCAACGACATTAACTAAGAAACCATCCTCTAATTTGGGAAGAAACGAGTCACGAAAATATTTTTGGATATTTTTAAGCCGTTTTTTAAACTGTTCTTAAAACGTCCTTACTAAGAAATCTGGAAAATTATGTCTAAGCGATTTTCGAGACGATTCGTGACGTAGCTTTATATTTAAATTACGACGCCATTTTTTAAGACTTAATTTATATGTTTATTTAAAAGTTTAATAGCTATAATTAAATTTTGATTTTAAGCCAATGGATGTTGCTACACTCTGTTTCTGTAAATAACCAAAACTTTTATGGCATAGCGCCATCTGTCGATGCGAATATCAATTATTGAAAATAAATACCTGTATTTATACAATTTAATATTAATATTTTTAATATATAATTACCAGTAATTTTTAATGCATTGAAAAGTGACTCGCTCTGTTTAAATTAGTTTCTGATCGTACTCAACGATCCTAATTGTTATTGCGATTTTAAAATGTATGCTTGTATTCAACTTGTTATTTTCTAAAAAACTCGTTTCGGAGGAAATTACAGAGTAAAATTTACCCCATAGTATGTATGTATGTATACTTATTTTCTTACTAAGATAATTTGCCAAAACAACAACAAATCCACTTATGTCTACAGTCGATTTATTTTATTCTTTTATAAAATAAACTCAGATTTCTTCGGAATTTTGTACTTGTAAAACTGTTTTTAATCATATAATCAAACTTTTGATATAATATGGATGGCCGAAGCGGTTAACGCATCAGTCTACCGCTGTGGAGTCCAGAATCGAATCCAGGTGAGCAACTCCCTAGGAATTTTTTATGGACAGTTTGTCACCGAATATGTCATGTTTCGTCCCTCACCACCTGGCAGTTCCGTTATGAGTTTCGTCGCACCCACGATGGGTATGGGAAAAAGATCTTCTGCTGCATACAAGACGAAAATAATTTTTAAAAAAGTAGATTAACTTATTAAATTTTTGAATGGACGCTTACATTTTTAAAGGTATTATTTTTTTAAGAATTAAATTTATTGGATAATACTCCAGTAAATTTAATTATTTAATTTAATAAAAAATGAACAACTTGATTGGTCAATATTATTTGCTCATAAATAAACCCGAAATATTTTTATCGTCAAGCGTTCGAACAATATTTTCAAAATGCTTGTCGTTCTTATCTTACGCCATCTGGATTTAAAAAATAGAATTAAAAAACGAAAGAACGAAGCAGCTGACCGATGATACCTATAATACGTAAATTAGTCATCTTTTTTTAATTTTAATACATCCGGTAATTTTCTGCGAAATTTTAAACAACACAGAAACCGGATATCATGGGAATAAATTATTCATCTCGTAAAGAATGTTTCCTAGAACGTTTTATGACTTATCGAGCATCGTTTTTCGCAAAAATATCCAAGTAGAATTAATATAAATAGAAATCGCAATGATTAAATTCTTCCTAAAATTTGACATCCAAAATAAAAGTAAATGTCAAATCATTTATCGAGTTCAAATATATTCGAAGATAAAATAATTGTTTAAAAAAAAGTTGTAAGTTTTATCAAAAGATGGCAGCACATCTAACAGTAGATAAAACGCAGAGCACGTGAATGATTTCAAAAATAAGAGTCATATAAACATTCACGTGAGTCATTTTTTGAATTAAATCGAATTAAAACCAGTTTCTTCTCATACATTATTCAGTTCGTAGTAACCGATAGTGGCATTAAATATACAATTTATAAAAGCGGGATTTTTGTCAACTCAACAACTAAATAGATTTCCTTTTCGAATTTTAACGAATCGGAGACTAATTTCATTTCCTCACTAATTACAAAAGTTCTTCGTAAAAGTGAAAACGTTTTCGTTTGCATAAGTGTAACCAAAACGATTTCGTAATTAAAAATTACTTATTATCTATACAAATGAGATTACAAATTTATCTCTCGATTTTCTCAAATTTAACTTTAATTTTCATCGCTTGTAGAATTTAAATTAACTATTTTTACACTATTAAGTCGCGTACAGTATTAAATCTCTTGCCATGCCACCTGTGTTAATACTAATTCAAGATGGCGGCTTAATGGTATAGACTAATCGGGTTTATTATTGATTGTACTGTACATATATTAATCTATACAACGATATATTTAATAGAATAAAATTACAATTAAAAGTACCACAAAACTGACGTCACGCGAATTTTATATTGTGGAATATTTTGTCGAAATAATAACAAATGGGAGTAATAGACGTAGATATTTATAATTATATTTGTATTATTTACCGTATCTATTTGAAAAAAGGAATTAAATATTATAAATTATAATAAATATCATGTGGCCTAATTTCGAAATTCGTTTTGGATAGGAAAGGAAGCGCAGCTGCCGTTCCTTGTTTCGTTTAAATACGAGAGAAGAGATAACGAGTGTTGGGATTTAGATAAATGAATGTTTCTACTACAAAGGAGGGCGATAATCGTTGATAATAACCACCGATCTGTGCTCCTTCACAAACAAATGCCCGTTTACAGTAGTGGTTGTCCACCTTCGGAATTTTTAAGTAGTTATATGTGGACCGACGATGGATGATAATTTTAGTGTAGTTGAAAGATAAAGTTGTCTTATCTGTAGTGTATCAAAACTTCCTTTCTCCTGCCTCGATTTTTTTAGAATAAAGTAGATACTCCATAATGTCAATTAATAATTTAGTTTTTGTTTTATTTTAATCGTATGGAGCGCAACTCCTTTTACCACCCCCAAAATATAACAACGAACGGGATCCGAACCTAGGCTTATGGAAAGAAATGAATAAATTTGATAGATTAATTTTCAGCATTTAATTGTTTAAAATGGCATAAAACATAAATTAACTCATTAGGCATTAGGGATTAATTCTATAGTGTGATAGAAAATTTTAATTATATATATATATATATATATAATTTTCTTTCTATCAGATCTTAGAATGTACTATGCTGTACAGTTCATACCACTTGGCTTAATTTACACTTAAGGTGTATTGTACTGTACATTAAGTTATACAAGGTTTGAATTTTGGTCCAAAATATTTTATAAACGACTGATTTAAATATAAATTTTAAAAGATGATCGAGAATTATATCAATATAAAATGAACACGTTAGTTAAAGTCGATTTTAAGTGTTGCAGGGCGATTATATTATACTTCCGGACATAATTTGCACATTTTGAACCACTAGATTCCGAGTTATTTAAATTTTATTTGGAATGTTTGAGATAGTTTTCTAGTTGCGATTTTAGCGATGAGATCTTTGACAAATTTACGATTTTAATACTTAATATTTACTCTAAACTGTTTCTTTTCCGTCTTCGTCATTGATTGAGAATAAAAGAAACATTTTAGAAATCGGGAAGAAAAACTCCTTCCCGACTCTAGCGCGTAATTTATAAACTAAATTTTTATTTATCAATATTTACAAGATGTTATTTTATAAATTATATTATATAAATCGAGAATAGGAGACGTGCCATGTGAATTGTACACAATGTCACTAGTCGGTACCTACGGAGAGGGAGTCTTTTTTTTCTTTGAATGGAAGATAAATAGAAAAGTGGCATTTCTGTCATCGACTGGTTCACTTTCACAATTCGATTACACAAGAGGCATTATACAGTTTATTTATAACGTCAGATTCTTTACATTAGTTCGGAAAGGGCGAGGGACAGAGTGGGCTTTTGATCCAATCTCGTGTCGAATTACTGGGAAGAAAAATAAAACTATTTTTTTGATTTTTATCGTCAAATTAAAAGAATTATAATGAAAATATTTATGTTAAATTTTAAACCTAAACTACGATGTATTTATTCCAAAACTGACGAAATTCTGAAATTTTATCGTTGTTTAAATTGTTTTCGAAGGGGGATAAAACAATAAATAGGTTATTTTTAAGTGTACTGTTTCAGGATATTTTCGATCAAAATTTGGCAGAAAATCAATAAAATGTTTAATAATAAATTAATTTTTGTTATTGTTCACAATAACAAATTGTAATTAGGCCTACACATTTGCATTTAACGTTTATACAAGGTCACTCTTTCATCTTCTTTCGTCTTCCTATAGTTTCTCGCTTACTCTGTGTAGGATTCGATGGTTTTCTCTTTAATTTTAACTAAAATATATAAATTCTACAAACTTAAATTCCAAATTGTATCAAAAATTCAATAGAAAAAGCTTAGAATAATTTTTTACACTTATTATTATTATTATTATTTTTCCTGAGCAATGATATTTCTCTCAACTTGTAGTAAACTTATTATACTCAGGAAAATCAAAATAATTACAATAAAATTGGCAAATTTATTAAAATATTTTAATAAAATCTTATATTAAATTTATAAAAATAACTGTCTATAATTTGAAAAACTGGAATAATTAAATATCTAAATGATAATTCATAAGAAATTTGGTAAGAAAAATCCCCTCGTAACATTACGTTGAGGTTTTTCTTCCGAAAATATTCTAAAAATTTTTATTCATCGAAACTTTAGTCATAGAATATGACTTTGTCTAAAATATAGGTTATATTCATTAAATAATGTAAACTGAACAGTAATTATAATTAGATAAATTCATCATTAAAGTGCGTAACGCCTGTTAAATAGAATTCTACGTTTATAATTAGTAAATAAACCTAGAAAAATAAAAAACGAAACTAAATTTAAATTCGAGTTAACGCCTTAGTTTCGAATAGGAAATCTAATCGTTAAAAATTATCAAATTATTCAAACACTTGTATAATTTCTTAGACGGGTTTCTTCGAATCTCCTATCTTATCATATCGCATTACTCGTCCCCACAAATCAGTCATCGTTCTGATAATTCGAGAGGAGCCATTCGACAATCCTTCATCCCGGGGTGGAACAATAATCGACTTGTGTACCCATTCGACCGCACGTGACAGTCGAACGAAGATTTTCGCGGGCTTTTTTACACATTCCGAGAGCTAGATTACCGTATTACCGTTTTATAATGGGACATGCTTCGACCGGAAGTGTACGTGTACTCGATTATACACGTCACTATACGAAGGTCACGTCTTTGGGGAAGTTAGGTGTGTCTTTGTAAAAATTATCTCACGATCGGTTATAAAGGAATTTCAAAATTCGAGTTAATATCAGTCATTGAATGACTTACTAGTTACACTTAAAATGAATCACTTTACTAAAGAATGGCGCGGAAAAATTTATAAAATTTTAATTAAAAAAATCTATATTTTTTTGTAATACAATGTTTTAAATTTAATCTATCGAATATTATTACAAAATAATTTTAATTTTTCGTCATATTTAAGTGTTTTCGTGTATACTAATTTACCTTAGACAGACATTTTTGAGTTGGTTAAATTATAATCGTTACGTTTAATGACGATAAATAATTAAACTTAGACGAAATATTTTCTGTTAATTTAAATAAATGTTAACTAAATACAGGAATAATTGCAATGGAAACAAAAAGAAGTTAATCATTGTAACAATGATACAAGGTCGGTTATTTGTAATTTTAATGAGACGAATGAATTTTCTTTTTCTTTTTCCTCTCCTCTCTTTACAATAATGGCAATCAGATGGAAAATTCTATACGATTGGAAGGCGACGATGAAAGATGGTACTGTTTATGTCTGCCAACCGTCACCATCCAGTAAAAATGTCCGTTTGTAGACTAAACTTTTGTCTGTAATTTCTATGTCTGAAGATGCTGATTAGAAGTGAATTCGGACAAAACAATCGAACTGACTTTAATTAAAATTTGTAATTTTTATGTACAAAAAAGAGCTCGATATGGCCTCGCCATTTTTAGGCTTTTATTTTATATATTTTAAAAACATAATTTAAAATTATTAAACGTGTTCGAGGAAGTTTTCGAAGGTTTTTGCTTTGATTAACACGAAAAGTGATCCTCCTCCCGGGTGGAAGGAATGGAAAGTATTTACACGAAACAGGCGTGGGTTTTTCTTAAACAATTTAAAATAATTTGTAAAAATATCTTTCGAACACTGAAAATTTCGAAAAATATTCAAAATTTCGGGAAAGTTTTCGACTTTATTTCATTAGAACATATATTTTTCCGTAAAACATTAAGAAATTTATGAACATTTATCATATATTATTCTGTGTCGTATGAATTTATTTTAAAATGTTTAAAATGTAATTTTAACATTTTAAAATCGAAATTAAAAACCAAAACTAAAAGTAATTTATGATAAAAACCACAATTACGTATGACACGGTTTTTTTAGTTCGATTTAGTACCGTCGGGAGGCGTGGCGATCGGAGCGCGGTTTTATATAAATCAGAAAGAGTAGAAGCAGTCGGTTACTTTAACAAGAGGAGTTCATTTAGATTTGTATTTTGGAAATGAGTGACCAACAGGCAGCTACCTTAGGTACGTTATAACATTCCTTTCTTTATAGCGCCTTTCCCTCTCCTAACGGTAATTTGAATTTTAAACAAGTTTAAACGCGCGTAAAATTCAAATTTCTGTTACTTATCGCAGCTCTATGCCTTTATATTTTTTTATTTAAAATAATTCTTAAAAGTGAATTTCATAACATTTATTTAAATTTGCTAGTTTTGTGCGCGTCTATACAGTACTTACGTACGTTTTTTTTTTTTTTTTTTTTTTTTTAACGTTTTCTCTCGTTGAAGATAAATAGGAAGTGTTACAATCCGTCGCAAATTAAATTTTGTCTCGACTTCCTGATTTTATGATTCTGACTCATTTCCTTTCGGTAATCTAACGGAAAGTTAATCATCCCTTGACGTGTTCAAATGATCTGTCTGCATTATTTAGGTCGCTTTTTTCTTGTAGCTTGTTGCGATTTTTTTTTCTTTTCTTTAATTTTTATGCTTCTGTAGCGTGCGAATTTTCCTTAACGGCACTAAAAATCAATTTAAAAGACTGGTACAAAAAATTTAAACAGTTAAGTCGAATAGTATGCGAGTTTCGGAGTGCTTATTTTTTGACGCTTGGTATTTTTTGCGCTCTGGCGTTTTTAACATGGTGGAAACCGTATACGAGAAGATGGTTCCCTTCTGTTTAATGTCATCACTGTTTGTCTGGGTTCTCAATTTACGAAGTACTCGGTCAGTCAATGCTCCTGTTCTGGTTCGGAGAGCGTCAACTCCGCGACCTTGGATGACTCGCGACGTTTTTATGGTGTTAATTATTGTAGAGGATAAAGTTTCCTCCGATTTGACCCAAATTTTTTGCAGGCCTGGCGGAGGAGAAGCCAGTCGAAGATATTCAGAAGGAAGGAAGCGACGACGTTAAGAGCGAGACGTGTACGAAGGAATGTTCGCACGGAGATGACTCTCACGTCACGGATAAAGGCGAATGCCACGGAAAAGACGCGGGAAAAGAAGAGAAATGATCAAAATTTTTACGTAGAAAAGTTTTTTTTTTACAAATTAATGTAGAAAATTGTTAGAATTTGAATCAATTTCTCCTCGCGACTATATTCTTTTAATTATTTAAATATGTTTTTTTAGTGAACGGAATTCGGATCAGTATCCTGAAAACTTATATAAAAGTTTGGATTTTAAGAAATTTTGATGAATTATAGTTGTAGTAGAATTGATTTAAGCAAAATTTCGAGATGGAAGTCGTAGTGCAGACTAAAAATCATTCTGTAATTGTCCGATTGTATTAGAGTTACTAAATTATTTTGTTTACGAGATGAATAAAATGTGATGAATTGAATTTTTGTAATTGCGACTCTGTCCATTTTCTTACGCAAAAAATTAGAGAAAATACCAATTACATTAATAAATGTTTTTAATGTTTAACGCGAAAGTTTTTGACGAGAGATTAATTTGTCTTCATTAACTTCTCAAATTCTTAACACGAAAATTGAAATTAATGTTGACACATCTCTCGAAACATTAGAAGAAAATATTAAATCTCATTAAAAATTTAATCATAATTGAGTTGTTAAGCAAGCATTCTTTATAAGCATTTTAATTTATTTAATTATTGGCAAAATTTCAAGTTTTATTATTAAAAAAAGTGTAAAATTCTTTTCATTTGGAAAGATTTTTGACGATAACTTCGATATTTTGCTAGTCAGAATATTGTATAACCAAATTACCGTTTTATATTAAAGCAATTATGGAAAGAATCAACTTGAGAGCAACGTCACGCGTGATGTCGCTTTAGTTAAACCAATCAGCACATTCCTTAATGATGTCAGTACTTTACGCTTAAAATTCACACACCGCCTGACATATTATTTTTTCTCTCACTAGATGGCAGAACGACTTTTCCATTGACTGTGTTATTTTTTTATGGGATGTATTAACTGTAAAGAATCATACATTTAACAACTACAATAGCGAACTTCCTCTTATTCCAATACCAGAACGTGAAGCTGTTTATAACGGCAGTGACATGTTTAACAAATGAGGAAGTAACTTTCCACAACTAAGCGATCAATGGTTGATGCTCATAATACCAAAGTTGATTCTTTCAATAAACAGAATATAATATAGCATAATATCTGGATATCACGATAGGTATTCGGAATACGTGAAATGGAGCCTAATTATTTTATTTGTGGAATGAGTAATGCAACTGAGGAAACAAATACCATATTTTTTTCTCCGTTGTACAAGTAACTGTCCATCCTTTATGACGTAATGCGGTAAAAGACGAAGTTAATGTGATTTGAGTGACACATTCGATAGCCAAAAATAAATTATGAACGCGGTGACGAAAAGAACTAATATGTTATATAAGTACAAGAGACATCATTAATTCTCTTTCTAGAAACAATTCTATAAGAAGAGGGGGAAACGCTAAATAGAGACTATAGAAAAATAATATACGATAAAATGTTACATTGAAAGTACCTACCAATATTGAATAAATATAAAACTAACATAAAAATTATCGTTTATTTATTGTTATCTTTAATGTTTAATCACTTTTAAACGAACGCTCGATATTTCAATACAAAACGAGGGCAGATTCAAAATATAATGATGATTCAAATGAGTAAAATATAGACAATTAACATTCTTTAGAAGAAGTTTTGGAGATTCGACTCGTGAAATTGTTTGGCTCAAGAACTGATTCTTCGATAGAGAAGAATAGAGAATACTGTATATACCGTACAATATAAAATCATTGTTTCAACTCCGAATAAACGTAAAAAAAAAATGTTCTTAATATATTTGCGAGTTTTTACTCTTTTTGCACTATGGGCACTAAGAGGATTTTTATACGCTTTTTATTAACTTTGTGTCCGTTTGTTTATCTATATATATAAAAACGAATGTATGTCTGTCTGTGTGTGTGTGTTTGTCCTTCATGCATTACCACACCATTTATCCGATTGCCATGAAACTTTGGGAAGTTGTTTAATACATTCCCGCGAAGGTTTGTGGCATATGTGAAGATCACCATTTCCCCCTTTCAAAAATATATTTATATATGGATTAAGGCTTTTATGTCCAACAGATGGCGCTAACTTCCGACGACCTAAGTTTGCTTTTCTGTGAGGCATTATGCTTTTCTGTGAGAATGGACCTAAGCAGATCATTTTCTACCTATCTATATAAATAAAATACAACGTTTGTTTGTTCCTACCGATTCCTTTGAAATTTTGACACAACGTTGCATTCGAATATGCACGTGTTTTTATATAATATACATGTCGAAATTCCCCCTACGGGGGGAGATGGACGGGATTAAGGCTTACCGTGAAGAACTCTGCTTCTATTTATACTATTTTACATGCGGTTTTTTGCGTTTTTAATTGCGTTTTAATAGGTGACGTCAACAGAATATACACTAAAAAGGGATTTTTCGATATTCCCCAGCGGGAAAGGGACAGAATTAAGGCTTACCGTGAAGAACTCGGCTTCTATTTATACTATTTTACATGCGGTTTTTTGCGTTTTTAATTGCGTTTTAATAGGCTACGTCAACAGAATATACACTAAAAAGAGATTTTTTGAAATTCTCCCCATGGGGAAGTGTTACACATTTATAATAGATACATTTTGAGCCACAACAACGCGTGGCCGGGTCAGCTAGTATCCACATAAAATCTTTTAAGTCAATTTTCATCCACTTCCCTCTTTTCGATCTAGTTGAAATTTTGTAAACATATATATTCTCGATAACAATACATTATTCCTTTTTTCTTTTCTTTTTTTTCTTTCTTTTTTGAGTTTGCAAACAATTTTAATTGTTAGCAAAAAATTACCGAAAAATTAAAATTTGTAAATAAAATCTGACAAGAGATGGCGCCACACATGACTTAATAAATCAAAGTTTATAACATAGGGTCTGGACATGATACCGTGATGCATTGCAGTAGTTGCCATATTGGTTACCTTTGTTGTAGTGTATACGGTGTTTGTAGAGCGAATTTGGCTGTTTTTTCGATCTCAATTAACTAAATTTTTTGTTATTTTGGTTTTAAATGATTTGGTGTTAGGCACTAAATTGTAAAATTTTGTCAGTAAAAAGTGTAAGATTGTTCCGTTTTCTCGCTAACAAAACCGGGAGAATTAAATGGCTTTTATATTGCAGAAGAGCCAAGTGTAAATAACTGAGAATTCGAAGATGTATAGGGTTAGTGGATAAAATAATGTTGAA
The DNA here is from genome assembly GCF_030686945.1 of Centruroides vittatus. Taxonomy (NCBI): domain Eukaryota; kingdom Metazoa; phylum Arthropoda; class Arachnida; order Scorpiones; family Buthidae; genus Centruroides; species Centruroides vittatus. The sequence continues at coordinate 2,576,364 of NW_027121927.1, forward strand.
AATATAAATTTACGAAGTGTTTGCAGTAACTTTTGAGATGTAACGTAACTGAATCTTTTAGATACATTTTGAGGAAACACAATTTGAAGTTAAAAGAGTGGACGAGAGAAAATTATTGCTGCTGATCATGAAAATAAATGTGTAAATTACTGTAAATATCATAAATAAATGTCGATATGTCATCCATTTGTTTTAAATTATGTTTCTAGTTATAAATATTCGGTAAATTTTAAACGTGTGAGTAAAACTTTTCCATAAACAGTAATATTCATCTTAAACTGAACAGTAAAACACAGATCATGTATTTGCTTTACAGTTTGTAAGTAAAATCTAGCCATGTACTGTACTACAATGACCAAAATCTTCACTAAAGAACTGCAAACTGCAAACAAGAGCATCAGAGTAAATATATTCTATTTATTATATGCAGTTGTCATCCTTTTATCGAAATGATAAAAAGGATGACAACTGCATATAATAAATAGAATATATTTACTCTGATGCTCCTGTTTGCATTTTGTGTAATGCAAAAATGCAACTGAGCATAAAAAATTAAATATATTCCTATTTTAACAATCAAACAGCATCTCCAAATTTCTCTCATTTTTCATATTAAAACTGAATAAATTTATTCTTGTACTGTTTCATATAAATCATTGACATAGCTTTTTATTTTGAAATCTATGTAGTTAAAGACTTTAATTATATGCCAGAGTAACCTCTAAATGAAAAAATAATCTATTTGAAATTATAAAAGGAATTCCATGGCTTGAACCATGGCTTGAACGTAAAGTTTACTGCATGTACAGAGCATGAAATCTATACCACGATCTTGAAACTAAGGAATCAATATGGCGGCTTTATAAGGAACATTGATGTCCTGACATTGTGTTTATAGACCTTGACTAAACGCATTCAAAAACGGTAATTCCTTGCCGCTTTTAATTCTTACTGTCTACATAAAATCTTGTAACTCAATTTTCATCTGCTTCCCAATTAAATGTTAAACTAAAAAGAAGTTCGATAATTTAGTGTTCCATATTGGTTTAGTTTTATTCCTATGGGCGATCTGCCGACTGGGGATGTTTTTCAGGAGGTCTTTTATGGGAAATTGGTCCTTGTTTACGTGTTACTAACTTTTAAAAAACCCGGAAAACTCCACGTGGCCAGGCTGTTGGCGAAGCGCGAACCCACATCCAACTACCAGTGTTCAGTGGTTTCACGAATGGGCTCAGTATTCTGTATATAAAATCAAGGGCGTCGCCAATGTTCCCTTAACCGTTATATTATTAATCATAACCGCCAAATAACCGCGTCGCCAAATAACCGTTATATTATTAATCATAATGAATAAAATTGCGTATGACGCCATCTGTTGTAATATTTTGTTATAAAAACTTTATATATTTTTAATTATTATAAAATAGCAAAAAGTTTAATTTTGAGGGTAGTGATGAATTTTATAAAAAATTGTAAATGCTAATAACAATTAAAATCTTTATTAAGTTCGACCCCTCTCGAGATATAGCACGTGGGATCTCAAAACGTGGAAATTTCAAAAACCAGAAGAATCAAATTTGACACAATTTCAACATTTTCCCTTGTTATGTATACATACATAAGTAAAAAGTAAAAGGAAAGTAAAAGTAGAAAATAAAAATGTTTTAAAAAAATATAAACAAATGCTTTTATTTACAAATGAACTAAAAAGTAAAAACATAATTGTTATCAGCTTTCACAGTATTCTTGATATTATGAGACCAAAAATAAAAATGTGGGGCACTCGTGAAAAGCTCGTAAAGATTGATAAAAAGTTCAACTAACAACTAGGTATTTTGGGACGATCTACCCTTACCAACTCTATAAAATATAATTTATTGACACAGATTTAAACAAGGAATACAGTGATATAAAAATTATTCACAATAACATAAATAGAGGTAACTAAAAGACATAGAAAATAAGTGATTTTTATAGGATTTATTGGTCAAAATTAGAGCGAAAATCATTGACAAATACTCGTATTTCAAAATGAACAAAAAATACACAAAAGAATAGAAGCAAATAATACGGGCATAGACTAACTCCCAAATTTTCACAATTATAAATAGCACATTCTTGATCTAATGAACAAAATAACGTCTTCACCTTGGATACAATTACAATATTGTTATCAGTACGAAAAATTATTTATTGCAACATTGTCACAATGCCAGGCTGCAAGTTTTAATCATATTTTTAATTTATTTAATTTAAAATATATGCTCTCCATCTCAAATTGGTACTGTACAATGGTGTCTTGTCTCTGTACATCATAGTTTTCCGTTAACAATGAAGTCGTGCCAGTCATCTATCTAACTGGTTTCAGGGGAAGTTTGAATTGAAATAACATGACTTCTGGTTAGAATCAGACGTTCATATATAGTTAATCGGGGCCTCCTGCCCCTAAGCTTTCTATGTCTGGTCTTGAGTTTAAGTATCTAACTTTGTTCTAGAGATTAAGGAAAGACAAACACACGGACGACAGTAAGAATTTATAGGTCTACAATTTTTTAAATTGCAGCCCAATAACCCCATGTTTTCCAAGCTGATCTTTCAAATGACTCTTCTCATTTGAGAGATCAGCTAGGAAAAAAGCACCTCGGAAAAGAGACTATGCACTTTGGTCTATGTAATATTTATTCCATGGTTGCAAGTAACTCTACCAAGCCTAACTCTAGAATAAAAATGTTATTATTTAATTAAATATACTGTATTATTATTTTCATTGTCATTATGGCAACTTATACGACCAACGCGATAATTATTTCAAATATCAAGCGAACAGCCGAATTCCTTTATCGGGCCATTTAAGGCAAATCAATTATTATCAATTGTCATTTTGCAAGAGGGAGGCAGTTAGGCCGCTATCTCTTGTTAAATTTAGTAATTATAAATAAATAAATTTAATTCTGAAATAAAAGAGTGATCAGAGCTGAATAGAACCCCAACATATATTTACTATGCAAAGTCGTTCCCAGTTATACTAACCGCTGTTGTTGTTTTCGATATAACTAAGCAGCTTTTGCTTGTATTCATGTAGAATATTCTAATGGTAAAGTTTAACTGTAAATGATTTCTTTTAAACTCTTGGTTATCCCTGATAAATAAAAGTGTGCATTCTAATTTTGCTTTTTTTTTTTTTTTTTTTTTTTTTTTTAGAACCAGAATACAGCAAAAAGAATTAATTTGGGGCCGAGTCGCCGAGTGCCAAAAGTGCGGAATGGTTTAAAAGAATTTTAGATATTATAATATTGTATAATAATTGGTCAAAAACAGAAGAATCTTAGAATCACTTCAGGCCAGGTTTGAAGAATTCGAGCTGTATTGCATCTTTGACGAAGAATTTCGATTTACTGTATTTCACGGAAGTAAGACTCATCTCTATTTCAACACAGAGTATTTAGAAAAAAAGAATTTATTATATTTAAGCCGTCAGCCTACACGCTATGGAAGACCAGAGAACAAATCTGAGCAAGCAACTCCCCAGGAATTTCTATGAGATGTCTATCCGGATATGTCGAGCCCCGTCACCACCCGGTCGTCCCCATTGTGAGCCAGAGGAAAAAAATTATAATAATAATAATATCTTTCTCTATCGCACAGGCTACAGTTTAAATATATTATTATGTTATAAGTTTTATTAATCTTTATATAAAATTCTCGTAAACACCGTACATAATTTTCATAAATAAAATAACTCCCATAATCATGTGATAATACTGGCTCCCAGATGGCGCTTTGTATTATCTTTCAAACATGGATGCGAGATTTCGCATATTACTGAATGTATCCCGTTCTTCGAATTCAAAATTCTCGTATTTTTACAAAAGGACCAATTTATTCGGATATTCGACAGAAGCAGCGTCCGACCAACCTAAGAATGGTAAATTAAAAGCGAGGTGTAAATAAAATTAATTGTATATAAACATTACGAGGTGTGTCATGAATGAATTGGAATTTCTATTTCAGAAGATGAATTTAGAAAATTTGAGTTAACTAAAAAAGTGGAACGAAGTAGACGACGTCAACAAACAACCCAGAAAACACCGGTGAGTGATTCGGGATCGATCCTGTGTTTAAAAAGTTTTTGATTGTGGAATGTTGAATAAACACTAGAATATTTGATCTTTTCAACAGACAAGATGTAAAACAAACAAAATCTGTAATTGGTCTCTGTGGATAATTTTACTTTTGTTTTACAGTCTTGTCTAGAGCAAAATTGAGTAATGATAGTTGATTATTGGAATGTAAATCACAGCAAATGACTGAATTTCTGTTTAATTGGTAATGTTATCATCTATATTTTGCAGTCCTACTTATCCTAACCTGATCTTGCTTTTATAAAATCTGCAGAACAAATAATGATATATTTGTAAAGGATCACAATTCTTTGGAAAATGATAGCTTACCTTTATTAGTTATTCGAAATATTTCCATCTTATGAAATCAAGTAAGAATCTATGAAGATAATTGAATTAAAAATGTGTACAGGATCCCATTTCGTAAGGATTTTTTGTAACATTGCGAGAGCAGTTTTGACTAAATTGTGATAAATAATAGAATGCCTCGAGATGCATATAAATACTAGAATATAAGAATTTTTGACTCGATGGAAATCAAGTAAAAAGCAAAAAATGATTTTCTTTAACATTACATCAATGAAGAATATTTTTTTTTCTAAAGTTTATTTGAACCCTTTCAAATCAACATATTAAAATGAAAATTGGTTAATGAAATAAAGACAATTAGTAGAGACTTTTGAGATAGTTGTAAACCTGCACCTCCAAGAGGATAATGTGAATTTGATGTTAAAAATAATAAATTTCCCTCCTATAACCTAAAAAGCTTTTAATTAATGTCAATTAATTTTCATTAGAAAATCTTTTCAAACTCCAAATTTTTACTTTCCTCTTTCAGGCACACATCCTCACCTATCTCAAAAACATCTAATCATTGCCTTTATTTCATTAACAAATTTTCATTTTATTATTTTGCTTGGAAGAGTTCAAACAAATGTTTGAAAATAAAAAATTTTCATAATGTTAAAGAAAATCATTTTTTATTTTTTTACTAGCTTTCCACTAAGTCAAAATTCTAATATTCTTGTATTACATGTACAGTACCTCAAAGTTTTATGAGTAAAAGGTGCATTGTGTGAAAAAAAGAAAATGCTTTACTTATAGCATACAGCTGAGCTTTAATCAGGATGAATTAATTTGCCATTGTGTTTAAAGCTTTAATAAATAATGTTTAGTCTGTAAAAAATGATTTTATTTAAATATACTGAATCGACATAGGCTGTTTTTTTTCAAGCTCCAATGGTCCATAAAAAAAAAGACAAGTGTAAATAACCAAATGAATTTATTACCAAAAGTTAGGTACAAACATGGTTACTATTTGACATAATCACTGTGAAGATTGAGGCATTTGTCATATCTGTGGATGAGCTTTTCATCCCCTTGTCATAGAATGTTGCCACCAGTGAATTGAGATGGACTTAACATTGTTTTGAAGATCGTCATTAGTCTCAAACCTCTACCCTGCTACCCACTTTTTCTGTTCAAGAAAGAGGTGGAAGTTGCTTGACGCTAAATTGGGACTATACGCTGGGTGTTTAAAGCTGATGAAGACTTCCACCTTTCAGACTTCTACCCAGCTTGAAACTTTTTAATGTGTGAAGACTTCCATCTAATTAAAATTTATTTTGTATACTAGTACTTTCTATATATTAACAGGACTTATTGTACTGGAAATTATGGATGCAGATATTTAGTCTTACAGATCAAAAATAATGTTCTTTATTTAGTTCACGTGAACACACACTTTAAACATGTGTTTCGGACTTGTTCTTCCCTCCTCAGCAGGCCTTTAAATGACACTTTCTACAATTAACAATAAAAACATTTCTTGGTACAATTATAACTAAAATTAGTTAAAAACATAAACATTTCCTGACAATAAATTTAAAAATTCTTATAATTTCTGTATTTCTGATCTTCTCTACAAATTTTAAATAGAGTTAAAAAGGACACAAAGGCATAATAATTAAACTTCCATCTAATGTTCTGCTAAATTATTGTAGGTGCAATGACTTTAAGGCTAGAAGCCTTTTAAAACTTCTTTCTCATTGTAAATCTAGGCAATAAAATGCTGATCACGTAAGTCCAAAATTTGAATTTATTCAATATTATTTTGTTCAAATTGGTTCATTGGTCATGCAGATTTTAAGGGTCAAAGTTGGCTCTTTAACATTAATCATATGGCAGAGCTTTACTATAGAGTGCTCTATGATAGATGCTTATAGATGGATAAATTGTAACTTATGTTTCAATTTAAATATAATATTTTCTAAGAGAAAAATTATTTGGAAATTTTTGAGTTAAATCTGAAGTTTTATGAAATTTTACATATGTACTAACAGATTACATACATAAAATAAATTAATTCAATTTAACATTATACTTTTTTAATGTTAATTTTAATAAATATTTTTAGACACCTCCACCTCGTTATTTAAGATTACCGACCGATGCTCCTTGGATGAATGTTTGGCCGACGGCTCAAAGTTTTCGTCCATCTGTAGTTCCACTCCCATTAAGACAGGGTTATGTGGAAAAAGGTGCACCACCTGGAAAATTTGCAAATGCAGAATTGATGAAGATACCCAATTTTCTTCATTTAACTCCACCTGCTATCAAAAAACATTGTGAGGCCATTAAAAGTTAGTGTTGAATATTACAATTTTTTCTCTATTTCATATTTTCTAATTATTTATAATCCCAAATATTTGTACTTAATTTTTCTGATTGTCTTTAATTAAGTAAAACAATATATTTAATTTTTAAAAAATATCAATTTTTTCAAAAAATGTTTTTAGTTTATACTAATTTGATATCTTTGAAAGCAAACATCTGTGAAGATTTGATAATTTATAATAATTACATCAACTTTGAAGAGGGTTAAAAAATTACACAAGTTAAGAATGATCAAAATACCAACTTTTTATTGTAGGATTCAGCACTTTCACAATAAAAACATTAATTTAAAACATTTTGATAATTTTTCACAATATCTATTATGTCTTGTAGCCATACTTATAGATGTCTAAATTTTACTGTTTGAATTTTTTCTGTATAAATCTAATGCTTCAAAAAAGATGATAATCCTGGGTTATGTAGATAAGTTTTGTTCAACCAAATCAAAGTGCACTTTGACATTGAAAATTATATAAAAACTATTACTAGAACATGATATACAAATGCTATCATTGGTATTATCGTGTGAATCCTTATCAACTTTTCTCTCAACAGTGAAATTATTTAAAAACAATGTATGTTTCATTTTACTTAAATGTAAAATGCTGTAAAAGACAATTTTTCTTGAAATAATTCACCAGAGGAAGAAAATGACATTTATATTCTGAGTGAATTTTAAACCAATTACGAAAAACTGATAACAAATTGAAAGGAAAAATATCTGTGTTAAGTGACCTCCCATTTAAGATGATGGCATTGTATAGCAAGTCTTCATTTAATGTCATTTCATTATGACATTGTTGAGGAAAGATACATTTGTAATCATTACAATTATTGCTGTTGAATTTTCTTTATAAACAATAAAATTGATTGTATGAGGTGGGAATTAAATATTGGAGGTTTGAAACATGATCCAATAGGAAACTTAACTCTTGTTTTTATCATTTAGCTCTAGTAAAATTGGTTTTATATGTCATTTTGTTTAACATCAGAAATATTACACACTTTAATCTCACCTTTATTTTCCACAGAATTTTGTACAAAGTGGCCAGAAAAATTAGAAACTGATGAAATCTGTGATAAATATTTTCCACTTGAATTTATTACTAGTGATTATTGTTATTCGTCACCATCTATCAGGGAGCCGAAGGCAAGAATTGTCACATTAAAAGTACATAAAAAATTTTTTAAACAAATAATTCTTTTTATTTCTAAATAGAGAAACCAAAAAGTACAGAAAGATTTATTTATATTTTCAGATAAAATTATCGTCACTTACTCTCGATTACCATGCACGTGATAAGTTGTTGCGCTTAGTTGGAGAACGTTATGATCCAAATACGGATATGTTAACTTTAGTGGCAGAAAGGTAATTACTTTCTATTTATTCCAAATTAAATTAGTGTCATTAATATTCTGATGTATTTCTTAGATGTCCACTAAGACAGCAAAACAAAGATTATGTTATTTATTTATTAACTGCACTATTTTATGAATCTTGGGTAAGTAAAAATGAATTTTACAATATTAAGCAAACAGAATATATTAAAATAAAATATATTAAAACAGAAAACTGAGCCTTGGGAAGCAGAGAAAACAGAAGCAGATATGGAAAAGTTTTTTTGGGAAAATAGCTTGTCCCAGAAAAAGATAATAGAATTAGTTTCATGTGTTAAAGAATATGGCAAAAAGGTATTTATTATTACTATTTAAAAAATATAATGGAAATTTATTTAATAATAACACCATGTTATGCTTATTAGAATAAAAGTGAAGAAGATTCATATATCAAAAGTTTACCTAATGAATATGATAAGAGAGATGTGCTTGTTCTAAACGAAGTAAAATCATATGAAAAAGCAATTCTTGAACTTAAGAATGAAGGAGAAGATGAAATGACTCTTAAACAATACAGAGAAGCTGTTGTTAATTTAATAAATTTGAAAACACTTCCAAAGAAAGAAATGGGTCACTGTAATACACAAAATACTGAAAAATAAATGAATGTTTTAATGGAATAAGTTTTTTATTTGAACAAATGTTAAATTTGATTTATTTACAGTTTTGATGTTCTACTATTCACTTCAAATTTTGCATTTCTTGTTCTTGTTGTTTTTGAAATTTTTGTGCTAGAAATTCCTTTTTTGCTTCGTTCAATAAGATATTTGTTAAGAATCTGTTGTTCGGTGCGATTCTACCAGGCATGGGAGGAAATGGATTACCTAGAAATGTAAGAAAACCACATGATTAATATTTTAGTAAGATATATATAATTTGAAATGTTTCTTAAAAGATATCTTCTTTGGATATTATTTCTAATCAATTGCTTTCACATGACCTGGCATGTAGAAGATATAACAACAAATTAAAAAATTATTCATATTTCAAAGTTTGATCGCTTGTTACACTATTTTTTAAATAATACCAATCTTTCAAATCAAAAGAAATGAACATTATGATAAATGCAATCTTTTATGTATATATTGAATGTTAATATTTCATCTTTGTTAAAATAAGAACTAAATGATGCATTTCTGATCTTAAATTTTTTGCTAGTTTTGATGAGAGGAAAGCTCAACAGCAACTGAATTTGTATTATAAAGAAGGCTAATTGGTTATATATATGGAAGGCTAATTAATATATATATATATAAATCTTTCTTCAGTTTGTCTCCCAAGATATATTACTTATCATTTTTAAAATTTGAATATAAAAATAATTTATATTTCTAATTATGTAATTTACCTTTTAATTCCAGAACTGCTCTCTCAGTTATATATAAACTTGTTTTATCTTTTCCTGTTACTGTATTTTCAAATTGTCTAGGTACCATATGCAGAAGAGTATAACATTCATTGTAAGAATTGTAACGTGGGACAAGAACCTTGAATAATTTATGAATAAGTTGTTCTTCCTGAAATAAAAAAAATTACAATTTGAATAAATTTTTAACATATATCGAAATGATTCAAATTAATGAGTGTTTGAACATACTCTTTTGACATATAATGTTTAAACATATACAAGTTATCATTATAAGAGAAAAAGATAAAATGGGTTAATATGAAAAGTTGAATTTAGGTTTAATATTTGTGAATTACCAATAAACTAAACTTACCAATATACTAAAATAATTACAATAGGCCTTCAGTAGGATTAATTGAGGAAAAGGATATCTGCTATTGCAAAATTCTGTTAATGTATTTTATGATTTATTCAATTATGTTAAATTCTGGTTAGAATTTATTAATCTTGTACATTTTTTTTAAAGATACGTTAAATTGTGGTTATAATGTATAGGTACAATGAATAATTACTCAACTCACAGCATGTTTAAAGATTGAGCCATTTGCAAATAAAAAAGGGTTCTAAATTCTAAATCTTCCCAAAGCTAGTTATATACTAGTATAAACACCAACAAAAACCTTCAAAATATACCAGCAAATAAAATTTAATATAAATACGTGATGACAAACATTTTTGATCCAAATAGGATCTGCACCACATCAAAAAATGTTAAACGATCGAATTTAAATATTTTAAAATTGTCTGAACACTAAATATTTAAATCCAAACATTTAACATTTTAATTCTATCAAACATTTTTTGACCTGATGCAGATCCTATTAGGATCAAAAACGTTTGTCATAACATATACCAGCAAATAAAATGTAATATAAATATTTAAGAAGTATCAAACACAAATTCATGTTAATAACAACCACTTGGCTTTTTTCCACCTTTATTTAGTTGATACGGTACACGTTTCGGGCCTTATAGGCCCGAAACGTGTACCGTATCAACTAAATAAAGGTGGAAAAAAGCCAAGTGGTTGTTATTAACACGAATTTGTGTTTGATACTTCGAAGAATAATACAACATAGTTTCACAAAAATCATAAATATTTAAGGTTTTTTTTATGGGTTCTAAATTTTTATTTTAAACCAAAGACATACTTTATATCAACTAAAATTTAATTTTATTGTAATCTGTACTCTTTAATACTATAAATAAAAATATATTTGTCATTAGATAGGAAAATGTTAAATTATTTTAAAGCTGTTATATAAAAATAATAATCACAATAGCAAAAATAAAGACTTTAAAAATGACTTTTCATCCAAGTAAACTTTAAATATTTTTAATCACCCAAGCAATCAAATAATTTAAATAACACAAACCTTTTAATTCAAAATGAGCAATTATTTATTGTGATATCATCATAATACTGGGCTGCAATTTTTAATCATATTTATTTTATTTAAAATATATGCTCTCCACCTCAAGTTAGTAGTGCCTTGTCCCTGTGCATCATATTTTTCCTGTCAGCAACAGAATCATGCCAATCTTCTCCCTAACTCCTCTCTAGAAAAAATTTTTTTTAATTGAAATAACCTGACTTCTGGTTTGCATCAGAAGTTTGTATATAGTTAATCAGGGCCTCCTGCTCCAATCTTTCCGTATCTGGTCTCAGCTCTCATCTATCTAACTCATTCTCAAGATTAAGGAAGGAACAGACAACAGTGGAAATTTATAGGTCTAAATTTTTTCAAATTGCAGCCCAATCAGTAACAATTGTATCTATTCCAGAAACTTCCAGAGTTTTCTACCATTCTGTTGATCTGATAGGCTTTTCAACAGACAGAAGCAGATTTATGTCTTTAGCTGTGCTACATTCTGGTCATTATCTGTTGTCTTTGAGAAACAATGACTAGAATATAGACCCAGCTGATTTGCCATTTTACATGTCATGTATACAGTAGTATGTTATTTGCATATCTACATGCAGTATTCTAAAAATGCCGTATTATTTAATATCTTTGTCAACTGTATGTATTAATTAAAGCAATTACATTATAACAAATCCCTGAAGTAGGCATTATACAAAATGTAGTTATGGACAAGTTGACTTTTGTAAAGTTACAAACCTTTGGAAAAGAATACATTGTGATATATTTTAAATTGTTATTTTTGTAACTGAATATATAATTTTCTTAAATATATACTAAATAACATAAATCAAGATAGTCTAAATGGGAGGCTGTTGTTAAGTCTGGTCTAATTATCCCTAGATAATTGGCTCATGCATCACTATTGTCTGGTTAATTTTCAGCATTTTCATTAGCATCTTTCATATATGATTTGTTACAGTCTAATTTTTATGTTCAGCAGTAATAGTATAAAATGGAATTATGTCCTGTCATTAATATCTAGATACTTCTCTGTGGATAATGAATGACAGCCTATGTAAGATACACTGTAAGCCTATTAATAGTAGGATCAATATCTCCCTTCCCAATCATGGTAATAGATCAAGAAAATTCTAGCATGAATTGATAATATGTACTATTTAAGTAGTTATTCTATACTTTACACTTTAGTAATCACTCCATACATGGCATTTCAGCAGCATTACCAAGATCTCTAGGGTTGATAGTTTTTGATGTGATATACAAATAGAAGCAAGAAGCTGAATCTACCATGAAATGGCTCTTTAAACATCCAAAGTTAAGAGAACATAACAGGAAAGGTCTGCAAAGAGCTGCTCCAAACACAATTTAGCATTGTCTTAAGTCATTCAAACTCTATATGAGACTACTGACACTAGCAGGAGCATGAGTAAAGTGCACAGAACACTACACAACACAGGATAGCTGCACAATCATAATAACCTAAGTTCAGTGCTGGATTTACCTTTGAAGGAGTGCCTTGCAACTAAAAAAAAAAGTTGGAAACTGAGGGAAGAGCTAAACTCATTTAGCATTAATATACAGTTTATTACATAGTTTATCATGTATATTACACAACTTCTGACTCATAAGCCACAAACGGCTTAATCACATTAACAAAAGACAATTTCTACAATTTATCATTCTCAATAAACATAAGACTTAAATCTGAAGTTTCTATTGCTTTAATGTTGTACACAAAGTTTATTTTGTAACATAAATTTGGTCTGCATCATCTTCATAACTCAACAAGAAAATTTAATAAAAAATTAGAGGAGAGTTCCCAATGGACCCTCAGCATAGGCCTCAAGCAGTTGCTTGTTTTGCTTCACTGCCTAAGCTGCTAATCATATTGACTAATACTAGACACTGATGTGAGAATAACATCCAACTGACAAAACTTTTGGTCTGGCAATACATACCAAACATAGACACAAACATACACATTTTATTTAGACTTTTAGGTTTGGAGAGAGATTTGGCTTAAACTAGGGATGGGTGGAGAGAGTGTAGAGGTCTTTTACAATAAGGTGACAAACTGTCCTCCTTTTGTAAGTTCTGTCTTCCCTTGACACCCAACTGTGAAAAAATAAGTCGCGAAATAAACCTTGACAACGCGCTTTAACATTAAGTCATGGAAAGTTCGACCGACTCAACAACCCATGACTAAAAAAAAGAAAAAAAGAAAAAGGGTCAACAGATTCACGCTAGACAATATAAACCTATGTGATGATATTGCTTATTCGATACAGCGTTCAAGTTTGCTCGAGTGTGGGCATATTACAATTCAATAATCTGATACTGTTTTATAAAACGGTTAAGGAGGGTGACACCCACGGTATGACGTGGGGTGACACCACGATATCCACCCCAGGTGTCACCCATGCTAGTTACGCCACTGCATATGCAGTAGAGATTATTATAGTGTATTATTATTGCAATGAATAAAATGTTTCTTTTATTTACAATATTTTTTTCCTTCAATTTATGTGCCCTCCTTTTCATTATAAAAAGATGGTCACCTTATTTACAAGTACAAATTTTTAATTGTTTTGAAAATTGTATAGTGTAGTTTCCTAAGGATCTACTTAAATATTCAAAAGCTACAGATTTTATATAAAAGTTACATGAATACAGTGAGGATTTATAGACTTTCACTAATACAAATGTCATATGAGTTCTAAAATAAAGAAAGTTTTAACGTACAGCACATATTGAGGACAAGACTGTAATGTTTATTTGCTAAAGACAAATAAACTATATAAATTTTGGCTATGATGTTTGCATCAAATTACATTCATATTGACAGCTGAATTTTCTTCAGATACACACTGTAACCATATATACACAATTTCAGTATCACTCAGCAGGATCTTCTATACTTATAAGCATAGGTTCATTTCATTTTATGAGTATTTACTGCTTTGGGGAATTTCTAACCTTTGGAAGGAAAAATTCCCAAGGTGTCCTCATTAAATTGGTGCAATATATACTGAATAACCTGAATAAAGCAGAAACCTGCCTAAATGGAAAAAGTTCTTCAGAATAGAATGATTTTTATATATTAAATTTTACTATAAGACAGAAACTTGTCCAACATGGAAGAGACAAAGAACGTAACATAACCTGGATAAAGCAACAAATTAATATTTCACTTGTAGATAAATAAGTAAAATCATCTCCAGGTATAATGATGATCACAAAGCTTGACAAACTTTATTTTGAAGATAAGTTTGAACCTTGTCAAAGAGAGAAAGGCTGCATGACAAAGGCATATGGTGTAAAGTCTTTGTTGTTTTGTACTTAAGATATGAAAGAATTTTAAAATATGGTTATAATTATCTAATTTATGAAATCATCATAAACTGTAGTTATTAAAATATTTCTTAATACTTACTTCTAACCAAAATGTGGCTAATTCCATGGTAGGAACATGTTTGTCTCCATTTCTTATGGCTTCAGTTATAAGCTGTAAAATAATAATCACCAGAAGATATTCTATAGAATCAAAATATACTGATATATTTCTAGCATCAAAATAATATGTATAATAAATAATAATAAAAAATTTCAATTAATCATATTTTAAATATTTAAATGAATGAATCGCTGCTATAAACTAAATAATTGATTATATACCAAAAAGCAATTCCAAAAACATGTTGCTTTTTTGTATTCTCAAATGCATTGCATAGTAGAATATATAAATCATATATTGCTGCGAGCAAAAACAGCTCAAACAAAAAGAATATTCTTGAAACCATTCTGTACTAGAAATTTAGAGAACAATTCTTGTTTGCCATTTTGTTTTTCTTGAGTTCAATATGCAATTGTGAGAAGCTGGGATTTGAGATTGATGCTCTAAACCCTTTTCCCAACGTCGGTCCGGCAAAGACCGCCCAATTGTCACTGGGTGGCTGTTTCAAGTTAGAATCTGGTAGGAGGGTGTTTCTAAAAGCAAGTGGGGAGTGCAACGAGTCTGTCGATAAGGTGACCAATTCTCCAAGTAAAGACCACTGGACAGATTAACAAAATAAATTTAATATGGAACGAATTGAAATAGATAACACAATTAAAATAAAATCATATCATCTACAGGAATTTCATTTTGTATATATAATAATGTTTTATCGAAGGTCCAAACATTCTAATTATCTGATGATAAAACTAAACGTTCACATAGAGTGACAATTAAATTTGTAAACTTGTTCATGTAAATATATGCATTTTATTATTATTCTCATTCATCTTCATAAACAACAACTATAAAATAATTTCTGTACTTCTGTAAATTTAAAATTTTTAATTTTTTATCATCACTGAGTACAGATTTTCTATTTTATTTTGAAACTACATTTTCTGATGTTTACAATTTTCATTACATCAATAGTCTATTTGTTTTTTTATATATTTTAAAAAATATTTTAAATAAAAATTTATTAATATATTTTTAAACGTAAATAAATGAGACATTGGAATAGGAAGATTTATATATAATTAGAGTGTAACATGTTTATAAAATTATTGAATAATTAATTTAGAGAAAAATTTCCAAATTAGTTATTGAACGAATTTGCATGACTGCAAATCATTACATTAAAAGAATTTTGTTACTAAACAGAACTGAAAGAATAGTTCCCAATTATCAATTATGTAATTGGATTCTGTCTATACAAAGCAACATCCTAAAAAAAGATAATTAGCTATTGGCTACACTGCAAGTGAGAATCACAGATAAGACTGATCTACCATACATCAACGTCAGTAACACAAGAAAGAAAAGTGGGAACCTCATTCTGCTTTAATTCTACCATTTAGCAAACTTCAGTATGGTTTATCTCTACCAGTTACCATTGACTGGAAAATATCGAGAACATTTGTATACAAGCAAAACCATCAAAAAGAGTGAAGTTTCCAGAAGTGAGCTTTATAAGAAATGACCTTCCAGAACTTGTTTCCTTTAGTGCCAAATTATTTAAAAAATTGTTTTAAAAGAGTTTTAAAAAAAGAAGAAACTAAAACCAGTGTTTAAAATCATTTAATGTTTTCCTATTTATAAGAGAGGATTAAAACATACTTTAGTGGTATAAAATGCATTGTCAGCACAAGATTATTTGTTGATATATTTAGGGCTTAAAATTGACATTCCAAGATATACCCTAGCAAAATTGAATAGTTTAGTAAATGTATATAACAGCATTATAAGATTTCCCCTAGCAAACAGTTCAGAGGACCTTTGAAAAAAAGGACAAATTTTTGGACATATTTGACCAAACCAGAAAATATAAGGGAAACTTTGAGCAGAATATCTTACGAGGGTCAGTTATGGCCCCGTGGTTTGTTCCTTCTGGTAATTTTGTTCATAGGATGGCCTATAATTCTAAAAAGGTAATAGTGCCTAGCAGATAGAATATCTTACCCAAATTGGAATCTGAAAATTAGCCTTTTCATTAACAGTTTCCAGTTAAACTTTTAATGTATTTATTGATGATTGGAGAAACTACATTAGATCAGTGATTCTCAACCTGTTTTTCTTCATGGTACACTTTTAAGAATCAAAAATTTGGCGGCACACACGGTTACTTTGGTAAGTACCGCAGGACAACCGGTGACATCATAACAATGATTTTTAAACACAATTGGTTATTTAGCTCACGTTTTCTGAATGCCTTGGTAACTACTGGCAGTTACCGGTAACACCGGTTACAACTTCCAAACGTGCCCTTGTTAGGTAGAACTAATTAAACCACTTGTCTGACGTTGCTTACGTATGAGTATTTGCAGTGGCGGCGGCACTTCAAAAATCTCGCGGCATAGCGGTTGAGAATCACTGCATTAGATCACACTATAAAAGGCACAGATTATAATATCCATCGTAGGAACCGAGCCGATCTACAATTGTAGACCAGATATGAATATTTCAGTAAACAAATGATTTAAAATAAAAATAATAAAAGTGCAATTTTTAAAACATTAAGAGAATGATGAATTTACTCTTTCGATATATCCTCTGGCTTCATCCGCTTTGTTCAGATTCAATTCGATCCTCTCGTGTTTAACTACAGCAGTTACAACGTCTCTCAGTTTCAACAATCTTCCGTAAGGTCCTTCCGGATTGGAAAACTTCCTTTTCTCGTAACGAACCCGACATTTTATTAATGGAATTAGTTTTTTAACTGCGGGAGGAACAAACTCCGACATTCTTCTAACGAGAAGAATTTATACAATTTGTAAGAATTATAAAAGAATTTAACAATGTTAGCCTTACTCGAAACGTGCGACTTGAAACTAACATTTACGCCCTCTACCGTTACTCAACAATATATCATAAATTCCTATTACTTCCGAACATTAATTATTATTTATAAGTAAATATGGAATAATAATTCTAATAATTATTCTTAACAGAATACTTAACACATTGACTACCATGAGGATCACCGGTGATCCTCAGTAAAAGTTTATCACTGGGTCGTGAGATTTCCGTCCGTTCCTCAACATGTTTGGCTTCTTATTCCTCAATGATTACAGTTGTGATACGATTGCATATATGGTAATGTGAAAGTGCCTTAAAATCACTACCCACGTATACTATGCAATAATAAGGTGACCAGCTTTTTACAATGGAGGACACACATAAATTGAAGGAAAAAATATTGTAAATAGAAACATTTTATTCATTGCAACAATAATACACTATAATAATCTCTACTGCATGCCTATGTGCCGTGTTGTGTTTCAGTAAGAAGTAAATTGCATGCAGCGCACTCTCTCAAGGTCTCTTGTGCAGAGCATATGCGTTTCATAATCGCGTTTTGCTGTACTGTACCAGAGTCGGTAGATTAACTAGTCTTTCGACTACCTATCTTCGCTAGTAGCTAAAATCAACTAGAGACAAATGTTACCACCAGGGGCATTGCAATCACTACAAGAGCGCTAGATCGAATCGCAGTGAGGTCGAATATTTTTTTTTAATTGAAAGTTATATAACCTTCGAGTTCGATTTCATAATTTTCTATGAATTTTATTATAAGAATGAAAAGGCTTTTATTTAAACCCAAAACCAGGTTTATGGATAAATAAATGACACTTAATAAAACATTAAACACCTTCCATCGCTGAGAAATGTTTATTTAATAAAGATTGATATTCAGTTAAATAAATGACAAGGAACAAAACTGAAATAATAGTACAATTATTAAATTGTGCTATTATGCCAATTATACGTTAAAAATTTATTATACATACAAACAAATTATATTACACATAATTATAATTATAATAATAATATTATTATTTGCGCTATTAAAATTTACTTTAAGTGAGAAATTTTTCTGTTTTTTACTTTCAATTGATGAAATAAATGATTGATTAATCGTTCGCGTGAAAAAATGCAATCGACAGGTAACAAAAAAGTGCAAAAATCTGGAGGTCAAGTAGGACTTGTGACCAGCATTGTGGCATCCTATCATCAATGTAACAGAACACTGATTTAATATAATATCCATTATTGAAAAATAAACATTCATGTTTGGGTTTGTTAATTGTTCACATACTTTGCTTTCTGCCCAGTACATCAATTGGCAAAGCTTATAGCTTGGATATAACAAACCTCCTCGAGATTTGATGAATGTAAATGTCTTCTCTGGTGCAGCATCTTCAGGTTTTGCTGTTAATATATTTTTGCATTCATCACAACCAAGTGATGGCAGCAGATGACGAACAATGTAACCTCCTAAATAATGTAAAATAAACTTAAATGTTTCTGGTGCACAATAATTGTGATCTAATAATTCATTATCAGTAGGATCTCCACAGGGCAGGCTTGGATTACAAAGCAAATTTTGTAAATGTTCTTCCAATTGTTCTTGAACTTCCTTAGTTAAATGGTTTTTTATGACTCTGAAGAAGATTTTTTAAAGTAACAAGGGAAGATCCAGGATCAGTTTGAACTGATGCTCGTTTGGGAGGACGAACCAAACTGTACACAGTCATCAGTCTATACAGCAGTGGCGTGCCGTTATTGGAAGCGGTGGAAGCGCCGCTTCCACCTTTCAATGACCTTTCCTTGTAGTTTCTAAAATATAAATATTCATATTTTAACATACTTTGAATTAATTAAAATTAATATTTTATTATAACTGCATTATGTATTTTATTACAAATTTATATACTACATGTGAAAAAACGATAAGATTGCTATTGTATATTCGAATATCAGTGGCGGAATGGAAGCGCTTACGAGACAGCTTTCACGGCGAGAATAACTGAATGGTGTAAAGCAGCCAGTGGGCATTGGCGCATGCGCCTTACAGAGCACCAACTTCAGCCGGTTTAGTTGGTGAAAGCTACACACGTGTAAGGGCTGTTTCACACTATGACCGACTGGGCCGACCGGTCCGACTCCTAGTCGTATTGCCATGGCAACAGCAGTCGGTCGACCGACTGGTCGTTCCAGTCGGACAGATTTAAAAAGTTAAATATTTGTAGTCGCGTCGGAGCAGTCGGTGAGCTACAGCCAATGAGAGCTTCGAAGCTATAACCAATCAGAGTTTAGATTTATCCGAAGTTAGAAAATGGCGGAAGGTAAAGTTTTCTCGGAAGCTTTAATAAACGAAGTCAGAAAATATCCATGGCTTTATGATATTCGGCGAGCCGATTATAAAGGCGACATTGAAAAAAATAATTGGTTAGAGTAAAGCGAAAGGTATCCAGCTAAAAAATAGTCTTAAACTTCATATTAACGAATAGACGTAGACATATCTAAATGTAATTTGATACGCTGAATCGATTGGTATTAAAAAAAATTACTTACGATCAACCGTTTAAAAGTTACGAACGATTTTTTATTTCCGTCTATTTGCTTCGTTTAAGAACAACTTTATTAAGAAATACGCAGGCACTCATCGATATTAACAAAACGAATTACTTTAATTCACCATAATACATTTCATTTACAAGAGAAAGCAACATTAAAAATGCTAAAATGGTGTCGTTAGCCCGCGAACACGCGTACACACGACAACCTTTCAATGACGGCCATGTTTTCTGTTTAAAATTGAAAAACTTACCACGATTGGCTAGTGTTCTGACCTGTAAGACGCGTTCCGATTGGTCCTTACGAGTCGGCCACCGACATAATCGTACTCAGTGTGAATTCTTTTACTACTAGTCGGTCCGATTATAGGATCGATCGGGTCGGACCGGTCGGACCAATCGGTGACAGTGTGAAACAGCCCTAACGCTTCCAACGATTCTATCCCTTAGCCACTGGCAGAGAGCTATCTGACTAAGTGAATTGTTTAAGATTTAAAAAGTAAAGAGTATTCAATGTTATTTTTATGTACGTTTTGTTTGCAAAGTTATATTTATTATAATTTTTTTAAATTATACTGTAATTATATTGACAGATTTTCAGACAAAATCTTTAGAATTTTTATCACTTTTAGATGTTAATAATTTTAATATTATGAAAAACAATTTTTCCAAGTGTGTTTTAATTCTACAAATGAAGTAAATTTTATGGAAATTTTTTTGATTTATTTAAATTACGTAGTGAATCGCAATATTTATATTCGTGTCCGGACTATAGGCCTATTGACAAGTAACTCTTAGACATAAAAAGTATTATAATTTATGATCGATCCGAACAAAGACGTACTAAAAGAATTATATGATTTAATATCATTAATATTTACGGTACCATCTACCGGTGGTCTGCTAAGCGCAGTTTTTCGACCACGACGCAAATTCATACATTGGCCAGGAACACTCGGTTGGAGGAAGAATTGTGGTCGCTAGCGTTGCTTTCGATAGAAAAGAGCTTTAAAATACGTTGATGGAGTCGACGACCAACGACTTTTATGATAAAGTAATTAACGACTTTGCAGAAAAAATCGCCGAATAGAGTTAGTTTATAAAAAATTAAAAAAACAAGTTTTTCTATTATTGTTTGTATCATATCAATTTGTATTGTGTCATATCAATTTGTTTGTTTGTATCATTTTGTCAGTTTGTCAGTTTGTATCATATCAATTTGTATGTATTTGCATTTTAGAACTAAAATATATAAATTGTTTATTTTTGTCATTTCCAGTGTTTGTTTAAAACTTTTATGGAAATGTGATGTTCCGGACAAGTCTGACTCGTCACGAAAGACGCGAAAAAAACGGTTAATTTAGAGAAAAATTTATTAGTTAAAAAAAAAACATAGGTAAAAGTCGTTTGTAGTCGGACACCCATTGTTTATATCAAACTGCGAGACAGAAACCATAAATCGCGGAAGAAAGTCGTCCTATGATCGGTGGAAGATCGAATTCGTCTTCGATTTTGACTTTTCTCCCGTTCCAGGTAAGAGTCTCGTTACGTTTAGTAACCAGGGACCAACCACTCGGGAAGCGTGATTGAGGAAGAACGACCAATTAAATGGACGAAAGAAAGAACGGAGATTGATATAATCCCTGACAATCGATAACACCTGGCACTCGGTTAACGTTCCGAATAACCAAAACGCCGTGCCGTGTGTCAATGCACAAAAAAAAAAAAAAAAAAAAAAAAAAAATACAATTTCTCGTCTATTGTGCCAACCTGTAACCCGTGCCACTTCGGACTTAGACCGTGTCCCCGACACCAATAGAGGAAGTCTCCCCGTGCCCTACAGACTTGTCAACGCCACTGTCCCGGGGCCACCTTCGATCCACCATCGAAGAACCACATCGACGCCCAGGATGTCCGAACGGCTGATTGTCCTAAAGCAAACTATTTTGTACATAGTATATGTTTATTTTATGTTTCTTTTTGGTCTGTTTTTGTCTGGTACGTCTCTTCCGCCACCACGCATATACGAATAGACCCTACGCCATCACTGACGCGCAATTAACTGATTGCCCCTGGAAGTTGGCTTCTTACAGAAACACAGCTTCCCTATCATTAAATGTCACGGCACGCCACTGCTATACAGGTATAAGAACTGTACTGTTGTGGGATGAGAATTGCTTCCACTTCCTTGTCTTATCATTCCAAAGAAACGCTAATTGAAAAGAAAACATAAGTTAAGAGTTTAATACAAGATTATATAATCATTACACTAAGTCAGTTTTACCTCTAATGGATCCTGATTAAAGTGAGCTGTCAAGATATAATATGAGTTTGGAAGCAATTGTTTAATGAGTGCTGAGATACTAGTTAGCGTCAAGCGTAGATTTTCTGCTGTCTGGTGGCTCAAAAATCCCTTTTGATCACTGCATTCAATCTATAATCTGAATGTTTCCCATCTATTTAACCATTCTAGAGATTCTTCAATAACCTATTTTAAAAAAGTTGTTTATTAAAACATTTATAGTTTTTCCTAGTGAATCATTACTATTACCTTGAGATCATTTGAATCATGTCTGATTCCATCCTGTGGCAATCTGCGATTTAAAGCATCAAAAAGAGCATTGATGCGACGTATGAAACTTATTGTAACATCTGCATTCTTTAGGCTAGCAACCTCACACTGTTTATAAAACAGCATAGCATCAGCAAAAGTATTACTAAATATCTATAAAGAAATGAGATAAATAAAAGTATTCTTATCAAATCAGATTATATAAGTAAAAAAAAAAAAAAAGTGTTACTTGAGCTGCCAGCAATACACTCATTCTCTGGAAGTTATTGAGATTAACATGTATTTCAGTTACTTTGGGACATGCCTTTAATCCCTTTGGTAATTTGGAATCTTCATCAACAACTGCTTTAAAATGCTGTAATTCAACCCTTCCTTCAGGAAACTAAAAGTAAAAATGAAGAATAATGCAATGGCTTATATTATAAATTAGGTGAAAACACTTTATTTTCTTAGTTTTACCTGAAAGTATCTACTTTTTAAAAGATTGTTTCGCATACATTTTAAAATATGTGGTACATCAATAATTGCCAGTACTTGTCTATCTGCAGCAGGATTTGTAAATGAGCATTGTACATTATTTGTGTCTGCACAAATTCCTAAAGCTTTTAAAGCTGCTTTGTTTGTGCTGGCACCATCACAAACTATTGCATTGACTATTATACCACACTGCTCTAAATGAATAATTGCTTGCAAAATAAGTTTTGCAACAGTAGAACCTGGGACAGAGCTTTTTGAACAGAATGTGCCAATACATTGTACTCAACTAGCAAAGTGAGGTCTGAACATAAACACTAGACCATGATCACCTGCTGTAAATTCACTCTGTGGCAACACAGAATTATCACCACAATCAACAAGTCCAATCATTTTACCAGTAGCTTTTGAAAGTTCTATATGTTTTTGAAGTGTAATTTCATCAAAAATTAAAACTCCCTGGCATTCTGTTTGTGAAATAGTCTCCAATTTTGACTTTAAAATAACAAAAAGATCTTCATCAAATCCAAATTTGGCATTAATGCATCTGATATATTGATGCAGTGTAGACTGACAAGGTAAAGGCAAGTAATCATTATTTCTCAAAAATTCATAGACAGATGGTGACCTAATTTTTAAAAGCAAACAGTCAAGTAACCAATTAATGTCATATCTCATACCCTTTTTGCTTTTTATATGGCATGCTTTCAGCATGTGCTCTATTACAAGTTTCTGTCTCGGTGGTAAGGAATCAAGTTTATCAGCTGACAACTGTTTTATTTTAAGTTCAGCATTTTCTTGATGAAGCTTGAGATTTTCTGTTTGAAGAGTTTTCAGTTTCTTCTTATAGATCATCTTTTGCTTTCTGCACCGATACAAATCCTCTTTGACTTTTAACAATTCAGACTGCAAAGCAGAGATTTTATTGACATATAACAGCTCAGGATGCTGTGTAGTTGCTGCTTCAGATGTGGAGGGTTCTTCTATTTCATTTTCTACAGTTGTTACTTGAGAGTGTGTATCATGCAAATCTAATGATTGATAAAAAAATATAAAAAAAATCAGACAATTAATCTTAAAGTAGTTATAAGAAAAGTTAGGCCACAGAGAGATAGCCCTCAGTGAATCACAGTGGGTCTCACAAACCCAGCTCAATCTTTAGTTAGCATTTTTTAAATATAAAATGTTCCTTAAAAATACTGAAAAAATTTATATTTTTCCAACTTTTCGGCCCGATCAACATGAGATTAGAACGTTTTTTTTATTTGATTTTACTTAGACTAGATGTCTTAAGCTTCCAATCGAAAAATTTATATTAAAACACAGGGTCCGAGAGACCCACTGCAACTCAGGCAAGGGCAAAAAGTTACATGGCTCACTAAGGATTAAGATTACATAAAAAACATATAAATATTTACCTTTGGTATTGACTTTTCGGTATCTCTTCGTAGATGGTTCTTCATTTCTTGTGAGACATCGCGTTGATCGTTTTTGAGGTACAGACTTACTAATGTACTTAGGACAATTAGGGAAGTTTGATGGATATGCATCTGACGTTAATGCCCAGCGATCTCGTGGAATTTCTACTTTCTCTCCATTTATAACATGGGAGTAGGTTTTTAAAATAAATCTACTCGCAAAATGTACGTCACAAACATAACATTTACTTGTTAGCTTCTTGTCGTCTCGTGAAATGCATCGCATCCACTTCTCAATCTTATCGCTAGGAACACGGAAGAAATGTCTCTTCTCGTTCGATGACTTATATCCTGCCTTGCATCCTGGCACAAAGCACGTTGGCATTTTTATGTAGCTAAAAAAAACAATTATTATAGGTCGAAATCACTGAGTTCTGTATATCCAAAGCAAGAACAAGGCTCTTCTGCCAACAGTGGCGCCAACTAGCGGCAAAAATTGGCTCTAGCTAAGTTTGAACTATGAGTCGAAAGACCAGTTAATCTACCGACTCTGACTGTACCGAGCCTTGATGAACCGTCATGTCAAATACAAACACATCACATCACATTACATGCAACGGATCGGCTCGGCATCAATCAAATATGGAGATTTACAGATTAGTCTTCAAATATCAAAAAGGAGGACACTTTTCGAGGGAGGACAGAACTTACAAAAGGAGGACGGTTGGTCACCTTAGCAATATTCTTATTTTTAAACAGGCTTGCAGATGCTTACTGGGTTCAGAAATTTCAATGCGCCTGTTGTTTGAAGATCCTTAACGCTAGACATGCCTATACGACGCAGCAAAGACATTAGGCATAGCTCACAGAGTTTGAGAAAAGCCACACCATTGGACAGAGGTCAGCAGGACGGCAGTTTTACCAAAATGTCCGCCATATGGGCCGTTCTAACATGACGGTGAGGATGACCGAGGCGATTAAGGCGAACCTACCGATCTTGTGAACCGAAATCGAATCCACACAGCAGGAAAAAAAACTCCATTAATTTTTCGGGGGTGATCTGTCCCAGATGTTAGATTCCTCATCAACGGCCTTACCCATTGTGGGTTTAAGACAACGCAATACATGGGCGATCTGCCAAGGGAAGGAACCCTTCCAGGACGACTTAAGGGAGATGTTGTAACGGTCGGGTGTAACTTGATCTGAGTGTCAGGTCAGGGGTGAAAATTCCTACATACTTTCGTGGTCGGGGAGCTGAGTTCTTGTGCAGTCGTCACCCCAGTCAGTTGTATCCGAGAGTGAATAAAGTTAATTGTTAATTAACTATGTGTTTTATGTGAAACAGTGTCGAAAACAAACTCGATATAAAATTGGCGACGAGGAATAATATACAGACTTGCCAGCAGAAATTACAATTCGATATAAAAAGCCGGAAATGTCGTTCCCAGGAACATCAACCAGTGGAGTTCGTTTCGAACCATTCAAGATGGACAGCCAGTGGAAAACTTACAAGGACCGCTTTAATTTTTGCTTGAAGGCAAACCAGATTGAAAATGACCAAGATAAGTGTGCTTTATTTTTTACTGTATGCGGTGAAACTTTATATGAACTTGTAGTCACACTCATAGCGCCGAAAGAAACGACACAAGTTAACTTCAATGAAGTAATTACTGCTCTTGATAGCCATTTTAACCCGAAACCTAGTGAAATTGTCGAATCGTTCAAATTTAACCAGAGGTCGCAAAAACCGGGAGAGAGTATCAACGACTATGTCGCGGAACTACGGAAAATTGCAATGAATTGCAACTTCGGCGCCTCACTAGAGCGTATGTTAAGAGATAGGCTAGTGGCAGGTTTAAGGGATAAAGGAATACAACACGTGTTATTGGCGAAAACGGACACTACTTATAAGGCCATTTTGGATGCAGCATTGGCAGCAGAGGCAGCGTCTAACGATGTTAGCCAGCTTGGGTCAGACGGAAACAACACCCAAGTGTATAACTTAAAGGCGGACTACAAGAGAAAGAATCAGCCGGCCATATTACGCTGTTTTCGATGCACCGGAAGTCATAACCCGAATAATTGCCGATTTGCTCAGGTAATCTGTAACTTCTGCAGAAACAAGGGACACATAGAAAAGGCGTGTATCACGAAACAAAAGAGTGGACAAAGAAAATTTGCAAACCAGGGAAGAAACCAAATTGGGGCACCACGGAAAGAGATATCCAGCCAGAGAGCCAAAGTACACCGAATTGAGGAACATAAAAATTTGATGTCTAACCAGGTCGAGGAATATACATCTCTATTCAAAATACAGGGAAGTAAGATACCACCCTTAAAAATCTTACTCAAGATTGAAAATATACCAATCCTGATGGAAATAGATTCAGGGGCTGGGTACACTGTAGTGAGCGAACAGACCTTAAAAGAAATCAAAATCCAGCGAGACAAGTTAGAGCCGGAAGAAGTCAAATTACAGACATGGACTGATCAGAATCTGGAGGTAGTGGGTACTACAATGGTGAGGGTACAATTTAAAGGAAAAATTAGGAATCTGCCATTGTTAGTAATTAAAGGAAATGGACCAGGACTTATTGGAAGAAATTGGTTTGAACCATTAGGAATCAGAATAGAGGGACTTTATCACCAACATGATGCAGACGATCTGATACAAGAATTCCAGCATTTATTCAATAATTCAGAAATGGGTCTATTTAGAGGCGAGGCAGTCAGTTTAGCGATAAATAAAGAAGCTAAGCCTATTTTTATGCGGGCAAGACAGGTTCCTTTTGCATTGAGAACAAAGGTAGAACAAGAGTTGAATCGACTTCATCAGTTAGGAGTTATAGAACCAGTTAGAACTTCTAAGTGGGCCACTCCTGTGGTACCCGTTGCAAAACCAGATGGAAGTGTACGTTTATGTGGAGATTACCGCTGCACTGTAAACAGAGAGGCAATAAAAGTAGATGTATACCCATTGCCGGCCATTAACGATATACTTGCTTCACTATCTGGTGGAAAGGTATTTGCCAAGCTTGATTTCAAGGAAGCGTACTTCCAATTTCCTGTGGACCAGGAGTCGTCTGAGATTCTGACTATCAACACATGCAAGGGGTTATACAGAATGAAAAGGTTACCATTTGGAGTGAGTAGTTGTCCAGCTATTTGCCAGAGAGAGATGGAAAAGATCGTAGGAGGTATTCCAGGGACAATTGTGATGATAGATGATATACTTGTCATGGGACTCAATGAAGAAGCCCTACATCAAAAGTTGAGGAAAATTCTTAACCGGATTTCAGAAGCTGGACTAAAACTAAACGAAAACAAATGCCTATTCAAGACTAACCAACTTAAATTTTTAGGATATTTGATAGATGCTCAGGGCGTTCGGCCCACACCGGAGAAAATTGCGGCGATCCAACAGGTTCCGGAACCGAAAAACAAACAAGAATTACAAGCATTTTTGGGATTTGTAAACTTCTATGATAGATTTTTGAAAGATAAAGCAACCGAAGCTGAACCCTTATATAGACTCCTTGATAAAAACAAACAATGGATCTGGAAAAAAGAACACAGCAAAGCATTCGTGAAAATAAAAAAGATGTTAACACCAGAGACATTATTAATCCATTATAATTTAAATAAACCAGTAGTATTATCCTGTGATGCTTCACCATATGGAGTGGGAGCAGTCCTTTCACACATATTACCAGATGGATCCGAAGCTCCTATATACTTTGCATCGAGGACACTTCACCCAGCAGAAAGAAATTATTCACAATTCGAGAGAGAAGTATTAGCTATAATCTTTGGCATTACAAAATTTCATAATTACCTAGCTGCCCGAAATTTTACTATATATACGGATTGTAAGCCAGTTGTGGGCCTTCTGAACCCTGCTAAACCAATTCCTGATTTAATCTCACCCAGAATGATTCGTTGGTGTTTAAGATTAGCAGCATACTCATATAAGATTGAACATCGTCGGTCAGCAGAGATGACTAATGTCGATGCATTATCTCGTATACCAACTACTGTGGAAGACAAGACTATCCCTGAACCAGGAGAGATATTCCTTATATTTGAACAGCCAGAATTGCCCATCACATCTCAGGAAGTAAGCAGAGAAACAAACAAAGACTCAGTGTTAAAAAGAGTTGAACATGCAATCTTACACGGATGGCCACTGAGTAGTCCAGAAGAACTTATGCCTTTTTCTAGGCGAAAACTAGAACTTTCAATTCACCACGGTTGCATTTTATGGGGACAAAGAGTAGTTATCCCTAGAACCTTGCAACCACAGCTATTACACCTGTTACACTCCACACATGAGGGTATGTCTAGAATGAAAAGAACAGCCAGAAGCTATTTTTGGTGGCCTGAAATGGACTCCCAAATTGAAGAGACTGTATCGATGTGTAGAAAATGCCAAGAACAGAGGTCAAACCCAACCCCAGTTAAGGATACTCATTGGCCATCACCCTCGGGACCCTGGGACCGAGTACACATTGATCATGCAGGACCACACTATGGACATACATATTTTATTCTAGTGGATGCTTATTCGAAGTGGGTGGAGGTAGAAGAAGTACAAACGCAGTCAACCCAGGAAACCGTGAAATTATTGAGGAGAATATTTAGTACACATGGACTACCAAATACAATTGTATCAGACAATCACCAAAGCTTTAAATCCCATGAAATGGAAGAATTTATACGTAAAAATGGGATACAGCACATATTTACCCCTCCATATCATCCCTCTTCCAACGGACAAGTAGAGAGACAAGTGCAAACTATAAAGAGGAGAATTGAAAAATTACATCACAACCAAGAAAAAACTGAAGTGTTGCTCCCCAGACTTTTGTTTAGCTTACGCACAACACCTAGTAGTACTACAGGTAAAACGGCAGCAGAACTGTTGATGGGAAGAAGACTACGTACCATCTATGATCGACTAAATCCACACCTATATAAGGATAGAATAGAGGAAACAAGAATACGAGAATTCCAGATAGGAGACAACATCAATTACAGATGCTATAGAGACGCAAAGAAGTGGAAACCAGGTAAGGTGACAAAGAAGACCGGACCATATACATACATGATAGCTTCACCAGAAGGAACTATAGAAAGGAGACATATTGATCAACTGATAGCTCGAAGAGAACAACCACTCCAGAACAGGCAACATCCAGTTTCTCAGAATAACCAACATCCAGCTCCCCAGAATAATCAACATCAAGACAAAGGACCACCTGTTAGAAAGAGCTCTAGAACACGGACACTACCTGCACATCTCCGAGACTTCGTTTTAGAGGGGGAAGATCTGTTGTAACGGTCGGGTGTAACTTGATCTGAGTGTCAGGTCAGGGGTGAAAATTCCTACATACTTTCGTGGTCGGGGAGCTGAGTTCTTGTGCAGTCGTCACCCCAGTCAGTTGTATCCGAGAGTGAATAAAGTTAATTGTTAATTAACTATGTGTTTTATGTGAAACAGTGTCGAAAACAAACTCGATATAAAAGGAGAAATGACTTATTTTCCTTTTGTTTAGGGTGGCGTAGCGTGGGTGTCAGCCGCCCGGAGCGGAGGAAAATTTCGCCGCCCCCTTATTTAAGTATTTTACAAGATATTATTATTTATTGTGAAATTTTGCCGCCCCCTATAAGTGCCGCCCGGGGCGGGCCGCCCCTGCCGCCCCCACTACGCTACGCCACTGGTTTAGGGTTAGACACGCGAAGAAAACCCGGCCATATATGCCAGCCCGTAGGTGTGGTGTGAACAAGGAACCAACTGCAGTATTCCGTGATTTTATTCAGTCTGCCACTGGTAGACTTCCCACTGTTGGGGAAAATGGATCATCAAGAAAATGATCATTAGACAAGCATGAACAGATGCAGCGACGTCTTTGTCCATCATCCAGAGACAGATGCAAGTTTGCTACAGAACTCTGCTCTTTCAGTACCATTGGCAAAAGCAAATTTGCATTCATGAAAACTGGTACGCATCCTGTCACTTTTTAAAATTTTATTTAAAGGAATAGAGAGGTTGTCTGTTTAGAAACTGACTTTACCTATATAGTAGTAGTAGATGTGAAGTGGAAGTAAGAAGAGGAAAAGATAGTATTTAGGGAGGGAAATATTGAAGGTAATGGGAACCATGGGCGCCTGCATCGCCTTTATTAATAAACGAAAATACAAATACAAATAAGAATACAGGTAAAATTTACATAAATACTAGCTGACCCGGCCACGCGTTGTTGTGGCTCAAAATGTATCTATTATAAATGTATCACACTTCCCCCGTGGGGAGAATTTCAAAAAATCCCTTCTTAGTGTACATTCTCTTGACGTACCCTATTAAAACGCAATCAAAAACGCATCTAAAATAGTATAATAAAAGCCGAGTTCTTCACAGTAAGCCTTAATCCCGTCATTTTTCCCGCTGGGGAATATCGAAAAATCTCTTTTTAGTGTATATTCTGTTGACGTAACCTATTAAAACGCAATTAAAAACGCAAAAAACCGCATGTAAAATAGTATAATAGAAGCCGAGTTCTTCACGGTAAGCCTTAATCCCGTCCATCTCCCCCCACTGGGGGGGATTTCGACATGTATATTATATAAAAACACGTGCGTATTCGAATGCAACGTTGTGTCAAAATTTCAAAGGAATCGGTAGGAACAAACGAACGTTATATTTTATTTATATAGATAGATAGAAAATGATCTGCTTCAGTCCATTCTCACAGAAAAGCATAATGCCTCACAGAAAAGCAAACTTAGGTCGTCGGAAGTTAGCGCCATCTGTTGGACATAAAAGCCTTAATCCATATATAAATATATTTTTGAAAGGGGGAAATGGTGTAGGGGTATGAAAAATAGATAGTAGCCGATTCTCAGACCTACTGAATATGCATATAAAATTTGGTAAAAATCGGTAAAGCCGTTTCGGAGGAGTACGGTAACTAACATTGTGACACGAGAATTTTATATATAAGATATAAAGCTATACAAAATAATGGCGCGAGAAACATTGAATATACAGTATACAATGGTCGTATCCTGTCACTGACTTCGTTTGTAGTAGTGTTTCTCATTTCCCGGTCTTTTGCTTGTCCCGGGATTCCGGGATAAAACTGAACTGTTTCCCGGGATCCCGGAATAGAATTAATTATTTTTAAGATATACAAAATATCTTGAAATCAAATGATATAATTATTTTTAATTTTTTACAGTATTTTAATACGTTCTGCAACCTCCAAAACCCTATTAACAATACTGTGTAAGATATATATTAAAAATTACCGTTGAATTTCGTAGAAATTTTCACAAATAGAAAAAATTTATTAAAGTTTGTTGGAAAATGTTTACAACAAAAATGTCTTTGAATTGAGCTGAAAATTTAAAGAAAAAATGAACTTAGATCAAACTTCTAAGCTAAAAGGTAATTTTCGTTATTTAAATAAAACAATACAAAATATTGTACATTTTTATAATAAGATTTTAAAAGGCAAAGATGGTCAATACTCCAATCACTCGATCTGGTTCTTATTTAACTAATGAAAAGTCCCGCTACCGAGAATACTTTTTCCGCTTCAATTCATGTGGGTGGAATCGTATTTAATGCATTTAAGAGAAAACGGATGTTATGCGTTTTTTCATCTGTAGCCTGGAAGAATTCTATTTCGTTTTCGAGATTGTAGTACTTCTTTTGTTCTCTAGTATTCTTGATTTGTCTACCTGGGCTGCTTTAATAGAAACATCAAGCTTATAGCCCGATAATTCGGCAGTTCGTTCGTCTTTAATAATCAGGTTTATGAAGAAAAACGTCATACTTGCATACTTCGTACTCGTTTGTATCTTTGCCCAATTTGCACAACCCGGCATTACGCAGTTATTCAAGCTACTGATGGTTAAAAATTAAGACAGCATAAGCACAATTATTCCAGATATTACAGGTTCTGAATAGTAAAGAATTTTCAGAGTCCTGCCACAAATAAGCTACATATTGATTATTGACCATTTGTGACATGTCATAACGAGCAAAAATTTAAAAAACTGATAAGTAGGTTTAAAATTAATAAATACAAATGATTCTGACAGTTTATGAGTTAATTATACTTTCTATTTGCAAAATTTCCTCAACCTTAACACAAAATAAGAAAAAAAGTAAATTTTTAAGAAATTTGCGGAATTTCCCGGGATGAGAAAAATTTCCCGGGTTAAAAAACAACCGGGATCCCGTTTGAGAAACCCTAGTTTGTAGTATGCCGCCCAGAGAAACATGAACTACGAATTAGCAGTTCATGTTTCTCTGACACGGCACCACTATCGTCTTTAGCGACAAATCCCGCTTTCGTTTAGGAAAATCTAGCTACCGTCTGGGGACCACTATTAAGTGCTTCGATTCCTCCTTTACTATTGAGTGCCGTAGCACACTGCTGTTGGCGTGTGCTACTGCACTGTTGGCGCCCTGGTCTGGGATAGTGTATCTTGTATCACAGTTGGTCACCCTCTAGTAACGATACAAGAAACATCGATGGCACAGCGGTATATTTAGGAAATTCTTTGCCTCGTGTATTGCGTTACATAACAGGACTACAAACAGCCATTTTCCATAATACTGTAGTCACATATTATCATTATTACATTTGCACTAATAACGTTTTAGTCGATTTAAGACGTATTATTTTTTAAGACAAAAGCACCCTTTCCTGTCAAGAAATATTAATATAAGTAACTATATTAAAGAAAGATAGACCCTCCAAAAATAATTAACGTATAATTTCAAAACTGGCAACACGTATCTATTTCAAAAATGGCGACACTGTGAAAGTATGCTTAGAAATTTGGTAATGCAAAGACGTTTAAGATGTCGACGAGACTGTGAGTTGGAGCATCAATATAGAATTTAATTGTCTTATTAAAATAAAACGTTTATTTGACTTTTTAATTTAAACAGATATCCTCTCTTCGTGAAAGGAAATCCTCAGTTAAGAATTTTTCTTCCCAATTTTTGGATGAAACTGGTGAAACCCTTGCATCCAGTTCCACCCAATGAAGTGCATTTCATGGTTCCTTTACAGTAAGAAATTATTACAATTAAACGTGCTCTGTTAATTAAAAATTGTAGTAGTCAAGGTTTGTCTAACATTCCACGTGTATGGTCTTTTTTCATGTCTAACATTTTATATACAGATAACTGCATCCAGTTATTTTTTCTGAATTTACATCTATTTAGTTGGAGGATTTTACTAACTAAAATTAGTTTATAGTTAGTAAAATTACTTATGTATAATTTTATGGTACTGTTACTGTGTGAATTATTTTAAAATTCTTACAGGATGACCAGCCATGACATTAAAAGTTACTTAGAAAAAATATATAAAATACCTGTAATGAAAGTAACTACCAAAGTATGGGCTGGTGAGTTTTGCATTCACTTTTGTTTATTTAAAAGAATATTTGGTTTAAAATTTTAAAAAATTTATATTTAAAAAAGTTTAATGTAATTTGTTTTTAATTAAGTAGAAAGCTGATATGTATATATAGTAGGCTTTTGCTAATCTGGTCGTTCCTTGCACAGAGGGGTGCTGGATTACTGAGACTGTATGGACCTTGATGCAATGAATGATGTAGCTTGTCACTCTAGTACAGTGTTTCTCAAAGGGGGTGATATCGCCCCAGGATGGGCGATTTTTCTATGTTGGGGGCGATTAGTAACAATTTATATTTTGGGGGGTGAAAAACAACTTTCTGGGGGCGATATAGTAAAACATTATATTAAGAATAATTAGATATTTTATTCATTATATCGTACAATAATTAAATAAATAGCGTTCCTATAATCCTTTTCCTTCTACTTTTAACCCTTTTTGTACCGTCCAAACAAAGAAATCGGTTACAATTAACACAAAAAGGTGACTTGCGATTACTTTTGACAAATTTCAAACCAAAGATAAACAAATTGGCTCAACTTCATCAGCCTCAAGGTACACACTAACAATAATTTTTCTGTATACTTAAACATTTTGGTTAATGTTACCCTTGGTGCCAAGATGGCGGCTCGTCTCCGATTCCAGCAAGGAAACAGTGGGACGCACGTTCTAACCTAACCTATTCTAATAATTTGGTTGCTAATAATTATGGTAATTTATTAGAATAGGTTGGGTTAGGTTAGGTTAGAACATGTGTCCTACTGTTTCCTTGCTGGAATCAGAGACGAGCCACCATCTTGGGACCAAGGGTTACATTAACCAACATTTTATATTCAATAAAAATGTTATATTTTATTATATTTGTTAAATTGTTAACACTTATTAGATTTTAATATAATTAACAAAATTAAAAAACATATGTATTCTGAGTAAATAAATGTTTAATTTTTTACAAAGTATATAATTATCAAATAAACTAATAAACCCAATAAAATTTTTTTGAAGTGAAGGGGGCGATACTACGTAACGGTTTTATTGAAGGGCAACGATTCGTTAGAGGTTGAGAAACGCTGCTTTAGTATAAACTCTTTTTGCAGGAAGGCTGATAAAATAATATGGTGTGCTGAAATGTAATACTGTACACAGAAAATGAAACCCAAGTAAAGGAATGTGTAACATGAATGTTTTTATGAAAATGAAGTGCATAGACTCTTGGTAATCTGGCATAACCTCCATCTGTAGCCTATTATTGTATTTTTTTAAAAAAGTTTAATTTTAAATCTAAAATAGTTATTGATTTGAATCAATTTTTATTAAAGTCTGTCTATGGAAAGAATCAACTTGGATATTAACCAATGAGCATCAGCCATTGATTACTTAGTTGTGGCAAGTTACTTCTGGTTTCTTCCTTATTTGTTAAACATGTCATTGCCATTGTAAACAGTGTTATGAAAGCTTCTCATTCTGGTATTTGAATACGAGGAAGTTTGCTATAGTAGTTAATTAATTG
Organism: Centruroides vittatus; assembly: GCF_030686945.1. Lineage (NCBI taxonomy): Eukaryota > Metazoa > Arthropoda > Arachnida > Scorpiones > Buthidae > Centruroides > Centruroides vittatus. Next base: position 2,611,622 of record NW_027121927.1, read on the forward strand.
TAAAGAATCATACACTTAATGAATGCTATAAAAAAATTAACATATTAACAGAAGTCATTTTGCTGTCTAGTCAGAAAAAATAAAATAAAATTCACATATTACCTGACATACTAAGCAAAGTGTTGACATCATTAGGGAATATTCTGATTGGTTTAACAGAAGTGACATTACACATGACGTTGCTTTCAAATTGATTCTTTCCGTAGACAGACTACAAAAAGAAGAGATTTTGTAAGACAAATTTATTTCTAATGTAAAAGTCTATAAAGCTTGCAACAAGATTTGGCCATTTAAATTTCAGATGTCAAATTTAACATTTATTAATAGAAATGTGTTTTTATAAACATTTGATTGTCTTCAACCATCAGATAAGAATATGGAGAATGTTTATCATGTCTTGTCAAAATATAAACACTTTTAGTTTTAGATCAGCAAAAAGTAGGTTTTTCTATTTGTTTAATACAGTGAAGGAAATAAATGGTAACTTTGTATTACAGAAATATCTAATTAATAAATTATTTTATAATTGAAAATTTTAAATGCAGCTATCAAAATTGTTAATATTTAAAAAAAACTAATATCTATTTTATTTTAAGATACAAACCTAGCAATAGTTATAGATATCCCTCAATAAATTTGTAATTAATTAAAAGTTTAGAAATTAAAAAAGTTTTGAAATTGACTAGCCCATGGCCATTGACATTGAGATCAAAATTTATTTTTATAAATGTTATATTTTTATAACATATATAAGCACTAAGCCTTAATGTTGCACATTCTCCAAGAATAAATGTTTTTATTTATTAACAATATTAAGGTGAATATATTATTACATGTTTTTATTAAACATTTATATAAAGAAAATTAAACATTTTACACACAAAATTAAATTTATGTTTGTTGTTATGATTCCATTTAAGACACACTTTGATATTCCAAATCATTTATATTTTTTTTAGGTGAAATTAAGAAAAATGAATATTTTGGTCATCTGAGACAGGAAGAGGACTACAGAATGGCATATGTTGTATTAGTAAGATATATACTTTGTTTGTTTACTACTATAAAAAAAATGTAGCTTTTACAATCAGCATTATCAAATTTCTTTCTGATAAACCTAATGAAGCTACTGATGAATCCCATCTTTTTAAGGACAAAACCCACTAATATTTACCAGTACTAAAATTATATAAAGCAAAAAATTTAATATTTGTAACATAAACTGCAAAATCATAAGTTTAGAAAGCCTTCTATATCATGCTGCTGACAGGAACTCATTAATATTTAAAGTAAGGATGACATTTAGAATATATATTTTATGTTACAAGAAACATGCATGAGTTTTCAGTAAAAACATTTTTTTAAAGATAAAACATAAAGTGCTTTAAAACTCCCCAAATGTTTACCAAACTTATGCATCATTTCTTTTTCATATTGCCATTATGCTGTTATACATTTGTATAAATCCTGGGCAAAATCTTAGATTTATAATTTCAAAAATTAATTCCAAGTTCTTAATTTTTTAGTTTCAATTTTGTTCTCAATTTAATGAAGAACTAGAGTTAGGCATTAGGCGCCATCTCTTGCTAAATTTAATAATTAGAATTTTAATTAAATAATTTAAATAAATTTAGGCCTAACTGGAAGAAAAGAGTCGGCCCGAAGCGGGACTCGAACCCGCAACTTCTGCTATCTGTGCAGACACGTTACCAGTTACGCTACCCGGACCTTCGGTCTGATTATTTAATTAAAATTCTAATTATTAATGGAGAACACCTCACCTTCAAGCCTGATAGCACTTTCACTTTTATTTGAAATAAATTACAAAAAATTATTCCATGCTTTTAACAAGACCTATAATACAGTAGAGAGTCGAAAATCGAAATCAATTGGGGACTGGGATTGTGCAGATTAGTCATTTGTTCCAATTACCAATTATGTACAAAAAAATACATTAACCTGTCCGATGTTCAAATTTTTCTCCATTGCGTGTCGCTTCGTGTTGAATTTTTCTCCATTGCATGTCGCTTCGTGTTGAATTTTCGTCGATTTTAAGTCTAACGAAAATTTTTATAATAATAATCGAGGCTATCGTATCGTTAAAAATTATTTCTGCATTTTGTACAAACAAAATAAATATATTGAAGAATATAAAAACATGAAAATTATACTTTAGAAGTAAATTTAGTATCAAAAACGTTCGATTCAGCACGACACAGTCCGACTGAAAATCGTGCCGATTACCGGCGATTCCGATTAACAACTCTCTACTGTACCTAACAGTATATATAAATAAATTACATCACACTAATTTAAAAATAATTAATTTAATTCATATTGTTAATGAAGCTAAATATCTCCAGTAAAAAGAAGTCGCAGGAATTAATAATTATTCAGTGTATTTATAGATAGTCTGTAAAATTTGAAACCAACTAGTACAAAGATATTTTTGGAACTAAAGTTTAGTTCCAAACAGTTTTCTATTTTTTACACTACTTTAGCCTATACATTGTCTTTTTGCTATCATTCTGAGATTTTCATTTCATCATTTGGTAGATGAACACACAACAATAGTATATGTTTTCAAACTGTTTTATGACATGAATAAATTTCTTTTTAGAACAAATTACTCCTATTGGCCTAGGCTTTCACATGTACAGTACATATTGTCAGTCTCAGATTTTAGTGAAAAACTAAAAAACAAGAGAATAATTCAAATGCAATGAAAAAGCTACAGGTGGTTTTTGTCAGATTTTGTGCTATTTAATTCTTATCTATTCTTTTTTTTTTTTTGTTTCTTTTTTTTTGTATTGGAAGTACTGTGAAAATTAGGGCTCTGGAGTTGGAGTCGGGAGGAATTTCTGGTCAGAGGAGTCGGAAAAAAATGTGTCGACTCCGGCATTTTAAATTTAATTGTATTTATTTTCATTTAAATAAAAAAAACTAAAAAACATTTTTAAAAATTAGAAAATTTATTTTATATTTTGTTTATAATTCATTTATTTCAAATACAAAATGCAACAATTTAATTTATTAAACTACTGATACATATTTTCTTTGTTGTATTTGTGTTTAGTAGTTAAATTATTTTAACCCAATTGAATTTGAATATTTTTGATTCATTCCTTTATTATCCCTGTTCTAAATGAGTACTCTATTTTTCTGAATGAGCTAGACTAATTGATCAGAGTATATATTTTTCTTTTTTGAACAAGGGGCTGAAGTAGCTAGATCGCACACTTTTTAGTTGGACTAACTTTTCTGGAAAAGTGAAATTGAAGTGCAAAAGCTGTAGAATAAGATATGTAGATGTAGAATTTTATTGTTCCCCCTTTTTTCTCTTAGTAAATATTTGTTAAAAATTAATTTTTTTATACAAATAAATATTGTAAGTTAGTATTTTTAATATTTAACTATAAAAGTATTTGGGGGAAAAGCCCAGGGCTCTTTTCAGAGTTCAGAGTAGGGTACCCCTATGAGCGCCTCTGCCCCCCATAAAATGACTTGGTATTTAATTTTGCCGGAGTCGGCCTACTAAAATTATTAGGAGTTGGATTCGGGTGTTTTTTTACAGACTCCACAGCCCTGGTGAAAATATTGAATTTTTTAATTTTTTTTAACCCACTAAAAATCATACAAAATGCTTTTCAATAAAACTTAATTACCCAATAAAACTTATTACCCAGCAGAATTTCTGCTAAATTTTGATATTGCCAGTAGGTTTGATGGATTTTCTACTAAACTAGCAACTCTGTCTACATTTAAAAAAAATACTATTAAGTGAATTGGAATATAAAAAACCATACACTATATTATTTATATTATTCTTAATAATGTAAATTTATCTAAATAAATTTAAATTTTTGAATGATAAACTAGACAAATTTTGTTCTTGTAATTAGTATGATTTATTCATTTATTCTTAAACCCTTTCTTAGAAATTCTTTTAACTTACATAGCATATTAAATTTAAAATGTTCCTAATTTGTGTACCATTCACAAACAACAGTCAAATTACATACTACTATATTCATGTATATCTGTAATAATCTCATTTACATTTTAAATATAAATTTAAACTCCATAATCAATTAATAAAAATGCTATGCTATGCCCACTAAAATTTGTACAAAATGCTTTAGTTTTATTGCTATAAAAATGCAATAAAACTAAAGCAGACAGTGTTATATAAGTTATTTCTTAGATGTTACTTAGGTTCTGTTTTGGACACCATACGGCCTAGCAGTTAAAGTGACAGCCCATCAATCTGGAGGACCTGGGTTGAATCCAGACAGGTCAAAAAACCATAGGAATTTTTTAGGTGTAGTCTGTTTGGATATTTTGGATCCCATCCCTCATCACCAGACCTCCCCACAGTTGACTTGGCCAAATCCATAATGGATTTTCTAAAATATTTTATCCTGTGAACACTGAGGGCCTTTTTTTTATGAAAGCAGAATATTTTTTAAAAACTCTTTTTGCCTTATAGGCACTAATAGAGCCTATTTTAGCAAGTCCATTATGGGTTTGGCCAAGCCAACAGTGGGGAACTATTAACTGTGATAATTTTTTTTTATCAAAACAGTTAATAATTCATTATAACATGCATTGCAACTAATCATTAAATAAGATACAGAAAAAAGAATGACTCCAAAAGATTTGAATCATATCTGACAAACACATAGCCAATTAAAGCATTTAGAATACAGCTATTATAAGCAGTGAGAGGCTGAAATTATTCCTTTGTTTTGAGAACGTATTCAATAGCTAGGGAAAATTATAAAATATGATTAAAGTAATTTGATCAAAATAATTTAAACTATAATGAAATTCAGATTTTTAAAGTCATTGAAATAAAAAAACTTTCAAATCATCTTTTATGAGTTTAATGATGAATAATTGTTGTTTTCTAGTTTTTAAAGATCTATCTATTTATTTTGACAAGTTGTTAAAACTTAGGCACCACATAATCTAAATCAATCAAAATTTTCTCATGGATCATCATCAGTCCATGAGAAAATTTTGGTGGTCCGTGGAGGAGAAATTTGGACATTGATTGACTCAAGGTTACATAAGCATAGTATTATGAAAGAAATGCAAAATGCTTGTTGCTTTTTCTCACTTATTGGGTTTTTTTTACTCCAATCTAAAACCAAATATGAATGACTGTTATCAATAAATAATGTGATGCTGATCCACCTGTTGTCTGGCCTTCCATAATCTCCAGAAAGGAGTTAGTTAGATCAATGTCCAGACCGGATGTGGAAAGATTAGGGACAGGAGGCCCATATTAACTATATACGAACCTCCGGCTTGTACCAGAAGTCACGTTAGTTTGATTCAGAATTTTCCCCCCCGAACGGAGATAGATGAGCAGCACGATATTGCCAGCAGGAAAAGTATAATGTACAGGGACAAGATTCCGCTTAAAGAATTGAGAACATTATGTCGAAAAATTAATGCCTGGCTTTGTCACGATGTCACGATAAATAATTGCTCGTTAGAATTAGTTTAGCTTGTTTCGTTACGGCGATCTGTGGAGGGGGATGCATCCCAGGAGGACTTATGGGATACTTTCCATTCCACGCAGGCTAGTGCTGTAAGGTGCTGCAGTAATGATATAGCGCGAAATAGACATGCTGTATCATTGTCACAGTTATTCGGTGAATATAATAAGATATATTTTTTAAAAATATATATCCTTTCTTTGTAAGAATTAGATTGTTTATTATTTTCTTAAATTTTTTCTAATAGATGACGCTACGTGTAAAGCCAGCAAATCTAATGTAGATAGAAATTAATTAATTTACAGAAATCCAATCGATATTTATGACATTATCTCAGAAGTGTGTTAACGTAAATGCCGAATTTCGTAGTAATTGGTCGAACGGCCTAGAAATGTGTAGCCAACAAACAAATATCCTCATTTAAAATCGTTGATTCATTAGGCTATATATATCAAACTTTACATTATAAAGATACTTAATAGTTTTTAATTATGTAATGTCTCCTACCAGTAATTTTCAGAATGTGGTTGAGACATGATGTTTGCAGTAGCTTTAGCGCAGTTGAGTGGACTTCATTAAGTAAGAAACTCAATACTAAGAATGATTCCCTTGAGAGATTTTCTTACGTAATCTTCGAATCAATGATGGTAGAATAATTTTTTTTTTTTTTTCCAGCCTAGAGAGTATAAATTCGAATTTCCCGAGTTGTTTCCGACTGAAAAGAAGAAAGAAGAAGAAAAGGAATTGAAAGATTTCGACAAGAGAGTGAAAGAATACAGCAAGAATATCCAGAACGAAAATAGAACGGATCTTCCATCTTGGTTTAGCATATAGAGACTATTCGTAGGAATATTTAAATAGAGCAGAATTCTTTCTTTGTGTTATTTGAGAGAACATTTTCAATTGATAAACTAAATAAAAATAAATAAATAAAATTTGGAACGCGATTCTTGTCTTGCGTTAATATTTACGAGTCTGGAAAGAGAACGTACGTTTTTATCACAGAAATAATCACACTATATTCGGTCTTAAAATAATACAATCGAATTATCATCATTGCGGATAAAATGGAAAAAGAATGCAAAGATTTGATCTCGGGACGGTCACGAAATGGAAGAGATCAAGGCAGTTTCAGGAAATGGGCATCTCTCGAACAGAAGAATAAAGCAAATCTGTGGATTTGCTTTATTATTTGCTTTGATTTGATTTGTAAAATTATAAATCAAAAGGCAATTTAGAAGAGTAAATTTATAGTGTATCGATCTAACGAAAATAGCGTAAGCAGAAACACCACGATTTTAGTAAGATCAATTTACCAGCTAATTGATTCTGTCCTACTTGAGAAAAAATCCCACGGGCGACTTTAGGGGCGAGAAAAACATGAAAACTATTCATGACGTAAATTCAAAAATAAGGGGGCCTTCATGCACTCATTGGGAGTGACCCGAGTGGTAAAGGACGGCCTGGACATAATTTCTTTCATCTGTTCGTATATTTCTTCTATCTCTTCATCTGAATGAGAGCTGATATGCATATATACTTGAATGAGTACCAGATCGTTTGGTTCCGCTTGTATTCTGACCATTATGATTGGCCACTTTCAGACTGCTCAAATGACAAAATCCATTTATGTTAAAATCGAGATATTTAAGGGTTTGCGTTTTAATAAATTTAAAAATATTGGTAACTAATAAAATGGTATGCTTTTTGTGTTTCTAAGGGTGTATAATTTATCAACCGAATTATTATTTTTTAAACAATGTTAATAATGCTATGTTTTTGATGGCTATAAAAAGATGGCTACTGGGATAAGTACCTATGATTGAAAGGCTAAATAAAGTAGTTGTTAACAAAATCAATGAGTTAAAAGCAATTTTTAATAACAACTAAGCATATCTTATTTTTAAGAAGTTATTAATATTTATCACAAGTGTGAACTTTTTAAAAATTCTTTGTCACTTAAATCGGTACGTTTAAAATATGACAATACATTTGAGGAAGTTCCTATTGGTTGCCTCATGTTTCCCACATTTCAAGTGATTTTTAATGTTTGAATACCCACCATGAGTTACTGAAAGTTCATATTTCATTTCGGCAATACGATCACAGACTTTTTTTCAATCATCACTAAACACCATTGTAAAATAATTTTTGTATGGGAATGTAATCAGCAAACGTTAACGACGTCATATATTATAGTCTAGACCGAGTGCGCTGTTGATTTCAAAAAACTTTAACGCAGGGGTGGCAAACCTGATATATTGTAAGTGTTCCCCGACTTCAAAAAGATTGAGTACTACGGATATAAGCCCATAAGTTCAGCATGGCCAACAATTGGACGGCTGGGTGGTGAAGGACGGGGGCCGTCATATCCGGACGGACCATCTTGGGGATTTTTCGATCCCAACAGGTAGGCCGCCACCTTGACCGCTCGGCCATCCGGCCAAAATTATATTACATTAATAATTATTAATATACTGGCGATCTCGGCGCCACTGATTTCTCAATTGGTAGCCCTATCATTGATTGATCGGGCTATCGAGTTTCTTTAAGACTCGCACGAGAAAACCCTCCCTTGTTCTTTCCACGTGCAAAACAACGTGTTTCAAGATGACAAAACGAAGATTTCTCTGTAAAATAATTAAACTCTGTGGTTACCATTAAGACAATGACAAGAAATATGTTTAGAAAAAGTGAATGTTTGTGAATTTATGTAAATTTAAAACAGGATAAGTAAAAAGTTGCAATGGAGAATGTTGTTGCTAGAACGAATTTACAAATCGTCAGCAATAATTTAATTCATTAATTATACATTAATATAATTGTGAAGAATTTGGTTTATAAATTGCAAAAATTTCTGTGAAAATATCAATATACTGATTGACGAAACAATAAACAATCGACAATACAAATAATAAGAATGTAATATGACAATCGGGCGTCTTATTTGTTTGACTTCATTTAATGCGGACAGACGAAATTCGCGTCTCTCCGGACTAAATGGGGGAAGAAACCCAAATCCTCCGAGCCTTGACCTCCTCGTGGTGCCCCCGGGGTTATCTCCTTTCTGCCTCTCTCCCGTGGGCCGCAGTGCCGCATGTCGCACTCCCGGGGTCGGGCAGTGGGTCAGATTGGAATAATGCAAACAAGGCAGGGGGTACTCCTCCCCGTCGTGTCTCCACCTTGTCGTGGTGGGGAGGCTTGGTGATCTGTGCTGCAGTGTCTCGATGAAATTTTTCGTCAGAGTGTTGCGGCCGGATGCAACTAAGAGAGACACATGCCTGAACTTGGAAGGCACGGTGCAGAGGTAGCGTTCTGCCTCAAATTTAAGTACGCCTTGTCGGAAAAGACACATGGCTGCTGACAACCACCTTTTTTATTACTGGAATTTTATTACTTCAGTGTTTGCTATAACGATGTTTTACCTGTATATTAACCGTAATAATTATTTATTTCAAATACAATAAAAAATGTCGTTGGACAATAGATTTCACTTTGATTTCAATAAAAAGTAAAAATACCCTTTAAAAACAATTTAAAAGTCAAAATATATGCATAGTAGCAGATGAGCCCAGCGTTTCTCGGGCAAAAAATAACGATAGCGTATGATTAAGATTATTAGATTATAGTCGATCTTACATCTTTACACCGGGGAAAGAATTTTGGATATTTCCGTGGACCCTGTTCCTAAAACAAATTAGTTAGAAAACAAATGACGGACAATCTACTTAGTATTAAGTTTAACATATTTAGATTTTCATAGCTATGGTGAGAAACGTTTAAAATTTACAACAACCCTGTCGCGTTCTTTGAGGTACACTAGTGATGCCACAAGAGGCATTTGACATTGACCGGTACTGGCACCCTCGAAATTTGGCACGCTACCTAAGAAAATAATTTTCCTTCGAACGACACTAGATATTGGAAAATATCATAGGATGTTTGGGGGCAAAAAATCGATCTCCGAAAATCGGAAACTCGAACTCTGTACCATGGAAGAAATCCTGGCCTCTACAGAAACGTTTCGTATTCAAACAAAACGATTGATATCAAATTTTGATAGTGACTTCATCATCAATACAGATCAAACAGGTAAATAAAACTTTTAACTATAAATCAAGTACTTTATATTCCATTATTACATTCAATCAAAGAGTTAAGACTGATCATAATTTTGTTACATTTTCAGAATGTCAATACCGATCAAATTTCAATAGAACATTAACGGAAAAAGGAAGTAAAACAGTGTTCGTAAGAACATAAGACATGAACAAGGTTTCACACACACACACACAGCACAATACGGTATATCATCATTGGCGTAGCCAGGGTTTTGTTATGGGGCCTATAGAGACTGTAATTTTCTGGGGAGGGGCACCAGGTTAACTGAAGGCCGTGCTCACCCATGCCCCTTCCTGGCTACGCCCATTTATAACATTATTCGGAAAATTATTACCATATGTTTATATTTGTTTACAAGAGCCCACAGGTAATTTTGGGCCAAGAATAAAGAGAAACGTGGAAGAATATACAGTCAAACCTGTTTTTGTGCGGTCTTTTTCTGTGCGATTTTTTTTGTGCGCGGTATATGAAAATTTCAATCAAATTGGAACATAATTGACTCCTGTAAAATTTTTAAAAACTCTATTGGTTGTTTTCTATGATATCAGCAGGTTTTTTCATTTTTTATTCAGTAAAATTTTTTTCTCATACGTTTATTTCGGTCCCCTCTTATTTTAATAGCATAAAAACCATATTATGTTATATTTGAACAGATGCGGTAAGTTAGCTCCCCTCCAGCTTTAGACTGCAGGTGTGAAATTTCACGCCTTGTTAAATGAAATAACACTTCCTGCAGTTATATTTATCAAATAAAATCATTATTTAACGATTATTTTTAACTTTTTAATGTTAGATTCATATTTAAGTGGAAATAATTAATTAATATAAAAATTAAAATTCTTAGAGGATTTTTTCCCCATTAGGTGTTGCAGAAAAAGGCCCAAGGAGTTAAAAAAGCAATTCCTAGTTATTTCGTACGGTTTCGAGTTATTTTCTACGTGAGACTTTTTTAATGCTGTCCCTATTCACCGCATAAAAAAAAATTTTTAAATTGTGTTGCGAAAACTATTTTTTATAGCCACTCGTGAAGTTTCGCGCGATTTTTTTTATGCATTTTCTTTTATGCGGTCCCTATCCCCCGCATAAAAACAGGTTTGACTGTATATAAAAAAATATACAAATGTTACAGTCACATCATCAAATTCAGGAAAACTGACCACTGATCTCTATACTAATTTTCTGACAAAATGCTTGATGCCAAATGTTCAGAAGAATAAATTTCTTTTACTCATTGACAGGACAAACAAAAACAGAATTGTATGAAGAAGTATTCTAAGATGACGAAAAAATGCCACCAAAAATGCAATTAAAATTATACCACCAAAATGTACTCCGTTACTTCAACCATGTGATGTCTATTTTTATAGACAAATAAAAAATTCATTAAACGATTACAAAATAACGCTGAACTACTGGACAAAAATTATGAAATTCATTCTCGAGGGTTGCCTGAAAATACATTCGATTATCCATCATCAATTATCAGCAGCAATATTTTGCGACATGATAAAATATGCTTAATATGCCAGTGGACTCTGTGATATAAGAAAGTTTTTTACAAATGTAAATGAAGTGTGTTTCTCATCAGACCGTTTACAAATACCTTGCAATTATAAAAAAGCATTTATTTCTTGTTCTTGCTGTAGACAGAATTTTTGTTTTGATTGTTTTTACCATAAATACCACTCAGGATCATGTACATCTGACAATATGTAATTATATAATATTGCTTCAATAAATTAAAATTATCAAGTTTAGATGTCAGTTCAGATATATACACTGTATATATATTTTTTCTTATTAATTTCTCTAATAAAATGTATTAAAAAATATCTTTAAAACTAAAGATATTAATAAATGTACGTGATTTTCTTTCATACGAATATAATGATAATTTGATTTTTGGTGAATTTTTTAAATTAATATTCCTGACTGACCTTACTGACCAGTATTGCCCTAGGTCGTTTTACAAACTTAGGCCGGAAACACACATGCGTAAAATCTAGCGTAAAACAGAAAGCGTAAAAATTCTTCTGAAATTTTGGCTGAAACAGAACTGAAAATAGAGTAGAGCATGTCTCTACTTTTTACGCCAAAATTCCTCCAATAAAGAGAAGTCTTTTCTGTGACGTCAAAGTAGACTCGTGCTTTTTATTCTAACAATGGCGGCAACGAGGGTTAACCCTACAATTGTGACGGTCTCGAAAAAACAAAAAATAAATGAAATAGAGAAGTTTATCGAATCCATTCGATCACATCAGTGTCATGTATAAAGCCACTATATTTAAACAACGTTTATGGATGGCTATAGGTGCAAAATTTCAAACAACAGGTAGGTCTAGTAGACTTGATTTATAGGCTTAGTATTTAGATTACACGTTCTTTACTTGAATTCGGAATATAAGTCTATTAATTTAAATTTTCTATATTATAGCAGAGGAAGTGGAGAAAAAAATGGAAGGTACAAAGGGATAGATAGCCTAAATTAGAGGAAAAAGTTAATAAAATTAGCACTGTTGGTGGCAGTGGTGTTTCCTACTCGGCCAGAATTTTTACGTATGTGTGTTCTGGCATAAAAGCTGAACTGAAAGCTGATTTCTGATTCAGTTTTCTGCCACACAATTTTACGCACGTGTGTTCCTGGCTTAATGTGCAGATTGTATCGACTTATAACCCAAACATAAGAGTAAACAAGGGGGCGTGGATATTGGTCAACAAAGAGTTAAAAGAGTGAGTGAAAAAAAGACTAGACCAGTGTTTCCCAACGTGGGGCCCACGCCCCACAGAGGGCAATTTATTGTTAAGGGGGGCAATTCGAAAATGAACTCATCCAGAGTTTAAGGGTTAATGTTGCCTTAGGATCCAAAATGGCGACCAGGGAAATTTTTCCCTACTTCGGAGACTGCGACGGGGAAAAATTTTCCCTACGTTGGAGACTGCGACGGGGAAAATTTTTTCCTCCATTCAAGATGGCCGCGGTTCCGGCCGCCATCTTGAATTTCTCTGCAGAAATTTTTCGAATCGTTGACAGTTCTATGTTCGACCACTACTCCTATGTCGTCAATATGCATATATCCTTTCCATTCGTCCGTTATTATCGTACTGCCGGAATTCACGTATTTATAAACGATCCGATTCACAGTGTTTTCTGATCTGTCGTTCACCTGACATATGAAGCAATTCTTATCTTTATCGCAATGAATGCAAACGGACTCGGTCGGCTGTATGCCTAATTTTACAGCAAAATTCGATGCGTAATCGATACGGGGAGGCAAACCTAGCTCCGAAAAGTCGTCTTCCATCAACTTGTAAAAATCACGGGAAGTGCATCTCGACCAAAATTCGTCGTTGCAACTCAAATCGGCAAAACTAGTCATTATCGAACAATTGGCAATAAACTAAACGAGGGGAGGTAAGGATAGGGAAAAAACACGCTTTTTCCTTAATTTCTGATTACTTGGTTCTCTAACTTTTAGGATTAAATTGTTATAAAAGAAATAACAGTACTTACTAAAACTAGAGGAAATAATAATAATAATAAATATTCAACGATAGCAATTTGTGTGCGAATGAAATATCGTTACAAAAAAAAAAAAAAACACAGCAATTAATCCAATACACAATTCGTCGCAACACAGCAGTAAACGATTCCAACTGGAAACTAGTCGATTTGCATAAAATTGCCCAGAAATCACGTCGCAGATCATGCTTTGCATATTCGTTCGTAACACACCTACGAATTTCCCGCCGATTTTACTCTTGCACGACGTCACGAAAAGGCTTCCTCTACCGTCGCAAATTTACACACTACCGTCTCCGTTTCGAGGTTACAGGATACTCGGCAACGTCGAACGCAGGGTAGAAACCGAACGGGGAAAAATTCCCCACGTCGTCGATGTCGCGACTCTAGGGAAAAATTTTTTCCCCGTCGCAGTCTCCGAAGTAGGGAAAAATTTCCCTGATCGCCATTTTGGATCCTAAGGTAACATTAACCAGTTTAAGTTAACCGTATAGCCGCTGTATGCCATATTTATTGTAAATATTAAGTTTGTTTTAATTTTATTTGTTCTTTGTTTCCCTTTCCTTCTAGAACTTCCTTTTATAACCCTTTTCCCTTGGGGTGGGATTAACAATTCTGGGAACCACTGAGAACAAAGAGATGAACAAGACCCTGAGGCCGGTGAAAAAGGAGAAAAGACATTCTTTGCCCAGACCTCGAGGTGGGCAGACGTGAGTTGTGGTGTTCCAGGTTACGTTTGGCAATGACTGGAAAGTGCAAAAGACTTTGATGAAAGGATTGGGTTTTATCGTGGTTACAATAAAACAGTGTGGCAATTAAGTGCAAGAAAAACTTCAACGAACACAACGAGATACCTTTCAAAAGAGTTCAACGTATATGTTGGGGGGCATAAGAATTTTAGAAAGGCTTAAGTGGGGCATAGCACAAAAAAGGTTGGGAAACGGTTCAAACCCGGCAGTTCTCTCTCAACTTGAAAAAGGTGGGTTTTCAAAGTAAAAATATTAGACTTGAAACTGTAGAAATTAAATTAAAATAAATAAATACATTAAAGTATTTATGAATAAAAAAAAAGTATACACAACAAGAGAATTGAAACCGAGCATGCAAGCGCACGAGTCAGGAGCGTTACCACTCACGCCACAGCACGCTCGAGCGAAAGTACGTGTAACTTTCGTGAACGTAAACGTGAAAGTATATAAAGTGCTATAGAAAACTTTAAGTTCATTTTTCTCGATTACATCTGAGTATTGCACTTTAGTATTTTATAGGTAGTACATTCACACGCTGTACCACCTCCACACCGAAGATCAAAATCCGTAGTCTCCTTGTAAGTACACATCTCGAAACAGGACTTTTCTTAGAAAAGGTCAGTGCCATATGTGATCCTAGGCGGTCAAAAATCAAACTTTTTTTACAGGTGGTCTGAAACGGATATATCAAGATCCGTCACTTACCATCTGACTCCTTCATGGTGGCGCTGGCCAAACCCACGATAGGCTTGAAAAAGACCCTAAGTGCCCGCAGGACGAAATGAAAAATACCATATAGGAGTATGTAATTAAAGATAGAGGAGAAGGAATTCTCAAACTCAGCCAAAATTATTTCAATGTAACTCTCTCCTTAGAAAGAGGCCAGGGTGTAATTTTTTCTGGTCCCAAAATGTTCAATTCAGAGAATGATCTCACTGAGCGTGACTACTACATTCATATTGCTACTACCATGTGGGTAGTAACACGAACTAGTCACCAGACACGTTGAATATTCCCATGAATTCATTGGCGCGATAAGATGTATTACAAAAATTTATTCCAATGTTTTCACCAACGTGAGAGAACCAATTCTCTAAATTTGAGATATCCGAAAGAAGTCTTCTTCTTTATTAGAATATAAGACTTGTATTTTTTGTATCAAAAGAAACCATCTGTTCTTTGGCACCACATTTCAAGAATTTAAACAGAAGTGAGTTATAATTTTTCCTTATTTGCGCGTAAATTTTTATAAACTTATGTAAATATATAAGATACTTACGTAATAAAAATCGCCGTTATTCAGAATAATTTTCGCTAAACACAAATTACTACTACTACAGCTTTGTCATGCAGTCCGTTTCCCCAAACAGGAACATTTTGAATCCCGGTTAGGATTTTTTCGAGAAAATTTTTGATAGAACCGAAATCGGAAGAACAGCTTAATAAGGTAGATAAACTTTTTAATAGAGTTTAATTGAGAATATTCTAAATGTTAGAAAGTATTGTTTGAGTCTTCGTCCGTCATAATTTTGTAGTAAAGAATGTGCGCATCAATTAGGCTTCGACAAATTAGAATTAATTTTACTATCGTTAATACTGGTAAGTCATTGTTCTGTTCACTAATTGTATAAGTTCTATTGAAATTATTCGCGTATTACATAGCAAATAGCAGCACTCTGTTCCATTATTAATTAAATACAATTTCATTTGTTTCTTGAAATTAAAAAAAAGTGGAATATCGACAAATTTAGGAAAACGAAATGCGGAAGATTATAAAAAGATGGACCATTTTTAGAAATCATTTTCGTAATTTTAGTTTTGTCAAAGCAAGTAAAGAATATGACATGAAATTGGAAAACTATTAGATGTTTTATTTAGAAATATGAAACTTGACTGTACAAAAACTTTTAGGTATAAAATGATTAGGAAAACTTATTTCGATTCAGATAAACGACAAAATTAATAGATAATTTGATTATGTTTACATCGAACTTTTTATTACATAATTTACAAAAAAATATCGACGAAGCGTTAGGAACAAAAGAAAAACTCTTATCATATGTACGGTACCTAATTCAGACTGAAATTTCATTCTTACTTTTTGAATCACTTTATCGAAATAGTAATTTACTAAATATGTCAGCAGAACAGTAGTTAATTTACACTTCATAATATAAAAATGAAAGGAAAACAATGATCTCGATATAGTTTTGGGATTCGACTACTATTAATTAAAACAGAAAATTATACCCTACAACTTCATCCGATTAAATCACTTCCGGCAACATTCCTGGACCAATTATATTTTGTGATAAGTCACAAAGACATTAAGTCGTTTTTGGTGCATTTTTAAAAATCTCTCCGACATGGACGGTTTTCAAGTTTTAGATCCTTTGAAAAATAAGGCCAGCTGAGATTTCGATAACAAAACTTAATTGCGATTAAATTATAAAGAAACTTGTCTCCCTTTAAGCAATTTATACATTAAATTTTTGATAAACATTTTATAACAGATTTTCTAGTTACACTTTAGATAAGTTAGTTGTCACGAGGGAAAAAACTCCTCCAAAAAGCAACGTTTGAACCAAAATAATCAACTGAAAAAGGTCCAAAATCACGCAATTAATTCGAAGAAACGTCGCAATTTTCGAAATAAAACTTGTGATATAAGAAAAACACTAGAAACGAGTTTTTTTGGTGTATTGCGGGTCGCGTTACTCGATGTAGATTAAAGAAATTAAAAATCGATGAACAAAATACGTGAAACAAATAGAAATACTATTTATATTTCATTTAATAATCATTCATGTACATTTTGAAAGAGCATTTCACTCATGACATCTACAACCCAAATAATACGGACGAGAAATCCGACGGACGTAGTGCAAAATACTTTTCTGCATCAAAATCGTCCGTAAATCTACCGTCAATGGTTCGTCCGGTATTCTCTCAAACGACAAAAGTTTTCGATTCAAGAAAATAAAGCAGCCTATGCGTTGAAGAGAATATGCTGCATTTCATTTTAAGTAACAGAGTTTAATTGGGTGACGATCTGTATATCGGAGAAATAGCACTTCTTTATATGTGCATATATATATATATATATAATATTTATATATATTTTTCTTTAATAGTAGTCTTTTTGTGCTGAGATTGACAAACATATTTAGTCATATCTCTCTCTGTCCACGATTCCAACACTTGGCTAACAATGACAACTGGAGTGAACAGGAAAACTTCTATTTTCGTAGTTACACTAAATTTTTTGTTTTTTGTTTTCTTCTCCTTAATTTTGTCCTTTTCACTCAAATATCCAGGGAACAGTTCTGGTAAACGATCTACCGACTGCATTATTTCAATTTCTACGTTCTTATTTCGTGAATATTGCGTGAGGAAGATGAGAAGGCTCCACGATTACGACGCAGTCAGTTTCGTGTCAATAAAATTCAACACAAATCACACGATGTTGCCATTTTGCACCACATTCCCAAGAATTTTTGTTAATTACAGAAATTTCAAACGGGTCCATTCTGAACTACATCCGATGAATGCTGTTCGCTTTTACATCTAACAAAAAAGAAAAGAAAACTTTAATCTGCAATTATAGACTTTGAGAACAGTAATATTTAAATGTTTTCATTTATTTACACTAAACTCACGTTTAACATTAAAAAAGTTAAAATAATGTAGAAACTGAATACCACTGGTACCTCGTACTTCGAACGATGTTTCTACTATAGAACTGCGCGGACAGTGGAAAAAAAAACACTGCACTCACTGCATAAACAAACAATCTGTTGTGCGCCCGAGTCATCACTCGCTGTGAAAGCCCTTAAGTTACTTTAGTCTTCTTTTCGGTATTTTTTGTCGCTTTATTTTCGATGTATTTGGTTATAACAAATTACACAGATAAAATTTAGACATTTTCAAAAAATTATTCTGACAATTAACTCGACAAAGATTACTCTCGACAAAGATGACTTTTGGTTACTCTAATTATATATCCATATTGAATGTTCTAAAACACAAACATTTTTTCCAACAGTTCAGCCTCGAAGTAATCACCATCAGCATCAATCACATCTTGCCACTTTGTTGAAAACCGCCAATCTCAGGAGCATGGAATTACTGATGTTTTTCTATGAAGAAAGTCTCAAGCATCAAGTACTGACATTGAAGAGTATATTGGCAATATGGTTTTGCAGGGCATGAAATAGGTAATCAGATTTTAATCTTCTGGAACTGTGTTGTCCTAATTTCTTTGTTTCACTAACACAAGGTGTGTTACCATTTCAACACTTGAAGGTATTTCATCTTTATTTAGTTGACTAGTTTAGTATCAACTAAATAAAGATGAAATACCTCCAAGTTTTGAAATGGTAACACACCTTGTATTAGTGAATCAAAAGTTGATAAGTCTGGTCTGTAAGATGGACAAAGCAGAACCTCCCAGCCAAACTGCCCAGCTCATGCAAGGCCATCTTACTTCTGTGTGTTGGTGATTTGTCTTGGTGGTATTTGACTTGTCTTGGTCGATTTTTTGACAAAGTTCTTTGATCTTGGATGGCAGCTCCATCAAACAAATGCAGATCACCTAATTCTTCCAAACTATTGCCCCTTTGACATTTGCAGTTGTTAGTTGACCATTGTTCACTCATGAACACAAACTTTTCAGATGAGATCGAACCTTTATTGTGTTGTGGCTGTTTTTGAAGTGGTAGAGTAAGAGCATGCAAATGTATTCTTTTGAAAGTTTCGTATTATCAAACATTGCTCATGCACCTATTTCCAATAAAATATATGATAAAATGACTTTTGGTTACTCTAATTATATATCCATATTGAATGTTCTAAAACACTTAAACATTTTTTCCAATTCTTTTTAGAAAAAACCAAAATGTCTAAATTCTACCTTTACAACCTGATATATATATATATATATATATATATATATTTATTTATTAGAGGGTCCATAAAGTCCATGTGCAATGTAAAAATTTATAACTTAATTTCTCTATCACAAATACTAATAATGTAGAATGTATTGGAAATAAGACAATCTATTTTTTTTTTTATTGTTTTATGTATTTTATTAAGTTTCCACATGTCCACCATCATTAGTAATACAAATCGTAATACGATTTTGTAGTTCTCTAAATACATTTTCCAACTGATTTACAGTAATTCCAGAAATCACATTAGTTATTTTAGCTTTCAAGTCTTCTAACAACCAAGGTTTGGTTGCAAATACTATTGTTTTCATATGTCCCCATAAAAAAAATCTGATCAAGTCAAGTCTGGTGAATGAGTGGAGGCCAAGAAAATTGCCCACATCCTCCAATCTCTAAAAACATTTACTACATAATTTTACTTAAAGCTAGGTATGTTAAGCTTTCTAATACTTTTTACAGATTTTTTATATCAGAAATACTAATAAAGTTATAGATTTTTTAAATTGCACAAGGACTACCTGTTAGCCATGGCATCTAAGAAGAGCATGAAAGCTTCGTTGCTTTCATGCCTCGTACATCCTTTTTCTTAAAAGAAAAAGGTTGTATGATGCATATAAAAAAGGAACTTATCACAAATAACAAAAGTGGCATGTATAGTGGATGTCTGATACCATGTTTAAGATGTCAAAGTCAAAGGCATGCACCATTCTTAACCTGTTGGAGAGTTCATATTAAGATGAAAAAACTCCTAGTGTGGATAAATGAGAAGCAACTTGGCTGGAGATATCTACTCTGAGAAAATTTTATTTGTAAGAAAGTCAAGCAGTTACATAGTGACCTTTACTAAGGTACAGTAAAATTTTATTACACAGTATTTATGTATTTTATTTATTATTTCCATGTTTTAATTTATTATTTAGGCCATTTAATTGTTATTTTTCCCTTAAATTATGTGTATTTGCTGTTTAAATTTAAAACGGGTATTGTTTAGGGTCTGAGAATGAATTAACTAATTAAGTTTCCATTATTTCTAATACTGAAAATCAATTTGGACTTCAAACAACCTTGTGGAATGAATTAAATTCAAAGCATGAGGCACTACTGTATTATACATAAGTCAATCAGTTTTTGAATGTGAAAATACATTTTTAATACTACTTTGAAAATGATTTAATTTTTTTAATCAATTAGTTCAACTAAGATAACAAAAGCCAAAATGGTAAAAATAAATACTTAAGATATTTCAGATAAATCATCTCTCTCTCTTGGACATATCTAAATGTACAGTAACATATAACATATCTAAATGTATGTAACATTGTCACAATAAACCCATTATGACAATTTTTGTATACTGCTAATTGAAATACTATGATAACACTGCAAAAACAATGTGAAATGGTACAGCTAAGGATTATTAAGCACATTATTATAATTGACTTGGAAAGATAAGAATTTTTTAAACCAATTTCAGCACATTAAATATTTTAAAATATCTGATTTTTATTATTAAGTGGAATAAATGATATTTTATACTTCACACACAGTTCTTAAAGATAGAAAGAAAGCAATAAAGTAAACTTGAGGTGTAATGAGGGTCAAGCAGCATGTTTGATGATGCTTACTGCTTCCCTGCCTACCTTAGGTATATGCTTTGGCAGTGAAGTATCAATAACTATATAAATTTTACCTGTAAAATGTTTAAATGCTTTATTTGGATGATTAATTTATTATAAAATGCAAAATTAATTTTTAAAGAATAAAAAAAAAAAAATAAATTACAAACATATGTAAAGGACAAGAATAAAATACTATTATAATAAACTTACTTTTCTTCATTTTGAGGGCAATTTGTTACACTGTCAACTTTTACTTTGTTTTCATTACATGAAGTAGGAGCAGGAGCAGCAGGAGGAGGAGGAGCAGCAGCAGCAGCAGGCCTGTTTTCTTGAGTAAAACTATTCGTACCCGATGTTTTCTCATCTTCCATTAATCTTGTGTTAGCTAAAAAACTGAATTTTATAAAGAATGTTACACACTTAATTTCAAGAAATTCCATAAAACATAACATTTACAATTAAAAATTAAGACAAGCATAACATATAAACTATTATGGCTTAAATGTTAAAAGCTACATTAAAAAATGTAAATTGAATAATTTAATCTTTAAAATCTAATAAAAAGCTCAACTGTCCACAAAAATATCATTCTGTACAGAAATAGTTTTAGTCTTTAGTTAAATGAGTGAGACAAAATATAGAACTTTAAGTAGTTGTTCTGGAGAACTATTATAAATATCAAAATAAAACAACATACAGAAAATATAAAGAACCAAGAAACTATGATAAATAATATGATATTGTTCTTATTGATAACAAAAACAAAATATTTTGTTGTGACTTTTAAAATCTGCAGAGTTCTGTTAAAGTATGAGATAGACCATTCCATTCCTTTCTATAACTTATCTTATATTTCCATTAGACGACCTAAATCACAAGCAATTAAATATTCAGAGAAACTGATGAGGTGAAACACATTTCAAATATTCAATTTTTTACATGTTTTCTTTCATTTTGAATTATAATTTGTATTATCTGTAAATCACTAAAGCTTTTACCTCCATTAACTACTTACTAATGCTATATTTTCCAAAATAATGTGACAATTAAATTCACAAATTTTTAAATTCTCAGTACCAATTTGAAATGTTACAAGATAATAATGTGAGATCCAGAATTTTTATAGATATTTTTTCCTGATTGTTTCCCCCTCCTATTGCTTAAAGAATTCGCAAAAAAAACTTCCTGTAAAATATACAACCCTCCTTTTTGAATGTAAACATGAATGAGGGCCTGGATGGGTGAATGTTTACATTCACCCATCATCACCTCATTCTCATACTGCAAGACTTAAAGTTTACAATTAATGTCTGATTTCATTACTTTATTTTGGTCCCAGGGACACCTTTAACCTCCACATTTACTACAATAACCTATACCTCCCATAACAATTAGTCACATGACGTAGATTCCTGGGACAAATCTATAAAAGCCCATTTCTTCCCCCCTTCAGGGGTCTCTCTCATCAACCACCAGCCCAACAACATCCAGGAACTTTCAGGGGAGTCTACTGAAAGGCTGTATCTCTGAGCCCCATTTTATTAAGAGCAATCCATGTCTTAGTTGTGATTTTTATAACTTTGTGCGAATAATTAAGCAAGGACGAAATCGAACCTCCATGGAATCATCAAAGAGGTATGATAACAATTAATGTAAACTCTCTCTCGGTCCCCCTACAGGTATTAGAAAGCTACAGAACAAAGTCGATAGATTCTCGATGTTAGACATTTTATTAGATAACAAACAAATGATTACATCTTTGTTTCATTGTTACATGGTGCCATTTACTTGTTTATTGCCTCTGCCTTACTGACAATCCCTCTCACCTCCTCCACTCGACCCGACAAAAAGAATCCCGACCCTGCGGGATCATAGAACCCATTCATTTTGTTGCAATTTTTATGTTCCATTTAATTTAAATATTCTATATAATCTGTTTGCTAATTAGAATTCAATTAAAATGTGATTTTTACAGTTGAAAAGATATATAATTGAATATATGTACAGTATATTATTTATTCTACATAAAAATGCAAAAATAATCAAAAAGTATAATGCAAATTTGATGTTTTCGTAATCCTACACTGTATTCTACATTTTATAATTACCAGATTAAAATACAATGTGGCTTGCTTGCATGTACGGTACCTACAAATAGCAGACAAACTTCTCGGTCTGAATGGTGTCCACTATTCAGAGGTTATACTGTATTATAATGTATGAACAATGAGGAAAAAATAAGCATTCACTTACACAGATCTACTTCCAGTTCCTGAATTTTCATTCAATGAAATGTTTTCTTCTTCTTGACTGTTTGATTCACCAACTTGTTTTCTTGAAATGTTTATCATTATTCATTATTATATGGACTTTGTTGTAAGTTTTAAAAAAATTAAATATACAATTTATGATTTTATTCAATAATATATTATTAACAATTTACATGATTTTAATAATTACTATATTTGAATAAACTTACTTTGTATTATATGACGATCTTTTAGTAGTTTCTGTTAACGAAGAGGTATTTGTAAGTTGAAGATCTATATCTGCTGAAGCTTCTGAAGCTTCTGAAGAAATTTCTGTAAAACAAATTCAAATTATAATTAGTATTAAAATATATACTAAGACTTAGTGTATTCTAAAAATATATATAGTGTGTATGTGTGCACACACTACAATAGCATTTCTCAAACTATGGGTTGTGTTAATGGCTGGCTAATTGCTGGCATGAGAACCTTACAGACAAAATTTGATACATGTATCTTACTTATTGTACAAGCTACAAAATGGAACACAAACGTTAAATTTCTGAAGAGCATGCTTTTGTTGCACATATCTTTTAATGTCAATCCTTCAATTAACATGGTCTATCATTAAAAGAAACTTGTAGCATAAACTTAAGTAATCTTATACAAAATAATTTCTGAATGAAAATTTAATTAAAAAACTTTAAAAGGGTTCCTACAACTATTTTCGCAAGCCTGAGAAAATTCATCAAACAGAATCTCTGATGGATAACTTCATCTAAAAATATTTTTGTAAGTCATTATTTGCTTAAATAAACTCATTCATGATTGTTTATCTAAAAATGCTATATGGTTTAATTTCTGCTCATAGTTGCAAATAGATCTAAAATTACAAATATCTAGAATTTTAAAAATTATGTTAAATACTTCTACATAATTTCAATTTATACATAGCTACATAATTTAACATATTCTTATTTTTAAAAATTAAGAAAACTTACTTTCTGTTATTTGCTAAACCTTTACAATTACTATTGCACATACATATGAACATAAACAACAGCAAAAAATAAAATAGAATTTGAGTTTTATTTATTATAATCAGAAATACATTAAACAAAAAAGAAAGCAGACAGTTTGTTTAATTTAATGAAAATTTCTTACCATATTTTTCACATTTTTCACTGGCGGTGGTACTATATGACGTTTCCATTACAACACATGGAGAAAATTGGTTGGGACTACTAAAAATAATTTCAACCAATCAAAATTTAAAGACAACAAAATAGGAGATAATTTTTTTTTAAAAATTATTAGAAATAACATAATTTAAATTAAAATCATGCTATTACTTTCCTAGCTGTTACAGAATATAAGATAAAGAAAGTATGTTAATTGGTAAAATTTTGATACCCTTGGTTTTGTATTCTCGATATTTTAATATTCTAGGAACCAAATATGTAAAAAAGAAAAAACAAAATTTGTGTGTATGTGTATTTTGCATTATATCTAAAAAAACTCAATAAACCAAAAATTTTGAAACTTAAGAGGTTTATTTCTTTATATGGGGTGTTGATACTATTAAATTTTGGTAAAGGTCAAGGAATGGGATAGAAGGGGGTTGTGTGTCATCTCAAGTAAGATCAGACTTCATGAAAGTTTTACTCTAACTACATTTATAATTTCTTCAAAAACTCATTCCTACTGAAAAAAATCTTTTGTCATTTTATAATAAAAATTATTTTTAAATTAAATCTCAATAGATGGCACTGCAACTTTGTAATCTGAGCACTGAAAAAGTCGTGCCAAAATAGCAAATGATTTAATTTTCTAAATTAAATTTTATCTTTAAAAAATTGATTCATATTCATTCAATATGACATTTTAAATTTACAATTTTCAATAGAATCAAAGATATTAAAACTATTAATTTTTGCCAGTCCAGGACATATTTGAAAACATAAAATTAGTTTTATGGTTACTTCTTCATAATAGTATTACAAAAATGATTTCTATTGTCAGTATCTATTCTTTAGAATTATGAATCACTTTAGACATTAATTAAGAGTGAAACTGTAGATTGACTAAGTATTATGACTATTAATCCATGATCCATATAAGAGGTTATTTTCTATATCAACTATTTTTTCAAAGACTTTTTCATCAAATTGACTTACTTAGCTGTGGTTCCATAATATCCTTCAGTCAAAAAATTTTTCTGCTTATCATAAGCCCCCAAAAATCCACTATAGAAAATCTCTGCCTTAAGCATGCAATAGCATACAATTTTTCTTCATTGTGACACAATCACATGCATATTGTGGTAATTTCATCAAAAATTACATTACAAAGATCTTTCACAATTACCACAAGAGATATGATGTCATAACTATGTTTGTCAGATATGCATGATGTTGAGCATCTTGTCTCTAAATATCCTGAGGCACTATAACCAACAATTTAAATGTATCATGGCTTTATTCATGCAAAAAAAAAAATTTTTTCTGGTCCTTTTTCAGATAATTGTTTTATATAACTTCATGTACATATTCTAGAAATTAGAGAGGTTGAGGTGCATGTATTCAGCTGAAAACGTGAACGGCAGACAGAAGAGTGCCACCATCTGGCAATTATATACGATCGATAATGGCATTTGCTACATCTAGAATGGCAAGTAGACAATCGGCTTAAACTTCATTTTTTTGTGTTTGGGATTAAAATTATGACCTATTTTATAAAAATAATGATTATTTAAGCATTCACAAATAATATTGTAAAGAAAGACGATTATAATCCAGAAATCATTTAATTATTCAATTCTTTAGCAAAGCGATGTGAAGTGCCTATAGAATTTACATATATTTGTCTTCATAATAGCTTATCTTAAGGTAGCTTTGTTCTTTTATGGTATCTTCTACCATAAACAGCGTAATATGTTTGTAAATTTTCTAAAAATTAATTTTCTGAGCTGCTTTCAAATTTATATAAGCCACTACTTCCCTCGACAAAAGTATGAGGTTGTGAGATCTGGATTTTATCAGAATCACTTTTTGTAATAATTCGTTTTAGGAATTTTCCCCTAATATAAACATCCTGTCGAAAAACGGCCCTGGACGAGAAAATATGCGTCCCCGGCCATCTAACTGTCAACACTCCTTTGTTCTAAAACCAGGCCTAGATCGTCTTGCAACCTTAGTTTACACTTAGCGTCCGAATTCGTCATGTATTTTGAATCCCGGGAACACCTATAACACAAATCGTCATCCGCTTACGATCACGTGACCGATTTCCCAGGCAAAAACTTATAAAAGCCACTCCTTCCACCCCCTCGGGGGAGTCGCATATCATCTGCTGGACAAACGCTGTCGCTCGTCATCACCGACTCGGACCTTCTCCGAACGTCTCCGCGCTCAGTCGCGATATTATAAAACTGTGCCTATTTCGGATAATAATCCTCTCTTCGTGGATATCCAGTGTTAAACCTAAGAAAGAAGACGAACTAATGAGCAACTGATGAACTAATGAGGTATGAAACCAAATTGTAAGCTCTCTCTCTCGACCCCTACGCGACTTAGGGAAATTAGTCAGATTTTGTATTTGTGTCCATTGTTATATCGTAATAAATCTTGTTTTTATTGTTAAATGGTCTCCTCTTTGCCTCAAATATCGCTTCGCCTTATCGTCGACCCCATCTGTCTCACCTCCTATCCACTCGCGTAACGCTAAGCAACGAAACAGCCATCCTTGACAAGTGAGGCGGAAATGAGAGATACGTCCTCCTCTGACCTCCCCCCGTTCTTACATATCGGTTATACCAATCTCACATATTGGTGTCAATCGAGTGGGGTTTCGACTTATTCGGCACCCCCCGAAATCACAAGGTAGTACTATTGTCGGATCATACAGTAGGAGACAACGCTAATTAAAAATAATTATTTAGTGTTATTAAACATCCTATAAATACTTTTAAACAGTTTAATTTGTTTATTTACCTTTGCTGGTAACCCTCACTGTTAAATGTATCTGCCATTTTTTCAACAAATTTCATGTGAGTCAATGCACGACATTCACTGAGTCATGTGATGTTGTGAACAAGCACCGCAAGGTCTTTTACTTGGACTTAAAACATCAAACGTGTACTTCTGCTTGCCGTACAAGTTTAACATTTGTACTTGTGCCTCAACCTCTCTATTACCTAACACATCTGTGTAAATAATGTTGTTAAAATTAAGTAGCAAATTGATTTGAATTCATGTACTATGATTAATGTACTGAACTGAAGTTTTTTCTAAGAATGCCATCAGATATTGTCAAATAAGTTTAATAATTCATTTAATTTATAAGAAATTTCCTATCCACACAAAGATTGCTAGAAATTATTAAATAGTCATATTTCAAATAAAAAAAAAACTCATTTTTGTTCAAAATATTTTTTGATTGAATCTATTAACTGTTAAAACAAGTTAAAAAATTTCACTTGAACAATTCTTATTTTTATATGCATACTAATTTAAAAAAAAAAAAAAAAAATAGAAGGAGAAAATGGTAATTAAGCCACTCTAAAGTAACTATTACTTCATTACTGTTTTGTGTGTAAATATTGTAATGTGTGTAATTACATGTGTGACTATTGAGTTTGTCAAATTACAAATATTTACTGACCATTCTACACTTCCAAATGCATCAAAATCACTGAAGTCAGCCCATCCTCCTTGATCTTCAGTTGAAATTGAAGGATTTGGTGTTTCCCATGGATTTGAAGAAGTTGAGGCAGGAGCAACTTCCATTGGAACACTATCAAAACTTGCTGTCCACACTATAATAATTAAAAATCAATATTGATTAATGAGTTAACTATTTTGTATTCTTAATAATACTATTATTTGAAAATAAATACAATGTAAAATCTATTTTTATTTTATTTCTATACATCAAATTTGGTGATGTCTCTAAGACAATATATGACTTGCTACAACAATATCAAAACATATCTAACTGCATTTCCAACAAATGTGTCATTGAAAATAATTAACTGCACTAAATCATCCATGTACAAGCTATACTTTGTATTGAGTTGATGCAAAAGCAAAAGTTCATTTCATTTTTTGGACAAAAATTAAAGAAAAATTTTTTTACTAAAAATTATATTCAAATCACTATAGTATGTGCTATTCTATTTGATGACCATTCTCCATCTCTCCAATAGCAACATAATCTTGCACTCATAGAAATTGAAGTTTTTGGCTAAAGAACTGATCCAGGTGATTTTTCAAGTCTTCCAAGATTTTACCATCTAAGCTACTTTAAAGTGATCTAAATAAATGGTAGTTGGAGGGTGCAAGGTTGGGAGAGTACAACGGATAGACCAAAACATCCCAGTCAAGTTGTAAAAGTTTGTATTGGGTAACCAAAGAACATGTCTAGCATTGTCTTGAAATACAATGCCCTTTCTGTTGGCTCATTCAGACTGCTTCTGGTTGTAAACAGTATTTCTCTGAATTATGGTCTGGTTTTCAGGTAACAGCTCATAATGATTCCATTCCAGTCCCACCAAATGCATAGCATAACCTTATTCAAATATAAACTGGCTTTTGCACTGGTTGAAGGGTCATCTCCACACTTACACTATGATCTCTTACACTTAATATTATTACACAATCTATTTTTCATCATATGTAAACATCTGCTTTAAAAATGGATCAATTTTGTTGCACTTCAATAATGAATCACAAGCAGAAATTCAGTCTATCAAATTTTTCTCCATTAGCTCATGTGGCACTCATACCTTGGCCTTGATAACCATTCCAAGTTGACATAACTGCCTTGACACTGTTGACTAGATGATTCCAAGAATTTCTTCAATCTCGAGTTGTTCTATGCTGATCACTTTCAATTAACACCAATATTTCACTGCCATTAGCCTTGGCCAGTCGTCCAGAATGTGGTGCATCAATAAGATTAAAATTGTTTTCAAGAAAATTTCTGAACTACTTATGGCACGTGGAATCATCAGCAACACCCTCACCGTACACAGTATATATCTTCTTTTGTGTCTGCAAAGCATTCTTGCCTTTTCGAAAATAAAAAAAGCATAATATATTGAAAATGCTTGTTATTTTCTGCCATTTTTAATGCTTAGCAAAATTTTAAAAACACAACCAAGTAACAATTTTTTTCCAAGTATTCATTGAAATTCCTTCTATCAAACAACATAGAAAATTCGCATGTATGAAGCAGATAACACTGGTTTTGCAATGCAATGCCATTTAGTGCCAAAAACAGGACAAACTTTTGCATCAACCCAGTAGTAAACAATATTCTAATTAATATACAACAAGATTTCTATATTAAAATGCTGAAATATGGATTCAAGATAAAACCAATAAAACATTCAACAAATATCTTAATGTGTGACATTACACAATCTGAAAATCAGATACTATCTAGCAATGGAAATGTCATTGAGAAAAAAGTTCTCTCCCATATACTTATCCATCATATTTTCAGATTGTATTTATAATAATTTACAGTTTGTATTAAAAAAAAAAAAAATACATACTTTCTTGCTGATCAACATCCATTTTTACTTCTTCTGCTGGTAGTTGTGATATATTTGTTGTTGTTTTAGCTGCAGATGAAGTTTTATGCTCATCATCTTCAGATCCACTACTATTCTCATCACTATTCTCAGCTGATCTAAAAATTATTAAATAGATATTACTTACAACTTAAATATTAGCCAATGCTTTATTTTTAAAAGCAACTAAATAATCTTTTAAATATTAAGCTTTTCAATAATAAATGCTATTTCAGAGAATGTACATATTAGTGATAAGAATATGCACTTTCCAATATTGTCATATTATACTATTTAATTAAGTCAACTTAATCATGCAGTTGTTTATCTTACAATATTTCAAAATTAATATTTAAGATATCTGGAGGACAAGTCTTCTAGAGTAAGTTTTCAATATAATTACAATTGAAAAATCTTTATTGCACAATTTTTAGATGATCTGGACTGTTAACTAATATGTAAAACTTTTGATCTAGGATACAGCACGTCTTTAACGTTGTCAATAGGTTCTTGGAAATTGTGATGTCAAGCAAAATGACATAGCCTATGGTAAAATTAGTTTTGTTAAGTGATGTAACAAAGATATAATTAGGTTAATGTAATTCTAATTGTTTATGTTTTCAACCTCCTGCATTTATTTCCCATCTCATGTGATCAATTTTACCATTTATAAACCATATTCAGCAGATATAATTTTAAATTATTACAGATGTACCTGTACATGTATTTTGCTCAATGATGTTATAATGAAACACTGTTAAGTGAGGACTTGCTGTAGTTCTAAAAAGCACTAAATCAAAATTTTATTTTTCTATTAGATATTATTAACCAAGAGTTTGATTTTTGCTTATACATGCAAGATTTGCTTTATTTTCACATATTGTGCCAAACACCACACAGATGATGATTGATTTTGTCTTTGCTCTGCATTTTTTGTTAAGTTGTGCAACAAACACAAACACAGAATCATTTATTAAAAATATACAAATTAGAAGAAAGTAAAAAAAATTGTCTTCATATCTTGTCCTTATCAACACCTTGGAAACACAACAGTCTTTATGGACAGAGTCAACCTTTTATTTGAGACAATTCATCTGCCTTATGCAAAAAAATACAATATATTTATTAGAATTGTGCCTTTGCCCAGGAAATTTTTTAAAACATTTTTACATAACAAGCAGACAAGTAGCTTGAAATGAAAGATTGCTTCTGCCCATAAAAGACTTGTGTTCCTGAGGTGTTGATAAGGACAAGATATGAAGACAATTTTTTTACTTCCTTCTCCTAATTTGTGAATACTTTTAATATTTCTTACTTTCTTACATATATTAAAATCATTTGTTTGTTTGCTTGTTTAAAAAATTTACCATTATTTCAAATACATTCTTAATTTGATTAAAAATAATTTTTGTTGGTATACTTTACCAACAGATCCTTTTTAAAGCCAAATCAATATCTTAAGAGCAAACTATACAAATACAGAAAAACAACAAAAGTAGTAAATTTTAAATATTCCTCATACATATATATACACAACATACTTCTTTTGTTTACAAATTATCAGAAAAATTGCAATAGCTCATAAAAGATTAATAAGCTGACAAGATGACTTTCCCAGCACTCATAATTTACAAAGTTAACATTGCACATACCACCACGTTATGAAATTTCATTAAAAAATAATTTTTATATTATTGATTATTGAATTATCATAAAATACCAAAATGTTTATTTCTGGGGTAAGAGTAGGTTTTAAAAAAATTATAAATGCTAATGAGTAAAACTTTCATTAAGTCTGAGTCCACTTGACATGTGACAGAAGTCAAGAGAGTAGAGAATGAAGGTAATTAACTACCAAAATTTAATAGTATCAATGCTCCATATATGAAAATAACACTGCTAAGTTTTTGATTCATCCATTCCTGAGATGCAATATAATATAAATTATGGAATTACGAAATTTTTATTAAATTCCTAGGATCCTGAGTATCAAAAGGTTGAGAAATGCAAAACCCAAGGAGTCAAAATTAACCAATTACCATATTTTCCCTATGCTATATTCAGGGTTCCTTCTCAATTTTTGTTTTAATTTCCCTGGCCATTTGTACAAATTCTGACCCTCATGTCCCTTACAATACAGCACACTGACAAAATAAAACAGCACTTGACTTCCTATGCACACATGCTCCAATGTTTTAATTATTTTTCATTATCATTATTATTTCTTATTAACAATTGTATATTTTTATAATTGACAAATTATTAAAATCGAAAATAAAATGTTTTATTAAAATAATGCTATTATTTATCTATTATTAAATGTATTATTAAAATTCTGTTATTAATCCACAACCATAAAGCTACATGGTTTTGAAAAAATTTTTTATTATTATTAGTTATTAACAATTTCTATATAATCCATATACAAAAGTATATATTTATGTAAATTTCTCCCTCAACAAATTTCCTGAACTTCACAAAATATTAATAAACTGGAAAAAAATCAGAAATCGTTTGTTACACAAACAAAATTATTAAAATGAAAAATTGATAAATAGTCCATTTAAATTATCATTATGTATACTTTGTAAATTTTTGAGAAAGTTTTGTGTAAGCTTGGGAGAAATTTTGGGCCCTGAAAATATTCTGCACTACTACTTGCTGCCTGCAGATGGCTATACTTAGTCAAGCATTGTCAGGATTGGGTTGTCAGCTAAAAATCAACAAGGCAGCCAAGGAAGCAAATTTCATGATTTTTTTCACAATTTTTAACATTCCATGACTTTTCTGAACACTGATGAAAATCCCTGACTTTTCAAGTGTCTAGAAACCATGTATATTCTGTAACAGCCAAGGAAGTAAAAAATAAAAACATTATCTTTTTATTGACAAACCAGTTAAGAGAGTAATAAACAACTACCAATAAAACTTTTGATTAAAAGACTTACCTTTGTTGTGAAACTGAACCCGAGACAAATGTGACTTCATGCTCTTTATCTTCCCATACATCTTCATCACTGTCAGCATCTCCCAAATTTTGTACACGTTCTCTACAGGCTCGTTCAAACAATTCTTCACTTCTCTGAAAATGCATAAAGCAAAACTTAGAAATTCATCTATTGTTTCAAAATCTATACAATTTTAGATAAATTATAATTAGACAATAATCAATTAATTATATATTGTGGTAGGTGAAATGACTACAACAAAAGACTATCTAACCCTAATAATAATAATAAAAACAACAGTTATTTAAAAATAAATTTTATGCACAATGAGGGGAGATCCATACAGAGCAGGCAGACACATGAACTGTACCAAGTAACAACTGACAATAAATGGTCACAACTGCCATCCCAAAGAGATGCATAAAACTTTGTTTATAATATTCTTTTATGAGAATAAGAATACAGTATCTTTAAACTTCAGTTCTAGCATGATATATTTCAGATTTTATTAGTTTGCAATATTGTGTATATGAGAAGTTTTCTATTTGGCCATTTTTTTGATGCAATTTTCTATGATGGTAATTTTCCATCTGCACTTTTTTCTGGTTACCATTATATCCTATAACAGCCAAGAAAGTAAAAATGTACTTCAGGTAATAAAAAAGAAGTTCTGTATAATTTTAAGAACTATAAAGATTCATTTAAGCTCTTGTTGACATTTGAAAAATGTTCAAATTAATAGAAGAATTTTGCAGTTTATCTAGTACAAAATTTTAATTTATCTAAAAAAAAAAAAACTCAGAAATGTGAATAAATTAACAATATCTATAGAAAAATTAATATACTTACTAAATTTTCATCTGAATTAAGTTGAAAACCTGTATCAGTTAGATGATTCAACTGATTTCTGAAATGAAATTTATATAAATTATTTGAATTGTACTATATAAAAAAAGTGCAGAGATACTACAAATAGATAAGTTAACATAATGAAATCCATTGATATTATGGTTAACTCTAGAATGGACAGGAGAATTTTATTTCAATCCAGAAAAAAAAAATATTCAAATAAAACCCATTTATGAAAAATAACAAATATTTTCCAAGAAGTATTAAAACATAATTCAATTATCTAAATACAGAATAAGCCAAGCAAAAACCGATTCTCCTTTCAAACATCATATGTAAACAGTTGATGGCTGTAGAAGACTATCTTAAAAAAGAAAAGCATTTTCATTTGAATTTTTGTTTCAGAATTTTTATGCTTTGTATAAATTTTTATTTCAGAAAAATTCATACTAAACATAAGATCAGAAACAAAGTAAACAACAGTTATGAAGTTACTACAAGTTAAGAATCCTTTATCCAAAATGTTCAGGATCAGAAATGTTCTAGATTTTAGAATATTTGCATCTGATTTGATTTCATCTGTATTAGTCTGATCTGACTTCTTTTTAATGTCAGTTATTTAGGAATTATTAATTTTCTATAAAACAAAAAATTTTCACATCTAGGCAAACATATTTCTTAAACAAATTACACAGAACATGAACATGTAAAAATATTTTAAAGAGATATATATATATTCATAGGAAAACAATGGTAAATGCCACTGCCATGAACTGCCATCACCATCCAGTATAATTTTTTTTACTCTTGTTCCAATTATGACATTATGAAAATAGTTTGATTATAAAACACTTCCAGTAAAAAATTGATGTTAGAATAAAATTATTCAGAATTTTATTTTTGCTCAATCACAATTTTATTTTTGCTGTATTCTAAAACTTTCATTTTGTTCTTCCAGCAGCTCAAACTAACTGTATCTAAAATTATTTTACCACTTCACAAAGAGGTGTTATTAACCTGTTGAGAAAATAATATGGAAAGCATATTATAAAATTGGGATTAAATTAAACTTGAATACAAAAAAGTCACATCTTTTGTATGTGTACACACTTTTCATAAAGTTTATTAGGGGGATGGAGTACCTATCAAAAAAGGCCTGGATAGATCACGAACATTTCCAGTACTGTGTGGAAGATTCAATTTGTAGCATGCAAAACTGTTGAATTTAGAAATCTGATTTTAAAAATTAAATTTCTAAATGAAAACTAGAATCATTCAAGTGAAGTCCTAAAATCTGAGAATTTCAAAAGTTTTCAGATTTTAGGACTTCACTTGAATGATTCTAAACTTATATCAAATATCAAACTTAAATGTTATAAAGTGGCTAGCCGTAGCCATATTTCCATATCTATTAAAACACTAATAATTTACCAACAGTATCCACAAATATTTAAATATGTTTCTTAATGCTTAATTTTGAAGTCTATAATTAAAAATAATTAAAATGTAAATCAATGTTTTTAGTGCACTAATAGCCATAATTCAATGTTTAATCCTACCAATAACTCATTTTTAGAAACATAAAACAGAAAATAATTAAAATTGAAAAATAATGTATATTAATTAAACTCATTAAAACAAAATATTTTTAAACAGAACAATTAAAATATATTTTGAATCAATCAATTTATAAGAATCACTAATGAAAACTGATCTTAAAACATATGACAATTCTGTGGCAGTTCTAATTTTCAAATTTGTTTTTGAATATGCAATTTATGCACTTTTTTTTTAATCAAAAATATTCTTAAAACAGAAAATTATATATAGGAAAAGTATACACTTTTATATTGGTGCATATATAAAAAAAGGTATAAGTACTATAAAGAAAAAGTTACAATAAAAATGAAAAAAAGTTTATTGAAATTAATGATATTCTTTTGTAATATAAATCGAATGAAGCAAAATCATTCATATTTACTAATTTAAGTTTTCTAATTATTTCTTAAAATGCATAGAATATTTGCTATAATTTTAATGGTAATATTATTCTAAGTACAACAAAATATGGCATAAAACAGAAACAGCATTTATGTCACATGAATGCAAACAATAATTGCAAGAATAAATATTTTAATTTTTATGATATATATAAGAAGTTTTGGATATGAAATTAAATGTATTTGTAAGCATTTTTTATGAAGTCACATAAAACAGCGGATTCTAAGAAATATGGATAAAAACAACTCTGTGCTCCATTAAATATATAAAAACTATCTCAAATCTCACTCAAGGATGAAATATATAAATGTATATATATTTTTTATCTATCAATCATAATGTTTGAGAGTAACCCTCCAATCTTCAGCAATACATATTAAGAATTAACTATAACAACTTTCAAATTCAATTAGAACAAGCAATATTCCATCACAAATTCAAATAATTCTACAAAATAGGATCTACTAATTTAAAAAACTTTTTAAAAACACACATTAGCTACTTTTTACTTTGCTTTCTCACCTACTGGAAATAGGGGATAATGTAATTAATACATTAAAACAGTCATTACTCTACATTTCAAACTTAATA
Organism: Centruroides vittatus; assembly: GCF_030686945.1. NCBI lineage: Eukaryota > Metazoa > Arthropoda > Arachnida > Scorpiones > Buthidae > Centruroides > Centruroides vittatus. The sequence goes on from NW_027121927.1 coordinate 2,647,306, forward strand.
AATATATGTGTTCCATCATTCTTAGTAGTGTAATATTTTTTTTAGTCTATAATTAAAAAATGATTATTTTAAAAACATAATTAAAGAAATAGCATTTATGTGAAGTCAGAAGAGTTATAATAATCTGATATACTTAATACAATATCTTAATATCCAAATCCAAATTTAATTTAAATAAGTAGTATGTTATCTAAGTTTTAAGTAAATCTTTCCACAATTTCCATAAGTAAAAAAGCTCATAATTTAAACACTAAATAAATATATATCAGTGAAGAAGAAAAAAATAAATACTGAAATATAAGCAGAGTGCAGTCTTATTTGAGATGAATATACAGTCAAACCTGTTTTTATGCGGGGGATAGGGACCGCATTAAAAAAAATCCCCCTTCACTATTTGCCTTTTTTTTAAATTATATATATACACAACATTACAATTGTTATATTTATCTTTTGGGTTTTACTATCATTTTAGTGAGTTAAATGTAATCATAAAAATTACTTTAAACTTCATTAAATAAAGTAATACTTACGTCATGTTTTCATCTGTATCAATGAATTCATCATCATGGAAGCCAAACTGGTCAACAAAATTACTTGTCATTTGTTGCATCTGATAATCAGAAAAAGCCTGGAGGCCAGGCCAAAAATACAGTGAAAACATATAGCATGCAAAGACAATATATGACAAAACAATACTACTACTGTCACTAAATATAGTGCTATGCAAAAAAATTAGCAAACATCTTTGTATTCAGTGTTTTTGTTTTAACTACTGCATTATATTGTTCATTAAGACAATACTTTAACAATTTTAAAACATCTACATAAATTATGTTCATACTATTACAACAGTGACTATTAAAAATTGAAATTCTGTAAATTAAAGACAGATTAGCAATGTCAATGTAAAGTTCTAAAATTTAAATTAATAATCATCAGATTAATCAGAATTTTAAAAAGATCCATCAACAAGTTGCATAACTTTCCTGGTAAAAATTTAAAATTATTGTGGTGCCATCTTATATGATTTTATTATAAAAAAATTTTTTTTTTTAATTATTATTATTATAAAATGGCAAAAGTTTAATTCTGAGGGTAGAGATGTGTTTTGTAAAAATTGCAAATGCTAAGTAAAATCTTTTTTAAATCTGACCCCACTCAAAATATGCTAAGTGACCCTTCCTATCTTCCCATCCACTTGACCTTTAACCATCAAAATTTAACAGCATCAATTCCCCTAATACATAAACCTCTCTGCAAAATTTTAATTTTTTACAAAAGACAGAGGAGTTATTAAGCTTGAAAGTAAATGAACCAAGATCATGTGCCCTAGACACACTAATATCCATAGATACAGAAACTCCCCCCATTTTTTTGCATTTATCAATGTTTCAAAATCCAAAGACGTTAAAATCTTGGGAGTCATTTTTTGACCAACTGTAATACTTTCCTTCAGTTATATATGTAACAGCTGGAAAAATAAGAATGCTACACTTTTTCAACTACAACACTACATAATGAATCTTTTTTCATGGAATGTGTTAAATTAATATTGCTTAAGTTGCAAGACAACTTTATTGGACAAATTTTCAGGATATATTAATTCCATGTTGTCATTATGGAAATAACATTTTTGTAATAGTTACTTGAAATACCATTCATCAATAATCACGATAAAAGTAATTGAAAATCAAATAAATCATTCACAAATTGTTTAAAATTTCTACATTATTAATCTCATTAAATTAAAGCCTGTAAAAGCATGTTGAAAAAAACCAATTTACAACTAAATAGCTGATCTCAATTGTAGCTAAATTTTGTCACCACATGTCAAAACTTACACACAAAAATAGCTTTTAAGCTAACTTATTTGCATAACACAATACATAAATATTCATTTATATATAAATACTAATACAAACACAGGCAAAAACACACAAAATTCACTTATAAAACTAGATTATAATTAACAAACTCTTGGGAAGAAAAATAACTTAATAATAATAAATAAAAATTTACATATGTAATCAAAATCTTCTGTTATAAACTTAAGTTTGTAATAGTAGTTAATGTAAATCAATTAATATTAATGATTTATAATAAGAACCAATAAGATTTATTCAATTATTTTTAAACTAAGAGCTAGTATATAATTTTTTCTGTAAAATGAAAATTTAAACTGTCATATTTTCTCAGTACAGTTTAAACAATAATGTATGAGAATTTGACAAAGACCATAAATACATTTATTAATGCAATATTAACAATAAAAAAAAAAATGCTTAATTGAATAAATCTATAAATTTTTTTAATATAAATCTCAAAGCAATCATTCCTCAGGAGATATATAAACAATCTTACAAAATCTATAAAAATTTTACACTCTTAGAAAAAAAGCTTAATTTTCAGTTTTACAGAGATAAGAGCTATTTCATTTCAGCATTATCTTAGATGTTGCCTTTCAAACAAAAATAAAGCACATTTTATAAATAATCAAATATCTACTAATAAATTATATTCTAACAAGTATTCAGTTTAATAATTAAACATAAAAACAAATCGTCACATAAGTTCATAAACTTATGCATTCATAATATAAATAATTTTTAGTAACAAATAAAATTTTAAAATAAGCTACTTTTTTTACTTATATATTCAAGTTACTTATTAGAATATCTTTCCAACTATTAATATAGCAATAATCACAAGTTAAGAATTAAATGTTAAATTAACAAAAAAAAAATATACACTGAAGTGCCAAAAGACATGGGATACCACCTAATATCTTGTCAGACCTTTTGCCCGGTGAAGTGCAGCAACTCGGCATGGCATGGACTCAACAAGTCGTTGGAACTCCCCTAGAAAAATATTGAGCCATGCTGTCTCTATAGCCATCCATAATTGGGCAGGTGTTGCCGGTGCAGGAGTTTGTGCACGAATGGACCTCTCGATTATGTCCCATGCATGTTTGATGGGGTTCATGTCAGGCAATCTAGGTGGCCAAATCATTCACTGAAATTGTCCAGAATGTTCCTCAAACCATTCACAAACAGTTATGGCTCAGTGACCTGGCACATTGTCATCCATAAAAATGCCATCCCTGTTTGGGTACATGAAGTCCATGAATGGCTGCACGTGGTCTCCAAGTAGCTGAACATCACCATTTCCTGTCATTGTTTGGTTCAGTTAGACCAGAGGACCCAGTCCATGCCATGTAAACACACCCCACACCATTATAAAGCCACCACCAGCTTGCATAGTGCCTTGTTGACAACTTGGGTCCAACAAGGGGTCTGCACCACACTAACCCTACCATCAGCTCTTACCAACTGAAATTGTGACTCATCGAACCATGCCACAGTTTTCCAGTCATCTAGGGTCCAACCAATATGGTCATGAGCTCAGGCGAAGCGCTGCATGCGATGTCGTGCTGTTAGTAAAGACACTCGAGTCGGTCTTCTGCCGCTATAGCCCATTAATGACAAATTTTGCAATACTATCCTAATAAACATGTCCCTCGTATGTTCCACATTGATTCCTGCAGTTATTTCACTGAGTGTTGCATGCCTGTTCACTCTAACAATTCTACGCACACGTCGCCAGTCTGTCATTTAGTGCAGGCAGTTGGCCACTGCATTGTCCATGGTGGAAGGTTATGCCTGCAATTAGGTATTCTCGGCACACTCTTGACACTGTGGATCTTGGAATGTTGAATTCCCTAATGATTTCCAAAATGGAATGTCCCATTCGTCTAGCTCCAACTACCATTCCAGGTTCACAGTCTGTTAATTCTCGTGCAGCCATACTCAAGTCAGAAACCTGTTGACATGAATCACTGGCAGACAAATGACAGCCCAGCCAATGCACTGCCCATTTATACATTTGGTACGCAATACTACTGCCATCTATATCTTTGCATATTGCTATCCCACGACTTTTGGCACTTCAGTGTATATATAATAATAATAATAATAAAAATAATAATAATGAAAAAACAAAATATGATAGACAAACTTCAATTATGAAAGTTCTATATTTCTGTACATATAACCCATGGGTTGTTTGTTTTTGAAATCCTATAAAAAATAAGACTTACATGGATTTCCTATCATGTTTAATAAAAATTGACTATAGTATACAATAAAATTGTCAATAATTAAAAAAGCTTTCTTCCATTTTTCCAAAAAAATATTCAAATATTTCTTCAAAATCAAATGACAAAATGAAATGCAGCCAAAATAAAAAAAATATATAAAAACAAATAATGTTCAATATACTTTTGTTAATATAATTAGGGTGGTAATTTAGATTTGAGATTCCTTCCTGAAAATTTTAAAAATTTGCCAGGTTCTCAGTTAATGACATTAAGGGGGGAACTCCAAAGAAAGGATTTGTTTTCAATATTTTAATATCTAATGTATCCATATAAAAACCAAACACAAAGTTACATTAGTACTAAGTTTTTCTCCAACACAAAGTGAATATAATTATTAAAGAAAATTTGAAAATGTATATTTTTCATAAAAATTACATATCAATAATTTCTGTAAAAAATAAAAATCATTAGTTCTAACCTGAAATTCATGAAATTTAAAAAAAAATCTGAGATGCAACTAATCAATTATCCTCTCTCTCTATATATATAAAAAGGTGATGACAATGTTCCTAAACAACTTAAAATATGCACTTTTCAAAGATATAATATTGAATATTAAAAAGTAACAACAAATTCTTATAAATACTCAATACAAGGAACAATGTTAACAATTGTTATTCAAAGCAGCCTCCATTGAAACAGACTTAGATGCTTCATTAAGTTGTTACAGACAGCATGAACATTCTCAACAAATATTTTGTCCATTCATGGATCAGGGCTGACTACAGGGAATCCAAGTTTTGGTATGAGTTAACAGACACCATTCTCCAGTAATGACTATACATTGTATAATCCATGGAGCTGAAGTGTGGACTATAGGGTGGCCATTTCATCCATGGGATAAAATCAATTCCACAATTACCAAACCAGACCTGGACTTTTGCCTTTCTATGGGCTGAAGCAATGCCTTGCTGAAAAATCCATTTCTGGTTGCCAAAGTGGGACTTGAACCACGCTTCGAAGAAGAGAAGCTTCATGAACATCTCGGGTGTAAATTTCATGATTGATTTTCATTGTCAATGAAAACTATGGGTTTTACCTGTTGCACAGAATACCTGAAAGTGGTGTGTGTGTGTGACTAGTTTTGAAGTATCTGGAGGGAGGATTGACTTTAAATTCTATTAATCTGATAATTATGTAATTGTTTAAATATTTTTTCTCAGTAAAATTAGGTCATCCTGCAAATCTCTTCTTCAGGGCATGTTGTCTTAGGAGCTTCACAGTCTTGTTCTTTTCAATAAGCTCTTTGCAACTTTTATGGTCAAAGGCCAAGTGCATGTGTGGCTATTTTCTGGATGGATTCAGTTGCACAGCAAGCTAAAGAACAATTCTTTTATATCTTCACTGTTGGATTTCATCTTACGTGATTGCTGACAAAATTCTTATTTGTAGGCAAATTGACAGTTTTTGCCTTCTATTTCTGTTTCCTTGAGCCCATCTTAGTCCTGAAACATTCATTCATAGAGAAGGAAGTAATTTAACTATCCTAAATGATGAATTTCCTGCATTGTACAAGTCAATTATCTCAGTACAATACACTTTGATATACTTTAGTGAAGTAAAAACATTCTTTTGAGAACAAGTTACAAACAACAACTTATGCTTAAAGGATGTTCTAGAATAAAAAACTTTAAATTTAAAAAAGTTACATTTGGAAAGGAAAACAAAAGTAAAAAGTTGTTTCAGATGCCACCCTGTACATATTTCTAGAGGAAATCATCATTCAATCAATCTTCATATACATCAAACAAATTATGAAAATAAAATGGAAGTTCCAGGAGTATAAATAAATGCAAAACCTTTGAAAAAATTATCTACAACAATTAAGCATTTGAAACAAAATAAAATTTACTTTATAAAGCAACAAATGTCTTGAAAGCCTTCTCTGAAATACAAAATGGAAGATAAAAAAAAATCAATATTTAGTGAAATTTAATTAAATTTAATGTATAAATCAAATATAACAAAAAATAAACAAACAGATAAATAAAATTATATATATAGTTGATATCTGTTAAACCATATTTGAATTAATTCAGAATTCTATTGAAACAACAAATTTATACAATTTGTTAGTATTAAAACATATAGGTAGATGTACCAGTTTTGGCCAGTGTAGTACCAGTTCTGGCCAGAAAACAAATTTAACTTAAAAATATAATCACAAATGAAACAAACTTTTATTGTTAACTGTGTGAACAGTTAACAATAAAAGTTTGTTTTATTGGACAGATTTGAATATGTGGTGATTATATTTTTAAGTTAAATTTGTTTTTTGGCCAGAACTGGTACATCTACCCTATATATATATATATATATATATATATATATATATATATGTGCGTGTACGTTACTGGCAAAACCCAATTTTACACCAAACTAGTTCTAGAATTATTATTCAAGTATATTAATGGGTAAAATAAAATTAAAAGGCAATCAATTAGATGAACAATATTTATTCAAACATAGTCAACTTAATAATTATGGTAATTTATTAGAATAGGTTAGTGTGAATGTATGTCTCTTTAATTCAAATAAATAAATCTGGTAGACTTTCCTGCAGCTATTGCTGTGAGGAAGTCTACCAGATTTGAAAACTATGGGTTTTGCCTGTTGCACAGAATACCTGAAAGTGGTGTGTGTGTGTAACTAGTTTTAAAGTATCTGGAGGGAGGATTGTTATCTGTCAATCCTCCCTCCAGATATAGTCAGATACTTTCTGGTAGCTTCCTCCTATTGCTGCGAGGAAGCTACCAGATTTATTTATTCGAATTAAAGAGACATACATTCACATTACATATATACAGCTACCATATCTGACATTGAGAAGAATAGGTTAGGTTAGGTTAGAATGCATGTCCCCTCTGTTCCCTGTCTTCTAATTGCTGGAATCGGAGACAAGCCGCCACCGGGGATGCACATTCTAACCTAACCTATTCTAATAATTTGGTTGCTAATAATTATGATAATTTATTAGAATAGGTTAGGTTAGGTTAGGTTAGACTGCACATCCCCACTGTTCCCTGTCTTCTGATTGCTGGACCCAGAGACGAACAACTCCCTTCGATATGTGGGGTAACATTAACCCCGTTTTTTCTAATTAAATAGACTATGTTTGAATAAATATTGTTCATGTAATTGATTGCCTTTTAATTTTATTTTACCCGTTAATATACTTGAATAATAATTCTAAACTAGTTTGGCCTGACATGCTTACACCAAACTAACTTGGCTAAAATCGGGTTTTGCCAGTAACATATATATATCAAATCAATGTAATTACTGTTTATAAATTTTTTTTATAAACACTAATTGCACTGTACATTCTCTCATCTGCAAACAAAATAGTTCCAATGTATTTTAAATTATTCGAACTTACCTTTTTCATAGCAGATTCCTGTAAAAATGGGATCTCTCTCAAATCAACACATTCATCATCAAACTCTGCAGCATTTGAAGGAAGAGGAATTCCTCCAACCTAAGAATTCCTCCAATAAATTATTTTTATACATAAAATTTAATTTGAAAGCATATTTAAAAAATTGACTAATATAGCTGACTCAGCATTATTTTTTGAATCCAGCATTTTATCTTTACATTGTGGATTCTACAAAAACTAGGATGTTATCATGCTGATATGCTAATCATCAGAAGTGTATCATGATAATTAGTAAATTTTTTGCCAATATTCCCACATTATTTCCTGACTTTGTATAGCAAAGTTATACCATATAGAAATATATCAGAAAATCACTATGCAGCTTTGTCACAATCACTACTCTTAAAAATCAACCGAATGTACTTTTCATGTAAGATGAGAACCTTCTTCCATATGTAATTCTATCAAATTTTATTATATATATTTTTTTAAAGTCATTACACAATCTCTTCACACAAAATACAACTTTGTTTCTGCACCAAGCTAATTTTATAACAACTTATGTCCTTTTTTCTTCCCATTCTGAGAAATCCTGTATGTGTAATTCAAAGCACATCAAACTTTATAAGTCTAAACAATATATATATATATATATATATATATATATTTTTTTTAAGACTGAATTTTAAATACATCCACAAACTACCTTAATTTGAAACTTGTTACTGAAAGTCAACTGAATAATTCGTAAATATATACACACAACAGAATCTGCTAATTGTAATCATTTTGGGTTTTATCATCAATTAATCAATAGCAGCAAGTAGGGTAAAAACTTAAATAATAATTAGTGAAAATTTTGGTTTCATTGACATTAAAAAAGAATATTAGAAGAGGGAGGAGGGGAAAAAGTATAACAACTATAAAATACTCAATTCATCCAGCACATCCCTGAAGTTAAGAAATTCAAGCAATTTAAGCTACTCTGCTGCAAGTAAATAATTAAAATGATTAACATTTGAAGCATTGCTTAAGTCTTAAGATATAAGGAGATTGCACTTTATTGTCACTTGTTAAGACAAAGGATTTTTTTAAGATTCAATACTCTCTCCCACATCAAAGGCAACCAAAAATTTTCTAAAATATTGTACAGTACATTAATACAAAAAATCTTTCCATACTGAAGTGTGTATATTTTTAAATTAAGGTGGCATTGAAGTTTGCAGAAAAGCAAATGTATCAACCACCAATGTGATAATGATAAGACATTAGCCTGTAAAATAAAAAGAATGTTTATGTTGACTTTTTTAAAATGCATATAGTAGGCATATCTGTTAGTCTTATTTAAAAAATTATCACAGTTTCTTATCCAGATCACTCTGGCAACATTAGTTCAGATATGGAAAGGTAAACTATTATTTTCAGGTAAATAGCACAAAAAACAACTGATAAAAAATGCTTATACAATATTATTATAAACTTATTTCCAAGATGCAAATGTTTGCAGAAAAACAAATTCTGACAATGTTAAATGACAAATAACCAATTACAAAATGCAGATTCTATTGTATATAATGTTTGCAAATTGCTTTGAATTTAAATATACATTCATATTGAAAAAAACCAAATGGAATATTTACCAATGGTGTTTGATTTTTTTTATTAATTTCACTCAATACTTCTGAAACAAAAGTTTCCCATCTGTTTCTATAGTCTTCTGGCAAATCTAAAAATATAAAGTAAAATGAATCAAGTTAATGAACTAAAAGAGATTTTAATATAATTCATTTCTTGCTAAAATTAACATTTCTCTTCAAGAATTTTAATTCATTAAGTATATAATCTAAATTAAAAAATAATCTAAAAGTTAATTTATTATACAATACTTAAAAAAAAGGAGGGTGAAATGAAACATTACCAGTGAAAAATCACAGGCATAAAAACAAATATAGGTAAATTACTAAATCTGGTTGGAAGGAATATATTGGATTTACTGTTCAGATTCCAATATTTGTGAAATTTGCAATAAGAAAATAAACTGACAAACTCTACAAATCAGTATGTAATGTAAGAAGGCAGAAATTTTTATTTTCTGAATTTTTGTTATAACTGATGATAAATCAAAAGACAATTTCAAAAAACAAACTATCACCAATGTCAACAAACAAACTAAAACACAACTTTTATATTAAGGTTTCCCTGAGTATTCAAAAATTGCAACATTTTCCAGTGAAGGAGACACTGTAGTAAATAAATTATACTTTGAAATTATGTGTTTTCAACACATCATATTAGTGTTTCTAGATCAAACTTTCACCTAATGAAATTTCCTTTTTATTGTTTAATACATTTGTAAGTTAAACATTAATATATTAATTTTGTGTGAAAACATGAGCAAGAATGTGTAAATTACAAAACTAATTAAAAAAAATAAGAATGAATCTATGTAGAAAGTATTTTTACTTACTGCATTTTCTTAAACAAGTGTGAGAACTGAAGATTCAATTTTGTATAAAATTTAGAGAAAAATAAAAAAAATTATAATTTAATTCTCCGTTGCAATCTTAAAGCAAACACACACAGGAAACGGATTGAGTACCACCCATACTATTAACAACTGGCTGAGAAATATAACATCTGAATATAAACAATAAACAACAAGTGATAAAGGAGGAGAAAGTCGATTGTCGACACCTGAATAGATGGAGACGTAGAAGTCTCAAACCAAATATGGACATGACAGCTGCAGTTGGACGAAGTCATAACATCAGCAATGATAACCCTTCACCTCACACCTGTAGATTTGTCATCCCAACTGCTGGTCACATGATCAGTTTCCCAGACTGAAAGCATAAAAGAATGAGACACCGAGAATTTTGGTTGTTTGTCACAATGTTCCAATGAATTAATGATTGGTCATAAGTGCTCCCATAAAAGTGGACGTCTGCCTAAAAGGAAAATAAGAAGTCCCTGGAGAAGACACTCGCCATTCCCTCGACTAGGAATCCCCCAAAAGACGATAGAACAATGTCATATCATCGATCAACCAAGATTTAAGGTATTTTGGATAGATATTTGTAAACACTCTCTCTTCGAGAAATTAGGGCATAGGACTTAGAATAGTCACTGCCTTGATTTGATGATTTTGTATTTAATTGTATTTAATTGCCTAATCTGTAGTTATTATGTACATCTTAGATTTGTAATTTTATTAAACTTTTATTTGTTATAATTAATACCTGTCTGCCTGTCTCATTCAGTACATGGCTCCTATCAACCTACCTATGACCTCCCCACTCAAAATTTTGCCCTCCTATTTTAAAGCCACCCAAATACAACATGAGCATGCTTCACCGACCTGCTGCCGAGTAAGTGGCATTTTAAGGGTCAGCCCGTGCTCCAGTCTCTCACATAAGCATATCTCAAACCAGTTAAATAAAATTACCAGCTATCTGAAATGCTTATTTGCATGAGTGAATATATTTAAATTTTTGATATCAAGCAATGTCTCTTAAAGTTTTAACTCCCACTATAGTATGACATTTACAAAATTATTATTTTTATTTTAAATAATAAAGACCTAATAAAAACAAAATCCTAACTCATTAAAAAATGTTTGATTTATGCAATTTTTTTGATTAGTGAAAGGAAAATTCTGTAGAGTTGTTTACATTTGTTCTATTTTTTTTTTAATTATAAATTTTAAACAATTTGATAAATTAAAACAAGTGTAAAAGTTATTCTATACATGTTTCAAACATTAAAAAGCAATAATTTTTTGTCAAAATTAATCTAAATTTTTTAAATAAATATTTAGAAACAAAAATATAAATGAAATGATCATACAAACCTTTAATTTTACTTTTTATTAAATCACTATTGATTCCATTTTCTGCATTTTGAGCAATGTGATTTGCTATTTTAGTTAAATGACCCATATAACCTCGCCTGTGTTTTCCTGGTTTTGTCCTAAATTATAAAAAAAATGAAACTACATTACTAAGAAAGTAACTATTGAAAATTAAAACTTTCTCATAAATTAAAATGGTTTAGATTTTTGTGCATAATTAAAAAATTAAAATTATGAAAATTATCTAATGTAACATAGAATATAGTAAAACACTACATATATATTATAATAATAAATTTAAAATTGTATTACTATAATACAAAGTTGTAGCCAGAAATTTTTGACCGTGGATCATCTGCTTGGCTGATGGCACCTTCAGATAACACAGATAGGCAGGCTACCATAACAATGCAATAACCTACAATTCACTAGCAATACATTACTGTGCAAGCTCTATGCAAACCAGTGACACATATGACAATGCTCAATAAAAAAAGAAAAATTAAAACAACAACAATTATAATATTAGCATGAGAAGCACCTCCCCTTGAGCTACAACTGATGAATAGAGTATTGGCAAGCATAGCGGCCTCAAACTGAGGTAAGGAGGGGTGGAGAGCAACAGCATTCATTTTGTAAAAATTGTATCTATTAGGGAACAATTTATCTAGTGCAGCAGATAAAGATGCTTTTGCCGCAATGGAGGAAGACGTAACAAGGGGGAAGGAGAAAGGAACCCACTTAGCTTGGCAAGCACCTTTTCAAGATCATAGGTAAGGTGGCAATTAAGCTTTTATTAACCAGCCCTTTGTGTGTTTTGACCTCAAAACAGAGCCTGGGGCATGCTACATTGGACAGAGGTTCCAAGCACCTGGGAAGAAGAGCAGATACACTCAGAAGTAATATTATTTTCTTGGTCTTCCTTAATACGGATGGTAGGTACAGTGATTAACAAAAGGACCCACCCTACCTACAATTTTGAAAAGGCACTTGCCAAGCTCCTAAGTGAGCTCCTTCCTCCTTGTTACACCTTCCTCCATTGCAGCAAAAGCATCTTTATCTGTTGCACTAGATAAATTGTCCCCTAATAGGTACAATTTTTACAAAATGGATGTTGTTACTCTCTACCCCTCCATATCTCAGTTTGAGGCCATTATGCTTGCCAATACTCTACTCATCAAGGAGTGCTTTTCAGCACAGCAAGTTTTAGAGATAAGTGAAGCTTTACTTTTTGTTACCGAACACAATTACTTTCAGTTCAATGGGAAAATATACCTGCAAAAACAGAGGGTCCCAATGGGCTCACCACTGTCTGCCATACTAGCAGAATTGCTCATGAAGCATGTTGAGCAAAGGGTTTTTAGCTTCCCCCTTACAATAGCATACCCACTGGTATATCTGAGATACATTGACGCCATTCTCTTAGCTTGGCAAGACACACAGGAGGATTTCCTCAAATACTTCTTAACGAATGTTTACTCCTCTATCGACTTTACCTGAGAAAAAAAAAATGGGGAAAAGATAGTGTTTTTAGATTTAAACGTCTCCAAGTCCCAGGAAGGTATAACACATTCCGTGTTCCATAAGTTTAACAACATACCTCCTTTAATCCCTGCCACTGCATACCATCTGCAGCACAACATTAATGCGGCTATAGCCCCTTTAATTAGAAGGGCCTTTCCCTTGTCTTCCACACAAACCGCTACCAATATTGAACTTACTGCCATTTGCTCAGCAGTAAATGTGACAGGTTATACCATTTCCAAATATAAGCATATCTTGAACAAGGTTAAAAGATCTCTTTTTCCTGCCACCACTTTACCCATCCCAAAGGAATGCACAATAGTCTGTCCATCAGTACCATTCTGTGGCCGCATTACTGCACGCATTTGTTGCATATTTAGACAACACAAATTATTTCTACCTGTCACCCCACGACCAAGTTTCAGGAGGCTTCTACGCAAAAATCCATATTAGAGAAGTCCGGGGTATACTCTATCCTGTTAGAAAATACATCTGGCATTCGCAGTCACTACATAGGAGCGACAACTAGAATGTTACCTTGCTGCATCTCTGAACACCAACATCCCATCAGGACAGGCAGGTGTGACACTGAACTGGCTAGGATGGTATTACATCATCACACCTTGCTGTGGGACCATGTGGTGATGCTCAGGTATTGTAATCAGAGGAGCCTGGTGTATGTTTGGGAGGCCCTCCTTACCGTATTATTAAATCCATGCAACTCTCCCATGCTTGAGTTGCCTGCAATATGGGTCAGCCTGTATGAAAGATTAAATCATCATCTCTAGCTCTGCTTTCGGAACCTATTCAACAAAACATGGCACATGCACATTGTCACCACGTGTGCCTTAAAATAAAAACAAAGAATTTGAATTAAATTTGGTTTCTTCTAAAGGACAATACCTTTAGTTTTAATTAAAAATATTTGTTTGAAAGATTTATTTGAGTTTATGTTCTGCCTGAGGACGACAAATTATAAAACATCCAAAGCGCTTGCAAAAATAGCAATATCTACACGTAATTAACACCTTTGTGATAATTTCTTGTTTAAAGCACATTTTAAAAAGAACATTCACAGATGACATTTGTAGTAAATACTACATAATGCACAAGACTATACAAACATATCACATCAGTTTGCACGCTTTTAACACAAACTGACTACTTGACATAACCAAATGACAGTGTTTTGAAGTGAAGCATGGGACTGGAGCCTGGAGCAGTGGAGCAACAGGTTTTTGACCAGAGCTGGTGCACAGCTAGTTTTGATTGGTCCATTGCTCTAGCTTTTTTTACAAATACTTTTGACATTTAGCAAGTATGCTATCATGCAACAATCATTAATTATTTATGAATTATTCATGTAATGGCCATTAATTTAAATGCAGTGTGAACATGAATGACAAATACTCGGTAAAGTTTCATAAAAAGTGAAATATTTAATAATTTAATAAGAAATATAAATGTACAGTAGAGCACCGATTATCCGACCCCCGATTAACCGACCACGTTCTAGTCGGCAAATTCAAATGTCCGCTAGTGATGTGGCGCTACAATATTTGGTTATGTCTTGGCTACTTTAATATTATTTTTGTTAAATTTTTGCATGTTTTAGCTGGCAGCACTGGCTCGACCATGAAAAGGAGGCTAGTATTTAAACCAGGCCTAATACACTATACTAATAATGTATTTTTTCATACTTTTTGGTTATCCGACCAACCCCAGTCCCCAATTGAGTCGGATAATCGATGCTCTACTGTATTTATATTTCCACGTGTGCCATAAGTATGGATAATATGTAAGGTTGTAATATGTATGCATGGATAATGTGTTAGGTGTTTATCATGTTCATTGTTTTAGTTGGCACAGGTAAATTCAATTAATGCATTGTCATCAACAAAGGGAAAATTAAAACTTCTCTCCATGACTGATAGCTGATTTACAGAAAAAGATTTAAATAACATTTTCATCTTTGAATCTGAAAATAACAAGAAAAAGTCAGCAACATGCAAGGTGAATAAGGAAGTGAATGATAAACTCAAACAATGCAACTTTAACTTCACGGCTAACAAAATAAGAGGTACTGTAAAAAAATTTAATCTTTGGTAGTATATAAAACCTAATCATCTAAAGTGTATGAAGCTGTGATTAAAAGAAAAGATGAAGATAAAGCAAGGATTTCCTTGACAGAAATGTTTAAATTCTGAAGAAAACAGTATTTGTATATCTAATAAAAACTCCAATATGAACTAATTGAAAATTAATTCATATTTCAATTCATCAGGGGGTTATAGTTATAATGGATGCTGACACTTTTCGGTAAGATCTTGTGGAAATGGTTTGCTTGAGTGCAACACTCCTCACTACAGATTTGAGAACAAAGGATTCCAAAAACTGAAGGTGAAATAGGTTGACAACTTAGAATTTCAACAAGACATGATGCAGTTTGTCATTTGCTTATCAGAACATTTTAGTCTGGTCATATTGTTCTTACAAAAACATCAAAATTGAAAAAGTTATGCTATTTAAAGATGGTCTAGACACCCATAGAAACAATTTTCTTGTAGTCAGTGTGCACTTTACAAAGAAAATAAAAATAAAGCTGTTATAAAAAGACTGGATATTGTTGATACTGCAGAATGGCATAATTCTTTGTATGTGAAAACCAGTTGGAGTAACCAAACTTTTAGATTCAAAAGTTAAACTGGTATTTAAGGTGATTCAAATTACCCAGGCAGCATTCAATTTGCTTGTAGATATACATGATGCAAAATGACTGCCCAAGCAACAAGCAATGTCAAGTGATCATTTTCTACTCTAAAATTTATATTAAATGACTATGGATTAAAAATGAAAGATAATAAAATCACACACAATGTAGCATAGGCATCATACCACATACACTATACATAAGTCATGAAACATTAAGGCTTTTCAACAGCACATGCATCACACTACAAAAGACTGCCATACTAATCATATCACACAGTGAGGAAATTGTTAAAAACAGATATGTACACAAAACACTTTTTTCAGAAGTTATAGTATGCATTGACCATATAGTCAGGCATAGCAGTAGACACTGGGTATATATGTTGAGTATTATAAACTCCAATACAATAATAATTATAATAAAACAAACTTACTGTTCTTGTTCATTTTCTTCCCAAACATCTAAAACTCTTTGGACTAGTTTATATTCATTAAATACCTAAAAAAAAAATAATTTTATTAATATTTTAACAAACATTTATTACTACTTTAGATGTAATTACCTGATCTAAAAGTGGATGAACTTTGTTTCCTTCTTCATCAGCGGTAGGTTTGTTTGTAAGAATGCGACCAATAGACTGTTCAACTTGTGTATGTAAAAAATTATTCCACGTGTAGGTAAAAAATAAATCCTGTAAATAGTGTTATTTTTCATTATTAAACAAATAATTACTATATTAGTTTCTCAATTATAAAACACAATAACTATTATAAATGTATACTAATTGAATTTATACAGTATTAGAAGAACAGATTGATAAATACAAGATTCATCATAAAACATTTTTGAAAGTATTTTCCTTGGATTAAACAATGTTGAAATCAGACAACAAATAGTCTCAGATAGTGTAAGATCAGAGAAAAAACTTTCATAGTCAAATTGTTAAATTACTCTAATGCAAAAGATTTGAAAATCTAGTTTGATATCATCATTAGTAAGAAGAATCTTCAAAAAACATTATAAAAGAAAATTAAAATCCGAATTAATAAGTTATGCCAGAAACTGTGATATCAAACAACAGACTTTTTAACAGACTTGTGTGAGAGATGTTGGAGTAAGAAAGAATCAGAACACAAAGGATCCTATTTTCTGAATCTTGGGAACAGTCAAAAGAACTTAAATTAGTATTAAATTAACATAAGAAAAATTCTAGTTTTTAAAATATGAGTTTCACAGATTTTGATTTATACGAAACATTTTAAAATTCACTAAACTGCAATTAGTTATGGATTATCAATTACAATGTGAAATTTCAATATGAGAACACTAAGAAATTTTTATCAACTCCATTAATATAATTCTTTTTGAATATTTTTTTAGTATGTATCATTTAAAATATGGATAATTGATAAAATAATATAAAATATAATTTAATAAAAAAAGTAAGTATTTAATTGCTATCATAATTAGTCATTAGCAATTATTAGATGATAAAAAAATCAAAATACAAAATTTTGAAATCCATCCATGATTAAACATGATATAGTTTCACTCATAAGATACATTTGCATTAATGTAAACTTTATTTTGTGTCTATAGAATAGTAACAATTTTGCATTTGTGCAACAAAAACAAATTAGTGTTTTAGAACATGGATTTAATAACTGATTTAACTTTTTTTTTTATACAACACTAAATCTCAATATAAAAAGTTCATCATCTATGCTTTCATAAATACTGAATAGAAGACCTAGAGCAATTTATACAAAAAACGAAACCAAATGTTAAGTGTAAGGCTTTATTTTCATGAGAGGAAGTGTTAGACCACAACCATAATTTATATTTCCTACAAAGATCTCCAAATTTGGCTATTACTAATTTGCCACTTACAGGTTGGAGGATCAATGGTTTTCAGTCATCTGATTTTATCAGATAATTCCTGTAACTAAAAACTATGAAATTGAAGAAGATGCACCATGACAATCCATACATAACTTTATTTAAAATATTTTTTCACTGGGACAGTGTACTGATTTCAAATTAAAATATTACATAATACAATGTTTCCTATAATCATTCTGATTGCAGATTGACTGATGATCAGTTGTACAGGTAATTGTATAAAAAATATTCTGATGCTTCCACATACTCCTGGCATGACCTACTGATTGCGTTTTGAAATTTTGAAAAAATTGAAGACTGATATATGCATCACCAATGGTCAGAAAGCATAATGTAAGTGTCTGCCTTTCCTGAACAGAAATTACTTTCTGAAATGTTATATCTTGTTTAAAAATTTTCAACTCTACTACAGATAAAAATTCAAACTCAGTTGTATGCATCATGGTAAAATTTTTGTATAATTCAGCAATAAACTAAAAATTCACATTAGCCAATAAATTTGAACAAGTGTATACTTCCCTGTTTTCATATAATTTGACATCCACCAAAATAAAAATTTTCTTTTTCTAACATAAAATGAATAAAAATATATGAGGGTGTTGCTATTTGCTGAGAAGTGTTCATTACATTGCTGCATAAAAATACTGACCAGTCTGGAAAGTGACAGTCTTGGTTTCTTTGTTTTTAACATAAATGCATGACAATACAGAGGAAAAATTACAACACTATTGCCACTGCAAATAAAAAATGGTCCTGTCTTTTTATATATTTATTTTTAATCCATTAACTATCAGTTCTATATGCAACTAACTTTACTGCAATAAATTTTTAATAAAACAAGAAATTTTAAAAATAAATGAAGAAAAGTTTAATCTTCCAAAGCTGAAACAATTAATACTAACAATCAAAATTCTAAGTATTTTCAAAATGAATGAAATTATATAATAAAAAACTAATGCACACAAACAAAAATACAGAATATTTATTTGATAATCTCACAAATTTATATTGAAATAATTACTTAAAAAAGTGATTATTATTAGATAAATCCTTAAAAACACAAATGTGTGTACTCTACTCTTAAAGCATATTCAGTTCTAGCCAGATTCAATCTCTCTCTCTCATATTTTATAAAAATTATCTAGAAGATTTTTAAATATCTAATTTATCACAAAGCTATTCTAAAAACTAAATAATTGGATCTATTGTGGTAAATAATTATACAACTATTAAAATTCAAATCATTTTAATAAAAAGTTAGAAACTAAAGAATTTATTATTAAATTGCTGAAATAATACAATATAACTATCTTAAGTGACAAAAGTAATTTGTATCAAAAGCAATTGAAAGATATATATATTCTGATGAAAGTGCACCTAGTATAAAAAAAAATGTTTTGCTGTAAAAAAAGTAATATATTTTTCTACAGCAAAAAACTTTTAAGAAATTAAGTTTAAAATTAAAACTTGCACTTGTTATTTTTATTACATAATTAATCTAAATTATGATTATATAAAATTTATGATGAATATTGTATGCTATATTTTCAAATATGTTAATGATGATGAAAACAAAAATTGTTTTTGTGAATCATAAAATTAATTAAAAATTTTATTATGTAAGAAAAAAAAAATTCAAACATTTTTTAAAATTCTGTATATTAAGATAATAATAATAAGTAAATACACTACTTACCAATAAAACACCAATAGTACCCAATTTTACTAACTGTAAATTTACACTGTGTGTATTGGTAGAAAGGAGTGCTGTCAAAAGATGAGCAACTTCTAATCGAGTAAAACCAACAGGTGGATCTAATGTTCCAACAGTTGTTGTAATTGCAGATTTCTTTAAAGAGAAAAATGAAATTAACTTCTCAGATATGAGAATTTAACAAATTGGTAACTTATTTAAAAAAATAGTAATCACACTTTTACTGTAATATTTGCACGAAGTAGTCAAAAGTAAACCAAACATTAATGTATTATTAATGTAATAAATGTTACAAGTATTTACAGAGACCAGCTTCAAAATAAGCATTTTCTGCAACTAGGTACAGTACTTCTACCAACACTTTTTTTACTTATTAAAGTCCTGCAGCACTTTTTATCTCATATCCTGATTTGAATCTGCAATCCTTTAATTTTGAAAACATGGAATTCTGCAGAAGTAAGGTCTGGTGACTAAGAAGACTGTAAAAGTACAGGTAAATGATATTTTGTCAACTTTCAACTAGGAGAGCACAATGCACCAAGACTCATTATAGTGAAAAATCTATTTTTTTGAAAATCAGAAAAAGGACATTCATTTTTGTCTTACTGACACGCCAATGTAGACTGCCAGGAACAAAGACAATTCACACACCTATCATATAAAAATTCACAAGGATTAGCCTCCCCTCAGATCAGGTGAGGAAAATCTCACTTTGGTAAAGAGACTGATTTCCATGTTGAGGCATATTCACTCTATGGGTTATACAAAAACACTAGATTTTATCACCAGTATTCATTCCACATAGGATATCTGGGTCTAACAAATGCATTAATCAGTCTCTGCTGATGAGTGCAGTATTCATTTATTCTCAATACATATACGGGCTTTCCATTTTTGCTCATTACTTGGATTCTTATATCAGGGTACTTACTCCATGTTTGACATGCTGTATTAAAGAACTTATCCAAAAACAGTATGCAAACACAAAGATAGATGATACAAAATTAAGACAATGCATGTAAGTAAATTGCAGTAAAAGAGAAGTCTATGTACTCTGCTATCATCACATTCAGCTGGGTGGTTTTTTACATTTATTAGATAACACAACTCTTGAAAAAAAAACACCCATATGCTCTCTCAATTTCACATTTCTGATTTTATTTTCATATTTATCTACCACATATAAATAAATTTGTGAATTAAAAAAATGTATTATAACAAAAAACACTATATTTAAAACACAATTTTATAGAACAAATTAATTTTCCGTTATTTTAATTAAAATTAAAAATTTTCTAAGAGTTTAGTGTTCCAAAATTTAGATGTATTATTTCATATGTTTCTAAGGTAAATGCTATTATCTATAAAACTGATAATTTCAATTCTTTATTACATAATAGTGATTCAGCTTATTTAACTCAAAAATCAAATTTTTAAAACATTATTAACTTATATAATACACATTCTCTTAAATAAATCAACATCTGTAGTTTAATTGTTCTGGACTAAAGTTGAGTTTGTATGCACAGAAATTTACTGGAGCCAGTTCTCTTACAATAAAACTTTTACACTAGTTACTGTCTACACACACCTGTTAATTCTTTTTTTTTGCCAAATTCAAACTGTTAGCAGCAAAATCTACACATGAACAGATGGAGTGGCATGAAAGTTCCTGTAAACACACACAACTTTTACTAGCATCTGCCTGTGATTCTTCACTGGCATGCCAAAAAAGTTGTTTTTCCAACTTTTTACATCGGTTGAAGCAATGATGCAACTCTTGTATTATTATTATATGTTTACATATTAAAGTATTTTTTACTAGCATTCCTAAAGCCACTGGTACCAGCTAATCCATGCACATGTAAACCCACCCTATTTCACGCATAACATTTGGCATATCTGATTAGAAAGCCTACATGATTATTAGTAGTTATTAATATAAAAGTAATAAACTGTCATGTACCTTCTGCAAAAATTACTCTTTACATCCAAATAATTCATGACAAATATGATTATCTGTGTATTAAATCACAAATTGTAATAAATATTTTAAAAATTTAATTAATAATTTGTAAAATTTTAATCAACTTTTTCCTTTTCTCAAATGCTCAGACATCTTTTCACAAGAAAGTTTTAAAATTTGTTGCACCTAATTTACAGATGTGGTCTTACTTTAATATGTTCTACAGAAAAGGTGCATGAAGAGTTCAACAAATTTATTGAAGTTCATAACTGTTTATTCACAGATAACTCTACTGAAAAGACCCTTCAGGCGAAATGCATTTAGAAAAATTATTAATATACAGTAATACCTCGACTTATGCAAACCCAGAGTTAGGCGATTTTCAAATCTCGTCGATTCGTCTTTTGTTTGAGTGCCACGCAACTCTTGATTACTCACTCCCCCCACACTATTGTTCAGCTTACATGTTCGGACATGTTGCGTGGAATAGATGCATAGCTACAATTTGTGTTATTTATTTCTGTGTTTGTTATATCTATGGAGACTTGAGAGACTCTACTATGTCATCCAAAACAAAGTAGAACCGATTCTTCTGCATCAAACAAGAAAAGAAATACTTTATCTTTGGAATGTAAAGTTAACATTAATAAAGACTTTGATACAAAAATGAAAATTTGTGAATTGGCAAAGAAGCTTGATCTATGGGAATCAACAGTCAGAACAACTATAAAAGGTAAAGAAAAAATTCTCGAAGCCGTGAAAAATGTTCAATCTTTAAATTTAAGCATCATTCGTAAACGTCATGGTATTATCACTGAGATGGAAACAATGTTAGAATTATGGTGTCATAATCAAGTAAATGTGAAAAATTGTCCTGTTGATCAGAACATGACGTGCTCTCAAGCTAAGCAGATTTTCGAGAGATTGAAAGAGGATGCTGGAGAGGTGGCTAAAGATGAACAGTTGAAAATCTTTGAGCTGTCAGACAAATTTGTTAGATTTTATGAAGCCTTCTACATCAAAATAACTTCAGTTTACAATTTTATTAATATAATTTGCTATACATATGTATTATCTAAGATTTTATTAAACATTTCTTTTCTAAATTATTGTTTTCTTTAGTCTCTGGCCCCAATTAAAAATAATTTGTATGCATTTATATGCAAAATTATACCCAGACTAACACGAATTCGACTTACATGGTTATCGCTTGGTCCTACCTATTGCGTAAATTCGGGGTATTACTGTAATTAAAATAATTTTTCTGCATTTGGGTTCGCCTTTTATATTTGTTACTGTTATTGCATTATTTACATAAACAACTTTTAAACTTTAAAACAGTACCCTCCATAAGTCGGAATGGAACAAAAATTTATTTATCATGCGTTTTTTACAATACAATTACGTGATTTTGTAATTTATTTTTGCAATCAAATGTAAATTAAATTCACGATAAAAAAAATTAGCTTTGTTAGAAAAAATTTAAGTTATCTGAAAAACCATTATAATAGATTAACTTTTTACATAGCAATAATAATAAAAGCAATTTTCTTTAAGTTTTAAACTACATTTTTTTGATTATATATTATGTACAAGAAAAAAAATTAATACCAATATACTTACAGGTGGTGGTACTAATAGTAATTGATGAAAACTATTTAGATGAGGTGTTAAAGCTGACATTACATTTTCAACTCCTTGTTCAAGACGTTCTGCATCTAATGAGGTCATCTGATCAGGTACATCATTACGGAAAAAGACAGATGTAAAACAGTGAGGAGCACCTTCTCCTTGTAATGGAGGTTGAACTTGATTCTGAGGAATTTGTTGTTGTCCTGCAGGTCTAAAAGATTTTTTAA
This sequence comes from Centruroides vittatus, assembly GCF_030686945.1. Taxonomy (NCBI): domain Eukaryota; kingdom Metazoa; phylum Arthropoda; class Arachnida; order Scorpiones; family Buthidae; genus Centruroides; species Centruroides vittatus. The sequence goes on from NW_027121927.1 coordinate 2,670,369, forward strand.
AATAATTTAGAAGTGTCTTTTACTTTGCTTATTTTAGTTTTTTATTAAATATTTTATAAACACAAATCGTGCCAGAACTTTTAATGAAGAATTTATTAAATATAGGAAGTTTCTTATATACAAACTGGTTGAAAATAAAATGAAAGAAAAATTTAGCCTGAAAGATTGTTATGATTTAATTAAAAGGAGCAATCCTGTTAACATATAAAAATGTGAAAATTGATTGAGTGAAAATTTTATAAATTTTCACTGAATCAAATGTGTTACAATAACTGAAAATATTAGTAGTAGATCGTTATTCTCAAGTTATATAAAGTAGAAGATAAAAATTTATTAATTATTTTATAAACTGGAATCAATTTATAAGTGTAATTTTAAACAGAATAGCCTATTATGTAAATGACATTCTAATGTAAATCTATATTAAATCTGTATATTTCAAAAACTGGTGCTAAATATTTTATGACAAAAAGTCAACCTTAGCCAGCACATTAATGTTTGATTGATTAAAATGAATCTTCTGGTTAAGGTTGGACTTCCTCAGATTATAAAATCACTTTTTATGAATACAAAAGAAAATAAATTTGTATCTGATTAAATATCTCTAATAATAAATTATTTATATATTTTGTATGCTGGAAAAAATAAATTTTATCTGAGACTTATATGCAGATTCTCATTTAAAAAAATGGCAAATGGTTTAAATTAATCCACTTGTAAAATGTAGATTCTGGGGCACTGAGTCAGCAAATATTTTGTTCTCCAACTTCTGACATTTCAATCATGGAGAACTATCAAATTCTACTCACTGTGGTGACTTATCTTAGTATGCATATATTTTTCTCAAGTACAGTAAAACCTCAATTTAATGGACTAATTCAAGTAAGGAGGTGGCTATTATATAATGGATTTTTGACTTCAATGAAGTAGATTTTATAAATGCGTGTTAAAAAAAACTGACAAATTAGTAGGTTCAGCATTTCTCAATCTGCAGTCCACAATGATGGAACAGGTGGTCAGCAGGCAGGCTTAAATTAAAACTTTGTTCAATGATGATTCACTTTTAATAGTTTACTTCCAATTTAATTGTGTTTCTACAGGGTGTCCAGAAAGGGTGAGTGCAGTTTAAAAGTAAAATAAAAATAAAAAATGTGCAAAGAAAGTTTTGTTTTTATTTTCAATCTATGGTTATTGGAAAATTATTTACTAAAAATTATGTTATCTAAATGGCATCCATTACGCTCCTGGCACTCTTCTAATCTTGAGTGACAATTTCTTGGTACATGTTGACACAAAGTCTGAGATACAAATGCCATTTCTGCTGCGATATTCTGCTTTAATTGAGTTAAAGTCTTTGGCTTATATGTGACAAGTGGTGCCATCTTGTTGAAACGATGTTCTTGTATTGAAGCCATGAAACTGTTGCAAAGATGGAACTAAAAATTTTGAAATCATCTCACAGCATCACTCTGATTTCATGAAGTGATGTTAACTGGCCACTACGCAGTCCAGACCTGAGTCCTATGGTCTATTTCTTATGGGGATTTCTTAAAGAGAGGTTGTTCGAAAATAAGCCAAAGACTTTAACTCAATTAAAGCAGAATATCGCAGCAGAAATGGCATTGGTATCTCAGACTTTGTGTCAACGTGTACTGAGAAATCGTCACTCAAGATTAGAAGAGTGCCAGGAGCGTAATGGATGCCATTTAGATAACATAATTTTTAGTAAATAATTTTCCAATAACCATAGATTGAAAATAAAAACAAAACTTTCTTTGCACATTTTCTATTTTTAATTTATTTCACTTTTAAACTGCACTCACCCTTTCTGGACATCCTGTACATATATATATATCTCAAAACATGTTTTCAGATTTATTACATTATATACACAGTATGTCCCAAATGTTGATACCAACATTTGTAAACCTAATGTTGATAATACCAAATGTTGATAATACCAACATATGTAAACCTAATTTTTTAAAATTAACTTAGTGATCTGTAGAATTTTTTCAGCTATTTTACTGGTTTTTGAACTTAAAAAGGTTGAAAAATGCTGAGTTAGTTTATCTGATCTTATGTAAGTAGATATGATTGAGTAATTAAAGTTAGTATATATGAAAAGTTTAATTTCACAGAAAAGTTTTTTACATGAATTATTGCTTATGTATTCATTGTATTTCTGAGCATAAACCAACTAGTATATGATCTGAATTGAAATAAATAATTTTGAAACAAACACACACATTTTGGAAATACTTTTATTCTATTTAACTGAACAAAAAAAAAAAATCCTATTTATTCATCTTCAGATGATGATATAGGAAGACATTCCCAATGTAAGTTATTAACAATGGTGACTTTTAGGTATAAAAAACACAGTTAATTTAATTACTTATAAAAACATTTTACAATGAGCAGGGTATTAGTTTTTATATAAACATTCCAAACCTTTTGTTCATTAAACTGGAGTTTTACTGTAATGTATTCAATACAATAATAGAATTTTACTCTGTAAATTCAAGCAGCAGACTAATGCATTATTCATTATGATAAAACATTTAAAATATATTTTGATGTTTTTTGTTTTTTGTGTTTAATGTAAATGCAAGTGTCTATGCAATCATTTTGTATTACACAAAGTAGAGATCCAATATTAAGCAATACCTGCTGACATGCAATCCTACAAAACAAGACCATATTATATTTAGTAAAAACAAAAACTGTTGTTTGTTTGTTTGTGTTTGTGTGGGGGGTACAAAAAAAATTTACCCAAGAGACTAAGAATTAATAAAATATAATATTTTCTAGACACACATGCATTTTGTTCTTTGTGTTGTATTAGATGCTATTAAATAGGCATGTATTTTCCAGTAATGAAGAGTAACTGTGTAGAGTTAACCTGTGATCATATGAAATAGTGATAATTTTATGTACCTACTAGTTTTTTCCAGGTATTTTTCATCAAATTGACTTACTTTAGCCATGCCTGCATGATATCCTCATGCTACATGCTATCCATCTCAATGTGTAAAAATTTGATTATAAACATCTGAGGAAATTCACCACCTAAAGTATAGATCTGAAAATCATCACCTGATCACATACAATTCTTTTTATCACAAAATTAAAGCAGCAATTTTTCACTCTGACAATCAAAAATGTCTCATAAGATTTCTCAAAATTGCTGTTTGCCATATTGTCATGTCATGCCTACACATGACATGATAATCTGCAAACTGCTACAACCTTGGAATACTTATCTCTGTAAGATAGCCTGGGTTTTCAACAATTTAAATGTTTTACAGGTTTATTTCGACCCTGAGAAACTATAAAAAAACATTTTCAGATCCTTTTGTGAGACATAATAAATCCTACCAGCAAATTTCCAGCTGAGCTCATTTCACATTAGCCAATGCTATTGCAAAGTTTAAAGGGTTTACTATAGGAGTCCTGTCAATGACACTGTTCTGTAAATAAAATATCTTGTAAACTAAACATTTGACATTGAACTTTAGCATCTGCAGAAGAGACATTACAGAATTTTTCAGAATTGCCATATTCAAGGAACAGCAATTAGGTGCAGTGTAATTATGAATAAAAAGAGCAGTGAAAAATCAGCCTGATATATATGATCCTGTTGAAAAACCATGTGATCATGTATTAGTCTATTGAACATGGGTTTAAAGCCAGACAGTTTAACAACATAATAATTAATGTTAAAAAAATGTAATTAAATGTTCAAATAAATGAATTTTAATTTACTCAGTTTAATATACAATAGAGCATCGGTTATCTGAAACAATTCGGGGCTGGGGTTGTTCGTATAATCAATTTTTCGGATAACCGATTATGTATGAAAAAATATATTAACCTATCTCATGTTGAAATTCATTCAAATCCTGGCATGTCCTTAAGTACTCTCTCATGGTCGCAACATGTTGCCAGCTAAAACATGCACACCAACAAAAATAATATTGGAGTAGCCCAAGACATAGCCAAATATTGCAGTGCCACAGCTCTAAAGGAAATTTAAATTTGCCAACTGGAATGCTTTCAGTTAATCAATGCTCTACTGTAATTCAAAATTATGTTATATATATTGATTCCTTACCCTTGCCTTTTGAATTCTAGCAAAGAAAGAAATACTGATATTCCACTAACTAAAACACACTCTCGCTTTTCACCATTAAACATATGATTAAGTAGTTCACTTAATGTGTCTATTCTGAAAAAGAAAAAAAAACACACACAATTTTAAAGAAATTAAATTGTTTACATTAATATTTTAAAAATTTAAGATGTAAAAATTGGAAACTAAAACAAAACTGGTACATGATAATTCAATTTATAATAAGAAAATATAAAACTGTATGCTTTTTAATAAGATATGGTATATCAAGTCAACTAATCAGTTCAACTTCAGCAAATACAAATAGTACAATTATTACTACTAAAGTGGTAGACCCATTTATTTTAAACTGCAGTTTGAAATAAACTTGGATTTCTTTTTAATAATCAGAAATTCATTCTCTATTATGAAAATTATCTACAAAAAGATTTACCTGATCTACATTTTTAAAGCAGAGTAAAGAACAAATAAATAAAATTTTCATTTTTTAAATATTACTGTTATCAATTAGCAAAAAAGTAAAATGTTTTAAAGTCATCATTCTTAACATTACTTATTTTTAAGCATCATTTTTTCTCTTTCCAAGTAATTCATACAGAGAATTAATAACTTGTTTTCAGCCAATCTTAAAAGATATCTAGTAATTGATCTAATTTCAAGACATTTTGTTCCCACAAAACTAATAAAACAGCTTTGATTTCAAGAGAGTGAATAATAATAATAAATTCAAATCCTGTTAACAATTTTTATAAAAAGAGTTAAGATTTTCCTGTGAGCAACATTATTTTACCCTGCTGTCTTTTTATTAATGACCCCCTACAAATGGAAAATGGCATGAGTGTTAATAAAAACACAGCAAGGGTTACATTACCACTGATGGGAGTTTTAATTCTGTTAATTTTTTAGATTTGACTATTTACAAAAAGAATGCACATCTTTACACTAAGATATTTTGGAAACTCAATAGACTTTCATCTATTAAAAATCAGAGGACACTGAAGACATAACTTAGCAGCTATCAAAGCTTTTGTTAGCTTTCACTCATTCTTCTTTAGTGACAGATAGATGAGTTCCAGAGGATCAAAAAACTAGCAAGAAAATATGGTGTCTCCAAGGGGGTTGTAAATTATATCATTAAAGCCACTTATAAAAAGAAATGAGTTGGGAGGAAAAGAGAATAAAGGGAAACAAAAGGTAAGAGAAAAAAGTAAGTGTTGGTAACTAAAGGCAAATCTATGGCTATATTAGTTGTACTATACACTAAGAGATATGGGTTTATTTTGGGAATAAGAGCATTCACAATTATGACAAGACTGAAGAATTGTCTAAATTGGGAATGTGTGTTCTGAAATTATAAAAAAAAAATGGAGAATGTTTTTATTACATAGGGTCCACAGTAAGGTCTATGGAGGAAAAGATTAAAGAAAAATTTTGTTTTTCAGCTTGGCATCACTACTCCTTAAGCTAAGTGAGTATACAATAGATATATTTGTTGTCTGAAACAAAACTATTCAAATAAAGGCATGATGGGAAGGAACACCAATCAGAGCATTAGAGAAGTTTATATTCATTGCCTTTCCAAACATCTGAATGTTGTAAACACAAATAATGTCAAACACTTGATCAAATGATCATTAGAAATTGATATTAGACTCAATTAGTAAGATAAAAGTATATCTACCAAAGTTCTTAGTAATTTGTGCATTAATAGATCATTCCATTGCATGTTCTCTGTAAAAAATTAAACAATTTGTTCTTTCTGTTCCATAATCTTAGTTCCACTCAACTTTCTAGAACAATGCCATAGTTTTTTGGCTAATGTTGACTTGAAACAGTCAAAACTTTTAAGAAAAACCTATTTACTTTTCAATAAGTTTGGTTTCCTTCTCAAGTAGCAACTGTTATATTTCTTAAATATATAAATTATTCTAAAAGCTTGGTTAAGAATGCAATTGGCCTTCATAAAGTATCTATGTATAATTTTTATTATAATAAATATTTTTAAAAATCAATTAAATACCCCACGACTCTATAGTTTTTAATAGTGGATCAGGTTCAGCTTTTTCTTGTAGTAAAGACATATGTTCTCTACTGACTTTTATAATATCACAAAGTGCTTGAGCGGCATTTCCATTTCTTTCTTCAGTAAAATTAGGATTAATAAGCCCTATTAATCTTTGAACTACTTTTTGATCATCCAGCCACTAAAAGATTAAATAGATATTAGAAAAAGTCTTATTTTATATTAAGCTATGCAATAAACAACTCATCACAAAGTATCATTGCTAGTGATGGGACGATACCAAAATTTCTCCCAATTCCAATTCTTTTAAATACTTTCTAAAGTTTTTCTTAGATTAGCAAAATTAATGATTTATATTATGAGCCTGGTACATTCATTGATTAATAAACATGAAGCTTAACAATGGAAAACAATTGGGAAATCCAGAATCAATCTTTTGAAAAAAAAAACATGAAAATAAAAACATGTGTACAATTTATATGTACACATGCTTTTATTGTGTACTACAAAATAAATTTGTAATCTTATTTCAGATAAAGTTAATATTTCAACACTACCCCTGAAGAAATTACAGCTAATTTCCTTTCACTCAATGAACTATCCCATCATGTCATGTAGGTTTCCATCTTAGGAAACTGCTTTGTTGGCTAATGAAATGAGAAAAGGGGAAAAAGGTAAATGAGATATACTTTTTTCCACACTTTTCACAATGAGCATGTCTTGTAAATGATTTAACTCCATTGTATCTAATACTAAATAAAGTTTAACAAATGATGCAACAAGCCAAATGAATATCATCATTATGAGTTAACTATTTTTGAATTCATTCACTGAAGCCACAAATATCTAGACCAACTCATTTACTCAGAACTGAGCAAATCTTATTTGAAAATTTAATGTATACAGCATCATCTGTGAATCACAACAAAAATTTTCATAATTATAATGAAAAAGTTATCATCATTATAACTAAACATATAAAATTATTTTTAATAATTAGTATAATATTTTTCAATTAAAATATAATTTTGTTTACATTTTAAAATGTTTTGCTGAAACAAATATTTTTTTGCCAACCATTGGCCTCAACTTTAAACTAGATAGCCCGATAATTCAATCAATGTTAACTTGCTTATAATTAAAAATTATTAAAAGCAGGCATGTTTATAAAACAAAAATTGATGAAATTACTAAGAAATTATAGTAAATTTAAATGTGATGATCTTTTATGCAAAATAACACTAAACAATTTCTATAGTTATATTGAAAAAGAAAAAAAAATCAGTTGCAATTAACTTAAAAAAATTAGAATTATGGATTCAAAAAAATGCAGGCAAAATTAAATAAAATTATTAAAAACAATTAAAATTCTGGCCTTTAAACCAAAACTCAAATCAATCAAACATTAAAACAATGTTTTTAAAAACCATTTAAAAGTTATGAAATTTTCAAATTATAAATCAAATTAATTTTAAAATTTACATTATTTGCATGTGATGGTGATAGAACATTTTTCTTTTAATATTTACATAGATATACAAAATACAGATTGCCAGTCAAGCCAACCCAATGTCAGCCAGATGAAACCCTATAGTCACCCTATCTTCCTTAAAATGGGTACAGTTAAAAACAACCAAGTGCAATCTCTCGTCGCTCTTACTACATGAAAAGAAAAGTTCACCATAACGAATGTGACCTCGTTATGTATTTTCTGCTTTATCAATATAAAGTTACTAATAAACTAATATTTAATCGTTAATATCATAATTTAAAAACTTTTTTCTTATAAAATGTGGAAAAATAGTTTTTAAAAATTGAAAATTGCAATGAGATTTTCTCAATTTCCGGAAAATGTCTGATTTTTCCAATTCTTGATTAATCGTCCCATCACTAATTATTGCTACCATATTAATAACTTATTCTTTGTATTATGTATGTATTATCAAAAATATAACTATTTCAAAAAGTTTATTACTTATATTTTTAAAATCTTAAAAAACTAATTATTGGTAAATTCTTTTATGGCATGTGATTAAAATGCTATTTTCCAAAAAAAATTAAACTAAAAGAAAGATAAATGTAAATAAAGACAGACTTTTAAACTTAGACTTTACACTTTCTGTAAGTAAAAGATTGACTTCATATATAGCAATCATTTAGTTAAGAAATTTAGACTTAAAAAAAATCATTATACTGTAATTTTTTCCTTTTAAAATTACAAATAAGCCATTTTACCTTTGAGAATTTAATATTTGATATTCACTGTTATATTTTTTATAATTTGAATAATCAGTATTATAAATAATATTTACTAGTTTTTACAATACTAACATTTATGACTCAATTAAAAACACACATATTTTTTGTTTATGTTTGTTTTCTAATCACAATTATTGTTTTTTGACTTATGTCAAAGCTTTACTAACAAAAATAAACCAGCAATGAGTTGATCAACTTTCCCAGCAACATTTAATATTTTGGTGGCACCATCTGTTATCATATTTTATTATAAAATAGCAAAAATCTTAATTTTGAGGGTAGGGATAAATTTTATAAAAAAATCGTAAATGCTAATAATGAGTAAAATCATCATTGAGTTCCTACCCTACTGGAGATATAACACATGACCCCCCCCATTATCTCCCCACTCCCTTGACTTTTAATCACCAAAATTTAAAAGCATCAATCCCTTAATAAACCTCCCTGCAAAATTTCAAAAATTTTTGACAAAAAGCACAGGAGTTAAGTTTCAAAGTGGGTAAACAAAATCATGACCCTTATTCACATAGAAATCACTTTCAAATTTTTTTGCATTTCTTGACATTTCAAAGTGCCCTAAGTCCAAAAATGTAAAAATCTTGAGGGGTCATTTTTTGACCAATTACAATACTTTCCCTCTGTTATATATAACAGCCAGGAAAATAATTACATTTTATAGTAAGCTGAAAAGGTGAATTAACAATTTCACTAAAATTATTTAACATACACCTTTTCATAAACAGTATAACATGTGTAAACCAGTATTACACCATGGTAATTTTTGTTTTGTTTTGGTAGGATTTCTTTTTCAACAACTTTAGTATTTTTTTATGTTTAAACTATGGCAGATAGATAAATGTCACAAAATCATATTCACTTTTACAGTAAAATCACTTACATATGAAAAAAATTTTTATTACTAAGTTTAATCCAAGCTAATCCATTTTGATTCCTACTAAAAATGAATGTATTCAAATGCAAAAACCAAGAATCATTTGATACTGTGATTGATTTCAAAGAGTTAGAAATATTGATGTAAGCTCTATTTCAGATTGTACCTTTTTTGAAGAGGGATCAGTGAGAATTCTGATCCAAAATGCATCTAAATAAAATATGAGAATTAATCATCTTCTGAGTAATTTTTGAACTCTGGCGAGTGTCGGATTCAAAGGACATAACATTTCGATTTATTCATCCAAAATAACCTCTTTTTACTGGTTATAAAAGTGACTGATTATATCCGGTAAATATTGCTTATTTTTGTTTGCATTAAAAAGGCCTCATCTTTCGAGAGAACTAATGCTTAGTATTTAAGTAAGTGTTTAGTTATTAAGTTCAAATTTATCATACTTCATATTAAAACTTGTTAAACAGCTGAAAGGCATTCTGCAAATTAAATAAACTGAAAACTTACTTAAGATTGCTAATTGTTAGTTTTAATATAAACAGAAATAAATTTTATTCAGAAATAAGAGCTCAGCATATTAATTAATTATATAAATTAATTATGTATAATTTTTATTAAGAATTTCAATTACATTTCCCCTTTAAAATAATTTAACTCACCTTAACTACAGAACAACGAATATCATTACTTTCTATACAAGTGACTAGACGTAATAGTAAATCCATAATTGCTGAAGTTTCAATATGATTCAATACTAATGAAACAAAATCCTCTTTGTTTTTTAAAAACTCAAAGATCTGAAAATAAAATTTTTTAAAGTTAAATTTATTCATTAAATTTAATAGTAAATAAAAATGATTCAAGTGTTTATACACACTTAAATCGTTTTATGTATAGCACTATTCTAAATTTAAAATCTAGTGACTATATTTTCATCCATATTTTTATAAATAAATTAACAACATAAGCAATTACTATAAGCAATAGTGATTATAATAGTGTGTTGGTTATAATAGTTTGTTATAAAAAAAAACCTATTTTATTTCATTGTTTATATTATTTTAATTTGTGTACTAATCAACATATTACATTATAGAATACCCATTAAAAAAAATAATAAAACAAATTTTGTTCAAAAATAAATCTATTCATTTAGATAATGTTTTTGATAATTTTTATAAATTGCTTTATTTTAGTTTTTCTATGTAATAAAATGTATATTTATGCATGCTTACTGGTATGTAAATTAATTTATTTACACATTCTTAAAAATTTTAATTAAAAGGATGATTAATAATGTACTAGAATTATTTTATAAAATTTCATTATAGAGAACCTAAATTTTTAATTGTAACAGAATAAACATATCAAAAGTAATTTAAAAACTACAAGACATTAACTTACTGCATCTGTTTTTCTAGAAATTAGTAAACCAATTATTTTGCTAAAGAAGCTTGCCAGAAGTGGATTTAAAGGTTTTTCTGTGTCTAAAAAACTATATAATTTATTAAGAAGACTTTCATCACTGGAAAGTGCATCATTAATTTGTGTAACATCAACAGTTAAAATTTCACAGGCTATATTTGGATATCTGAAAAATAAATTAGCAACAATTATAAGAAATCAAATTATTTGATAACTCACACTCATCATAAATACATATAAAATAATTTGAAACATATTTTGTTACTACAAATTATTCAATTATAGTATAAAGTATAAAGCCAAATTATTAAATTTCTTTCTCATCTCAATTCAATTTTAAAATTTGACAAAAATAAGCTTAAGTATGTGTTAATAGTAATGTTAATATCAGATGTTAAAAAAATAACCGACAATACTGAATGGTGCTGTGTCTTCATTACTAACTTATTTCTTTTTTATAGGTAAGCAATTTGCTTTTTTTTTGGTTGGTTGTTTTATTTTTATTTATTGGTATTTTGTATTTTATTGACAGATGCTCCCAAACTTTAACTAATTATTACATTTGATTTTTAAACCTTAATTTATATCTAAATTGTTATTTATATAATTTATTATTGTATAATTTGGTTTGTGATCTTATTTTCATTGTATCCAAGTGTTTTGTTTTTTGGGAGATGGTTTTGCTCCCCGCATCAAGGAGTGTATCCAGTATGCATAATAAATAAATAAATACTGAATATAATTTTTCAATGTGTATTAATTATATTGGATTAAGTTCACATTTTATGTATATTAGAACTATATATGCCATGTAGTCTTTCTAGACTACATACTAAATTCAAGTTAAATTATACTAATAATTAAATAAGCCTATTGTATAAATTGCCAAACAACATGAAACTCCTAAATTAACAAACATTTTTTAAATTAAAAAAATATACATACATATATATATATATATGTGCCATTGTAGAATAGAACACAATTATATAATGGATATAATATGTCAATTAACAAAACTACAAATGTCATTGACACTACAAAAGACCTATTTTTTTTTTTTAGCATAAAGCATTAATTTATGGACTTTTTGATTCCCAAATTTCTTTACAATGGTGAATCAAATACTTCATTAAAAAAAATTGTATAAAAAATCCACAACTTTGCAGAAAGATACTTTTTTTTTTAAAGTTTTGACTGACTTTGTTACATCATAAAAAAAATATTTTTGTTTCAAAGTGTATTTCAACAAAATATACCAAGGAACCATAAAATAATATGTGCTTTACTAATGGAAAATATGGATTAACATAGTTTCCATTAGTAAAGCACAATCACTACACTGAATTTTCTTCAGGTTCAATATTTCAGATTGGAATGCGTATATAGTTTCATTTTAAACATCATTTAAACATGGAGATAGTGATGCCTCTTGATGCCATGCATACAAGGTACATTGTTTATGAAGAGAGATTATTATATATATCTTAAATTTTTTTAACAATTTGGAATCTCAAAAAAAAAAATAAAAATAAAAAAATAAAAAAAAATAAAAATTAAGACATTTTCTTAATTTTTATTTTTCTCAGATTCTGCTTATAACTTAAAAATTAATAAAGTTATGTATGTATAAAAATAAATATATACATAAAATTCTAAACTGTTAAAATTATAGAAATCAAGAAGTTATACTATCTTAATTACTAAATTATAAATATAGTTTAGCTGAAATTACAAAAAGTAATAAAATACTATCAGAAATAAACTATAATTAAAACAGAAAATCCAAATAAGTTTAAAAATTCAGTAATATTCTATTTTTTCTCCCCATTTATAAAGCTTGCTATTTTTATTGTGGTTTCTCTTATAACGGAATTATGAATTTAAAAAGTATTGAACATGTTAACTGCCACGAAGTGCCAGTTGTATGATTTGCTAAAAATTTCCCCTGGTGCTTTAAGGTACAAGATTTGTGCCTTAATGACTGGTTACACAAAATGCTCCATGAACTACCAGTAGTTCATGCATTTCTGTAGATGTAGTTTAATTTTTCTCAGCATTGTAGACCCAAACTTTGTACTAAATTTTCTGAGACTAAGAAATAAAAAAAACTATATAATCAGTTTTAATTATTAGAAAAATTAATATATATTGTGTATGTAAATTAAAGAAAAAATATGAATCCCTTTGCAATATCAAAATAGAAAAATATTAGAATTTGTTTTGTAAAAAGTAATTTGTCCAATCCTTCAGGCATATATATTGTAGTTCAAACAAAACTTTTAAAATTAGCAAAAATACTTTTACAAAATCAATTCAAAAAGCAAATTTGGAATCTGCTATGAAAAGAACAAATCTATAGAAAAAAAGAGAATGGCCCATTAGACAAAATTTTTTTCAATGGTGGTAGTTAACATGGTAAGTTACTGTTTTATTTCTATAATTTGAGACTAACTGCAAAAAATATGTATGAATTATAAATAAATTTTGTATCTTAGGCTAAATAACCAATATAAACAAGCACATTCATATTAATATTTAAAGTTGTTCATCACCATATTGTGAGAATCTGAAGGAGGGGGGAATTAGGCAATTAAAATAATTAGGGAGCATTAAGAGAAGTGGAAAAACCTCACTTCCTTTTTCTCACCCACTTGCAATAGTTGGATATATAAAACCGATCAAATATCGGTTTAAGTCAACAATCAACTAGGATGTTTGGACTTATGTTACAATCTTAGTCATTAATGATGGGAAACTGTCAAACAGAGGGAATTATGAGGTAAGATGAGTCACAATAACGGATAGAAATTATCCATAATTCGTCGAAACATCCGATTCTTGACAGCCCATATCAGCAAAACCTGGACCCAACTCAAACTTAGAACACCTTAAATCAAAGTACCCAAGTCAATTTTCACGCACAATGTGTACAAAAAGGGGTTGCACCCGATCATCCAGGCGGACACTCTAAGAAGCTAGAGGTCAAGCTTCAGTCCATCACCCGGCTCATCTTGCTGTCTCCCAGTTCCTGCATCCCATTACCCTCAAAAACCAACCTCCACAATCATCTCGCTGACATCGTATAAATAGGATCCAAAACTGTTGAGTTATTTCCTGAGGTATTGTACTTAGAACAATAATTAGAGATATGTGAACTCTTTCACTCAGTCATTAGTTGTTAATTAGCTATAGAGTGTAAACCAACTATGTATTTAACCTCTCTTAGTTCTATATTAAATTTTTGTCATTTGTTAACCTGCCAACTTGTCTTATTTTGAACAACAGACCCTATCAACTTATCTGTGACCTCCCACTTGAACTACAGAGTACCCTCTTATTGGAACATATTTTTGCCAAATATCGGAATATTTATGAGTTAAGACGCAAACTATAATTATCCTAACTGATGTCAGGAAAAACCATCCTCCAGATTTTACAATCGGAAGACAACTCTACTTAAAAACCATCCAGTGACAATTGACAGCTGGTTTTACCAACCCAATGCCACCCAAGGGTTACGGATTTCCCCTACCTGCAGATTATCTCACAATATTACTGTAGTTTTCTAAAAAAGGAATACATAATCACTTCTATAAGAAAATACAAAATCTGAAACTAATTAATATAATATTCTTACTTATATCTTGATTTTTCATCTAAATCTTCTGGAGGTTCTTGAATGATTAAAGTAACCATTTCATCCATTATCTCTGAACGACTTAAACTGTAATATGAAAAGTATTAATTAATTCTGCTTTAAAATATGACACCCAATATCTAAGTTTTAGAAATTTATTCTAATTAGGAAATAGTCAACAAAATTTATTAAAATTTAAAAATAAATACAAATACGAAAATGACATTTTTAAGGATAAAGAGGAATGATCATTAACATACTAATTACAGTGAAAACTGCTTAGGCGCCCACCTGCATTTGACGGGCACCAGTGAAAACGGGAAAAAATTTCAGGCACAGAATAGTTTATACATAGTCTTCAAATAAGTTACCTGCATTAAACGACCATCTGTGTAACCCAACCGCAAGCATTGATTTTTGGTCCGAAACAACATACAACAACTGTAATAAGCAACCACTTCTGCAAATATATCTAGTCTAAACTATTGTTCAAACCCATCTCAACGTTTCCCCCTCCTAATATAACAAATTAGTCTAAACTCTTAATCGTGGCACTTCTCTCACCCTTGAAATTAGGTGCAGGTGTTAATGAATTAGTCTAGCAACAAAGGAAATTCATTTCATTTGTTTGAAATTGTCTTAAAAACAAAAGAAATGCAAAATGCTGTCACTACAAAATCGTGTTAAAGTTATCAGAGAAAGTGAAAATGGTTTATCACAATGGCAATTAGCAGCAAAGTTTAACTGTCAGGCAACCTTCCTTTTTTGATTCTGTGATTGAAAATCACGGAATGTAATGAAATCATATTATGAGAAAAAATAATAAAATTGTTTTATTATTAATTAATAATTTTTCTTATTGTACTTAAAAAAATATTTTAAAAAATACAGTATTTTTAAAGTTAAAATAAGATTAAACTAACCTGTAAGGTATGGAATCGCCAAGACGCGCGATTCCCGCCTGTTTGTTATAACGAACTGTCATAACGGAAAAGTCGTTAGGATCGGCCGTTGGAAACGACCGTTAGGAACTTCCGTGGGAAGAACCGTTAAGTTTCGAATCGTCAACCATCGGACGATTGGCCGGCGGGAAGTGACCGTTGGCGGCCGTTGCGGGAACATTCAAATTTGATTGGAGCAGGGTTCGAACGCCGTCGACTATTTAAGCTCGGATCGAGCTCGTATCGGAAGTTCGGATCGGATGGTGTGATCGTATCGGATCGGATCAAGGGAGATCGTCGTTATCGAGGTGCTAACTAACTCTCTCGTGGGAAGTTACGTGTTTGTGTACGAACTTGTTCCTGACTCGGAGGTTTTGTTAATTACAAGTCTGTTTGTTCGTAAGGAGTTCTTTCGACGAATTTGTACGGGAATAGTCGGTTGTTGTTGGAATTAGTGTTGTGCATATTTAATTGTAACTCTAAAGTGGATTATTTTGTACATTACTGTAAATATAAAATTTGTGTTTTCGTCAAACCGACTGAGTGGTTATTTTGAACATTACTGGCGCAGTCTCGACAGGATATTTTGGATACTTTGGATTACGTTGGATTATCCTGGATTACACTTCAAAGAATCGGAAGAACTGAGCTACGACAGAGAAGCAGACGGACGTACAGAACATCACCAGCAATTAGACCCAGGTAAATTTTTTTTGTTTCTCGCTAGCACACAGAGATGCCTAGACGCGCGAAATCGCGGCAGCTAGATGCTAAAGATTGGGAGGACGACGAGCCGGGTACGTCGCGTAGGACAAGCGGGTCAGGAGACGACCTCGAAGCACTGAAGTTGCGGATCGAGCTCGCGAAAATCGAGGCGGCAAGCAAAGAGAGAATCGCGGAAATCGAGGCGGCGAGTAAAGAAAAGGCAGATGCGGAAGAGACAAGAAGAAGGGAAATCGAGTCAGAGACGAGGAGAGCAGAGATAGAATTGGAACAGCTGAAGTTAGCGCAAGGGTCCCGGAATAGTGAGGACGGTCTCGGCAAAGCGAGTTTTGACGATTACGCCCGTAGAGTAAGGGGGGCTCTACCGAAGATGCCGGAGGAAGAAGAGGCAGTACCTTCGTGGTTCCGCTTGGTAGAGGTAATCTTGGAGACTTATGACGTTCCGGCAGAAGCACAGGGGCAGATAGTGATGGGCGCACTGTCCGAGAAGTGTAGGGCGTCGCTGGCCAGATTGCCGGCAGAGAAAATTAAACATTACCCCGCCCTGAAGGAATTCGTCCTTGAGGAGCTGCGGCTCTCCCCCGCGGAATACTTAAAGGGGTTTAGGCGGGCCGTGCGCTTCCCAGAAGAAACGTGGCCGCAGTTTGCGTCGCGCCTGAGGGATTTATACGGTTACTACGTAGACAGTAGGGAGGTGCGGACGGTAGAGGACCTTGTAGAATTGACCGTGGCGGACCATCTAAAGACGTTATTGCCCCCCGAGGCGAGGAAATACGTCATACTACAGGAAGGGAGCGGGTGGAACAAACCCGCGGAGTTAGCGAAACACATAGAGAAATTTTCGGAAGCGACGGGCGGCGAACTAACGTTAGACGGGAAAACGGGACGACAGCGGGAACAGCAGAGGGAACTGCCAAGGGAATCGAAGCCCGTGACACGGAGGGCGCCCGAGCAACCCGCGAGGACCGGCTGTTACACTTGCGGTAAAACGGGACACTGGAGGAGAGACTGCCCCAAACGGAAGACGTCCGGCGAGCCGAAACGGGCGAGGTTCGCGGTAACGAACGAGACACCCCGATCAGACGATCGGTTAGTGGCGAGAGTGACAACATACGACCAACCGGAGGTCGGCGGTTCGCTACACAGAGTTAAGTTGGCTTGTGGCGGACGTTGCCTGTCGGCTATTGTTGACACGGGGACCGAGATTTCGGTCATAAGGGAGTCAAGGGTACCGGCAGCGGTGATAGAAACGAAGGGGAAGATACAGTTAGTGGGAGCCTTCGGTCACCGGGTCGAAGCGGTATTAGCTACAGTACCACTTGGGTTGTGGGAGGAAGACCTCAAGGGACCACGGGGGAGAGAACTGGTGACGTGTGCCGTGACGGACGAACTACAACAGTCCGCGGACGCCCTGCTGTCAGAGGAGGACTACCGTACACTAGTAGACCGAAAGGGGAGGCCGCAGAGAGAGGAGGAAAAACATGTGAGAAACATAGGAGTAGATAAGAACGAAACCCTCCGGGAGGAGGAACCGGATACTCGCCCGGGAGTGGTAGGCGACCGTGGTAATGACGAGCAGGAGAGAGGGACAGAGTTACGGGACGCGCAAGTCCGAGACAAGTCGCTCTCCCGATTATGGGAGGCTGCTAAACACCAGAAGGACGGGCTAGTCGTAGAGGACGGGATCTTGTACCACCGGGATAATTGGTTTGGCAGACCCATCAAGCAGGTAATACTCCCGCAGGAACGGAGGGCTGAGGTATTAGCCCTAGCGCACGAAACTCCGTGGGGGGGGCACTTGGGCAGCCGGAAGACGGCCGGTCGGATTCGCGAGGCTTTCTATTGGCCGGGAATGGCGACCGACATTCGGAAATACTGTCAGGCGTGTCATAGATGCCAAATTAGAGCGCCGGTTCGGGTCCTCGATAGGACCCCGATCACGCCCCTCACGAGGCCCTCTATCCCGTTTCAGGTAGTGAACGTTGACATGATCGGACCGATCGACCCCCCGTCATCTAGCGGCCATCGATACGCTCTGTGTTTGATCGATCTATGTACTCGATGGGCCGAGGTGGAATGTCTAAGATCGCTGTCCGCGACGGCTACCTGCACGGCACTGTTACAAATATTTACTCGAACGGGTTTTCCTGAGTTGATCTGTTGCGATCAAGGGACCAACTTCACGGCGGGGCTGACACGAGAAATGACCCGGATGTTAGGAGTGCGAATCCGATTTTCAACCCCAGAACACCCTCAGAGCAACGGGAGTGTAGAAAGGTGGAACCGAACATTTAAAAACATGTTGAGTCACGCAATAGCAGAGAACGGGAGAAAGTGGGATAAGGTCGTTCCCTTTCTGCTATGGGCGTATAGAGAAGTCCCACACGAGACGACTGGCATGTCCCCCTTCGAATTACTGTATGGGAGGGCTCCGGTGGGTCCGCTGGCCATCTTAAAGAAACTATGGACGGGATCGATAACCCCACCCGACAGCTTAAACGGCAAAGCCGCGGAGTACCTACAGACGGTAGTCGAACGAATCAACGCGGTTAACGATATAGCGTCCCGGCACGCGGCGGCGAAACAAAAGCAATACGTGGCGCACTACAATTTACGGGCACGCCTCAAAGAGTTTGACATCGGGGACCCCGTACTTGTCAGAAAGGTGTACCCGGATAACAAGTCCGATGACCGGTGGGAGGGTCCGGCGGTGGTGGAAAAACGAGAAAGAGCGGGAAGTTACCGGGTTAGAATGGAGGACGGGAGGACGAAATGGGTTCACGTGGACCGTCTCCGAAAATATCGCAAGCTCGTTCGCGCAGTCGGAGTGGTGTTCGATTCCGACGCGAGTTTTGGGGAGTTAGTAGAGACGCCGCCGACACGTCAGCCACACGACCGCGGGCGACGGGACGGACAAAACGAGGAGATTTTCTCGCATCTCCCGGGACTGGCACGGGCCGAGCTACAAGAACTGCTGAGGGAGTATAGGTCGGTCTTCGGGAAGGAGCCGGGAAGGACAGACGTCTTGAGTCACACAATAACAGTCACGGAGGGATGGGTCCCGAAGAGGTTCGCGCCATATCGCATCCCATTAGCGCTCCGGAACAAAGTCGACGAGACCATAGACGAACTGCTAAAAGCAGGGCTAGTACGGCCCAGCGTGTCAGAATGTGCACATCCCATAGTGTGCGTGGCCAAGAAGGGGGGCGGGATGCGGCTGTGCGTCGACTATCGCCACTTAAATGCTGCCACGATACCGGATCGTTACCCGATGGTTCCCCCAGCGGAGTTAATATACCAATTGGCCGAGGCCAAATACATTACTTCGCTAGATCTTTGCAAGGGTTATTGGCAAGTGCCTTTAGGAGAGAAGAGTAGGCGCCTCACTGCGTTTGTCACTCACCGCGGTCAATACGAATGGGAGGTCATGCCCTTCGGCCTGAGGAACGCTGCGGCAACCTTTCAACGGCTTATGGATACGGTGCTGGCCCCATTCAAGGATTTTGCAGTCGCGTACATTGATGACGTCGCGATCTACTCGCGGGGGTGGGGAGAACACGTGTCGCACCTGCGGGCGGTCTTAGGAGCATTAAAGAAGGCCGGGCTAACGGTAAACGTCGACAAATGTCAGTTCGCTAAACCGCACATACTATACCTTGGACACGTCGTGGGCTCGGGGCGGCATGCGCCGGACCCGGAAAGAGTGAAGGCGATAGCCACGCTGGCGCTACCTAAGACCAAGGATCAACTTAGAAGCTTCCTGGGCATATGCGGATACTACAGAGACTATATTGCCGATTACGCGGAGCTAACGAATCCCCTCACCAGCCTACTCGCAAGGCGAGCGCCTAGAGTAATCGAGTGGGATCGGAAGCTCGAGCAAGCCTTCGAAGCAACCAAGGGCCGGCTGGAACGAGCCCCGCTATTGTTCGCTCCGGACCCGAGGGAACCCTTCGTTTTATTTACCGATGCATCAAACCAAGCCATCGGGGTATGTTTGGCCCAGATCTCACCGGAGGGCCAAGAAAAGCCAATCGCGTTCGCGAGTAGGAAACTAAAGGGGGCCGAGGTCCACTGGGCCACCATAGAAAAGGAAGCATACGCCATTATTTGGGGCCTCAGGAAATTCAATTATTGGGTTTACGGAAGGCCGGTCAAAGTAGTTACTGACCACAACCCCTTGAAATACTTAACCTTATCAACACCCCAAAGCGCTAAACTCACGCGTTGGGCTCTGGCCCTACAAGGCTATGACGTCCAGATAGAATATCGTAAGGGGAAGCTGCACGGAAATGCAGACGCTCTATCCCGGTTGGAAACGGAGGACGAAGTAGACCGTCAGACACCGGTCGGATAACGCATCTCTGTGCGCGGGTTATAGCGAGTTTGCCCGGTTGTACCGGAGGTAAGGGTCAGTCCGCACGAACGGACATTTGTAAAATTGCTGAGTGTTGTTGGATCAAACAGGCTTGGGCTAAGCTCAGTTTGATCCTTGGCCGCGGAGGTGTAAGGTATGGAATCGCCAAGACGCGCGATTCCCACCTGTTTGTTATAACGAACTGTCATAACGGAAAAGTCGTTAGGATCGGCCGTTGGAAACGACCGTTAGGAACTTCCGTGGGAAGAACCGTTAAGTTTCGAATCGTCAACCATCGGACGATTGGCCGGCGGGAAGTGACCGTTGGCGGCCGTTGCGGGAACATTCAAATTTGATTGGAGCAGGGTTCGAACGCCGTCGACTATTTAAGCTCGGATCGAGCTCGTATCGGAAGTTCGGATCGGATGGTGTGATCGTATCGGATCGGATCAAGGGAGATCGTCGTTATCGAGGTGCTAACTAACTCTCTCGTGGGAAGTTACGTGTTTGTGTACGAACTTGTTCCTGACTCGGAGGTTTTGTTAATTACAAGTCTGTTTGTTCGTAAGGAGTTCTTTCGACGAATTTGTACGGGAATAGTCGGTTGTTGTTGGAATTAGTGTTGTGCATATTTAATTGTAACTCTAAAGTGGATTATTTTGTACATTACTGTAAATATAAAATTTGTGTTTTCGTCAAACCGACTGAGTGGTTATTTTGAACATTACTTAACCTAAACCAAAACCAGTAATGGAGAGATACGATGCACTTGCATATCGATAACGTAATACATGTAACTGAGGAGTGAACGAAAGAACCAAGTTGAATTAATTAAGTCGGAAAAAAGAAAGTGTGCATTATAATCGAGAAAATGCTAGTATTGTATTAATTAATCTTTACAATATTGGTATTAAATCTATATTATAAAATCACGACGACTCTTGTAAATCGAGTTATCCAATAAGAATAAAATACAATACCAATATAGCTCTATTGCTGAAAAAAATTCCCTTATTTTTGCTCACCTCGAGTTTTGCTTAGTAGAAATGGCTAAAAAGTGCACAAAATACATACAGAAATACTGTATTACAGCACTACCTGTATTGGATGACCACCTGTCTAAAAGACCACTTTTTGAAGGAAGAGTGGGTGGTCGCCATAGACAGATTTTACTATATACCCATAAATATTTGTAATTTAGCCAATATAATATACATGTCAAATTGTACTCTTTTATACTCTAAAATAAACATTATATTTAAATAAAAGATTTCATTTAAATTCATCCTGGTCCAAGTCCAGGGACATATAGGACCATCATGAAAACTACAAAAATGAACATAACTGATATTTATCCAGTGTAGTTTGAAGATTAAAAAAAAGTAATAAAACCTAATCAAAATGGAAACCTACCAAAACAGAAAAAAAAATAAGTCGGGGCCATGCAATTCTTGTTTACTGTATATAAAATTACACCAAACATCACTTTAATAATAATGAAATGCTAATTTAATACAGTCAAACCTGTTTTTATGCGGTCTTTTTTTGTGCGATTTTTTTTGTGCGGTATAGTTGGTAACTAGTCTCGTGCGATTTGTTATGTCTCACGTTGACTTATTATAGCTAAATAAACTTATTATAGCATAAATGAACTTATTATAGTAATATTATTGCATGAATATGCAAAAAATGAAATAATTTATTTTTTAAGTCAACAAAACACCACCTGGACAAAAATATGTAAAACAGACTATAGACGAGACGATGCAGTCAAGTGCTGACATTGGTTGTCAATAAATTCTATTTCGTACAGTTTTGAGTTATTTTCTATGTGAGACTTTTTTTATGCGGTCCCTATTCACCGCATTAAAAAAATATTTTTTCGTGCGATTTTTTTATGCAGTCCCTATCCATCGCATAAAAACAGGTTTGACTGTATATGATTGTAATTCATATGGGAGTTAAATTCTGGAAGGACACAAAAATTCACGCAATGTAGAAACTCAATATAACTCCAATGCTTTCCTTAAATGTGTAATTACTAGGTTAAAATAATTTTCCAATTTATGCCAAGTGTAATTTGCTGACTTAAATAAGGTAGCTCTTTACTACCTTATTTAGGTCAGCAAATTAAAAGTTAAAATTTGTAATGTAAATTTGTAAATATGTACAGAATACCTCATACAATATGGCAGTCCTACAACACAGTTCAAAAACTAAAGAAATTTCCCATAGTACACAGTTCAAGAATTGGGGAGCCATCTCTACTAAATGTCAGAATTTTTAAATTTAAACACCACCATTTAATTTTTTTTAAATTCAAGTAAGCTTGTGTATTGTCTCATACTTGGCCATGGATTTTAGAATATTGAAATTTTCAATGTTGTTTTTTGTCTTGCCTGGTTTTCTTTAATGAGAACTGACTGTACAATTTTTCTTCTTTCTTGTCCTAGCTTTCCTATAAACCAGGTGTTACTGTGTTTTTGTTTTAAAGATTAAAGTTACTACATGAAAAGATTGAATTTTTAAAGATCTGTTAAGCAAATGCAAGCAAACAAACATGTCACATTTTATGGGGGGAAAAAAAATCAAGTTGTTGTTTAGATACTTCAAATTAAAGTCAACAGAAAAGCTCAGATGACAATGATATTTTGCCAAAAAGAAAATGTCCTTGTTTAATGGTGTTTATCAGTGAATAAAAAAATTAATATTAATGTGCAATACTTTTGATTCTGATTGTTAAAGCAATCAATAATTAATAAACATATATCTCTTAATTACAAAAAAGAATAGTACACTTTTGCTAATTTTTGGAGCCTAACCATGTTCACAGAACAGCACTTTTTCAGAAACTAACTACCATGTTATACGGAGAATAGATGTATACTGTAAGAAAATTTTAAAAATTCAATTCACTATAACTTGTTAATTAAGTTATAGTGAATTAATCTTGTACAAATAATGTACAAGATCAATTCACTATAATTTTTTTTCTGCTGGAGGTAACTTTGCATGCACTTCTCGTGTGTGTTCATTGACCAAAAAAGGTGCACTTATTTTATTTTTACACATTTAACAAGATTTATTTATTTATTTACTTGTTATCTTGCACTGTAAGATCATATTACTTTACTTAAAATCAAATCATATAAAATCATGAAGACATTACTATATATAGCATCTCCATGATTATTCAACTATTCTTTATTGAATTTTTAAGTTACAGTTATTTAATTAATATATATATAAATTATCATTGTTTATATAAAGAATTACCTTGTATATATAAATTGCAACAAACAAGAATAGGAATACAAAGTGTGTGAGTTGTGCTGCAGAAGGCAACAAATGGATTGATATTAAATTATATGAGGTGCAGTCAAAGTTCAGAGACTGGTCCAACAAAAATGTCTGATGTACATATTAATTTATTGAAAGCTGTCACATTCAAAATAAATTCCTTTTGCAGCCATACATATATTCCAGCACTTCTCCCAGTTTTCAAAACATTTCTTGAACTCTTTTCTTGTAAAGTTGTTAAGCACTTACAGTGATTCTGTTTCAATGCCAACAATGTTCTAAAATTTGATCTTTTCAGCATTTTTTTCAGCTGTCAAAATAGAGAAAAGTCACACAGTACCAAATCTGGTAAATGAGGAGAGTAGAGTACCACGGCATTTTATTTTTTACAAGAAAATGTTGACTAGAGACAGCTGTGTAATTGGGGGCATTGTCATGATGAAACAACCCATTCTGTGCTTTCCAAAGATCTGGTCTTTTTTTGTCTGACATTTTCACAAAGGCACTTCAAAGCATCCATATAAAAAATTTTTATTCATAATTTGACCTTGTGGAACAAATTCTTGAAGAATAATCCCCTCCTCCTTAAAAAAAGGGCATGTTCTTGATTGAACCTCACATGGCATGTTTCATTTGATCTGGAAAGATCACAATTTTGCTACCAAGTTAATTATTGTTTGGTCTCAAACTTATAGCCATAAATTTGTGTTTTGTCTCCTGGAATCACTTTTTCTGTTGCACTCTTGCCAAGTTTGGAACAAAATTTCACTCTCATACACTGTTCCTTAAAAGAATTCATTTTACAAAGCAATGAAAATTGCAAATCAGAAAGGTCACAAAGTATAGTGTATTAGGCCTAGTTTAAATACTAGCCTCCCTTTCATGGTTGAGCCAGTGCTACCAGCTAAAACATGCAAAAATTTAACAAAAATAATATTAAAGTAGCCAAGACATAACCAAATATTGTAGCGCCACATCACTAGCAGACATTTGAATTTGCCGACTAGAACGCGGTCGATTAACCGACTTATCAGTTAATCGATGCTCTACTGTGGTAAGAAACAAAAACTATGTAAGTTAATGGCACAAAATTTGGTAGAAAGCTACATAACACTATTATGCATCCTAGGTCATGCAAGTTCAGCACATGGCTGATTGTAGTGCCATGTCACCAGTCCTAGAACTTTTCACTGCACCTTGTACTTTAATATCGATTGCCATATTTAAATTTCTAAAATATTTTGTGATTTTGAAGTAATGCATTAGATAAAATTACAAAATTTGAGAAGAAATAATCTACAATACTTCTAAAAATTAACATTGATAGAAGTTCTTAAAATAGTTTCACTCTTTTTAACCTCTCTTAAGTACGTTAAAATGATAATTCTAAATGATTGTAAATTTTAAGAATAAACGAGTTAAAAATCAGTCTTTTTTCTCTCTCGAAGTCAGATAAAAAGAGTGATTTTAACTCTTATTCTTAAAATTTACAATTTTTTAGAATTATCATTTTAATGTATACAATAACCGATCCCATTGTTTTAATATTTATTTTATAACTCTCTTAAGTAACTTAACACCCTCAGTTTGGGCTGGTGTTAATGGACAAGTCTACAAATGAAAGTGTAAAAACTGATCAATGATTAATAAATAATTGTAATTTAAATAATACAGTAGAGCGTCGATAAGTGGAACATCGGTAAGTGGAACGATTTTCAGTCGGACTGTCGTGCTGAATCGAATGTTTTTGATACTAAATTTACTTCTAAAGTATAATTTTCATGTTTTTTATATTCTTTAATATATTTATTTTGTTTGTACAAAATGCAGAAATAATTTTTAACGATACGATAGCCTCGATGATTATTATAAAAATTTTCGTTAGGCTTAAAATCGACGAAAATTCAACACGAAGCGACACGCAACGGAGAAAAATTCAACAGGAAGCTATACGCAACGGAGAAAAATTTGAACATCGGACAAATTAATGTATTTTTTCGTACAAAGTCGGAAACTGGAACAAATCATTAACTGGAAGGACCCCAGTCCCCAATTGGTTCCACTTATCGACGCTCTACTGTATCATTTTTCAGTTTTTATTCTAATGATTATTTTGATTATGATAAATAAATTTATACTTTTGTGAAAATAGGAAGATTTATTAATGAATAATAAATTAAAATATTGCCTATCCCCTCCACTTTCAAAATCATTTTACAGCTACAAGGAAAGTAAGGTATTTTATTATATTATTATTCAGCAAATCCAAATTTTTCTTCTGATTATTGATTTTAAGAAGCTTGGTTTGTAAAACTGATCTGTTAGAGATTGAAAACAACAAATAATAAAGAATAATTAAAAGCATCTAAATGCACTAGTAAAATTTTATCATAATCATATTTTTTTTAAATATCACTAAACTATTTTTTGGTTGTAGAAGTAATCTTTTGAAACAGTTACCTACAATATAGGCAACTGAAAACAGGATTGGTCGAATCTGGACCAATAGCGAATATTGTACAAACCATTGAGTTTAAACGAGCACTGGACCTACTAAAAACCATTTATTATTTAACGGCCAAAAAAATTATATTTATATTAATGATGTCTCCAAAGTTCAGCAAATTTTTCGCAGAAAAATAACTTATAAGGAAACATGCGCCTGCCATTCGATGAGCCACTCCACGACGAAAACAAACTTAAGAATGGCGTCGAACAGTGCCCTCTCGGTAAGTAATCCTACGATTTTTTGTTTATAGCGTAGTTTATATAGATTATTCCCAAAAAATTATACGTGATTTGGAAATGTTGAGTCAAATTAGTCTAGAATCGATTAATTTTATGGAAAACCTTTCAAACATCCATAGCTCCTAAACTGCACACGTGAAGCTGTGATTAGCTCATGTATTTAAGTGACTCGTACAACACTGAATTCATATAATGTGGAACATATCTATCGTGTTATAAGGGGGTCTACTGTAATTTAATGTTTGCAACCTCCAAAATCATTAATAATACTGTGTAAGATATATATTAGAAATTACCTTTGACTTACATAGAAATTTTCACAAATAGAAAAAAATTAATTTAAGTTTGCTGGAAACTACACACAACAATAACAATAAAAATGCTTTGAATTGAGTTGAAAATTAAAAAACTGAACTTAAAAGATAATTTTCTTGATTTAAATAAAACAAAAATTTACAATAATATTTTGATTTTAAGATTTTAAAAAGCAAAGATGGTCAATACTCTCTGATTTTTATTTAACTAATTAAAACTCCTGCTACCGAGAATGCCTTTTCCGATTCAATTGATATGAGTGGAATCATTTTTAATGCATTTAAGAGAAGACGGATGTTGTGTGTTTTTTTCAACCTGTAGCCTGGAAGATTTCTAGTTTGTTTTCAAGATTGTAGTACTTCTTTTGCCCTTTAGCATTCTTGATTTGTCTGCCTCGGCCGCTTTAATAGAAACATCAAGCTTATAGCCCGATAATTCAGCAATTCATTTGGCTTTAATAATTAGGTTTAGGAAGAAAAACTTCATACTCATTTATATCATTTCCCAATTTGCACAACCTGGCATTACAGTTATGCCATTATTGAAGCTACTGGGCACAAAAATTAATAAATACAAATATATTCTGACAGTTTATGAGTTAATTATACTTTCTATTTGCAAAATTTCCACAACGTTAACATAAAATAACAAAAAAGTGAACTTTTAAGAAATTTGCAGGATTTCCCGGGATGAGAAGAATTTCCCAGGTTAAAAAAAATTACTGGAATCACGTTTGAAAAACCCAAGTTCCTACTTGTGAGATCTTTAACTGTATTGTGCAATTTCCCAAATCTTGTTGAGCTTTCATATCTATTATATTCAAACAACGTATGTTCTTTTCACTAATTTCTCTTATCAATTCTATTTCAAATCTAAGTATTCTATTACAGTGATACCTCAGTTTTCGTCAATAATGTGTCTGAAAACAATCAGCAAAATCCGAAACTGAGGCAATTATTTCCATATGAATCAATGTAAATCCAATTAATTTGTTCCAGACACTCCAAAATACATACCAAAACAGATTTTATAGAGAATTAATATAGCGTTAAATACAAAAAGCAATAAGAAATTAACTTAAAACACCAATTAGCATAAAGATAAAAACATTAGGATTAAAAAGATAAGATAATTAGCATTAAGATGAAAGCAATGGAATTGTTCAGCTAGATGTGCGGGGTAATGTCTTGTCTTGTAGAAGCTAGTTGGACATGAGCTTCTAGCCTATAACGCCCCATGGTAGTGTGACATAATTGTCATGTAATAGTAGTTGTATGCATTTATGATGGTCATATCGAGGGGAATGATGCCTTCTGGGAAATCCATTTAAGGGTAACTGGCCCTATTCAGGCGTTACAGACATGGAGAAACCCTGGAAAACTTCATGTGGCCAGCCCACCCTGGCAAAGCGTGAACCCACGACTGAACGCCCAGTGTTCAGGGACTGAAACTGTTGGCCAATGGTGGGCCATTGCAGGGTAATGTTTACAGAATGAGAAATAACACCACACTATGCTGGAAAAACGCATGGGTCCCTGTTTGTTTTCACAAAATTAGCAGTGAGATCACTTGAGCATGCCAACAAAACCAGAGGCAATCAATGAAAACAAATTTTTCGCGAAAAAAATTGATGAAAACCGAAACCGACGATAACAGAAGTCAACGAAAATTGAGGTATTACTGTATATTATGAATGATCTATCCAAAGGTGGCTGCTTAGACAGCTGAAAATATTAGATTAAACCATGATGTTTATGCTGGTAAAAGTTTGAGAGTAGCTATAGAAGTCAAACAGTTTGTGTGATATTATTTTTATATACATATAAATTCACTTACAACAAAGAAAGATTTTCTTTCTATTGACCATGTACTTCAAACTAAAAACTCTTTTATACTAAGTTAAATAGAATAGACTGTACAGAAAAATAGAGAATATAGTTAAGAAATTGACAACCAAAAACTGCCAAGCTTTTTCAGGCTAATTTTAATCTTTTTATCTTAAAATCAACTTTTTAAATAAGTAATTTTATCCTGTTTGATGAGTAAAACATACTATGAAATGGTAATACTTGCAAGTTCTATTTTCATATCCTTCTGTATATATGAAAACTTTCTTTTGCTTTCTTAAAGTTGTGCAACATGTCATATGTAAGCATTTTAAATATAAAAAAAGCTTAAATTAAATGCTTGTTACCAGCAAAGTTTATTTAAATTGTTGTGACCATTTCTTAGTATATACACAAATGTCTCTTATTATACACATAATCCAAATGGATTACTTATGGCAAATTTTCATTCTTGCTTTAAATTGTGAATATAAATCACCAATAATTCTAAAATGTATATCAATTCTGTGCATATCATAATAAATTGCAACTTTAAAACATATCTATAAATTTTATAAATAATCTTTTTATAATTTATAAAG
The DNA here is from genome assembly GCF_030686945.1 of Centruroides vittatus. Classification (NCBI taxonomy): domain Eukaryota; kingdom Metazoa; phylum Arthropoda; class Arachnida; order Scorpiones; family Buthidae; genus Centruroides; species Centruroides vittatus. The sequence continues at coordinate 2,699,570 of NW_027121927.1, forward strand.
TAATTATTTTGGACCAATAAAAACAAACCATAAAATATATGAAATCAAGGAAAAATACTATATCTATCTGACTGACTGACTCTGGTATCTTGTTTTTGTATGCATGTCTGTCAAAAATATTTACACATTTAAAATATTCAGAATAAATATTACTGCTGTTTATTCTCTCCATTTTTTTTCTAAAGTATTTTGTATTTAAAACAAAAAAGATATTTACTCACTCACTAGTTATTTATTTATTTAGAATAAACTTAAGATGAAAACATCTTAAATATTAATATACTGAATATACTTACAAATCCAGTAATTTTTTGGTTTGTGCTTTGCATTCTTGTAAAATATCATCTTCATCCATTAATTCTTTCAAGGTTACATTCTGAAACAGTTTTAAATATAGTTTATGAAAAATAAGAAATTAATGTTGAAGTATTTTAAACAAATCAAATTAAAATTTCAGAATTTACAATCCAGAATACTCATATATTAATGATGCTAAAAGCTTTACAATTCATATAAAAGATTTCTAGTAGTAGTAATTCTAGTAATTTTCTAGTGGTCAATTTTTAGTAAGAACTAATCACTAGAAAATTACTGGAATTACTAGCTATTCATAATCTAATATATCAAATATAATATATAAACAGGTTTTAACAGACTAACAAACGCTGCAGTTCTTTAAAAAATGCATATATAATAAATTCTTTAACAGATTAATATGAAAAGAAATGCCTAAAGCAAAGTTCATCACTTAAAAAGAAAAATGTATTCAAAAACACAATGTTCATATTTTTTAATTTTGAACCAAATTTGTCAGAATATGGATATAATGAAGGGTGGTGTTGAGGTGAGACAAAGAAAGAGCGAACTAAAAGAAGGAATGCACGTTAGGACACAACACACGTTACAACTGAACTAAAGTAACAACCAGAGTAACAGTGATACTTCCCCTTGACAGAATTCCCATAACTCAACTCACCCCCACATAGCAGAAGAGAGGGTGCGACAATTACAGGGGTAAAAAGGTCACCTTCACAACTTCCTAACAAAATTTAGAGAGAGAAGATACATACAAAAGACACCAAACTAATAAATGCATTTGCTATGTTATAAACATTCATTATTAATGTATGTTCATTACAAACATTCATTAATAATGAATGTTCATAAAGTGAGAAGTGTGTGTATATAAATTGTGTAAATAAAAAAAACATTTTTTCAATGAAAAAGATGTTTCATCTATTTTAAACCCAAATTATCATTTTGGATTTTAAAACAGATGAAGGTTAGTATGATTATATTAGTAAAAATGATCATTAATGATGTAAAACTGATGATGTAAAATGGAGTATAAATATGTAAATTATTGTACTGTGATTGCTATTTCCCCAGGATTTGATTGTAAGAATTCATATTTTTATTTGGTGTAATGTTTCAGTCAATCCTTCAGAGGCATCAATTGTAAGCATTATGTCCATTACTCTATTGTTTTATATTTAAAGTGGTCTGTAACTGATTGTAGTTAATTGTGTAGAACTCCCTATGACTGGATTAGTTATAGAAAACACAAAAGATATAATTTATTGTATGACATTTGTAAAATAACATCAGTTTCTTTATTTTATTTCTTTATTTATTTTAGTACAATTGGAAATGTCAGAAGATGATTGTATTCCACCCCCAGATAACAGAAATAAAAGATTCCCAATAAAATAACAACAAATTATAAAAGACACTAAAAATTAAAAACATAGCAAAACAAAAGTTACATTATGTGTAATACAAAATAGATTTACACTTATTTTTTAAAAAATTAAAATCACGATATAGGTATGGTTCCAGGTATAGGCTATATATGAGATGCTATAATGGTAAAAGAAACCTTTGTGAGAGAAACAGGTGAAAATACGAGATGAAGAAGCAAGATGTATTGTGGGTTCTTACAGTTGGAATGCGGAGATCTAACCAGTAGTTTGAAATTAGACCATTGAAGTATTTAAAGTAGAGAATTCAATCAAAATATTTTAAGAGATCGGAAAGATTAAAAAGAACAAGGCAAACTCTTGTCACATCATGGTTATCACAGTAAAGAATAGATTGAAAGAGCTTGATTGGTTATTTTGGCTATTTAATATAATTTATAATAATTTTTTATTTTGTGATCATTATTGAAACACCAACTGAAGAGGGACTGTTTCAAAGTCAAAAATGCATTTTGGGTATATTGTACACAGATTTAATTATTGTAAAGTCTCTTTTATATTTAACAGTTTTGTAAACTTAAATATAAAATAAATTTAATAAATTTTGTGTTCATATTCACTGGTGTGATAAGTCCTAACATAAACAGATTTAAATTAGTAGAAACATTTAATGTGTTGTTTAAATGTAAATCTTTTTCTTTAATCATCCAAAGACACTAATTCATTACTAAAGTTGTAATATTTCATTAAAATAAGTATTAACTGTTTTATATGAATTTTAGTGTTTAAAGATAATTAATTTAATAGTACTTTTATAGTCTCAATAGATTGCAGTATGGTGACTGCTCTTCTAATACGACACACTAACCCAAGTCTTCTGTGGACATGTCACACAGCTGCACCATCTATTACAAGAAGTGGCTAGCATGATACCTCAATGCCGCCCCGTCTAAGGGCCTCTTTGCCGAGACAATCAGCCCGCAAGGACAGACACTATCTAGTGTTCCATAAATATAAATCCACTTGGTTTGTTCTGATAATTTATAAATCCTGAATCCAAGTATTTAATCCCTCAGTTTGTATCATCATTATTTCTACAAAAACCCATTACAGTGAAATTCTTTTAACCCAGCATCCGGTATGCTGACAAATCTAATAGACTGGCATGTTGAGCTTGTTAGAGAAGGGTTATTGGTGCACTGAATAAACCTAGAGTTAAGGTTTGTGTAAAAGCACTCAAAACATGCAATTCTTGAAAAGGGGAATGGGTTCTGCTTTTAGAGATGAGAAATGCCAAGATGACAATGCTGTACTAGGTAAAACCAGTTAGCTCATGTATGATTTTCCTAAAAAATTTTCCCAAAGACATTACTGCATATTTTGAAAGTTTGAAATAATTAGGAGAAATATTTAGCATACGTGGAATCATAATTATCACAAAAACAGATACAGTACATTACAGTTCATATACAGTACTTTGACAATTACAGTATACCTGCATTTAAAAGCAATAAAAGTGTACAAAGCACGAAGTAAGAACAGTGTATTCTTGTTTCAAGCCAACCAAGGGTAGGAATAGCCTGGAAAAATTGAAATGGCATGTTAAACAATCATAAAAAACAGATTGTACAGATTTATACACAAAGATATGTAAAATTGTGTCCAAGGATAAAAAAATTGGATAAACTTTGACTGTGGTAAGGCACATATTCGATAACACAGCACCATGTTGATCCTGACAATACTGGTTAATGGAATGTCACTGTATGTGTTATTAGTTGAATTTAGCACCAGTAATAAAAACTATTTTTCTAAAATTTGCAACAATGCCTTGCAATTTTCCTTTACTTGTCCCTTTTTGAACTCATAGTTATTTGAAAGGCAAAGAATATCAAATACAAAAAATACAGCAAAGTAATTAAATCAAATTCAGTGTATTTAACAGTTACTTAGAATTAGAAGACAATTATGGCAAGGAGCAGCTTCTGAAAAACAATTATTTCTGCATGATTTAAAAAACACAAATGCATCCTTGGTTTAACCCTTTCCCGGCCAGGGTACCGATCTATCGTTACCCTAATTGTTTCGCAAAACGGCCAGGGTAACGATGAATCGTTACCCTGTTAAAAATCGATTTTTATAAAATTTATCGACAACAGATGTCAGCACTTGATGGTATCGTCTAGTTTATCGTCTGTTTTACATATTTTTGTCCAGGTGGTGTTCTGTCGATTAAAAAAACTTTTAATTATCGATAGTTTTTCCTTAATTTTTCATTTTCTGATTATTTTTTATTTTATTTTTAGCATATCTATGCAATAATATTACTATAATAAGTTCATTAATGCTATAATAAGTTTATTCAGCTATAATATGTTAATGCATCATAAATATTCAAGTTATGACCTTCAGTTCTGATATTTTATATATTTTTTTAATTTTTAATTTTTAATTATTTTTTAAATTTAAAATATCCGAAAATGTTACATCTATTGCTACTGGTAATCATATGTTTATTACGAAAATAAATAATCTTGTTTGATATAAAATGAATAAAGTATATTAGTTCATTATATTAGTTGAAAGCAGAATAAAGTTCAAATTTTAAACAAATGTTTGATATAATGTGCGATAATTTCACAACGAATAAACGTACATGCATAAATGTTATATCAAATTGTACAGAACAATATTCTACGTCGTATTGGCTCAGTGACAATAAGAATGGAGTAAGCAGGCAATGTTAATTTTGACAAATAGTAACAAATTTTCAAGTCTGAATGTCAGTTATCATATATTATTATTTTTTTCTCATAAATGTTTCAAACAAACTTTATTGAAATATGTCGTATTTAAAACTAACTATATTGATAAATATATGTAATTTTTTTCATATGAATAAAATAATAATTTAATTTTTAGTGAATTTTTAAAATAATATTGCCTGATTCACCTATTTTGACCTTGACCGTTTTACAAAATAAGGGGGCGTGGCAAACGGCAGGCTAAGGGTTAAATTTCAAGAAGTCTACATGTAAAAATATAAAAAACACCATTGTCAAGAACAGTGGTGCACACAGGATTTACTCTTCGGGAGCAGAGTTGAACAGATAAAAAATTTCAATGCAAATTTAATAAAATTCCCACTTTATGCAACTGCTAATTCATAAGTAGTATAGAAATAGAAAACAACACAGAATAGTAATAAAATAAACCAGCAAAGAGTTGCTCAACTCTCCTGGCAACATTTAAAATTTGTGAAGCTACCTGTTATGATAAAAATATAAAAGTTTTTAAATAAACTAACTATTATAAAATGGCAAAAAACTAGTGTTGCAACGAATAGTATATTCGGCCTCAGGCCAAATACCAAATATTCGGCCAAACCATTCGGCTTGATTAATGCACATACAAAAATTGGCGTGCAAACTTCATTCTGGCAAGGTCCCTGCTCTCTATTGCAAGCTGTCACTATGTTTTGCCAATCGCGTTAATTCTTGACAGTTGTAGCAGACAGACAAGAGCATCATGGCAGTATGTGATAAATGATATCAAATGTGGCTAACAATGAAATGACCTACATGTGTAAATAACAAAAAAAAAAACAGAAAAAACCGGAAGCGAAAAGTGAAAATAAATATGAAATTGAGTTGCTAACATAATCGAACAAGTCGAGGCAGCTTATTGGCATGAAATTCACGGCCGTCAATGCCAAATAATTGTTCTCATAGACTTTGAAAAGCTAAATGCTTGCAATGAAAGTCACTTAGCATGCATGGGCGAAAGCCTGGTGCTGTTTAGGATACCAAGCTGTCTTAAATCTGTGAAATCATATCTGTGACTTGTACTGACGTCCTATCTGTCTCTTTTCTCCGTTATTACCAGGCTATGAGTCACGTAATTGTAAAATGGAAAATATACGATAGAAAAGTGACAAATTGAAAGTATTGTGCACACACATTATGATGTATGCATAAGCATATGTGGACTAGAGCAATAAGAGGAAAAAGAAAGGGAAGAGCAAAGACAACTGCTTAAAAAGGACAGGCAGGGTCAGACCCTCAGATGTGCGATGATTCTCGAACGAATAAGGTGTGTGTGTGTGTGTGTGTGTGTGTGTGCGCGCGCGCGCGCTGATCTTCATAACTATAAATTGTGAATAGATGTGACTAATATTATTTTATTTTTTATTTTGTGCAGGTTACAGGGCTTAAAGCAGTCATGGCAATAAAAAAAAGTGAGAAAAGAGAGTTCACACTGAAAAAAAGCTAAAAAAGCTAATAGTGTTAAAATGAACGAAAACAGGCGTTATTAAAAAAACACACAAACGAACACATATTTTGTATCAATAACATTGCATATGATATTAGATTGATTATTAAGTGGACTGATAAGATTAAATATGAAAATAGTTAGGCTGAGTTTATACTCCAGAAAAGTGACCAGTAAGACTGCATTAAGCCAGAACAGGCCCGCATTAAGTTTTCATGTGCCCCGTACAGAATTCCCACCGTTACACAGCAAAGCAAATGGAATAGTAACATAACTACCAGAATGTGTTTCCATATAACATGCCAAATTTCAAATGCCATTTATTTCAAGGTACATTTTTTGATTTCTTCATAAAAAAAATGTAATTAAAGAAGAAAAAAAAACAACTTCTGGCAGAATCAGTGGGTTGCATGTTCATTATATAGCAGGGGTGGGCAAGCAAAAGTTCAGTGGGAGCCGAAATGTAGGTTTTGCAAAATGCATGGGAGCCGCAGTTCTGTACTTTTTTATTCTGTACTGCAGTCTGTACCTGGATTTTATTATATAATATAGAACAAGTATTGAATTTTTTTAATAAACATATTTTCACAAAATTGTGGAAATAAAACTGTAAAAATAATAATAAAAAGCAGAAATTAACACTTTCAGCAAGAGCCACATAAAATTCAAAAAGAGCCGCATGCGGCTCTCGGAGTCTCATTTGCCCACGTCTGTTATATAGCAATACCACTAGTAATTGTGACCCAATCATTTATTTGGTAATTTTATCAATATTTTTTAAATGATTAAAAATAAAATTACAGCATTCATTACTGGTAATACTAGTCTCCAAATCTATTCCCCTGAATACAATAAAACAATTTGTTAGTCATTCGACCCACAACTGACAGAGAAGAGAGTTTATGAAAACAATCTAATTAAACATTTAGCAGTTTGTTGTCCTTCACCAGTGGGGAACCGGCAGAGTCTATTACTTTCACGGGAGAAAATATACAAAGCTTTCTACTACCCTCAAGTTGAAAAATATACAATCCCATGAAATTTAACAAATCTGACGTTAATAAGCAAATGATGAAATTATTTACAGAGAGTTGATATTTGATAAGTTTAGTTTTTTGCTCTTATAGATCAAATTACAGAAATTATAAATAAAAATCTCATTTTTTAAAAATTAAAATCATGAAATTTCGCTCACAAAAGATCGAGATGGAATGCGCACTTTTCATTTTTATAATCGCTTTGTTTTATTAGACACAGATATTATTCCTATATAGATTTATTAATTATAATAAACATACATTATGTATAAAATTACATTAAAATAACACTGTAATTAATGTCTGAAATGAAAAAGTAATTGAATCGAGTCTCGCCTCCATATTAATTAACGCGTTGTTATGGGGGGCCTAGTAGAAGCTGTAATTTTCTGGGGAGGGGCACCAAGTTAACTGCGTGGGGGCCTAGCTGTAATTTTCTGGGGGGGGGGCACCAGGTTAACTGGGGGGTGTGCCCACCCATGCTCGTTCCTGGCTACGCCCATGTTAACGCACCACAGTAATTAATTGATTACGTTGCATCAAATTAAATAATTTATAAAAATTGAAATAATAAATACGTTTATAAAATAATTGGCTGTATCTGTTCGCAATGATAATGTAAAACACACTGTACTTATAGTTTAGCATTTCCGATATTTAATTTATTTTTGAATTTTAAAATATAAGAAAAACAATTTTTTAAATAAAGTTTTACGCATTTATATCTGCAACTTTAGATAATACAAGATATAAGAATCCATCAAAAAAGTTAATTAATAATAATTAAAATCAAGAAAAAGTATAAGTTTCTTTCAAGGTAAGGAAACTTGTAAAAAGTCAGGTACGCGATCACATGATGACCGTCTCCCCACTTTGCGTAACCAAATGGTCGAGGTTGAAATAAAACCCCAGCAGAAGTAAAAACAAACATCAGCGCATGTATAGGACAATAAACTTGAATGGGAGCAAAGATGAGACATGACACCATGTAATTTATGCTAATTACTTTCTAATATTAAAATATTAAAATCTTCAATAAATTATAATTAAATTAATTTTTTGACTGAGTTCGACTAGAAGCATATCGAAAAGCTAGATTAAAGTGAAAATAGCGGTTTTTCGACGCTAAATATTTACAAATTAATTTTTTAATTTGGTGCCGGATTGACCGCAGCTGTTTGAATGCGCACGTGCATGAAGAGTTTTATAGTTTGTCGAAATGGAAAATGAAGGACACCGTTAGAATGCAGAAAACCATGGTGCATGCCAAATATATAAGCACCCACTTAAAACCAAACTTTTGTCTTTGTCTAAAGATTGTCTCTACAGAAGTTATTAATATTTAGGATATTAGTTTAAAATCTTGTATTTCCTGGCACGAGATTCACTCAATCTTTAATTTTACAGAGTGCTAGAAAGATACAAGCTTTGAAATGAGTGTCCTACAACATTTTATAACAGTAGAAATCAAATTTATTATTGCTCAACAATTATTTTTTCGGTTTTTCTACAGTAGTCAAAAACGAGTAAATGTCATCGTTTAAGCTAAAGAATAGCAGGCAGTTGGGAAGAAGTTTGCTTAGCAACTTACTTCAGAAAGTATTGGGTTCTATACGATTTTCCGTTGCTAAAACATGAGTTTCTACTGTTAGTATTAAATAAAATCTATTTCTTTCTTTTGTCCACTGCGCTTAAATAAATACAAATGCTAAAAATAATGCTGTATAAAAAGCACTCTTAACGCTGAACTAGAAGTGTACTTGACTTAATGCAGCGTGATTATATCGAAGCGCTGCGGAGATCAGTATTTCACAAGGATACAAGCAAGGAGAACCCACGTGCAAATTCCTACAGCATGTGCAGAGTATCAAGCTTTGGGAAGCTCCTCGTTTTGTTAGTCTATATAAATGTAGTACACTACATGTGTGTACAACAGTGCCTTAACATGTTGTGCACAGTCCATAAGGCATACAGAGAAGTGCTGGTTGCTATTTCGCTCCTGAACGCATTTACGAAAAAAAAATTTCATATGGGAAGTGAAAAAAGCTAAAAAAGTGAGTTTTTCTCAGAAAAAGCTAAAAAAGAGAGGAGCTATGAAAAAAAGCTAAAAGAGACACTTTAAGCCCTGAGGTTATAAGTTATAAATAAATATAAACAAACACTAACCCAATAACATTAAATCTAAATACCAAAATGATTAATTTACTGTGTTTTTGTTATTTCTTACTCCTGTTTTCAGGTATTCGGCCAAATAGTGATTAAATATTCAGTATTCAGCCGAATACCGAATAGTAACCGAATATTCATTCCTTCACTACAAAAAACTTAATTTTGAGGGTAAGCATGGGTTTTATAAAAAATTGTAAAGGCTAATAACGAGTAAAATTGTCACTAAGTCCAACCCTACTGGAGACACACAACCACTTTATCTCACCACTCCCTAGACTTTTAACCACCAAATGGACACAAAGAGTGAGGTTCATAGAAAAGTTTTTAAAAATATTTCCAAGCCTTTCTCACACAAAGGAAAACAGGTTAAGGAGTTTGGTTAGGTATAACTTTATGGAACTAAGGAGGCGGTAGCTCAAAAAACTTTGGGAATCACTGGTCTACACCAGGGGTGGGCAACCTGTGACCTGCATTGCATAAGATATGAATAAATATATCAATTTTCCAGCTTAAGAAAGTATGCAGCAAAAATTCAAATTTATTTTCTACAACATAAGTATGTGAACAGTTTTCTCAGAATAAATTTAGTAAAAATTAAAACAAGAAATTGGCTAACAGATTCACATCAAAACTAATTTGGAACTAGCAATAACTAATATTTAACAAAATATTTCAAACATGTGACATTCACATCAGTTCCAGAAAGCTAAATTAAATATATCTATGCTAATTTATAATTATATATGAATAAATAATTGTGATTTACTGGCATTTTTTGTTTTTTCTCTTGTATGTGGCCTGTGTCAGTTCAAAAGTTTTGAAATGTGGCCCTTACATTACAAAAGGGTTGCCCATCCCTGGTCTAGACCATCTAAATTTCTTCCTTCTCATTATTAAATATGCTTCTTTCAAGTCATTCTTTCAGGTTCATTTCTCTGTTGCAAAATCCATTCTTTGCTTAAGTGATGGCTTTAAAGATGAACTCTTCTTTTTCTTTTTTCATTTTACATAGCCACATAAATTTACAATTCTGGAAACCATTAAATTCAATGTTTATTCTTACCTGTTTTAACAGAGAAAGAGATAGGTTATCATAGGAAACCATAGGTGACCCCAACCCTCACCTATGGTTACCATTCAGTACCCTGCATCTAAAGCTCCACTGTCACTCAACTCTTTCTTTTCACCCCTAGGTTTAATCACCACCCACAGGGAGGCATAGAACCCACTTTCGGAACCACTAATCTAGACAAATTGAAGTATTACTGGCAATGGCAATCTATGCAAGGATGAAGACATTTTCTCCAGAAGGAAACAACCTAGTAGCATTATAATTTGAACAGAATTTACCACGCATGGAAAAAACTGGTACCAATCAAAGTCAAATGAATGACAAAAGACCATCAGAAGTTACTAGAAAATCATCGAATCTTATTTGGAAAGAAGACTGATGGACCAGTTTGGGAATTTCAGCAAAACAATGAATCTGTCCACAATGCCAACAGTACCTATGAACGATTTGTAGAGGATAGAAAGAAGTTATGATCAGGCCAGGTCACCTTATTCCCTAAAATTAAAAGCTATTGAAAATCTGTGAGGAGTGCTTGATGGATCAGTCTGCAAAGATGAAAAATAGTTTAAAACAATGGCTAAACTAAAATTGCAATTATTAATAACTGGAAAGAAATTACACCTCACATTAAAAAAATCTGATAAAGACTATGCCAAATATAATGATTCATGTTTTAAAAAAAATGAAAATAGTATAGACTATTAAAAATGTATTAACAAAATAAAATGAACATATATTTATGAAATACTAAAAAATATATTTTTGCTTTTTTTTTTAATTGTTCAACTTTAGATACTAAAACTGATAAAAAAAACCAATTGGTAATACTATATTGTAATAAAGTTATTATACCTGTAATATAATTACTCAGTCTTAAGATAGCTAAAAAACACAAGTGGATTTATATTCACGCAATGCACTTTACATAAGTGAAAACTCAGTTTGTATTAAACAGTGTAACAAATATCCAGGAGATAAGCTGTCAGCTTAGAATTTGTATGATTCAATTAGTGAGACTAAGATATTAGAAAATAAAAATTTATGATCATAAAACAAAATAAACTTACTTCTTTATTCAAGAGAGTTTCTATATGAGATGTAGTAATAAGGTTGAATTTCCAGAACATCTTAACTAAATAAAAATAAATTTTAATATAAAATATTTAATTTAAGTTTAAAATTCTTAAAATTATTAATATTTACATTAAACTATTAAATTTATAATCTTAATTCTATTTTTATTCTTTAGAAATTTCAAGTAATACCGTATTTTACAGACTATAAGATGCACTTTTTTCTTCGAAAAATTGCCTCCAAAATTCAAGTGCGTCTTATAGTCCGTAGCGTCTTATAGGTATTTTTTTAAAAAAGTTGTTTAAAAATTAAGGTGCGTCTTATAGTCCGTAAAATACGGTAATTATTGAAAATTATAGAGAATTATTTAAAGCAAAACAATTTTTAAGAATACCTCATAGAAACAAAACAAATACAGAAATTTTATGTAAACAAACAAATAAAAAAATGTAGAGAAATTTAGATACTGATAGTTAATACAGAGTGATTCAAAAGTCACAGAAATTTTAAAAAATTAATAGCTCACAAACTATTTACAGTATGATGCAGTTTTCACAGAAATGCTTAGAAAGTAGGATTTTTTTTAAATGTAATAAAAATTTTAGTACCAAAATAGTTACATTTCTTGCCATAGATGGCACTGCAGCATTTGTAAGTTTGTTGAAATTAGAATAAAAAAATAAAATGTTCTTAGTGTAAGCTCTAGTAACAACTTCACAAATTATATAATCTTATAAAGTGCCATCTATGGCAAGAAATGTAACTATTTTGGTACTAAAGTTTTATTACACATTAAAAAATCCCACTTCTTTCTAAGCATTTCTGTGAAAACTGCATCATTTTACTGTAAATAGTTTGTGAGCTATTAATTTTTTAAAATTTCTGTGACTTTTGAATTACCTTGTATATATCTATCTCAAGAAATAATACAGCAATTTAATAGCATAAAATTTCTAACACACATACATTCAATTGTCAACAATAAAAATAATTAATAAAACAATGCAATGCTAAAAAAGTAACAGTAAAGAAGTTATTATTATAATAAATTAAAATATAAACAGAAAATTTAATGTGTGAAGTAAAACCCAGACATATCTTACTGAACAAATTTATATTAAAAGGAAAACAGAATAGATTCTAAGATGTGCTATGCTCAATCAGGTAATGAATATATTTTTAAATGATAAAACTTTTTTTCATTAGCATTGAAAAATAAAATAATTTTACACTCATACAATAAAATTATTTCACCACAGTTAAAAAAAAAAAATGATTTGTTTCAATAATTTTACAAATCAGATTTTGTATTTCATAATTTTAAAAAAACTTTTCCAAAATATGATACATTAATTTACATGAAAAATACAATTATATTTTGTGTAAACAAATTTGAATTCTGTATAATGAAAATTTTTTTTTTTATAATATACAAGATACAGTAAATGGAATTGAAATGGAATTTTGATCATAGACTGTTGATTACAAGTATAGTTATCAAAAATATCTAAATTCTAATAATAATCATCAGGCAATTTAAAATAAATCTAAATGTTTTGCATTTATTTATAATATTTAACATTTAACAAAATTAATAAAAACAATGAAGCCTTTATTTATTATTTTGTAACAAAAGTTCCAAAAATTCCAAGGAAATTAAATAATGAAATTCTGCATGACATTGACTAATGATTTCAAATATTGATTCATGTAAATACTATCCTAAGGCTGTGTTTATGCATATGTGAGAAGAGGAAAAAACAGTCAAAAGAGAACTTTTAGAATCAGAATTTGCACTCACAACAATGTTTTATCATCCAGAAGAAAACTGAGTCCTCACATGTGTGAGAAATGCATCAGTTTCTCTCATCCTGAAAAGTTCAACTTGTTGAACTTTCTTCCACACTTTTCTCTCCTCTCGAGTTGGCACATGTGCAGTAGTTTTGCAGCCTTGCTTAAACACAGCTGTCAATAAAATGTGATAATGAAATATGCCAGTAATCTGTCAAATAGGAAGAAAATGGTCCAAGAAGCTGCAAAACAACACAGGGAGGCCATGAAGGAAATGTTAACTTTCATTTAATTTTTGTTTTATTTTTTTTTAACTTTATTGATGAGACTGTCTTGTCTATAAAATTGTGCTGCTGTCAACAACTGGACACCTTAGAGGTATGAAGGAGTACATGTCAGGAGTTGCAATTTGGCACAGAATATTTGGTGCCCAAATCATGCCCACATAAAAAAACAAAACCAGGCTTGTAGGTAGTCAGGGGACTAAGAACAGAGTCAAAATAAAATACAAAATGGCAATACTTTCTACAAATAGGCGCTAGTGTGAGAGTTGCGCATGCGTTGCTTGTTGGAAATTTCTAAATGCAAATGTTGCAAAATCAAATTTTGACAAACGTGTGGCACACATTATGCACATATTGTCTTGCTCTTGTCACATGGCAAAACAACAAAAGCAACATCAGGACAATTTGGGTACAAATATCTTCCCACTTACCATAGCCAAGAACAGGCCAGGCCCGTGACAATGCAACCTGTTGTAACCATGGCGGCAACGAAGCCTGCCGTAATCTATGTCCTGAGTACTGGTGTCAGCTTTTCCTCATTGATTAGTGCTCATTTTTCTCTTTTCCTTAGAAAATGGTGTGCAGTTGAGCCTTGAGTTTCCAAGACATAGTCTTGTCCCAAAATGGTGTTATTGTTTTTCTTGTTTTGTTAAAAAATCTATCACACTTATCTTTTTGCATGAATGCAACTAGAGGGAAATGAGAAAAGAATGCCTATATGTACATAACATTGGTTCATTTGGTTTTTCCTCTTCTCTTGCATTTCTTGTGTCTGCAAAAACACAGTCTTAGCATCCAGAATTGCCAATAAATAATTAAAATGCTATAATTAGTTTAAACTAAAATTTTATTTGTGAAATGATGGTATGTTATGTAGAATGTAGGCAAATACTTGTCTATCCAGTGATAACATATGAAATCTTCTTGGATAGTTATAGACTACATGTGAATATGAATGATCTAGTATGATGATTAGAGAGGTTGCGGTGACATTTTCAGCCCAAAACGTGAACGTCAGACATTGAGCACTGCCATCTGGCATTTCTAGAAGGTTGATAATGGCATTTGCTACGTCTAGCATGGTGAGTAGAAGTTCAGCTTAAACTAATACATTTTTTTTTTGTGTTTGGGGTTAAAATTATGATGTATTTTATTAAAATAATGATTATTTAAGCATTTTAATCCAGAAATTATTTAATTATTCAAATTTTTAGTAGGTTTGTTCTTTCACAGCATCTTCTACCATCAACAGTGTAATACATTTGTAAATTTTCTAAAAATAATTTCCAGAGCTGCTTTCGGATTTACATAGGCCACTACTTCCCTTAACAAAAGTACGAGGTAGTTTTATCATACCATCGTATAGCATGAGACACGACGCTAATTAAAAATAATTATTTAGTGTTATTAAACATCCTATAAATATAGGTAACCCCCGTATAACACAGGAGTTGTTCCAAAAAATTGCCATGTTATGTGAATCAGTGTTATATGAAACAAAGAACTAGTACGAAAACAGGGGGTTAGGTTCCCAAAAACAAAAATTAAAAAACATGCTATTATATTTTCATGATTAAGATAAATATCTTAAGAAAATTTTAATGAAGTGATACATATTCATATAAATTAAACAACACCAAAAGCAGAAGCATCGAGATCTGGCAACACCAAAACAAAAAGTTTCGAGAAGGACCATGTGTATCGACAGAAGGCAGAAAAAGAAAATTTACATACTGTACTTAAGTACTAATAGTTCACATTTATGCAGGAAAATCTGATAGTACATATGCACTTGAATGTCAAATGAGGTATCTTTCACACTTAAAAGCTTTATCACGTTTATTGAACTGTTGTACGGGGATTTCCCTAATTTCAAATTAGATAAAATTAGCTTTTAATAGTTTTTACTACATTTCATGTTGTACAAGGGTTTTACCCAATTCTCGAACCATGTTAGAGTGAATCTGTGCTGTAAAAGCACAGTGTTATTTGGGGGTTACCTGTACTTTAAAATAGTTTAATTTGTTTATTTACCTTTGCTAGTAACATTCGTTGTTGTTCAATGTTTCCGCCATTTTTCAATATCCCACGAGTCAGTGTGTAATGTAAATGTGTGGCACAACGTGTTTTACTTGGAGTTCAAATGTCAAACGTGTACTTCTGCTTGCCTACAAGTTTAACATTTGAACTTTGGCCACAACCTCTCTATTGTCTAGAAATTTGAGAGACTTGATCTTGTGATCAGAAACTACAAATGGATTAATCTATACTTTCCTTTTGTTATAATGAAAAACAAATTTTTTTTTACTTAAGTTTTGCATATAATTAACTGCTTTTATTGGAGTAATTAAGAAAACCAGTTCATTTTATAATAATTTAGTAGTTTGAAATTGTTTGCATTTAATTTTTGTAAAAATAAGAAAAATTATGAAATCAAAAAATAATTTAACTGTTCAGATTGATAACTGATTGTAGGAACAACAGTATGCAAAAAACTTCATGACAACTCAGTGCAGAAATAGTGTTGGAATTTGAGAAAAATTATCTCTGCAATAAAGAAGGAAAGGAATGTTTATTGTGACTAATGATACTGTTAAACAAGTCAACAAAGTGGTTTGTTTTGCAACTGAATTTAAACTCAATTAGAACAGTGATGTTAAGAAGCTAAAGCTGTTATAAAACAGGACAAGAATATTCCTTTGTAAAAATTTAAACAGTTCTGACTACCTGAAGGTAAGCATTTTATACAGATGATGTTCATGTTTCTTTGTACGCAATCAATATCTCTCAATTGTATCTGCCACATTGATCTATAAAATGTCATTGTTTTCTGTTGGCTATCAACTTTCTATTTCTGCTTATGACAAATTTTTCTAGTCTGATTTTCTGGATTCTTTCTATATTAGAGAAAGTATTTGTGATATCAGTTTACACAAATATGAACAGATCTGTACAATTTGGAAGTTACTTTGACATGCCAATTCACAAGATTAACTAGGCTGAGAGGTCAGTAGGCTGCCAAGAAAGTTGACTGATCCAAAAAGACATAGGGAAAACATTGGATTACATATAACTGTCAATACAAGTTATTAATGCTAAAAATTTAGACAACTTTTTGCAAACTACATTTTAGCTGAATTACACAATACAACATGGAAAAATCTATTCTACAAGATAAAAATCGAGCAAAATAACCACACTGTAATAATTTTCTAAATCTGAGTTTTTGCTTTTTTACAACAGATTCAATAGAACATTTTTTTAATTTCTAAAACAACTTCCACAAGAGCCAAAAAATCTAATATGAATATCTCAAACTCAACAAAGCTAATATCCTCAAAAAAATACAAAAAACCATTGGAATAGACTTAGACAAACAGAAATATTTAATACACAACAAAATCAAATTCTGAATTGCTAATTTGAACCAAAGCACTAAGTACAGAAACTTTCAGAAAACAGTACAACATAATTATAAACAGCTTCATTACCTACCCAGTCAAAGCTACTGTGTTACTAAGGTAAATTAGAATATTAAAACAAATTTAGTTTCTTGATCTTTAATTCTTTAAAAGAACAAAAGAAGTAAAAAAAACTGCATTTAATTCTTAGTAAAAACAATGGATGCATACATCAAAGAAAACCTCTAGACAAATCTTCCTTAATGACACACAACCAACCATCAAAGAAGACTTCCAGAGTAGGATTCTTTTAGCCTGTGCCAACATGAAATGAGATTAATCCAGGTCTGCATCTTGCATCTATCATCTTTTATTATCTTATATACATGACTTTGACAAAATAAAAAACATTTTCATACCAATTATTTGTTATTTAAATTTTGTGAATTTTTTTCCTATTTATTGTTTGTTTTGTCTGAATCAGATCATGATGCAGGTGCTTCAATGTATGACAGAGTTTTGCTCGTTTTTGAATGTTTGTTTTTTGTTTCATCTTCACATTTATGCACTAAGCGAAAGCAAGTTCTTACTAATTTTTGTATGGTCTACAACTTTCTAATCAACATTTTTGGTCTTGAATGAACACTTTTAATATTTTTTGAATGACCTGAAAAATGAATGCCTTTTGAGACCAACTATGGATTTAACACACAACAACATACACTCCCATTGTTTATTTTGGCCTGCCTTCATCTGTAGAGATGTTACATTATGTATATTCCAAACTTTTGGTGATGCCTTTTATATATAAATCACTACCCACTATCTATATTTTTTTTTTTTTTTGTGTGCGAGACTTGAAAATTGAAAATGCCCAATAAACATAATGACCAGAATATGTTATGGCTGTTTCTGTAAAGTCCCAAGAAATTGTGTGTTCTGGTTTCTAATAAAAAACTACAGTGTATTCTGGCATTTTAAAAAATGCATTAATGATTTTAAAAATATGACTGCAATGCATTCCAGCGTTTTCAACATAACATACTCAGTTATTTCCTGTTTATTCTGTAATAGCAAATAAGATTCAGGATCTATGACTTAACTTGTATAATAATCAAAAACAATGGCCAAGCTCAGTTATTTTTTCAGGGATAGTTAGAATGACACTTAGAATTACAGTTGATATCTTTCAAATGATATTTGCACTTTTTATTAATGCAATATCTTGTACAATACAGCTTACAAAGCATTGCTTACTTCCAGATGTTATATTTGAGACTGACTGCAGAACTCAGTGAATGTGAGGGCACATGTATGTTGATAAAGTTGTTGTCAGCAGTTGTAAACTCATTGTAAGCATAAAATTACTCAAGTAGGCCTTCTTTGGGCTCAACTGATACAATCAAGACATGTTCAGTGATGTGATATTAAATCAAAATTGATAAATGACTGAGTTGACTTTGAATTTGGCTCTGCTCTTCTTCCTTAATGAGGTTAAGATAGCAGATTTCTATATGAGTGTGTGATAAAAATACCTCACATTGTTTCTGAAATAACATGATGTAGTTTGTTAATAATGGCAGAATAAAATGTGGTCATATTTTTCAAGTACCAAACAAATTTTGCATCATGGCATTTTAAAATCTGACAGAATGAATCATGGTTTCCTGTAAGCAGCCAAGACATGAAGTTTCTTATTGCTGTTTCTGTAAAGTTACTTGTTATTGTCATTTTCTGCTCATTGAGAATTTTTGATCTTTAAGCCTAACATACATAATATGATCCAAATAGAAAAGCAATTAAATTTTATTTTTCTATTTTTTATTATTACATATTTAAGACAATTTATTTATTTATTTGTAATTTTAAATAAAAATATAATAAGGAACAGTAAATTAAAACTTTTGTTCCAGATGAACATTTCTTAAAAACTTTATAATATATATAATGTAAAATAATGCATGTCAAACAATACTATAGATACAATAGTAAGACCATTACAAATGCATATCAGTTTGAATTATGTCTAAAAAAGCATAATTATTTTAAATATGAATGCCATGCTAAAATGAATTAGAAATGTCAGAAATCAAATCTTGATATCCCCTATATAGCCAATTTCGTATTTGTTTGAGAAATGCCAATATTCTAGTAGCTTGCTGTTTTGATAACTGTCAAAAAAGTAATTAATACTAAAAATAAACATATTGCTTTCTTATTTTTAACAATATATTTAATGATTTTTCAATACTTTTAGTTCTAACTGAATTAATAACATTAATTCAATTGAAACTATATGCTATATAAAACAAAAAAAAAAAATCAAATTTCAATACCTGTTTTAAGATTTTAACACACAAATAAAATTTTCAAAAATGAACTTGAAGCTTTTTATTTAAATCCCTAAAGGAAAAAAAAACTTAATTAAAAATTCAAATATTTTGATGATATAAAATCAGCATATCAATTATATTAAAAATTTGTATTATTTTGAATTCCATGTATGTATATACATATGAATAATTTTTAATTTTATATAGACAACAATGAAATATTAAGTAAAAATTATCACTCATATTGCCTATTAACTGCAATATATCTTTCATAATACCTTCAGAGTATTATAATGTTTTGTAAGACATTTTAATTATTTTATTTATAATTATTAAATATGTTTGATTATGAAAATAGAACTTAAACAGCAGGACAAGTATCTAACTTATAACTTTGTAAACTAACCATATCTCTCACTTATACAAAATTTCTTAAATCATTTAACCATTACTATGAATTTTATTAGTTTTTAATATTTCCCATCATATGTAATTAATTACCTTCCCCATGGTAATAAATTTACAAGCATTCCATTTGTGATTGTTATAAAAAAAAAAATTGAACTTGTTTGCATTTGAAACAAAACTCATTTAATAAATAGATCTGTGGTTTACAAAAAAAAAAAAAATAATAATAATAAATTTGACTCAACTACTAACAGGCATCTCCATATATGCCTGTAGGTACTACTACTACTACTACTACTACTACTACAAAAAAATCAGAGGCAATAAATTTATGCTTACTTAGCATTTGCATACAATTACCAATTCATGGATCTTCCCCTTTGCAGTGTACACATTGGCAAGTTGCAACTAGGTATCAATGTGACATAGGCAAGGCAAAGATTTTGTAGAATATTGATCCCACACTTCCTGAAAATCCTGTCTTTAGCAGATCTTTTGTTTGAGGCTTGCAATTTTGTACCTTTTTCTTGAGGACATGCAAATGGTTCCTTGATTGGGTTCATACAGGGTGAATTTGGAACCCAGTATAGTACATGGACTCAATTTTGGAAAGAAAAGCACTAGTGGAGTGCATAGTATGTGGCTTGGCAAGATCTTGCTGAAAGATTGCATTTCCTGTGGCCAAAGATGGGCTACAAAAGGCAGTAAATGCTGTAGCAAAATTGCCTGGTAGTATTGCACATTAACAGTCCCATCATATAGAATAAAATCACCAATGCCATGCCAGAATATACAAAAACACCCCCACACTTGAACCTTGTTTGGAAACTTGACTTCCTGTTTAACAGTTTGCATGAGTCCGTTCAGTCAGCAGATAACCCTATGTCTGATATTTCTGTTTAGAACTACAGGACAACACCACATCAGACCAAACTATCCTCTTCCATTGAGCTTCTGTCCAAGACAGTCATTCAATCTTCCTTGACAGTTGTTGGCAATCTGCCATTACTGTATCCAGATGTGATAAACTGGTTTCATCATAGTGTCTGAGGAAGGTTCTGACAGTATACTTGTTCAAACAATTCCTGAGCAATCTGCAATATATCTGCTTCATTTTGCCATTTCTGCATGATCTTATAGTGTATTTGCAATCCTAGCCTCTGTTTTGCCATTTTTCCATTTTGAACAACACAGACTACACAAGATTTTATAGTTCCCTTCATTTGCTATTGTCAACTGAGCAATAGCAAAGCAGCAAAAAATTTCTTTGTCCAGCTGAGCAGCATGTGCCAAATGTTGGGTGCCTGTAAATTTATTTCCTCTGATTTTTAGTAAAAGTAATGCTTATACACACAAATATGGAAATGCCTGTTATTGTGATTAAGCCAGTTCTTTTGTAAACCATAGTTCAAGTAGAGTACTTTATTTATTAAACAAGTTTCATTTCAAACGAAAACAAGTCCAGTTTTCTTACTGTTTATAACAACCACAAATGGAGTTTGCATATATTTATTGCCATGGGGAAGGCACAATTGTAAAATTTTTAAATTTATATATATTCTACATAATACCAATAACTAACACTATTTTTAAATATAATGTTAGAATTGAAAACGTTTGCAATAGATATCCTTTATGAAAAGTTAAAGAATAATTATGTTTACTTAAAAACTGTGCAAATAAATTACATACTCACTATCAATCATATGTGGAATCTTTTTTCAATGAACATTCATTTTTCTTAAAACCCTGAAAACTTTGAAGACTTAACATTATTTTATAAGCAATATTAATAAAACATCCGCCTTAGTTTAGATAAATATTAATTATAAAAGTCTAAATAAAATCTTTATCATCATCACCTCCTCTACAATGTAATTACCTACAAAATAATGATAAAATTTCACTTACAAGTCAAAGAAAAAAACAATGTTATTTTGAAAGTTTGTATGTTAGAAAGATAAAAATTCTCACACCTAACAGATGGGATATACATGCACACACACACATTCAATCATCCTATGAATATGAAGATTTAAGATCAATATAGCCTCAACCAAAAGCAAACCCTCAAAACAGATTTAAATTTTGTATCTATGGCATCAAGTATAAAAAACCAGAATTCACTTTTAAAACAAACTTGGACAAGAACACTACAAGAAAACAGCAAAAAATAAAATAAATAAAATTTATAAAATGAATTGCCAGCAAATCATTAACATTATCTGATTGCATTAACTTTTCTACTTAATTCTTTTATAAAAATTAAACTCATTTACCATTTTTGAAATTCTCATTAATAAATTTATGATTTAAATATTTTTAAAGCTTGTGTTTATTTGCTTAAGAAAACAAGGTGAAAAGGAAAGTTTGTGAAAAGGATTAATTCTTATGATATAGAGATGAATATCTTAAGAAAACCAACGTATTAAGGATTAGAGATCTAATTGTTATTTATTATGCAAAGATTTCAACTTGGACAAAAAAAAATTTTTTTACTTTTTTTTCCTCAAAATGCAATCCAGAATGAATATTTAATATTGAAAGCTGGAAGCAGAGAAAAAGTACAAAATAAAAGCAACAAAGTATTAAGTAATTTTTATTAAGAAAAATCAAAAATAATTAATAAAATCCAATATTGTTTCTGTGGTTGCTGATGAAAATAAAAAACTAAAAATTTAATCTGAATTGTAAGTTTTTCTATAAAAGTTATAATATTCACTCTTCTTTAATACCTGTTTCTGATCAGAATCAAATTCCATTTTTGTTTTAGGTCATTTCTATAATCATTATTTTCATTACTTCAAATTAACTGTTAGTCTTTTTAAATAATATTGCTTTAAATCTTTCAAATTTTATTTTATCTTTTTCACTTGAATCCTGGTTGTTACTATTGTATATATCCATACCATCTGACTATCTTTTTGCATTTTATTTTCAGTAATGTTTTCAATAAGCACACATCAAATTATTTACTTTAACTACATCTTATGAAGCCATCTGTTTCTAACTTTTCAAGAGCTAAATATTAGAGATACATATTTACACCTTTGCAACACCTTTAGTCACTTTTGTCCTTCATATTCTACACTGGACAATAAGGATTTACTTTAGTGATTCATAATATTAGACAGATGTTTTTTAGATCAGTAAAATTTTATCAATACTCAAATATTGTACAATATAGTATTTGTCTTCATTTTATCCAGTCAGCTCCAATATTATTCATTACTTTGTCTTTCTCTGCTTTGTACCATTGGTTTTAGACAATGAACTTTATAGCAATGGTACAGTTCTATTTTCTAACAAAATATTTTCCTTATTCCAACAGTCACCAAAACTACAATTTATACATCCTATTTATGATGCTACTGATTCTAAGCATTTTTGATTTCAAAACTTCTAATCTTTCAATTTTGCATTCTTTTTTCAGATACTTATGAAATAATTTATAATAATAAAAATTATCAATTTATACGCATAGAGCTTCATCTTTCTTGAAGAAATATAGAAATTTTTTGATTTATCTAAACTGTTGATTTAAACTGAAGACAAGACTAGCTTAAATCCAAAAATATTTAAACTGATTCTTTCAACAATACTCAATTTAATTATAAATGCTTAGATTAAGATAAATAAACTCATTGTCTACAACTGTTAATTCTTAGACAGAACTATTCAAATTATTAAAGTTAATTCTTAAGTATCACATGAAGCAATTCCTTTTAAGTCCATTAATTGTTGTTTTATAAGTCCAATAATAATTTTTGTTCTTAAGTGTAATAGAAAGCAATTTTTAGAGTTTTTAAACAAAAATACATTCTATTTGATATTGAATTTTTTTATAAATGGAATATTAAGAATTACATTACCTGATATTGAAAGTCAGGAACAATCCACAAACTGTCATTTCTATAAAGAAAACAAATCATTTAGTTTAAAACAAAATCTTACATAATATTTTTGAATGCTTATTTAATTAAAGATCTTTTTCTAATCTACCTGGAGAGTTAAACTATGCTAGACTATAATAAAACTGGTTATCACTTCACGCCGACTTTATAATTATCGTAAACTACACTTACATGTTGTAGCATTACCACGGTGAATTGTTAAAATATAAAGATGTTCACGAGCACTTTTGGTAACTGTATGTTACCGAAAGTGCTTGTGAACATCTTTATATTTTAACATTTTACCATGGTAATGCCACAACATGTAAGTGTAGTTTATGATAATGCTAGATTATTCCTTGTTTTGATTAGATATTTATAGTTTATTTTTAAAATTTCACCTTTTTAGACAAGATATTAAATATGTATTGCAATAATTACATATATACAAAACATTTATGTTTTGTTAATATATATACAGTAAAACCCTCCCTATAACATGGGTTCATATAACGCAGCAAAAAAATTGCGATCGTGTTCATATGACATGCTATAAGAGACTCGTATAAAACAGTAAAACATCATTGCCGACTTGTGTCGTGACAGAATATGGACCAATAGCAGACATTGCACAAACCGTTGAGTTTAAACGAGCAGCAGACCTACTAAAAACCATTTATTATTTAACGGCCATAAAAATTATATTTATATTAATGATGTCTCCAAAGTTTAGCGAATTTTTCACAGAAAAATAACTTATCAGGAAACATGCACCTGCCGTTCAATCAGCCACTCTGCGATTAAAACAAGCTTAAGCAATGGCATCGTCAAACGGTGTACACTTGGTAGGTAATCCTACAATTTTTTGTTTATAACAGTTTATATGAATTATTCACAAAAAATTACATGTGATTTGGAAATGTTGAGTCAAATTAGTCTAAAATCGATTAATTTTATGGAAGAAAACCTTTCAAACAGCCGTAGCCCCTAAACTGCACACATGCCGGGCTGTGATTGGCTCATGTATTTAAGTGACTCATACAACATGGAACATATCTATCGTGTTACAGGGGGATCTGCTGTACCTTGCTTCTATCCATACTCTATAGCAGTGGTTCTCAATCTTTTTGAAGTCAGGGAACACTAAACTGACATTTTTTCCACGAAACACTTAAATACATCAGCTTTATAGCAGGGGTGGTGAACCTTTTTGAAATCAAGGGCACTATGAAAACAGGAACATTGTTGGCAAAAATAACTCCATTAGTGGAAAAAAAAAACATCCACAGGTACGTGGTTGTTTCTTTTTTCTCTAATGGTTTTCACTCTTTTATAAAGAATAAAGTACTGGATATTGATTAATGCAAACATTTTTATTTAAAAATCACTCAAAATTACAATACTTAAAAAATCAAATTTAATGCGATACACGAGCTTGGTTATCTTTGCAAATTTCAACAATATTGGGAAAAATAAATGATAAAGCCATTTGCATCTCATCATCTAAATTTCCTAGGCTCTCACATTTCTTTGTTTTAATATTAACTATTGCTGAAAATCCTGCTTCGCAAAGATATGATGTGGAAAATAATAATAATGTGTTCTGTGCATTTTTTGCTATGCTGGGTATTCATTTTTAACAGAGATCCAGAATTTTTCGGAGTATTTTCAATTAATTTCATTTTTAATCTATGATTTGTAGAGAACGACATCAGTTCTTCATTCAGAGTAAAACTGGAGAAACTGAATAAGAAATCCGTTTGTTCCTTCCAATCAAATTGTTCAGTGTTTAACAATGGAAAATATTTTTCAAAATTTTATCCTATTGTTGTTAAATGTTCGAATATTAAAAAGAAATCCTCATTTGTATCCTGCACAGAAGGGAACATTTCTGTTTTTCTTTCTCTTACGTATCTCTTCCATAGTAAAAATTTTTTCTCGTTGCACATAATTTGTCAGTCAATGTAAGAATGTTTCCATTATTTCCTTGCATACTTATATTGACAGTATTAAAGCAAGCAAAAATCAGCCAAATATGCCAAATTATTGCACCACTTATCATTTTTCAGATATTCTCCAAATGTTTCATGTTTTTCGGTTTCGAAAAAACTAGTAATTCATTTCTTAATTGCAACACACCATTTAAAACCTTTCCACGTGACAATCATTTCACTTCTGTATGAAGAAGCAAACATTCGTAGTCTGCATCCATAGATGAACAAAGTTGTTTGAAAATTCGGCTTTTCATTGGTCTCATTTTACTATAATTAACCATGGAAACTACTTGATCCAATACTTTGTTTAGTTTCTTAGGCATTGTCTTTATGACAAGTACTTCTCGGTGCAGAAACAATGACAAAATATTACATTTGGATTGACTGTTTTCGCTAATGCCACAAATCCTTTGACCGATTCCATCATAGATGCTGCTCAATCAGTACAAATACCGACACATTGATCCCATGATAATTTTAACATATTCAAATATGAGGTTATCGTGTCAAATAAGACCTGTCCAGTTATACACCCCAATAGTTCTTTGCAGCATAAAAATTTATTTATTATCTTCTGTTCATAAATGAATCATATAAAGCCTAAGAGTTGTACCTTGCCACTTATGTCAGTTGATTCATCTAATTTGTAATGCAAAGGACATGTTAAAAAGTTCATCTGCAACTGTTCTTTCGATGTTGCAGGACATGTCATTAATTCTTCTGTGAATCGTGTCATCAGATACCGGAATCTTCAAAATTTCCTTCTTTGCTTCTTCCCCAAACATAATTGTCACTATTTCACAGCAGGCAGGTAAAATGAGAGATTTGCTATTGTGTGTGGCTTTAATTTTAATGCTACTAACTCAGCAACTTTATATGATGCAAGTTAAGCTTTATCACTTACTTTCATTGTTTTTTCAAATTGTCTTCTTTCTTTACCTTGCATTTCCAAAAGCCTTTTGAAATATTCTTTATTTTTTGATGAAAGATCTTTATGTTCAGTCAAAAAATGACATTTTAATTTAGTGGGCACCATAGTGCTATTTGAAAGTTTCTTTCCACATACAATGCAGAGAGCATCTGGACAATCTGTATTTCCGGTCCAGGTAAATCCAAATTTTAAGTATTCTTTGTCACACAAGTGATTGATATTTTGAGTTGATTTCACAATTTTTATCTCTTCTTCATCGTATTTAATTCTACTAGTGCTAGGAGTGGCATTGCCATTATTACTATCAAGACAAGATTTCTTTACGATGAAATTACCCATTACCTTTAAAAAAAATATTTATGAAAAATATAAAATTAATTGATAATATGATGCAAAACTTATGTAAATTTATTTGATTAAAAACATCAAATTGTTACAGTTACTGGAAATCAACGAAAAACCACATTGACTGCTCAAACGTAAACTTCCCATGCACACCAACAAGCATTGCCAGAAGTTTTTAGTGTTTGTAGCCAAAAGTTTTCTAAAAGTAGCCAAAAATGTAGCCAAGTCAAATTTATGTAGCCCAATAAGTAGCCAAATGATATTTTTTATGCCAAACTAATAAAAGGGTAGCCAAATTTGGCAATGTTGACATCAACCTGCAAATGGACACACACAGTCCCTCTACCGGTCATACATTTTCTATACCACTCAGTCTACTATATGACATCACTGGAGTTTGCTGACTACAATCCCATACAAAAATTATTTTACATTATATTGATTTTTCTTTTGCAACAATTTTTAATAGTATAATTCATTTTTTCACAAAACACTTGAAGTGACTTTATGGAGCACCATGTTCTGCAGACCACAGATTGAGAACCACTGCTCTATAGGCATTGGTAATAAATGGAAGCTCATTGGTTTAGAGAATATTCACTTTGTTTGCTAACCTTAAATGAACAAAATGATTAATTTATATTTGAATTTAAATATTCAAATATAAAAAAATAAATATTTACTAGTCAATTTACAAACACTTTTAGGTAAGTCCAGGAATTGTAATTGTGTAGTTTGCCTAGACCTGACTTCAGTTCTATTTTTAAAAATAAAATTTGAGCACACCTTAGATAAATTTATAATAGTATTGGAAAAATTACCAGATTGAAAAAAAACTGTTGCCAAATGGCTTGAAATATTGCCAAATTTGGTGATAACTCACCAGACCTAGCAAAATCACACACACACACACACAGTTCATTCATTGCTAACAGCATCCCTACCAAGTTGGTATCCTCCAAAAACAACAATTGCCATCAAGAACAGAGCCTCCTCTCCATAACTCAAGAGGAGGTTCTATTATATCATTAGTTAGTTTTATAGCTCAATATCCATTGCCATATTCAAATGCCTGCCATGGCATAACAATATGCAAGACAGCTATGGAAATAAATCAGTTTGTAAAATGAAATAATTCCAATATACAGTAATACCTCGACTTATGCGAACCTGGAGAACATACGTGGGACCACCTGGAACGCCGCTGTGACAGCCGTGGGATCTGATGCAACTTGAGTCCCAGTTGCATTACGCATGGACAGATATGCCACAGAACATTATATGCAACCTTTATGCCTGCGTACCGAGGGGTATCACAGCTTGTATCCGCGGTAGAGGCAGCCCAATGGGATATTAGCGCCTGCACTGTATTGCACATTACTGCACAATAAAGTATGTTTTTGTTTTATGGTTGCAATCATATACCTGTCAACATCACATACCAATTTTTATTCAAATCCAACAAGTCCTTCATGGTGCGTTATTTTTTGTCGTCCAGTGTAATATTTGCAATCCGTATCAATTTTATCCATTTTTATTCAAAAACATGTCACAATACCATATAGCCACAACTGAATAAATGTCAACTAATGGCAAAATTTAGGCTGTGAAGCTTCTCTTAGAAAAAAGAAAAAATTTTATGATGAAAATACTCAATATACTAGAGGGAAAAAAGACAGGCTGTGTTAACTCAGGATATTATTTCTAGAACAAAATGGCCAAGTCTAAGTTAGCTC
Source organism: Centruroides vittatus (assembly GCF_030686945.1). Classification (NCBI taxonomy): domain Eukaryota; kingdom Metazoa; phylum Arthropoda; class Arachnida; order Scorpiones; family Buthidae; genus Centruroides; species Centruroides vittatus. Next base: position 2,728,010 of record NW_027121927.1, read on the forward strand.
AGGCTAGTATGTTAGACGAATAAAAATGTTTTTGGTACTTTAGTCAGTTAAAAACTCCTACAATGGAATATCATATGTTACAGAATAAAAGAACAATTTATATTTATGCATTAATTTGAATTTTGTTCAATTCTGTAACATTCAATATTCTATTGTAGGAATTTCTGTAACTGAAGCTGGCTTAGCAGGAACAAAAACTTTACATACAAACATTTGGCTATCTAAAAAAAGCTGTGCCAATTTCATTTTTAAATTTATTAATAAAGTAGCAATTTTATAAAGTTTAATCATTATTTACATAAATCATATTATTCCTGTAGGGCAATTAGAACGAAAATAAAAGCATATAATTTTTATTTTTTTGAAATAGCAGCAAGGTTTAGGCCAAAGTTTTAAACACAAAAACATGTACATCAAACATTCAGCACCTATAAGCCTAGAAATTTGACAATAGCATTTGGAATGTTGAGCATGATTCCACTGTCTTCCGAAACACTGTTGTCAAACTTCTAGGCTTATAGGAAAGTGGTGCTGAACGTCCAATGTACATGTTTTTGCGTTTAAAACTTTGGCCTCAACCTCACTAATTCTAATAAAGCAGTCAGGCTACATTTTGACAAGACAGCAGAATTGGATTAAGTATTCAATGGTCATTGTAAAGTATTTTTTTCCAGTCACTTAAGAAAGTTATCTTAAATCAGATGTTTTTAATTAATAAAATAAATACAAGTATTAGCAGAAGAATGATAAAAATTAAAAAATAATAGTTATATAGAAACTAAAAGTGATCATAATTTATTTAAAAAACCAAATTAAAAACTTAATAAAAATAAAGTAATAATAAAGGCCAGTTTATGTGGTTTTTTTATTCTACAATAATATTTCATAATTAACAATTTTAATTCTTATCTTTATTAGTTTTTTCAATATTAGAAAATTAATCACTACACTCATTTTGGAAAAATTCCAAAATACATTATTATTTTATCTTCCATATTCTAGAAATAGGCATCGATCTTTTTTATTATTACTACTACTACTACTACTACCACCACCACCACCACTTAAACTAGATCTTTCTAATCAATGTTTAAAGAATGACAATATCTAAGAAGTTATATATAAAAAAATCTAAATTACAAAGTATACAAAAAAAATTTAAATCTAGAATAAAAATTACATAAATTACATGTTAAACCATCTTAATACTTAGTCACTTAAAATTTTAATTGTTATTAACTACTTTTAATTTGATTACAAAATTAAAGTCTCTATCTTTATTTTTTTTTAAAACTGCTTTAGTCATAATCTCTTAACATTTAAATCCTGAAATTATGGGACAGTGTCAGATAAACCAATTTTACAATGCCTGTTTTCTTTACTGTTGAAAAACAGTACATCAGTACAAGACATCAGACCAAATACACACATATACATAATATACAGGATTGTTCAGAAAGATTGTAGTAATTTTTGACACACAGTTAAAACACTGGATGAAGTGAAAATTATTAGAATTGTAAAAATCAATGATTGTTATAAAAAAATGACCTTGAGTGAGACATCTGTTACAAAAAGTCCATTAACACTTTTGAAACTGTTTTTTTTTTTCATGCAATGAATCTATAGACTGAGCTTTTTTAAAATTGTACATTTGAAAATGAACAACTATAGTTTTTATTATTAATCTATTCAGAGATTTTTTCTATTTAATTTGATATATAGAATAAGTAGGAATTTGTTGATATAGGTTTGATTCTAGATAATATGAATTTAATGCAAACAAATACAGAAATCAATTTTTTAAGCATTTTTTTATAATTGCATCATTTGAAAAATCTGCTCTGGATTCTGATTTAGTAATGGTTTATTTTCATTCTATTGATTGTTTTCTACCATCTGAGAAAGATCTAAAATTTTGTATATATATAATTTTTGATTTTTGTTTATATGCCAACCCAGTAAATATGCAACTTAGTACTCCATTAAAAAATGCATTAAACTGTAATGGTTGTGATGATTTTGCTTATTTTCATTTATGGTTTTAAAAACTAAACATTAAATTAGTTATTAATAACTAATAACGGCAATGAAAAAAGGTGAGAAAATTATTTGTTGCAGAAAAATACAATAAAAATTGAAAAACTTAAAATAATTTTATTTTAAATCTTGTCAACAGATGAAGCTAGGTATTACATTATCTAACTAAATGTTTGTTGGAAATAGGAACAGACATATTTAAAACAAATGTGTAAAGATCGGCACAAACTAGTTAAAGCAATTTAGTTCAATCATCGCCCAACTGATGGCCATCAATTACCAGTCATTGACCCAATGTCATTGTATGTCATACCCTTCGATGGAAAGTAGGTGGTCCGTTCATTGCCTCTAGGATCCAAGAAGTTTGATTTTTCAGACAGTGAATGACGATGCTGATTTGCATTTGAAAATTTGCATGAAAGGTGCATTGCATTTGCCATAGGCCACAAAGAAGGCACATGTTTATGCTTCATGTCTCAGCTACTCTGGGATTACAAAACAGAGCTGTTTGATAAATTTTCACAGCAACAACAATATAAATTATTTTATTGAAATTTATAAATCTATCATGTACTTGATTTCTTTTTCATTTATTTATTAAATTTCTGACAGACAACAAATGAAAGCAGTTGAAGCTAACATCAACTACAAAGTTGTCATTATTTTACAAAACAAACTATCGAGCAATAGTTCATAGAGGGGTAGACGAAATGCTCATTGGTTCTGTAGAACTGTCACAAATGATATCACAAGCTGCAAATTTGCCCAATAATCAAAGAAAACTAGTTACATGACCATAAAATTTGCCTCTGATGTCATGTCAAAAGCAATGGCATTGCCTAGTTTGTACTGGCTTTAAGAGATGAGGGGATTCTTAGGGGTCCAAAGTCATTTCCGTAACTCTTATGAGAGGCATGTTGAAAGTGTTTAGATTATTTAAATTTAGTTTAATTTGTTTTCCTCAGTTTTCACAAGATGACAAGTTTTATTTTTGTTACTTGTTTCTTTTCTTCTATCAAAAAGGCAAAAGTGCCATAAACAGCAAAAGAAATGAGTGATGTTTATGGAGAGAGTTGAACCACCATTTGTTCCCAACACTAGAATTCCCTTTATGACAAACTTCAATAATTTTGAGGCTTATGAAATAGTTTCCACTGAACACTGGAAAAACTGGAAAGTTCTATGGAGAGTATTATGAAGCATCCTCATAGATAGCAATATGTAACTAAACAATGGCATGGATACAATTGAATAAAGTATGTTTGCAGTTTTAAAACAGTTTCTTATTTCTCTTAAAAAATTGTTACAAACTTTCTGAACAAGTCAGTATTAATCACATTACATACTTAACTTTTTTGTATAATACCTAAAATAAATTTTTAGGGTTCAGCTTTTATAGAAATTTATTTTCAAAAGTAATGTTTTCATTTTCAAGTATTTTTCACAGAGTTATTTGGAATGAAATATTTTAACATTTTTGCCATAATTTGTTATTTTTTCTTCTTCTCCAGCTAAATCCCAGAATATAATAATGGTCTATTCATGATATAAATACTAATAATTTATATAAAAGTAGTTTTTCCTATGAAATCCAGTTTATTTTTATAATTTCATTACTATATTCCACTAAAAAGTATATTATATTTTCAACATTTTTATATTTTACTTGTTCAATTTCAAAAGCAAAGCAAAATAATTTATTTCTCTATACACTTCAAATATCTAAGATATAGTTATTTTCCAAATTTTATAACATTCTGAAAATAAATATAATTTCATATATTAGTGTCTTTACAAGTTATTTCATACATAGTTCTACAAATGCTATCGTCCCAATATCATCATTATACTATATATACTCTGTAGCAAAATACAGAAGCATTTAACTTCATTCACTTCCATACTTCACATTTAAATTAATATAATAATTTATTGTAGTATAATCATTAATTAATAGATAATTTTCAAACAACTACACAAACTTTTTTTACATTTTAAACAGTGAGATAATCTGTTTTCTCAATCCCAAACATTACATAATAATTGTGGTATACTTTATTTATACTTATGATAATTTGTTTTTTAAGAACTTTTTAAGCCAAAACATAAAATTCTTTAAAATCCAAAATTAAAACTGGAAGAGAACACTTGTAAAATGTAAACCATTCACACTTTTCCAGCAAAGGGTTTATGGAACAAATGTGTTTGGTTTATTTTATAAACCTGTCTCAGGTTTCTAACTATAAAATTCCAAAATTCCAAACTGGAAACTTTTTTATTGAAAATTGAATTCTAAATTTTTTTTATCATTGTCATTATCAGAAAAGTAACACTTGCATATACAGTTAAACCTCGCTTAACGAGCATAATTCGTTCCAGAGTTTTACTCGTAATGTGAAACACTCATTAAGCGAAACAATTTTTCCCATAGAAATTAATGTAAAATACGATAATGCGTTCCATGACAAGAAAATGCTCAAATGTTTTATGTATAACGTTTATTCATAAAAAATTGTACACTGTTAAAGAACATCAAATCATCATCATCATCTTTTCTTCTAGCGCAGAATGAACCATCCTGGAATGAGAATTCGATTTGCAGAAAACAAAACAAAACAAAACAAAAAAAACAGCTAATATATTCGATAAACACTCCAAACAATATGCCAAATTCTTGGGTTATGTAAATACTATACTTAAATATTAGAAATTAATTAATTTGTCTAGATGTAGGCAGTTATGTTTCCATCTCTTATTGAATTTAATAATTATAAATAGTTAATTTTTAATTCAGACATTTCTAAAATTTAATTTGGAATCTGTCATTAAATTTAATGACCCAAGAATTTGGCATATTGTTTGGTGTGTTTATTATATAATGGGCTTTGGTTTTTGATGTTTATAAGTAATATGTGTGAACACAAGTTTGGAAAAATATATGATCACAAGCGACACTAAGATGCTTGCAGAAGTAGTGCTAAACACAGACTGATGGAGCATGCCGCATGTGCACAATTCGGGACTTCCCCTCTCCTCATCATTCGTTATGCGAAATATCACTTGTTAAGCGAGGCAAATTTTTACAATTTGTTTGCTCGTTATGCGAAATACTCGTGCAAAATGCTAGTTAAGCGAGGTTCCACTGTACTTACTATTACAGTAGAGCATTGATTATCCGACCCTCGATTAACTGACTTATCAGTTAACCGACCGCGTTCTAGTCGGCAAATTCAAATGTCCGCTAGTGATGTGGCGCTACAATATTTGGTTATGTCTTGGCTACTTTAATATTATTTTTGTTAAATTTTTGCATGTTTTAGCTGGCAGCACTGGCTCAACCATGAAAGAGAGACTAGTATTTAAACCAGGCCTAATACACTATACTAATAATGTATTTTTTCATACTTTTCAGTTATCCAACCAACCCCAGTCCCCAATTAAGTCGGATAATCGATGCTCTACAGTATGTATACGCAATCTGCATGTTGTTTGAATAGGGAGGCTTCTGATCATAACAGTATAAAATTATAATCTAATACATTCCTGGAGGAGTCAATGGAAAGCCCATTGCAGTTTTAAAAAAACAACCTAGTTCTTCCTATCAAACCACAGTTCTCTCTGAATAGAACTATCTATAATGACAGGGCTAAATTTTCCAAGCTAGAAAACTCAGGTGTCTATGATCCCTATGCAAGATTAGGTTTCTGATTTCAAAAATTTTCTGTATAGAGGCCGCAACCAGAAAGTTAGGAAATCATTTTGAAGAACACCAAGATAACATCTTAAATAGTAGGCTTTCCATTGACCTCACCAGGAATGTAATGAAACATAACTTTATACTGTTACGGTCAGAAGCCTATTTAAACAATGTGTAGATCATAAAGTTAATTTCCTCTGGAAAGAAGACTTATATGTATATGCTTATATTCACCATTGCAAGTAAATGATGTTGATGTTATTAAATCTAAGATTTTCTCATATTAGGTAATTTGGGATAGGACAAGAAGTAGACGTCAGGCATCATCTCTTAAGAGATGGCACCTAATATCTACCTCTAGTTTGGAATTACTTAGTTTCTAATTATTAATTATAATATAATATTAGCCCAATTAATTATGATGATCATTTGACTTAGTATCAATATATCAGGTTTTGGGAGGTTGTTATATATTTAGATATAAAAATTTTTATTTACCACTGCAATCATGAATGTTTATAGAACCTGACACCATTCTAATAAAACCAAATAAAATAAATACACTGCCAAAGTTGAATAACCAAAAAAAATTTTAAAAATCAAATATTTTCTGATTACACGTGTTTTCGTTACTTCAGCTTAATAGTGTGTTTGGTTTTACTACAGCAATATAGAAAAATTTATAAATAATATATAACAATATATTATTTATCCAACCCTCTGATATATTATTTATCCGACCGATTCAGTGAATATACTGTGTATATTCACTGAATACCCTACTTGGTGAGGCTGCCAAAAAAAAACAATGAATCTCAGACAACATTTAAATTTTTTAGAAATGAAAACACAATTTTTATTACTGAATAGAAGACATTGACCTCCACCTTAGAATAAGATTTAGAATTTAAGCCTTTTTTCAGATAGTTCCAAATAATCAACTGATATTCAGTATTCAAAACAGAAAAATACTCAGTATTTGGCAACAGTAACATGGAATAACTATTCAGCATTGGCCAAAACCCTTCTCATTTGGTCCATCCCTAATAAATTTAAATTTAAAGAATTACAGAAAAAACAAAAGATTAAACAGAAAATTGTAAAGAAAAGTTAATATTAAAGTAAATGCTTTTATTTATTTTCCTGCTGTTACAAAATACCCTCCCCCATATATCTATAATTTATCTTTTTTAAATGTACAGTACATACAAAAAGATTTAATAAAATTATTGACAAGACTGTCTTGTCTATAAAATCGTACTGCAGTTTTTGTTACCAGCTTAGAAGTATGAAGAAGTACTGTACATGTCAAGAGTTGATATTTGGCACAGAGTATTAGGTGCCCAAATCATTTGCGCATAAAAAAATCCAGACTTGTAGGTAGTCAGGGGACCGAGAACAGAGTCAAAATAAAATACAAAATGGTGACCCTCTTCTACAAACAGGTACCTCACCCCACCGAAGTCAGTGGGAAGAGTACCACCCACAGTCATTCTAAAAAGTGAAATCTGACCTTAGAAGATACTATGTATTCAGTCCTATGTTAAATAAAATTTGTAATATAATTTTGTAAATTTGGAAGTGCTTCAAATGTGACGTTAAAACAGGGTTATATGTCGTTATAAGTGGGTTTTTTTTAACATTATCTCCAATATAGTAAAATCGGGAAACCGAATAAAAATTTTACGTGTAGGGCAGAGGGCTCCACTGCGTGACCTTCGCCCTTTGACCTCACTTTGCTCCTAAACTCTAACAAGGAGAGACATCTTTTTACTTCATTTAGTTAACCTTTCGATTCGACAGCCGTGCCGATCTTAGATTTATATTAAATCAAGCCAGTCCATAAGTTCATGCGTATTTTTATCTACAAAAAAAAACAGCAAAAAATTTTAATTAAATTTTATTTCAATCTATAATGTATTCACCATTATTTTGTACAATTTCTTGCCATCCTGATGGTAGCTTTTTAATCCCGTCTTCGTAAAATGATTTCGGTTTTGTATCAAAATATTCAGAAATAGCCTTTTTTACATTGTTCTCATCCTCAAAAGTTTTCACTTTTAAAAAATTCTGCAAACTGCAAAAAAGATGATAATCACTGGGAGCAATATCTGGCAAATATGGTGGATGAGGTAAAATTTCCCAGTTGTAGCTTTCAAGTTTCTGTACGGTTATTTTTGCAGCGTGTGGTCTGGCATTGTTATGCTGCAAGAGAACCTGCTTTCTGTTCACTAACTATGGTCAATTTTTTTTTTCAATTTTTCATTTAAACGCTCTAATTGCTCACAATACATTTGAGCTGTAATTGTTTGATTAGGTTCTAACAGCTCAAAGTGAATTACATCTGACATATCCCACCAAACAGACAAAAGAATTTTTTTTGGATGCAACCCACCTTTTGCAGTCAGTTTTGGCTGCTTGTCGCGATCCATCCATTGTCTTTTTCTCGTCACATTATTATAGAGGATCCATTTTTCGTCTCCAGTAACCAGCCTACCAAGAAAAGGTTCTAAAGCAATACGGGATAAAAGAGACATGCAAATGTTTACACGTTGTTGTCGGTTAGCTATTGACAGTTCATGTGGTATCCATTTTCCTAGCTTTGAAACTTTTCTGATTTGTTGTAGGTGTCTATGAACAGTTCCATTGGATGAATTTAAACGTTCCACAATTCCATCAACTGTTAAAAATGGTTCTGCTTCAACTAGTGCAGATAGAGCATCATTATCAAAGTCAACACATCTTCCAGTACAAGTCTTATCCTCTACACTAAAATCATTGTTTCTAAATCTTTCAAACCACTTCGGCACAGTCCTTACACTAATTACAGCTTATGTACAGTATTTATTTTTTTTGCTGCATTTGTAGCATTCTCACTACTTAAAAATAAAAACTATAAAACATGTCTTTTATATTCATCAGTTACTTCCCTTTTAATGAAAATAAACAACTGAAATGTTCACAATTCTAAACAGTATTATATGAATGAGATCCAATTTAACACTTCAGTGTAAAAATTATCACATTAGACTGACATTTTTAAAAGCAAAACAAGATTTTTCTCAAGGTCATAAAAATGCACATGGACTTATGGACTTACCTGATATCTGGACATTATTGTAAATATCACATAGTTTACTTAATTTGGATTGGCTATCAGTTTCTCAGTTAATTTTTACGGGCAGAACAAAAGACACAGAACACGTGGTTGAGGTCAACAGACAAGGTAGGACGCAACCCAGTATTGTTTGTGCGAAATAAAAAAATAATTTCGGATGATACAACAGCCACAATTATTTTTTCAAAAATGGGAAATTTTCGTTAGGCATTGACAAAAATTCAACCGAGGCCGACACGCAACGGAAAGAAATTTCTACATTGGATAGGTTAATTTCACCAAAAATGCCTCGTGGACAACCTCATGGTTGTGGCCGGAAAAGTTTGAACAATCACGCTCAAAACCAGCAATACTAAAGAAAATTGGAGTATGAGAACGAGATCTGCCATGAGCGTCAGTGATTCCGCTTAGTAGTGAGTCTCCAAGACATAGTTTTGTCCCAAATATGGTTTTACCATTTTACTTGTTTAAACTTTGAAACTATGAACATTTTACTCAACAATTTTATTTTCTGTATAATTTTTCATACTATTTATTCTAAATTTAAATTTGAGTTTATTAATTTTAAAAATATGTTTATTTTTAATATACTAATTACACGGTAATTCTACTCTTGCTTATAATTTTAGTTATACAGTAGAGCGTCGATAAGTGGAATGGCCGGAAAGTGGAACGATTTTCAGTCGGACTGTGTCGTGCTGAATCGAATGTTTTTGATACTAAATTTACTTCTAAAGTATAATTTTCATGTTTTTTATATTCTTTAATATATTTATTTTGTTTGTACAAAATGCAGAAATAATTTTTAACGATACGATAGCCTCGATGATTATTATAAAAATTTTCGTTAGGCTTAAAATCGACGAAAATTCAACAGGAAGCGACACGCAACGGAGAAAATTCAACAGGAAGCGATACGCAACGAAGAAAAATTTGAACATCGGACAGGTTAATGTATTTTTTCGTACAAAGTCGGAAACTGGAACAAATCATTAACTGGAAGGACCCCAGTCCCCAATTGGTTCCACTCATCGACGCTCTGCTGTATTTCCAATTGAGAGTGGTGACCAACAAATTCATGCATTCAGGGACTTTTATTCATACGGCATCACCAATTAGAGCAGGAAGAGATTTTCTTTTTTGAGGTTCGTAACATTTCTGTTGCTTGCAGTAAAAGATTCTCTTTCGCAGCAGCTCTTTCTAGAAATAAACTCGTGTTGTTCAGTCAGGACTTGATACAAAGATGTGGTAGGTTGCAGCTCCTCTTTAATATTTTCCTTTAAAATATGGTTTTTGATATGATCACTGCTCAAATTTTTTTTAAAAATGTTAACAATTTCTTCAAGTTGTTCTTCAGTTTTAATATTTGCCATTTGCTCACCAGGCAATGACGACGATGCTATGCCTCTTTTTGGTTTAATGCCAAGCAGGGCATAATAAGGACTTTGACGTATTCCTTCATGGTGTGCTTGGCAAATTGAACAAAGAGCAAACCATCTGACCATTTATTTGTATTGTTATCGTTCATCTATGCAGTTAAATTCTGTATATCCTGATTGGCCCTAGTTTAACATCACTAGTTTAACATTGAAATCTGTAAGTAATACTAGATGGGAGAGCAGAATAAAAGCAGAATAAATATATCAAATATTTTAATGGATTTTTTTAGAACTCCTGTCACCTATATAGAATTATCACAAAAACATACCAGTAAGCTTCTATCAATTAAGTTAAGCTATAAATCTACTCACAATTCACATAATGGGGCAAGGGCAGCCAAATATCTAGCAGGCAGGCAGCTAACAGCCCAAAGGATGGAATCATTGGAAGCATTATACAATATTTTGGTGTGTAGCTTCCACCAGCTAAACTGCATGAGGTTGGTGCTCTGTAAAGTACGTGTGCAAATGCCTATAATCTGGCTGCTTTTTACTTTTGCAATGGAAGCTGTCCTGTTTTCGACAATATAGTGCTTCTTTCCACCACTGATATTCGAATACATATACAATAGCAATCTTGTTTTTTCACATGTAGTATAGAAATTTGTAATAAGATACATAATGCAGTTATAATAAAATATTAATTTTAATTAATTCAAAGTATGTTAAAATATGAAAACCACACAATATGTATTTATATTTTAGAAAATACAAGGGAAGCGGTGCGGCATTTCCACTGCTTCCAAGAACAGCACACCACTGATAAAAATTTGTAATAAGAATAAAAAATTGAAAATGTTGCTGATACTTCTAATCAAACTCAACAAAAAAGCTGAGATGACGACAATACTTTGTAAAAAGAAAACACACTTGTTTAACTAAAATCAATATTGTAATAATAATAAGTGTAATACAGTTGACAATGGTTTGCATTTACAGAATATACCAATGCTATAAAATACAACCTTGAAAACTCAGCTGTCACTAAACACTATATTTCCATAATTGCATTATTATTAAAGAATTTGTTTAAAATATTAAAAACCAAAAGAAATACTACCAAATGCAAATTATACATTTAGAAATTATCAAAATTCATGATAACGTAAGAATAAACAAAAACATGGGTACAACTAGATCCCATCTGGTAGCCTTAAACATCTGAAACCTATTAGGTAACAGGTAATACACTTACAACACCAAAACAGGAAACCACACTATGGTAGCATTGCTTCTGTAGTAAAAAACATTGTAAGCTTACCGACTGCAGAAACTATGTAACCTTTCTTAAAACAGTTCTTACTTTTGTAATTGTAATCTTGTTTATAACTTTGCAATACATTCATTTCCATAGTTTATTTACTGTACTTTATAATTGTTGCTTAATGAAATTAATTGTGACCTCTGGTTGCTATTCGTATAGGAAACATACTACAGATTCTGTGAAAAATCCCAAAAATCATCATGCATTTCTCCAAACTAGCTTTAATCTCAATGGCATTTAACCTCTTCTTTACTAGATATTTTATCCCAACAAATCTGTTCTCTCTATTTTTTTTGCCATAATCTAATTTGCTACCTCAATCCATTACAGAACTTTCTATTTACTCTTTAATGCCAAAATGTTGCAAGCATGACAAGTAGCAAAGATATTCCTGACACCACTGTTTCATGTAGATAATATTGCCATTTATATGTGATTCCAACAACTTTCTGAACCACAAACATATTCAGAGTCCTTAATTCATTAACTATCATCTGATTAAACTAACAGAAATTTTCATTTTTTATAACTTTTATATTAACTACAAGAATAGTTGCTCTTAGAATTTTTTTTTGTTATTTATGAAGTTAGTAATTATTGGGTTGTTTGGAAAGTAATTTTGTTTTTTTATTACTAGAGAAATTAGATGTATTTTTACCAGCCAGTTTTATTTTAAACCACATTTTCATTATATACTTTGACAGCTGACATTAAAAAATTTTGTTTGATTCTGTACAATTGTTTTTTTTGGTGACCCATCAAATATGGAAAATCGAAAGCATCATTTTTTGGCATATTTTGTTTTATAACTAAAAAATCAAAATGGTGTTCAAACAAGAAAAAAATTGTGGTACATGTTTGGAGAAGATATGTTGAGAGAAAGACAGTGCCAAAACTGGTTTACAAAATTGCTTTCTGGCAATTTTAATATTGAAGATACACCACGTTCTGGATGGCCATTCAAAGCCAACGAAAACAAAATAAAGGTACTGATTAAAGCAATCTGCCGTATAACATGTGAAATCACTAAGAGATTAAATATGTTAAAGTGAACCGTTTATTATTACTTAAAACGAATTGGTTTCGTTTCAAAGCTCGATATATGGGTTCCAAATGTTATTAAAGAGATGCTCTCTATGGTTGGATTTTAAAGAAATTTTTTCTTTTGAGCTTTTACCAGACAATTTAACAACTGATTCAAAAGTGTACTGCTATCGAGTAAACAAATTGAGTAATATCATCAAACAGAAAAGGCCAGAATTGATCAACAAACAAAGTGTAGTGTTTTACCATGATAATGCCAAATTTCACACAAGTTTGGTAACTAGTCAGAAACTGTTATAACTTAGATGGGATATGTTATCACACCAACCATATTTGCCAGATCGGGCACTCTCATATTATTACTTGTTCCGGTCTATACAAATTTTTTTTAACTGTAAGACATTTACTTGAAATGACAATGTCAAAAATCACTTTGATCAGTTTTTTGTAAACGATCAAAATTTTTATGATTGTGAAATCATGCTACTACCAGAAACAATGACAACAGGTATTTGACCAAAATGGTCAATATATAATTCAATAAAATATTTATTTATTATAAGAATATTGTGTTTATTTTTCTATGGAAAAAACAAAATTACTTTCCGAACAACCGAATAGTACTGAACTTTGATTAGTTCTAAAAGTTTTACCAGGTAGCACTGGTTGCCTTTTTTTTCTTTTTACTCATATGGAATGTTGAAATGCTATATTTTAAAACACAATTGTTTTCATAAATAAAACTTAAAATGAATACAATGTATCTTCATTTCATTAACTACTTTTTAGATTTTCAGCACAAGATTTTTCCTCCAAAAATAATGAATATTCAAAAAATAAAAAAATAAAAAGCCATACTTCCAGAATTCACAACAACTCTTCTAAACAGTTGGGAAGAAATAAAATGGTATTGCATTTTCACAGTTACTTTCCAGACAATGAAACTATAGTATAATCTTAAAATAAAAAACATGATAGAATAACTGGTCATTTGAGAAAGTAACCTTGCCCAAATAAGAGAATTTATTATGATTTAGATAGGTTATTGTTAACCTGAGTATAACAATTTATCAGTGTAAGTTGATATAAAAATAATAATACATCTTCATTTCAACATTACACAAATTTCTAGTTCATAACAATATTTTACAATATTGTTTGAAGATTTATTTTCAACTTATATTAAATGTGATAAAACCTCTCTATCAAATTTGTTTTGAAAATATTGTTATTTAAACTAGTTACTGCATCTTTATAAATAACCAACCAAGTTGAATTCAAACTATTATATAACCAAATTATTAAATAAATACCAGATTTCATACATTTTGGCAAGCTACTAGTACTCAATATAAAGTAATTTGTACTAAAGTTAGGCAGTTATAAAAGATGGCAACCTACCTTCTTACTTTTAGAACAAATTATTAATTATTAGTAGTTAGCCAAAATATAGAATAAAACAATCTGACATTTAATGATTTGGTGACAATTATAGCTTCAGTAAAGTGATCATTTTCAAAACAAAATTATAGGCCTAGTTAAACATTTTTATAAATTTAAAAATAATATATTTTCTACTGGCATTGTTAATGAATTTTAGTCAGAAGTTTATAGAGATATAATCAAGAATATGTAGTTATAATTATAAATTAATACAGTAGAGTGTCGATAAGTGGCATGTCGGTAAGTGGAATGGCTGGAAAGTGGAACGATTTTCAGTCGGACTGTGTCGTGCTGAATCGAATGTTTTTGATACTAAATTTACTTCTAAAGTATAATTTTCATGTTTTTTATATTCTTTAATATATTTATTTTGTTTGTACAAAATGCAGAAATAATTTTTAACGATACGATAGCCTCGATGATTATTATAAAAATTTTCGTTAGGCTTAAAATCGACAAAAATTCAACACGAAGCAACACGCAACGGAGAAAAATTTGAACATCGGACAGGTTAATGTATTTTTTCGTACAAAGTCGGAAACTGGAACAAATCATTAACTGGAAGGACCCCAGTCCCCAATTGGTTCCACTTATCGACTCTCTACTGTATATGCAAAGATTGCTATGGAAATTATCAGCCAGTATACTGGATGAATGCTACTGAGTATGTGGATGAGTGTCCCCACATAGCAATATTAACATGCTTTTTATGGTTACAGTTCCAAATTCAAAAACCTGTAAATAAAAGGTCTATCACAAGCCCAAACAGTACAGCAATGATGCTTGGACATATATCATCACTAATGATATATATCCATGCATAGTTGTAAGTTTGAACTATAATCCAGGCATTGCTCTTCAAGAATTTCTAAAATTATTACTTATTAAAATTCCCAAATCTTCAAGTCTGAATACCGGTATTAAGATACCGGTACCGGATACAAACATTCAAAAAGAGAGTACTTATTAAAATTCACAAGATCATAGGCTACACTAAAATAAAGAAAAAGTATCTTCACAATTTCATCCTTTTTCTTTATACTTTGGAATCAGATAAAGTCAATATGCAAAAAATGTAAAAATGCCTTATGTTTTTTGCATATTAAGACAGGAAACAATCTCCAAATACAGGGGGACTCCATTGTAGTCATCATCATCTTTGCTTTGAAACTACACTATTTGATCCTAAGGTGTAAATAAGGACAAATAGTGAAGACTTATGAACATGCTAATTTTAATTATAACTTGTTGTTCTGGCTTTTTATCATCATCATACTTGTTA
This sequence comes from Centruroides vittatus, assembly GCF_030686945.1. Classification (NCBI taxonomy): domain Eukaryota; kingdom Metazoa; phylum Arthropoda; class Arachnida; order Scorpiones; family Buthidae; genus Centruroides; species Centruroides vittatus. The sequence continues at coordinate 2,743,337 of NW_027121927.1, forward strand.
GTTGAAAACCAGTAAAGTAATGGCAGTTACTTTATCATTATTTTTAATAAACTGACTCAAAATCTAAGTATTAACAACCATACAAATATTGAACACACGTTATTGAAAACATTATTCAAAATACAGCCTTGTACTAAACAAAACTTATTAAAATCGTAAAATCCAAAAATTCTATCAAAAATCAAATATAGGCCTATTCATTACTTTACTGCTTAAGAATAAATATTTATAACTTGCAAAAATCTTTCATTTTTATTATGTTATCAAAATAGTTCCATTTTCATGGTGTCTTTTTATAATTGGTGAAATATTTTATGTGAGATTTTGATATGCAGATAACAAGTCAAACAATTTGTTTTTGTAGTAAATTTAGAAATTTATTACAGGATGTCTCTGCAGATTATTTTTGGTTAGGCTGATATTTTCTGAAACATATTTTTATCAAAACCTTATTTCATAAATATTTCTGTTCTTTTCTAGACTAATTCCATAATATAACATTATAACACAGATTAAGTAATTATACAATTTCACAAAAATCCATATTAGTCAGCAATGATTAATGTAGATGAAGAAGTAAAGATGCAGAAATACATTCTTTATAAATGTTTTATACTTTCGATAAAAAATTATCTTATGTATTTAATCTACTAAATTTAAAGATGTTAATTCAAAATATTTCCTAAGAGTTTAAAAACCAACTAAGTGCACAACAAAACATTTAAATATAAAATGAAAAAAAAAAAAATTCAAATTTAACAATTAATGTTTCATTTATCAATATCTGATATAGTAACATTGTATTAATTTATTATAAAAATATCCACACTCGATTATTTTCTGTGAATTAAAGAAATCCATTTTTAAAACATTAAAACAAATATGCTGAATCATCTAAAGAAAAAGAACAAGTGCCAATACATTTTTAGCACTAAATAGATGAATATGCTCATAAAATATGATAGATTATTACATAATAATCTAAGTTTCATACAATTTAACTCTAAGTGAATGTGTAATATATTCATTTTTAATGATTTATATAAAAAATGAATATATAATCTCAATGCAACTAAGAAGAGATCTAAGTTTTAGTATTGGATTTATTTCAGTAAAACTGAGATCAAATATCTTTTTCTTTTCTTTTTTGGTCTGGCATTTCTCCAATATTCATTGACAAGGATGAGAAGGTATCTTAACAACTATATATATGAAAAATAAAATCAACCATTAAAATCAGAAGTTATTTTATCGACTTTCAACGTGGCTAAATTTAAATAAAAGAACTAATCACTAATCAAGAATTGCCTTTCTGTTCTTTTTTTGCTTTTATGTATAAAGAATCACAATCAAAGAACTAATATCTATCAGACAAAATCAATCATCATAGTTGGAACATTATTAAATTCATAATAAATCGAACAAGATAATACATAACCAGTTTATCTAGTAAGTTTAAGTCGCGAATAAAAAAAAACTATTAGTTGTTTATTAGAATATTTTCATTAAATTTAAGAATTCCATAAATTTTTAAATAAATTATAATGATTAGGCCTAATTGTCATTCGGTCGAAGTAATTTTTTTCGAAATAAATGCAAACAGACAAAACAATACTATTATGTTATAAAAACTGTATTCAATACATATGTATTAATTATTTATAAAGTTCAATTAATGTTTTGGTTAGCCACTCCCCATTATAATTTAATTTGAAATTACTAGAAACATTTTTACGACGTTAACACACCTTTCCGTAGATGAGCACTAGACTGATATTGTCGTTATCTTCGTCCGGTGACATTAAAGAACTAACGTTTCGAACAATTTAAATGTTTCGATAAGTTTCGCACTATATAGGCGGGAAACGAACAAAATGGCGACCGTCACTCTCGTAATGTCGTGTTTAGCCAAAACGAGATAATACGGGAAGGATCACATCTCCAGTAAAGAAATTACCCTTGTGTGAAAAGTGTGAAAAATAAAGAAAATAATTCGATAAAATAAGTTTTGGCTGAAATATTTAATTTATAATTATTTAATACGTAATTGTATTTTTTAAATGAAATAAAAATTATTATTGTAAAAATTTTGAAATTAAAATGTTATAATTATTTATTTTGAAATTTATATTATAAATTTATTATTTATAACCAAAAATTGTGAATTATATTTTATATAACCTTATAAATAATATTTAAGTAATATAATCAGTTTTAATCAAATCATCCGTTCTAATAAAATAATGATATCGTAACCTGTTAGAAACAAAACTGAATACATACTATTCTATTATTATGCCATTGTAATAAATATTTTTAGTATTTCTTTTTTTGGAAAGTTAAGAATATTATTTATAGAATATATCTTAAAAAATTTTCTTAAAAATTATGGCGTTGCAATATGATATACAAATCGTCGGATCAGTGGCCGGATGGCCGAGCGGTCAAAGAACCTACCGCTCTGGGGGACCCGGGATCGAATCCGAACGGGTCGAGCAATCCCCAGGAATTTTTCGAGTGGTGGTCCGTTCGGATATGTTGAGGCCCGGGCGAGAAAGAAAATATTGGGTCCCTTAAAAAAGAGAGAGCGAGAGACAAGAAAAATAATAATACATGTTAACAAATTTATTTCTAATAATTTTCAATAAAATTTGAATATAATATAACATATATTCAAATTTTATCGCCGATTGTAAACTTGTACGTAATTGAAATTGCACATATGAAACCAAACTTGTTGTCATTAGAAAAAAGTTGGTTTTGCGTTATAAGTTTAAGTTGCGTTTTGAAGTTATAAAGTTGGGGTTTTGCGGAGCCCTTCAAAAGATAGGACTCAGGGCGCGTGCCCGGTGTGTCCGCCGTTAAATCCGCCTCTGGTATCTCCAATATATATCATAATAACATCACAAACAAAATGCTTAGGATAAGTGAAGTTCGACACCAGTGCCGTAACTAGCCATTCCTGTGCCCTGTGCAAGAATTTGCATTTAGGCCCCTTAACTAATTAGGTTTGGAAAATTAATAAAACAAATAGATGCATTTTGGGCTCCCCTTCCAAGTGGGCCCTGTGCGGGTGCACCTTTTTTTTTTTTTAACTCTTTCCGCCCTGTGGGCACTAAGAGGGCCTCTTTTAGTAGGCCCATTATGGGTTCGGCCAGGCCCACAATGGGGCGACCGGGTGGTGAGGGACGGGGCCCGACATATCCGAACGGACCACCCCCCGAAAAATTCCTGGGGATTATTCGACCCGTTCGGATTCGATCCCGGGTCCCCCAGAGCGGTAGGCTGCCACCTTTACCGCTCGGCCATCCGGCCGTCGTGCGGGTGCACCTGTTGCACCTGTCTAGTTACGGCACTGTTCGACACTAATCCTCAGTCGAAGAAATACTTTCATTTTATTATATTGCAACGTTCTTATTTAGGGACAGATATTCAATATTATAACTATTAAGGATTACCCTGAAGAACTCGACTACTACTGTACTGTTAACTGTTTTAGATGCGGTTTTTGCATTTGCAGGAAAGCGAACATATTTTTAGACCCATCTAAAAATCCTCTAATTAGTCTCGGAAGAAAGTGGAACCTAATTCTTTCATCGGGTGAAAACGGGCAAGATCGGCTATAATCTAACAATCTTAATTTATCTTTGTATACTAAGTACATTTATCAATTAACAGGACTTATTATACTAGAAAATTATGGATGCAGATATTTAGTCTTACTGATCAGAAACAATATTTTTATTTAGTTCACCTGTAAAAAATATTGTTTCTGATCAGTAAGACTAAATATCTGCATCCATAATTTTCCAGTATAATAAGTCCTGTTAATTGATAAATGTACTTAGTATACAAAGATAAATTTAAGCTATAATAAAGGACACAAAGGCATAATAATTTAATAATCTTAATCTTTTATCTTTACTTTTAGCCCGAGAAACGCTAGGCTCATCTGCTAGTCCAGTCATAATTTTTTATATTTAAGGAAGGAAACTTAATCTTTTCTTCCAATAGTGTTACATGTTCAGGTAAAGAAGGAGGCAAAACGGAAGTGGGACAGGTCACGTACTGAGGAAGATAGATTTGCGTATAAAACGGCAAAGCGTGAAGCTAAGAGAGTAGTGGCACAGGCAAAGGCAGGAGCATATGCGAATTTATACGAGGAGTTGGATACAAGGGAAGGACAGAAGAAAATATATCGTTTAGCCAAAATCAGGAATAGGGCAACGAAGGACATCTCGCATGTAAGGCAGATCAAGGACACGACGGGGACGGTCCTTCGAAGGGAGAACGACATACGAGAAGGATGGAGGGCATACTTTGAGGGACTTTTGAATACAGAGAATGAAACAAAGAACAGAGAGGAAGGAAGCCAAAACATGGGCATGGTACAGATGGTAACCAGAGAAGAAGTGGAAAGGGCCCTAAAGAGGATGAAGAACGGTAAAGCGGAGGGCCCGGATGGAATTCCTGTAGAGGTGTGGAAGTCATTGGGGAGGAAGGGCATTGACCTGCTATGGGACCTATTCAAAAAAGTCTTTGAGCAGGAGGAAATACCTAACGAATGGAGAGAAAGTATACTTGTACCTATCTACAAAGGAAAAGGGGATGTTCAAGAGTGTAAAAACTATAGAGGAATAAAGTTGATGTCCCACACGATGAAGATTTTGGAAAGGGTTTTAGACAGAAGGTTGAGAGCAGAGGTGACCATTGCAGGAAAGCAGTTTGGATTCATGCCAGGACGGTCAACAGTCGATGCCATTTTTGCCCTTCGGCAAATGTTGGAAAAATATTGGGAGAAGCAAACCCGGCTGCATATGGCATTCATTGACCTGGAGAAAGCTTATGATACGGTGCCTAGACAAGAACTCTGGAGGTGTCTAAGGGAAAAGCTAGTTCCTGAAAAGTATGTTAGATTGATACAGGAACTGTATAGGGATGTGGCCACAAAGGTTAGGAGCTGTGTTGGAGTGTCCCGGTGCTTCAAGGTGGGAGTTGGTTTACATCAGGGGTCAGCACTGAGCCCCTTCTTGTTTAACATGCTGATGGAGGTGATCACGGACGGGGTCAGAGAAGAGGCGCCTTGGACCATGTTGTATGCAGATGATATCGTTCTGTGCGCCGAGACTAAAGAGGAGCTGAGGGTTAAATTGGAAAGGTGGTTGGGCACGTTGGAAGGGAGGGGCTTGAGGGTGAGTAGGAGTAAAACAGTGTATATGTGTAGTGGAGAGGTGGATAGTGCCCGGGAGAGGGATCTGGAGTTGAGGGGAGACGTATTTCGCAGAGTCAATACCTTTAAGTACCTGGGGTCAACTGTGGCGGAGGATGGAGGTGTGGATAAGGAGGTGACAGGCAGGATTCAGGCTGGCTGGAGGAATTGGAGGGATATGTCAGGTGTGTTATGTGATAAGAGGGTGCCGCTTAGGTTGAAAGGGAAAGTTTATCGGGTGGTGGTGAGACCAGCTATGCTGTATGCTATTGAGACTGTGAGCTTGAGGAAAACCCATGTCAAAAGGATGGAGGTGGCGGAGATGAGGATGCTCCGCTGGATGTGTGGGGTTACGAGAAGGGATCACATTCGAAATGAATGTGTGAGGGGGACTGTGAAAGTTACGAACATAGAAGCAAAGATACAGGAGGCAAGGTTGAAGTGGTTTGGTCATGTGGTACGAAGAGAAGAAGAGTATGTGGGAAGAAGGGTTATGCAGATGTCAGTGAGGGGGAGGAGGAGGCGGGGACGACCGCGGAGACGGTGGATGGATCTTGTGGCGGAGGACTTGAGAGGGAGGCATCTGAATGTGGAGGCAGCCCAAGACAGGGAGCAGTGGAGGCGACTCATCAGAAACAGCGACCCTACATAGAGTGGGAAAAGCTGAGGAAGAAGAAGAAGAAGTGTTACATGTTCTGTTATAATGAAAATAATTTCCTCGACATTTTTATTATAAAGTTGTGGGGAAGTACTCGATCTTTAGAGTATTCCCCGTGCAGGAACAAAACAAAAAGAAACTTCAAAGAAATAAATCACACACTCTATGACTCCAATGCAAGGAACTTATAGTTTATTTTAGTCCTTCCAATCACTACTCTGTCCCTTCGCTATAACAGACACTGAAACAAAAAAAAAACAACACACACAAAAAAACAATCTCGTGACTCTATCGTCTACACGTCCTCTCTCCATTCTTTCTTCCGAAAAAAGTCCACTTCTTCCGTTGAGCATGCGCGATCTCCCTCTCTCCCTCTTTTTTTTTCGAAAACGCGGCCCATCCTTTCTTTACCCTGCGGCCCACCCAAGGATCACGCAATAGAACACGTGATCTTTGGACCACACATCTCCCCTCCTCTCATTAACTTTTACAACAGGAAGCTTTTACGCTATGAGGGCCTGTCCCTCCTTTACACTGTGAACCACCCAAGGGGTTGGTTACGAGCCGGTTAGGCAAAAGAACACGGTGGTCTTCAGACCACAAAGTTTATATTTTTTCCGATATGTGATTTTTCAGAGATACTTTTTCTGAAATGCTGACGTTTGTCAGTGAATGCCAAACTACTTTTGTTTTCCTTGGATTTTTGTATTAAACTATTGAAGTAATTAAAAATATCGACTAAGTATGCCATTTAACAAATAACATATCATTTTTAAGATATTTTATAAAAGCATTTGTATCTTTATTTTAGAAAATAGTCAATAATTCATTCTCAAATTCTCAAAATAGACACAGTAGCTGAACAACAATCTTACTTCGACGCGTGAAAGCAAAGATTTATACTGAGCTTCCATAGATATTCAAATTTTTATAAAGCTTCTTGAATGATTTTTACTTGATGTAAGTTAACATTTGTACAACTTGGTTTAGTATAGATTTTAACATTGCCGGCAATGTTTTTGAAATTAGGGATTATCTAAGAAAAAACATTGCTTAGACATAATATTTGAGTTTCTTGTCTTTGCAAGGGTAACAAGATAAGTTCACTGCGAAATGCAAGTTGCGTCTTGACTGCATTGTAAACTGCGAATTTACGTTAAAGTTTGTCCAATTTCAGCTACTATGCCGCTTTCATAATTAAGTGGAACACGTGTAAGAAGTTCTCGGAACACCGGATAAGAACCACTGCACTAAAGACAATACCCACTGTTGTCTTTAGTGCAAGCTGGCTCGAGTGCATTTAAACTTCAGGCTCTTGCATTTCATTCTTAATCATCTCTGCTAAGAATACTTCAACCCGATTCAGAATCTGATCCGAAGAGCAGCAGGGCTTATTTATTATCGATGTCAAGAATACGAACACCTATATATCACACAGACACTGGCTCTTCTTCATTATTAAGTTAACTATTTTTACAATAATTTATACACTTTAATAAACACAACAATTACAATATAGAGAACTTGCATAAACGTCATCTCACGTGACCAAATCGTTATCACTCCGCTTCCTGCGCCATATTTGTGCCACGTTGTTCGTGGAGATGTATATAATTTGGCTTGCGTGGCAATTTTTTACATCTCAGATGTATTGATTTGAATACAAATTGTTTTTTGGTCAACGAGTATGTTATTACATGAAGTCCTAAGACGATAACGTACTGTACCGTTCGGTCGGTGCGACGGACGCCGACCGAACGCCGTTAGTAAAATTGTTATAAAAAGTTTTAATTTGAAAAAATTTGAGTTTTTGTTATTTTGGATAACATTTTGAATAAAAATCATTTGTTTCAACACAATTTTATCTTTGCAAGCGTAAAATTAAGCCTTAAAATTATAATAACTGTATGGGACATCCCTTTCAATCTTTGACCTATTGATCTAGAAGTTTCGCGAGCACCTCAGTGATAAGTGTTTAGATTTAGAATTTGATCTTTCTAGACCCAGTAGATTTTCTCTAGAAGCGTCTGCAGTGCCGGATGAAGAAGAAATTACAGTTTTCTTTAAAGGGATTTTTGCACTTTTCGATTGTTTATATTTCGGTAACTTCTTTATAAAAACACCTGAAATTTTTTACCCTACCTAAGCAAACAAATATCTTTCGAATGAGATATTAGACTTACTTGTTAGTGTGGGGAACGTTTGGAGGGCGGAGAAATTGACTCCCGAAAATCGGAAACTCTTGTATATATAGTCAGTCGTGACTTTTTCACTTGGCGCGGAGTCAGTGCTGTTACTCTCGATAATTATAGTTTATGTTTTCATTTTTAAATCTTTTCTCACCGTGAGCATTAAAAGTAACTTTTTAACTATACCTTTCGGTCTGGCAATGGGAGCGATCGTGTAATGAGGGACGAGGCTGGACATACCTGAAACTGACCATCCATAAAAAATTCCTGGGGAGTTACAAGATTGAATTCGATTACGGATTTCCCAAAGCGGTAGGTTGATTCTTAACCGTCTCGGCCATCCTGTCATCAATAACTGTAGGCTTATAAACTTCAAAGTACTGTATTATTTGATAGTCTGTTAGCCAAGGCTATTGGTCGAACCCATCATGGGTATGATTTAAAAGAGCCTCTTAGGCTTAATGTAACATTTACAAATCCAACTGGGGACATATTTCAGGATTAGTGAAAATGTCTAAAACTGATTGAACTTCGGTTATTTAAAATTTATTTATTTATTGATCTATAAATTAGTGATATTATATTAGCATGTTAATAAAATTGTTCTATTCAAAGATTAATTCTACAATCACATATTAAAAACAGGCAAAACCGGGAACAGTACCCGGAAATCGGGGATGTCCGGTCACCCATCTTTAAAATGCTTAAAGTTACACTCCGATTGTATATTTAATATTGATGTAATTTTTGAATGTTAAATGTTTAACCAGTTTTTAAATTATATTTTAAAATGTAATAAGTCTATTTTGAAAAATATTCATATTATGTAAAATTGAATTTAATGTATTTTCAAATTACGCTAGTGAAAAATATAAAAATGAAGTAATATATTTTTAATACGATATCATTTAATATTTTATTTTAAAAATTTATTATAACATTTAACATTATTAATATTATCAAATTAAAGTTTGAAAGAAAAGTAATTACTAATTTGTTAGTTTTAAAAGATATCGCAGACAAAATCGGAAATTTTGTAAGTGACGTTATAATTGGATCTCGCAAATTGCGATTTATCGATGCAACAAATCGTAGAAGCATTTGCAGGCGGAGTAGCGATAGTTACTATGTCTTGAGTAATAAGTTCATCGTCTATGACTCTGACGTGAAAGTTTAAAAATTTGATGCTTAAAGTTTAAAAATCAATTTGAAATCTGTATTTGGGTAACGAGATCAAGTATGTATTTTTAAAATAATATTATATATATGTAAAATAAGTTTTAAAAATATAAAAATTAGAATTCGTTTACTTAAAATGAAATATCAGCATTTTAAATAGTTTCAGATGAGTAATAAAACTCTAAATTTACACTAATGTAATGATAAATTATCTACAAAATTTGATATCCTCCTGTAGATTTTTTTATTTATTTAATGTTTCTATAAGACGATATTCAATTAGATTTTAATGTTTCAACTTAATTTTACTTCTGATATTGTAAAAATATATAGCCCTGGTCCATCACGAGTAATCAAAATATTTACTTATTGAGTATTTTTGGAGATCAATGGCTACTTCTCTAGAAAATATCTATTCTGGATGCTATAGATATTTTGCTTGGATTGTAGACTGTCATTAGATGAGAAAAAAGAACTGAAAGTCCAGTAATAACTCTTCACATGATACACTTATTTATTTTTCAATGGAAAAAAAAACAGCAAAATATTCTGTTTAATGACCAGTTTGTTAAACACACTAAAAAAAAATTGATCCTAGTTTTTAAGGTTTTCTGATAACTGTTAGAATGATTTAAGGAATTTAAATACAATTGTATATTAAATATATATATATATAATAATTATATATTATAATAATGATGTGTATTAATTAAATATGCCAGTAAATAATTTTATATTATAATTTATACTGTTTAAGTATTTTTAGATCACTTATATAAGATGAAATACTAAAACTTCAAATTAACAAGATTTTATTATAAAGTGTTTAAAAAATCCTGACTTCAAGTTATGGTTTAGAGTTAACAGGTTTAATTCTTGATTTTCTCAAATTTTTCTGTGGCTGTAAGTTTTCTGTTGTTGAGCTATTTCTTAAGAATTTGTTTACAGAATGATTACAAAATAATTTATGTTTTATGGTACTTTTGAGTGCATTGTCAAGATCTCTCTTGTGAATCAATTGGAATGCTGATAACATACTATATCAGTAAAAGGATATCTGCACAAGATTTTAATAGCATGGTGTTATGTTCAGTATTGAACTATAATGTTTATCTTAATCATCTGTATTCATATGGAATATTAGAGAAAATGAAGATCACAAACCTGTTAAAGGGCAGAGGGTACACAGGAAAATAGGTTTGAGTTAAAAGTAATTGCAATCTTGACAATGAGACCCATATTATATGAAAAACCTTATATACTGTGTCTGGTAAGCTCTCAACCAAGCTTAGAGCTAACACAGTTCAATTTAGTGATGTTGTTTCCTAGTATAGAATAGCTATTTATGCAAATATAATTAGTTATCTGTTCATTACAAAGAACAATTTAATATACAGTCTGTTTACAAATGATATTTGTAGTAAATAATGCATGTACCAGGCAAAATATAAATATAAAATTTTCTAGTATTATTTTTTGGGTGTAATTTTACATTGCCAATTTGTTTTGTTGTCAGGCAGTCTTGATGCAAAGCATTAATGTCATTTCCTTGTGTCATGATTCTTGAAATGGAGAAATGTGCAGCCATTGTTTTGTTTCAAACTTGGCAAAGCTGTCACAGAAACCTTTCATCTATTAAAGTAAGCCTACAGGAATGATTATCTGGGATATACACAGGTCTTTTAATAGTTTTGATAGTTCTATGAAGGAAAAACATCAATTCAAGGCAATCCAAAATGTGCTGCCCAATAACAAGTAGTACCAATGAGAATGTTGACATAAAATAACACAAACACACCTTTCATACTTTTCTAGCAATAAATTTAATCACAGAACAAATGTTTTCAGACCAATTTATAGCCTGCTTCAGGTTAAAGCCACTCCAAAGATAAAAGAACTGTTATGTTCTAAAGTGGAACAATTCAAATATTCTGTGATAAACCTTAACCTACACTCAGATTCTTTGAATACTGTATAGCAAACACACCTTAATACTGAGAGAGGGGTCACTCAAGGGTCATTATATTTAAAATTCATATGTTGCAATTCAGTATTAAAAAATTTCATTGAATAATTATATAAATTAAATTATAATAAATGTATATAAATTTATATAAATTATATAAAGCTTAACCGCAAAGAAGTGGACAGTTTAGGTTAGCTGTTAGAAATAAGGTTAGAGAGTAAAGCTTGCCAAATTTATACTATGTTATGGCTTTCTCTATTGTTAATGGAAAACCTTTTTGATTACCACCTTATAGATGTTGATGGCTTCTATTCTTAATTTTTTTACTTCAGGTTAATGAAATAAACTGAAAATGTTTGTTTGTTCATATAATGAACAAACCTCTTGCTGGAAAAGTGTAAAAGATATTGATTTGAAGTTATTGGTTCGAGCTTCATTAAATAATACTGTATTTATTTACTTATAAAATGAGGTTTTTATTCATTTTTCACTGCTTCAAAATCCTGGGTCATCCTATACACATGGGCGAAGGATTCTTTGTGTTTTTGCAATAAGTGAACTGTGTATTTGCATTTTTTACCGGATGCTCACCCTCTGATGTTTAAAAACAAAAGTATTTTATCTGGGTCATTTGAGTTGTTCTCATGTATTGTCAGGAGTAAAGATGAATAGCAATAGGAAAAGCAAAGCTTTTAAATTGAATTCCAAAATCACGTGGGAGCCTGATATAAGTTCTAATCTATTTCCACGTGAAAACAGATGATTACTCAAAAGTCAGAATTCAAAGAAACTCATAGGTGTAGTCAACAGAGAGTAGATTCGACTGTTAAGAATTGGCAAAATAGGTTCCTGATTGTCCAGCTTTATATGAACAAATTATGTTGTTGATTTTACAAGATTTTTCCTTAAAGTTTAAAATGCCAGTAATTTTTGTGGGACAATGTGTGCATTTATGTGCATTTGATATTTTATTTGTGATTAAATGAAATAAAATTAAAATTGTATTAATAAATCCAATTTTCTTTATTTTAATCTTTCGTCTTATACTCGAGTAAATACAGTATTTTTCATTGGCTGTCATGAGCAATTTTTCTCTGCTTAGATGTCATAATTCACACTTTAACTTCTGATAACCTCACAAAAAATAGTAATAAAATAAGCAAGTTTGGATAGAATATCAAGTGACTATGTTGCAATTGTAATTGTGGTTACATCACAATTTAACGATAAAAGTATGATGTATTCCCTGATATATCACTTTATGCTAGTCAGTCATTCCAGCCTCACTTTACACACCAAATGTGAGAATTAGTTGCACTCATCCTCAACAGAGTAAAAATTGAGAAAAATGTAAGGTAATGAGGGTAAGCAAGCTATTGAGTTATGTTTCTGAATTCCATCCTTAATGTCAAAGTTGATGGTAATGTTTGTTCCCAACTGTTATATAAACTGTATTACAGTTAATTTCAGTGTAACTAGACTTGCCTATGATTGATTTCAGTTTTGGCTTGTTTTGACACATTAAATTGCACTGATGTAAAAACATTTCAATATACTCTGACACTTTAAACCATTTTTTAGAAAAAAAAATGATTTGTGACACACATTACAATAAATTTTACTATCTGTTATTAATGTTCAAACTCACATATATAGCTTTCATAGTAATTTCATCATATAACAGAATATTTTCTGTGTGCTCTCTATATGTGGAAGTTTGACTACTTTCAAAGGATTTTGAGAATTGAAAAGTGAGAAATTTCCATGGCAATGCAAAACATAGTCATTTGTGAGACTTTAAAGGAATGCAAGTTTAATAGTTCAAATTTCAGACATTTGAAATTTACATGCTTATCTTTAAAGTACCCAAAAATAAATAAAACATATAAAGCAATATCCAAATCCAACTGTGGGTTGCTTACTGAAACTATGAAATGAGTGCATACCATATCATTTCAGATTATGATGCAAAGGTATAATTAAGCAATAAAGCAAAAAATAAGGAACTTTGTCAAGGTCACCAAGGCTTTTTTCCTGCATTCCAGTTAAACTACCATATCTTGTCTCTCCTGTCCCTTATTGCCAACTATAGCAACTTGTCAGCAAAATAGCAAATTTTTTTGAGGGCTGTAGTGGCGTAGTAGCAATGCATCCAAATAAGCCAAAAATAGACTTTTTGTCATTTTTGTATATGCATATGAAAATACTATATGCAAATCTTGTTTACCATATTTCAGTTCTTAAACAAACATCACTAAAACTCGATATATTTGTGAGGACCCAAATAAGATCCGAAACCACATAAATTGCAGAATTTTTGTGTAAAAAATTTCATGATAAATTATATGAGAGAGAGAAAAAAAAACTTGATCTAAACAATGTGACACAAAATGTAAACGAGTCCTGGACCATGCCAACATGTGTTAAACAACCTGTTAATGACAAACCCAAAGGTAGAACTCTGACACAAGTGCTCATAAACAGGTAGAAATCTGACTCAAGTACTCATAAATAGTCAACTTAGGAAAACAATTTTGGAAAAGGAGAAAAATTTGAGGGATAGAAAAGCATCGTGTATGATCGTTAGAATTCCAAAATGACATTTACAAACAACAGGTTAAATTATGAGCGCAGGTGTTGTGGCTCTATCAACAATCTCCAAGCATAGTTGACAAAGGGTGTCAAATAGACACCTCAAATTGGACCTGTCTCATGACCTGAGTTGGTCTCTGTTTTTCCCAGGAAGAAAGGGTGAGACCAATTGAGAAGCGAGAAATGGGATAAGGGACCAATCCGAAACGCAGATAGTGGAAGAAAAACTATAAAAATAGGAATTTCAAGGTTGAAAGTCAGTCTCCTCTGGATTAAGCTTACCGTTCTGCTTTATCTATTGTGTTGTGCTAATACCGATCACCTAGGATGCTGCAGCTTCATCTCACAGATCATCTGCATCGTCCAGCGATCCTTCTCATCCGCCCGGGGCTAAGACTGATCAACCGAACTCTCATCGCTTCGAAGGAACGCCAAGATTTGGGAATTGTCTAATATTGATGTAAGCATTAATTTGACTAAATAAACAGTTTTTCTCTTGTAAAACACTTGTTTTTCATTTGCCTCCTTTGCCACAGCTTACATACACTGTTTCTCTTAGGCTCATTCTGACGTGGGATTGATTGTACCCCCCCTTTTAGTCGGCAAATCTTACATATTATAAAGCTATACACCAACACCACCCAATGCCGAATGTTATCGAGCTAGAAATGACCATAATACTAATAAATTATGAAACAATTTGGCACTAGAGTGAGGCATTAGGCACCATTTCTTGATAAATTTAATAATTATAATTTTAATTAAATGCTATGCAGACCTCTGGTTTGATCTCTTCTTCCAGTATACAATGGTACCTCGTATAATGGACGCTGCGAACAACAGACTTTGTTTGACAATTACGTGACTCGAACAACTGACTTTCCGGCATAATTGGTGACTGCTCCATGGGTGCGTTCTTTAATAGCGGTCGCTCTGCGTTTCCGCTACTATGGGAGTGCGCTGCTGTTTGTAGTCATTTAGGAACGACGGTGAAAGAAAGAAAGATGGCAGCACCCACACTATCGATAGTATCGTGATGGAGGAATCTATAATTCCAAAATAGGAGCTTTAAAAGGCAAAAGAAGGGTCCCAATTGTAAAATTTAACCATAAAATGGATTATTTGTTGAAAGAGCATTCAAAATATCCTCGAAAAAAAATTCATAAAGACACATCACCGCGTGTGCTAACTCACGCTTTCACAATTTCTAAATTCTCATTCATAAAACCACATAATGGACCCAGAAACGAAACTATCTGAGCCATGGAGGACCCATGTTGCTTTCCACCATAAACTACTGCTACAAGCGGCCATTTTTGCCGTTCGATGGTGTGCACTCCCACCGGAATTTAGGAACGCGTTTCGCAGGAATTTTTAAATGGATGTCGCTCATGCAGAGTTACGCGGAGGAATAAAAGAACGCACGCCATGTTTAATTTTTTATGATACAGTATGGTTATTTTATGCTGCAGAACAAATTAGATGTTTTAACATGTATTTCTATGGGAAAATGTGTTTCATGTAACGGACATTTTACTTAACGGACATGCACCTGGAACGGATTAAGTACATTATACAAGGTACCACTGTATATAAGACTAGCTGTTACCCACAACTTCACCCGCGCGGATTTTGCAAGAAAATGCTATTTATATTCAGTGTTTTAACAACCATAGTAATTGTTATATAACAGTTACCACTGAGAGTGATGAGAATTGCTGAGAATCAAATGAACTGTTCTCAATTTTCTGGAACATTTACAATCGTTCTATAATCGAACTAATATGCTATAACAAATTCGAATTTAAAACGGTTTGAACATTTGATTAAAAAATAGAAATATATAAAAATTTTTATAACAACATCTGAAATGTTATCAATTTAATACACCTAAGTACTCAATGAAGACTAAATGTAGTTGAAAACAAAAAATTTTATCTAAAATAGTACAGTAGAAGCCGTTCTTCAGGTTAATGCTCTCCCTTTCCCCCACGGGAATTTTGAAAAATCCCTTCTTAGTGTGCATTCTCATGGCATACCCTAACTGTATACCAAATTTCATCTCTTTAGGTTCAGCAGTTTTTTCTGGGTGATGATGAACAGTCACTCAGTCAGGACAAGTAATTTTATATATTTAGATTATGTTATAACCATTAATGGTTATTATGGTGCTGGCTGGGAATGCATCCATGCCCTCATTCTGTAAACATCATCTAAGGCACTCAACCGGGGTTTGTGATGGCCAGTTACCTCATGGATACCTCATGCCAACAATGTCATATATAGGCTTATGGTGTGTTCTGTTGGAACTCACTTGGACCACTATATAGTGGAATCTATTTTGACAGGTTTCCATTATACATTGTTGCTGATGGGATTATCTCTTCCTCTTTATGCTCTATTCTTTGGTGAAGATAGGCTGTTTCAGCAGCATAATGCCATTCCACATTGAGCACAAATGACAGAAGCAATGAATTTTGATTTTAATTACTTTTTTAACTGAAATTTATTCATATTTAAATCTATTCAGATGCATTAAGCCAGATTTAAGTTCTTGTATATAGAGTCTAGAGCAGTGGCGTCAACTGAAATTTGTTTACTGGGCCAAAAATAAAAATACACTGTGGGCCACACATATTTATTTATAATAAAACCAGGGCTGTGGAGTCGGAGTCGTGGAGTTTTGGTATTTTAGTCGGAGTCGTCAAAAATTCCCTTGACTCGACTCTTTTTTACTTTTCCAACTTGTTATGTATATAAAAAACGAAAAAGTATTTGAATCGTGTCACATTTGACTGTCCGAGAGTTCTGCAAATCTATATGTTTGGAGATCTCTCGAACCTAAAAAAATGTCAAATAAAGGGAAAAATTCACACGTCCACGCAAATGTTGGCATCTAATTTGTTTAATTTCTTCATTCTGTTCTGAACTATTAAACAATATCTCAGAATGAGTAAACACACCTATTTTTTGGAGTTACAAGTTTGGATGAAGAAAAAATACACACCGGTATAAGGTTAAGAGGTAGTTATTATTATTTTCCGGTGTTGAGATGGAGTTTTGTAGCAGAATGAGTAAAGTTTAAGAAACAAAATTTGGCACAGTAGTGTGCGTATAAAGGGCATTAATGCTATTAAATTTTGGTTCTTTATTAAAGGTCAACAGGGTAGAGACATAAAAGGGGTCACGTGTCATATCTCCAGTGTGGTCAGACTTAATGAATATTTTACTCGTTATTAGCATTCACAATCTTATAATATAATCAAGAAGGGTTAATAATAATAACGATAATGATAATGTCAGAGTTCAAACAGTTAAGAGTTGAAATTTGGTACACAGTTAGGCTACATCATAAGAATGTAACAAGGGATTTTTCGAAATTCCTCTCGTGGGGGGAAGAGGGAGAGGGTTAAAGATTACCCAAAGAACTCTGTTTCTACTGTACAATTTTAGATGCAGTATTTTACGTTTTTGTGAAAAATCGAACATACTTTTAGACCCATCTAAAAATTCTCTAATTAGTCTAGGAAGAGAGGACCTAATTCTTGCACCCAGTGAAAATGGCTAAAATCGCCTATAATCCGAATATCTTAACCTTCGTTATCGTTACTTTTTGCGTGAGCAACATCTGGCTCATCTGCTAGTTTTTATTTATTTTTTTATAAAACTCATCTCTATCTTCAAAATTAAGCTTGAGTTCTAATATGAGTACAGACAGAAAAGGAAATCTTACAAAATTTGAAGATGATATTTATTATGCACTGGAAAAAATAAATCACATTGACCACTCTTCAAGTTTGAATGTTAAAACCGCAATACTGCACTATCCAGACATTATCCAAAATACAACATTGATTGTCACAGCATTGTCACCAACCAAGTTTCAGTAGTGTGTTCATTTTCCGCTCTTAAAATTATTAAATATGATTTAAGAGCTTCAGTGAATGCTGACTTAATAGAAGTGATTTTTTGTTGTAAGGAGTAATTCAGTTTATAACAGATGAAAAATAATAAATTAATCAACATGGCAAAATAAGTAACCTCAATTCAGTTCATCTATACACACCGGGGTGAAAACCATATACTTCTCTTGTAAACCTTGTCACCAGTGCTGCCAATATTCGTACTCTACGCTAACGTTTTCGGCCCTTCACTAGGTCCTTCTTCAAGCGAAAATTTATTCGATTTTCTTTTTGACCGTTAGATCGAAGAATATCTGCGTTTTGGATAAAATTCGAATTGTTCGATTCCGTATCTATGGAAATCGCGTGTCAATAATATTCCAAATTTTACGTAAAATGATCACGCGCTTATTTTCGTGACGTAAACTATCAAAACGCAATCCAATCGCATCTTTTCCATGTCAGTTCCTTGCAACGGCCTCTTTAATCATTTTGCCTCCGTAGGTTCGAATCGGTGTCCCGAATTAGCGCCTGCCATGCCAAAGATAATTTTATCTCGTCCTTCGAATTGATCGGTTGGGTGTATGAGAAGGCTTTACATATCTCCACTTGCTCTAGCCATCGAAGGCGGTCTGTGTGTCGCGTGGCAATGAGGAGTTTAGCGCTCGCGAAGTCCGCTGTTATTTCTTGATCTGAAGCGTAAACGGTGAGCGCAGTGTTGTTTCTGTTATTTCTAATATCCTGCTGATGTTCTTTCCACCTAATTTCAACGGATCTTTTTGTGGCGCCAATGTACATGAAATCTCTGTTAAATCTATGGTCCTTTAAAGGGACCGCGTACACCCCTGGGAGTTTTTTCCTGTTCGGCCTATCCCTATTGTTCCGGAGGATTTGAAAAATCGATGGGCATCGTCTGTATGCGATGCGTATTTCTTGTTTCTTCGCGATTCTTCTATATAAGGATGCCAACTGGGGGTTGAAAGTTACCGGTACCATTCGTTGTGTCGATTGTCCTGAGGTGTCATTAGTTGGTGGCGTCCGACGCATACCGTCTTGATACTGCTTCTCTAGCTTCCGTATTAATCGATGATATCCGTGTGTCTTTGCCACTTCTCGTATGTACTTTATTTCCTGTTCAAGCGCTTCCCGTGTCGAGCAGTGCGTGTGCGCTCTTTTGAGCAGAGTGCTGAACAATCGACACAATGAATGGTACCGGTAACTTTCAACCCCCAGTTGGCATCGTTATATAGAAGAATCGCGAAGAAACAAGAAATACGCATCGCATACAGACGATGCCCATCGATTTTTCAAATCCTCCGGAACGATAGGGATAGGCCGAACAGGAAAAAACTCCCAGGGGTGTACGCGGTCCCTTTAAAGGACCATAGATTTAACAGAGATTTCATGTACATTGGCGCCACAAAAAGATCCGTTGAAATTAGGTGGAAAGAACATCAGCAGGATATTAGAAATAACAGAAACAACACTGCGCTCACCGTTTACGCTTCAGATCAAGAAATAACAGCGGACTTCGCGAGCGCTAAACTCTTCATTGCCACGCGACACACAGACCGCCTTCGATGGCTAGAGCAAGTGGAGATATGTAAAGCCTTCTCATACACCCAACCGATCAATTCGAAGGACGAGATAAAATTATCTTTGGCATGGCAGGCGCTAATTCGGGACACCGATTCGAACCTACGGAGGCAAAATGATTAAAGAGGCCGTTGCAAGGAACTGACATGGAAAAGATGCGATTGGATTGCGTTTTGATAGTTTACGTCACGAAAATAAGCGCGTGATCATTTTGCGTAAAATTTGGAATATTATTGACAGGCGATTTCCATAGATACGGAATCGAACAATTCGAATTTTATCCAAAACGCAGATATTCTTCGATCTAACGGTCAAAAAGAAAATCAAATAAATTTTCGCTTGAAGAAGGACCTAGTGAAGGGCCGAAAACAGCGTAGAGTACGAATATTGGCAGCACCGGTGACAAGGTTTGCAAGAGAAGTATATGATAAGTAACCTCTTTTTTACCAGTCTAAATGTTATATTTCTCATTCTTGACTTAGTTTAATATATCTGTATACTTATATATTACCCAATATACGAGTATATTATGTACTGTACAACATTTTTATTAAACTAATTTGTTTGTATAAAAATGTGTTTACTATTTTTATTTATACACGCTTACCAAATACCAATGTCATCATCAAACGAGTCAATAAATGTAAACTTATATATTCAGTAGATGTGCCAAATTTTAATGTTTTAATTAATTTTTTAAAATCGTTTTATTTTATATTTTTTAAAAAATAATCAGAATTGTCATCATTATTACTTTCCCGGCTGTTATACAGTATAGGCCTATAACAAAGGAAAAGAATGACGATCGATCAAAAAATGACTTTCTCAGATTTTTACTCTTTTGGACTCTGGTAGCTTCGAAACGTAGAAAAGTGCAAACGGATGTTGAATGTGTACCAACCGATTTAGTTCAACCATTTTCAAGCTAATAACTTCTGTGTTTAACCATTCTTTTCCGATTCAAAATCGTGCCTCCCATACAGTTTAACATTCGTACATACAGGGAAAAAAAACCAAATATTTTGCATATCTCAACATTTTGAGGTACCCAGAGTCCAAAAATGCAAAAATTTAGGGTGGGATCATTTTTTGAACGATTGCTACACTTTTCCTCTGTTAAATATAACAACAGAAAAGTAAAAATTATTGTAAAGACTCATTACTTAGAGGAATATTTTAGCTTTGGAATAAAAAAGTTTCTACATTCTATCTTTATTAGAACTACCGGTATATTTATCAATGCTAATATTCTGAGGTGATGTGATGACGTCAGAATTTTCGGGCCTACTTTGTTAACAAGTCCACCTCTAGTCGGAGTTAAATCATAAGAAAAAGTTGGAGTCGTGTAAAAATCTACCGACTCCACAGCCCTGAATAAAACATTTACAATTATACAGTATTTTGTATGTATTTTAATGTACTTGTTTTTCAATTTTTCACTTAATTTTTTTAATATCAATGGGTATTTTTGACATTGTACTGTACAATGTAGTTGGTTTTTTTAAATTTTTATCAGTCAGTTTATTAAGACTTTTTCTCAAAATTGAAGATTGTTAAATGCAAAAGATTCACAAAGATAGCTGGTTCCCATTTTAGTTGTAAGGCTTATTGCCAGTGTTTTTAGGTTAGCAAATTTATTACAAATGTATTTTTTATAAAAAATGCTGTCATGGCCTCAAACATATATTTTAATTCAGAAGATGACTGGATGTCTATTAACTCCCATCTGCAAATTTGTCAGAGCTGATTTCACAGCAATGTCAAATGGACATAAGAAAATGTTTTTATTGTAATTCTTTAAATATTAAAATCTCTCCTGAAATTTTCATAGTAAATAAGTAATTTCTTGTGCATATTTAGAAAAATGTTTTTGTCACTATTAAATTTTTGTAATAATGGAAAGTGGATTGTATTTTTGATTTTAACTGACTTTCATAAAGTTTGAGTTTTGCTATGAATGTTTTTATGTTTTAATAACAGTCTGTGATCAATTTGTTTTCACCTTGAAGCTGCTTATTAAGTTTGTTTAATTTCATTACGATGTCTGTAAGGAAACATAAATCCAAAGTCCATCATATAATTCAGGAACATTCGTAAAAATTTTGAATTTTTTCTGTTAAATTCCAAAATTTTTCTAAGCATTTTCCACAACTTAACCATCAAATTTTCATGTAAAACAAACAAATTGCTGTACTCAGATTCTAATTCTTGAAGATAATCTTGAAACTGATGATGCTTCAAAGAATTATTTTTTATTGTGTTAACTGTTTTAACAACAGACATCACGTGGTTTCTATTAAATACTTGCATGCACAATTTACAAGGTGGAAAAAACAATGACAAATGAAAAGCTCCTAAGATTTTGAACTTTTTTCCATGGCTTCTCTATGCTTAAGAATTTATTTAACAGCTCCAATATTTTTGCTGATCATTGAAGCTGCACCATCTGTAGTGATCATAATTAGATTTGCTAATTTCAGTCCATGGTCAGGCAAGCATTTTATGATTGCATGACAATAGATTGAAATGAAGCTTCTTGTGTATTTTTTCTGGGAATTGTCTTTCAAACTCGTAACATTGAGAAATTCTTCAGTCACATTCATTTCACTATCCATACCTTGAATAAAGATGGCAAGTTGAGCTGTATCCTTAATATGTTGTTTCATCTAAACCCAGTGAGAAATATGCAAACTTCTTAGAAACCATGTTCAACGTTGAACAAATTTCATTTGAAATGTTATCAGTTCTTTGTGCTACAGTTTGATGTAACAGGCTGATTTGATTGAAAATCTTTACTACTTCTAGAACAATTTCTTTGTTGAATGCATCAAAGAATGCATTCACCATCCGAAAACGGCTCCATTTTTTTCTCAATATGTGATATTCACTTGCTGGCATTAATGATGGCATATGATTGGACTGTTTGTTTATAAAATACATTTTGTTCTGCAGTCAGACCTGCCTTAAGTATTTGTACAGTAGAGCGTCGATAAGTGGAACGTCGGTAAGTGGAATGGCCGGAAAGTGGAACGATTTTCAGTCGGACTGTGTCGTGCTGAATCGAATGTTTTTGATACTAAATTTACTTCTTAAGTATAATTTTCATGTTTTTTATATTCTCTAATATATTTATTTTGTTTGTACAAAATGCAGAAATAATTTTTAACGATACGATAGCCTCGATGATTATTATAAAAATTTTCGTTAGGCTTAAAATAGACGAAAATTCAACACGAAGCGACACGCAACGGAGAAAAATTCAACAGGAAGCGATACGCAACGGAGAAAAATTTGAACATCGGACAGGTTAATGTATTTTTTCGTACAAAGTCAGAAACTGGAACAAATCATTAACTGGAAGGACCCCAGTCCCCAATTGGTTCCACTTATCGACGCTCTACTGTAATTTCACTTTTCATTCCTCATTAGTATATTTTTTAAAATTATCTTGTTTTTATTTGTAATGTCTTTTCAAATTATATGATTTTCATATTGAATTAGAATCACAACAAATTAAACATACAGCTTTGTCTTTCATTTGAATAAAAAAATACAAAATTTTCTCATTCACTTTGAAATGTCTGTTTTCATCTTCAAATTTTCTTTTTTTTTTTCAGACATAATAGAAATAAAAGGCTTAATAGAAAAAAAATAAAATTGAGTAAAATTTTATTTTTAATTAATCACATAAAATAAAATTACTCACTGTTTATTTGGTTCAGTTTGTATTGGGTTATTTGTTAACATTTCACATACACAATATGTTTAAGCTACTGATAAAACAACAAGTGCTTGGTAAGTATAAATGCAGCAATAATGAATTCAACACTTCGTTACTCTGTAAAATCTATGTTAATTAGCAGAGATAGCTAAACAGAATTTTATTAAAAATGGCTGCCAGGCCAAAAAAAAAAGACCAGTAACTAACAGTCATGCAATTTTGAAATGATCAACAGTACATAACCGTTATATGAAGTGCTCTTTGGTGACTAACTATAATCAAATAACTTACACAGTAAGACAATTAAATCCATACACAATTAAGACTATACAAACGAGTCTTTTGATATCCTTCCTCACACCTCAGGAAAATAATAGTCTTACAGCAGAGATGACCTTTTATTAGAGGCTGCTCATCCATCTCACTATGCAAAACATTACAAAACTTCTTTCTGGTGACGGCACAAAATAAAAAAATATAATAAACATTTGATAAAATGGCCAGGACTATAATTGTAAAATTAATACACAATTAAGACTATACAAATGAGTCTATTTGTGCCATTGCCAGAAGGAAGTTTTATAATGTTTTGCATAGTGAGGAGGATGAACAGCCTCTAATAAAAGGCTGACTTTGCTGTAAGACTGTTATTTTCTTGAGGTGTGAGAAAGGACATTGAAAGACTGATTTGCATAATCTTAATCATGTATTAAACCTGTTAACAATCTAAACATGGAATGATTTAAAATTTTAAATCTATATGCATGTGTTAATGTGTAATTTTAATTTAAATTTTATTAGGCTTATTCTCAAAAAATTTAAAGAAAACAATAAAATCTTTTATCATTTATTAGAAATATAGAAGACTGTTGTTACACAAACAATACACACATTTTTAAGTGACTGAAGGGTCGGCATCTCCTTTATGCTCTTGTCAGGATGACATTATGTCAGATTCTATTGACACAGAAGCCGTGAGGGTAGTCTATTTTTTATTTGGACTTTAGTCATTTGAGTGGTGACGTGTGTAGATGATTGGGTTCTGGATGGTGGAGGTCTATGCGATAGCCA
Organism: Centruroides vittatus; assembly: GCF_030686945.1. NCBI lineage: Eukaryota > Metazoa > Arthropoda > Arachnida > Scorpiones > Buthidae > Centruroides > Centruroides vittatus. Next base: position 2,767,420 of record NW_027121927.1, read on the forward strand.
AGCAGAAGTGAATCACTCTGATACCAGTTAAACAGAACAAAAAAACAGACCTAGACACTTGCAGGTTGTTGTGAGAGAGAGATCTTACAATAAATCTTGCATTTTTGTAAATATCTGATGTTTGAAGAGATCCACTTGAAGATCAGGTAAAAGTGATGGTTCAGACTATCCTTTAGGAAGATTTCACACAGGAGAGGGTTGGCACATTAGGATAGTTTGAGATGTAGCAACATCTTACATGTGGTTATTTCCTTGTTGCAGAAGTAGATTTAATTGAAGTCAGAATGGAGTGTGTACTTGATACTCTCAGGATTGAGAATATTCGTATTCAGAGATGATGTTATTCCCTATTTGAATGCATAGAGTTAACTGTCTTGGTTGTGGAACTGGTGGTGACTGTTGAGGAACTATTAAAATAACATTAAAATGGCTGAATAGGGACAGAAAGAACAGGAGGTCATGGGAAAGTATCTCTCTTGATGCTGAGAACATGTAGGAAGAGATGCTTCCAGGTGTGAAAGTTGATAGATATCACTGCCGACAAATTTATATTATTGAAAATGATAGTATTTTTTTTATTATTTTAATTAAGGTATTGTTGATGAAGTCCAGGTTCTCACATTTGACATTTATTACATATCTAATAGGGCAAATTCAAGGAAATATGACTTTGTTATACCAAACACAAATTTAAAAACTTTATTCAGTATGTTTACAACAAAAAAATACATATACATATGTACTGTACATACATATATAGTATATGTAATACATTTGAAGCTTTGTTAAAAAATATTTAATAACTGTTTTAATTTCTGAGTGTAGGTGTTAAGGTGTTATACATCATATTAATGTAATTAACTATGCATATGATATTTCATTGTAATAAAAATTTATACAAGATAATTATGGTTTTAAAAGGGCTGCACAAAAATATTGACTGGGCTGCATGCAGCCCATGGACCGAGGATTGGACATTGCAAGACTAGAGCTTGTGTAGCAAATGGCATCCTCTTATATGTGAAAGTTATGAGAACAGAAGCTACTAAACAAGACTATTTCACCCCCTTCTACCCCCTTCTAAGGTGGTATTTAATATGACAGCCAGTAAAAGAGCCATAAATATTACTTATATGAGATGCCCCACTATTTTTTGCTCTTCTTAGGAATGTGAAGGACCCATCCATCTCATAAGCTTCTGGGCATATACTGCATGCCTCTGAAAGACAGAGATTTGATAAGGATCTCATGTATATAGGCTCCACAAAAAGGTTGGCAGAGAGGTGATTGCAGGAGCACACTGCCGACATATGGCAGTCAAGGCTGTCTATGCCTCTGTCAATACACAGATATAGAGGTGCACTTACAACAAACTAGCATCCTAATAACAATGCAATGCACCAACTGGCTTAGATATTTAGAAGCTTTAGAAATTTCTAAAAACATTTGTGCAGTGTATATATTACCAATACAGGAGAATAGGTTTATAGTGTGATTTAGAAGCTACCAAATATATTAATCTTTACAATATACAGTAGAGCATCATTTATCCAAATCAATTGGGGATGGGTTGTTCAGATAACTTATTTTTTGTATAACTGATTATGTATGAAAAAATAAATTAACCTATCCCATGTTGAAATTTTTCTGTTGCATGTCGCTTCACATTGAATTTTCATCGATTTTAAGCCTAACAAAAATTTTTATAATAATAATCGTGGCTATTGTATTGTTAAAAATTATTTCTTTATTTTGTACAAACAAAATAAATATATTGAAAAATATAAAAACAAAAAAAATTACACTTTGGAAGTTAATCTAGTATCAAAAACATTTGATTCAACACGACCGGACTGGAAAGCTTTCAGTTAACCGACGTTTCGGTTGATTGGCTTTCGGATAAATGACGCTCTACTGTAATATTAAGTTTATTGTTGTATTCTTTTCACTTACAGTATGTTGTAGGCATAAGGAATGCTGGACTTTTTTTTATTCAAGTGATTACAGATTTAAACTATAATATCTCAATGTTGATAGGTCTACAACCTAGCAAGTAATACTATAACTAGTAGATAACTATATACAGTATGTAGTATTTACTAACAAAGTACTTGTCATGGTGGAATCATGGCTCTTTGGGATTGGTCAGCTTTGGACCAATAATGAATGTTCCCTGATTCGTTAGTTTTGAATGAGCGGCGGACCCTACAGAAAGCTACAGAAGTGCGGAGACACTGATTGGTCAACTGCCAGCCTGCCATAGTGCATATAAGGTCAGTTTCGGCGGGAAAATCAAGTTTGCTTTGATCCTGCTAAGGAGAAATCATTTCATCTTGCTTCAGAGAAAGAGTTATCATCTGGCTCAAAAAGAATGAATTGTCTGGCCTATGAGAAGTGGATTATGTCTCGCTAAGGACAGTTTGTAAATACCAGAAGGTGCTTTCCTGAGTGGACTTTTACAGGATAAGAACAATTAGCAATCATCAGCACTCTGTTTTTGGATGCTATTTATTGAGCATTAATTAATTCTTGACTGTACTGATTGTGTGAAATGACATCATTTATGTCTTAACGATAAAAGATCAATACCTGGCTTATGGGAAAACAAGAAAGTATAGTTATTAATACACAGCCTACTGGTAGGAGGGTCTTGGGGCCTCAAACAAGCTCTTGATGGTCCTGATTATAGTTAGATTCATTTTCTAAAACATGTAATGCTTTATCAAAAGCCTGGATAGTTTCCTAACATTGCATTACATAAACAAGGGTTCAGTTAGTACCAGGCCTGGACTTTAAAAATTTTTTGCTTCTTATTGCCTGCGTAAGGAATCAAAAACCCAAAATAATTACTATATGTAATAACGAAAAATCTGTTTATTTTTCTAAGCTTGAATATCTACAATAATGAAATAAAGTTAGTAAAAATTCAAAATATAATAAAAAGATATTTTATCAAATCCAAAAAACCAATACACAGATACATACATACATACTATGTACGTATGTGTGTACAAGAAACTTTTTGCAACACTTGGAGACTTAATTCTAAAATAGTTAATTTAATTTATATCTCCACAAAACCAAAAGGCAAAAATATGAAATTGAAATCTAAATCAAAAATTCACAAGGAAATCTTACAAATTAACTTTGCCTAACTGTCACCAAGAAACTTTACTCTGTCAATGACACTTGAAAGCCTTGCTTTTACCTTGTTCGATCCTTAGCTCCACCTCATTCAATCTTGAACTTCACTTCCTTATAGTGTGGTTGTGATGACATTACATGATTGATTATGCCCACTTATCCCTATTTACATATATAAGTGGTTAACATTCATTTAATTCTAGTAATCTTTTTTCAAGTTATGTCATTGCCTTTATATTAAATCTTTTATAATTTTTTATTCTTTGGTGACAATTTGAGGCAGGAGATTATTCTTTTAACTTCCTGTGGAAGTATCCCCAAGGTGTCATTTCTGGGTTCGATGACATAATAGGTTGTCAGGTGCAGTCATCATAGTAAGGTGAGTTTAGAATTTAGAATTTTGTCTGGGCAAAATGCAGTAGTCTGTCCTTAATGAAATAAAATGTCCCAAAATAAATAAGAAAACAAACTAAAAATAATTCCAAACAAATTATAACTGGTCAGAATCGACTTCTTACAAACAGTCCATATATCTGAGAGTGATGCTTTCTAAATTTGATATATTTTTGTACTATTAGTTTTTAAAAATCTGTTTTGTATTTTGCAGCTAACTTCTCAAAATGGATTGGTTATTTGGAAGACGTAAAACACCTGAAGAAATGCTGAGGCAAAATCAGCGTGCGTTGAATAGAGCAATGAGAGATTTGGACCGAGAAAGAGTTAGAATGGAAAATCAAGAGAAAAAGATAATTAATGATATAAAGAAAATGGCCAAACAAGGTCAAATGGTATAAATTTAAATTTAAGATACAAATTTCAATGTGTCAAATGATGTCATGATTTTGTATATCTAGTAGAATATTATCTTCATAATCACTTAATGATACGTTGTGAAGGTTTATCATCATTTCTAGAATGCATCTGTTAGACATAATCTAGCCATTCAGTGATAATATTAATGAAATAGATATTTTCATGACTGGTTTTTTTAACTGGTTTTTGGCTGCATTGTTTGTCTTGTATTTTAATGTATGCTACTGCATAACATACCAATTAAATTAAATAAGTATTGCATTTATACACAAAATAGCAATAGTTTTAGGTAAATTTAGTTAACTTCTATTTAATGTTTTCTGAGGGACAGCAGATTTCTGTCAAACTTAGAATACAAGTTTTGAGAAAATGATTATGAAAATCAATTGTAATGAATGAAATTAATATTTATATGTAGTAATCTTTTATTAATTCTCTAGTATAAAAATTTAATAGTGACATCTTCAGATTCATATTATACGAATGATGAAAATGAATGGAATGATTAATAATGTTAATCACAAATAAAACAATAATTTGTTATGCATGTTTATTATATTTCTATTAAAATATACACATTTAATATAACAATATCAATTATTGATGTTCATTGTGCAGTATTTTGGAAGGCAAATATATAATGCAAATCAATCTTTAATCCACTCTTTTTTTGCTTGTGCATCAGTGCAGCAGACAAGAAATCAGAACACAAAAATTATCTAATACTCTTTTATCCTGTGAACGTCAACTCAAAATAGCATTCAGGTGTGAGTTAATATAGAATTATTGCTTAAAATTGAAGAGTAATGTAAATTTCAGAAATGCTAAATTGAAGTCTAAATTCTATTGCTGTTATGGAGAAATAGAAGTTGGAACAATTAAAAATGAACATATAATTGGGAGAAATGTTATAATGAAATTCTATTGTAAATATAATTTTTTAGGTAAATTTATAATTATATAAATATATACATTTGAAATATGGTATATATTCAAAAAACTGCACCATTTTCAAAATTACTGTATGGGTGATGAAGGCACACAAGTTAGACCTCTTAAGCCAAACAACTCCAGAATTACATTAAGCTACTTTTCTGTGATTTAGAGACTTGTGATTTACAATATAAAATACTCAACTATAAAAAAGTAGAAATGTTTAATAAATTTATATTCTAATATTAGACTATTAAGAGGAATCTCTTCTTTTTTTAGTGGCAATCGCACTTCAGACTTTATTAATGTGTCATGAAGATCTTTCTTGACGTTTGAAGGCAGAAAATTCAGTTTTTGGATACCTATGTTTTTGCTATATTATCTTTGTGAAATTATCATATACTTTTGACTGTGAGCTAAGTGATTAAGAATGTTTGCTGAATATCTAAATATTCACATATAACTTCCTGAGCTGATTATGCCTGCTTTCAATAAAAAGTTTGATTTATATAGATCAGGGTTTTAAACTTTTTTATTCACAACCCCATTTATGATTGTGATTTTTTTGCAACTCCCCCCCAAAAAAATATAAAATAAAGATATATAAATATTTTGCAATATACATATGAAATACAATGAAAATATACATATATATTGAAGATATATACAAATTGCAAAAACAATAATGGTGTACTACCACAGTTCACTCTTGTGTTATAATGGAACAGAGACAACTGAATACACTGAAAAGCAACAACACTACACTAGTTCACACTACAATCAGTGTTGCTGAATCGTTGTCTCGCTGCACCAGAAGTGACGCAAAGTGCAACTCATGAAACCTACAACACAAAGCATGCCATTTTCAAACTCTCACAAATTATTTTCAATATTTTGCATTAAAATTTCGTGACCTCAAGATTTCGCTAAGTGACCCCAAATGGGGTTGCAACCCATAGTTTAAGAAGCCCTGATATAGATCTATAAATTTTGTATTTACTATTAATAAAAAGTAAATATTGCTTTATTAGAGATGCCAATAATTGTTAGTTATTTCAAAACTTTTTTTTTCTCATAATTTTTAAATAATAAACTAATTTTGGAATTGCATAGATGTTATATAGATTTCTTTCATTGTTCACTTCAAATTTTTATAAAGCTTTTAATAGAATTTAATTTAATTCTTATATTCTAATAGCTTTTAATTTAATATGTAAATCAGTTTTTTTATTTTTTTAAATTTTAGCACTTAGCAAAACTGATAATCAAATATTTACATTCTATTTTTTTTATGATGTATTTACTTGTTGCATTTTCTGAGTGGTATTAACACTTTGTCTAAAATTAATATCTTCAAAGCATTGCTTAGTAAATTATATCCATGTAAAAACAGATTTTATGCATTACAATCATGTTGTGTATAGTCAACATGAGTTTCATAAGGTACAGTACCTTTTCAGATAAATTTTCAGTAACTATAACAATTTTCTTCTGTAATCAGTATAAGAAATCAAGCTTGAATAAATATTACTAATCAGATATTCAAGTGTGATTTATTACAAGGTTAATTCTCACTCTGGATTTTAAATTATTTATTTAATTCTAATTGTTAAATTTAATATACAGTAGAGAACCGAAAATCGGAATCAATTGGGGACTGGGGTTGTTCAGATTAGTGATTTGTTCCAATTACCGATTATGTATGAAAAAATACATTAACCTGTCCGATGTTCAAATTTTTTCTCCATTGCGTGTCGCTTCGTGTTGAATTTTCGTCGATTTTAAGCCTAACGAAAATTTTTATAATAATAATCAAGGTTATCGTATCGTTAAAAATTATTTCTGCATTTTGTACAAACAAAATAAATATATTGAAGAATATAAAAACATGAAAATTATACTTTAGAAGTAAATTTAGTATCAAAAACGTTCAATTCAGCATGACACAGTACGACTGAAAATCGTGCCGATTACCGGCGATTCCGATTACCGGGGTTCCGATTAACGAGTCTCTACTGTAATATGGTGACTTAACTCCAAATCTTCAGTCCAAATTACATAGCCTTTGTGTGTTTAATTAGCCAAAATGTACAGTTAATAAATCTGGTTTGATTATTAAAGTATTTAAGATATCTTAGTTTTTGTTGGGTCTGCTCCCACAAATATCTTCAAATGTTCATCATCAATTACACTTTCTGCTCTTTCACATGATTCGTTATAAAATTTCAATCAACGAAACTTGGCATACAGCTGATCCTTGATAATCTGATGCTTTTGTAATCCGACATGCTCAGTAGTCCAACGCACCTCCCGTCAAGGTCACTGTAGTCCCTGTCCCGTTACATGTCTGCTTGCACAGAAGGATTTCGCGACATAAATCTCCCCACCCAATTCTTACATGATGACACACATTTCTTGTGTTTTCCGTGAACAGTTCTGTACGTACTGTATTATTTATGCCTATATATACTGTATGTACAGTACATTTATTGGCTTCCATATTTCTTTTAATAAACATGTTTTAGTTAACCGAAATGGGTGTTTCATTTCCATATTAACATAAGCAGCATTTTACTCATAAAATGTAGGAATATTGTAGGCTACTGCTAGCAAAACAATGCCAAATATGTAATCACTTTCGGTAATCCGGACACTTTTGGTAATCCGACACCCCTTTGGTCCCATACCTGTTGGATTATCAAGGGTCAGCTGTACTAATATTGTGTGGTGATTTTATTCATTCTTTTTCCAAAAGCAAGATATACAGTATATTCAGTAGTGCTTCAACTATATTATATTCAAAATTGTATTGCAATAAAATGATTACTCTTAATATACTTGACAATAGATTGTCATTGGTATTTTGAAGATTGAAATAAATAGTATGTAAAAGAAATTTGCATTAATGACTTAATAGTCCAATATTTAAGAAATGCATATTATGTAAGTTTTCAAATAAATAACAAGATTTTAAATAAATGTATTTTTACTTGCAATTAGATTTCTGTTCTTTAGTGGTGATACTAATGTACATTTTAAAGTTCTGTTTTAATTTGAAAAAAATTTTTCTTTTACAATGAATACATAATTTCATATACTATATAATTATTTAGTTAAAAACAGTCTTATTTGTTTTTTTTTAAATTCTGATGAATAAATTTTCTTATAAGAAATTAATATATATTATTAATTATGATATTATTTTCTATTTTCAGGATGCTGTTAAAGTCATGGCAAAAGATTTGGTTAGAACTAGAAGATATATTAAAAAATTCATATTGATGAGAGCAAATATTCAAGCTGTAGGTTTGAAGATTCAAACACTACGTTCACAAAATGCCATGGCACAAGCTATGAAAGGTGTAACAAAAGCCATGCAGAGTATGAATAAACAGGTTAGATTTTTAGATATACATCTTTCGTAGAACTAATAGTTTATAATATATCTAACAGCTACAAGTATAGCTTCAACTGTTTGTATGAAGTGGTCTATGATCAAATCTGATGGGATGTTTCTCTCACTTCACTTCCTTTTTTTAAATTATGGAAATGAAGATCTTTTAAAGTATTAAGTTGAGCTGTTTAACTTTGTTAGCATATACCCTGTTTTAGTAATAGTTGAAATGGACCCCCCCCTCATACCAACCACCTGCCTACAAGGATATGCTTCATAGATCACATCTGTAACATATTATGCAGCAACAGGTAGCCATAGACTTAATGTCTCATTTCAGTAATTACAGAGAAATAATTGCTGTACTACAGGCTGTACACTAGCAAAGATTAAATATTTCAACTTAAGATCTTTATTCCATGTCTCCACCATGATTGAAAAGAAGAATCAGAAACAAATTAATTTAGTCATTGATAAATTCACTAGCTAAAATAAGAAATTAATCTAAAATTATGTAATTGGCTAAGTTTAGAAGATTTATTTATGAATCACTGTAAAACTTTTTGAATTGCTTTTTCATCCAACATGTGTGTCTTTATTTTCAATACACATACATTTGTAGAATGTTACTAAGTATATTTTGTTTCTATGATTAACTATTAGTTCACATTTTATATAATTTTTATAAAAGCAGCTTTTAACACATTCATTTTTCTGTAGCTTAATTTACCTCAAATACAAAAAATTATGCAAGAATTTGAAAAACAGTCTGAAATAATGGATATGAAAGAAGAAATGATGAATGATGCAATTGATGATGCCATGGGTGAAGATGATGATGAAGAAGAAACGTATGTTTTTTTTTTCTTATCTTATCAAATTATTTAAAATAACATTTTCAAATTTAATCATTATATAGTAATTGATTTTTAATATGCAGTTGTAATTAATTTTGCTATTGTTTTGTGATTTCATCATTTTACTGAATTCTGAATTTTATTGAAAACATATACAACAACCATTTAATAATAATTACCATTGCTAGTGTGTGAAAGAAATGTAAATTATCAAAATTTGAAAATTTATTAAATATATTTAACAATATCGATGTTTATTTATATGTTGATTAATGTAACATGTATAATAAAAGTTTGCATAAATACAATATATAAATGACAACATGATTTTCCACTTGTTTTAAGTAGAAACTGAAATAGGAATGAAAGTGCATTTTCTGTTTGTCTAGCACTGGATTAATACACAGATTCTTGTATTTGATGATGATATATTCATCAGTATTAAAAAAATTACCATATTCTTGTGGAATGACAGGCATGCCGCTTATAAACGGGAGACTTGCATGCCAGAAACACCAGGGTTACCTGCATTCCGGTTAAATTGCTACTAAAATATAAAATTAATTCCATCTAATAAAACTAGTTGTTGATTAAACATTAAAGAAAACATTCTTCCAATTACAATAAATTAATAACATTGTAATTTGACTGACTTGTAAACTAAAATTCTCTTTCTGATTTTAAGACAACAAAAGAATTAATGACTTATTGGTAGTGGTGGTGGTAGTTGTTAGTCAGTGTGGGCTACACTGACTATATACTCCAACCTTAAAAATACCTTCCTCTCAAATTTCACATGAAGCCAACGTTAATTGTGGAAGCTGAGATAATTTAGAGTTTCTTAAAATTAATATGTTTATTTTTGCATTTTTGAATCAAATAACAATAAAATACACATAAAAAAAGCACTTCTGGAATTCTAAGAGTGTTTACATTGCTAGAAAAAAGACAAAATGAAGAAATCAAACATATAATTGTAGTTTTTAATGTAATGCTGACAGTTTCACAGTAAAAAACTTGTTTGCTTTTATGTGATGTAACTCATTCATTCTTTGTAATGTGCCCTCTAGAGAAGGATCTATAACCTCACTTAAACTGGCATGCTGGCATTCCCCATGATAAATCGGCATGTCTGTTTTTACTATACAGAAATATCTGATTTCATGGTCTCCCCAGATAGATCAACATACTGTGAAAAATACAGTAAGAAATATTAGATTTCAAAATAAGTAGTTTGTTCCCTTTTATATTGCATTAAGTCAAAGAAATTAATGAAGATGCAAATGTCTTTACTAACAAGTCATCTTTAGACACCTATATTGGAATCAGAAAGCTTGTCTGAATGAAACTTTTATGATGTAGTGTACTAAGAACTGCAAGAATTAACATCATGAAAATAAAAGGATGGACTTTTGAATTCCAATCTAGACACTTGAAGACAGCTTGTTAGTGAAAAAAGTTTGCATTTATTTTCAACTTCAGATAATGTGTTTGTTCCATTTTTATTTTATATTGTGAAGCAGATATGTTAAGTTATTTACTTGTTTCCTTTCACTATCATCAGTATTAATAAGTTAATGTAATAATGTAACATTAACATTACATTAACTTATTATTACGGAGCATGAATTGATCTTATTTCAATTTTTCTAAATTATGTTTAAAGTTACGGAATTTATAAAATGCTATCTTTTGAACTTTATATGCTGTTAAGTAAGGATCAATTACTATATTCACATTTATTATTTAGAATTTATAATTATATTACTAAATAATAATAATTTATTTGTTTAGTGATGCTGTTGTTGCCCAAGTTTTAGATGAACTCGGTTTACAGTTATCCGATCAGTTAACAGATTTGCCAGCTGCTTCTGCAACTTTAGTTAATAAAACTGGCGAAGCAAATAAAGCAACTGCCATTGCTGATGCAGATGCTGACTTACAGGCTCGTTTAGATAACTTAAGGCGAGAATAAAAGATTTATGAACTATTTCAGATCATAATCTTTTGTTATTATGGCAATAAGATTTCATCTTATTGCTATATTTAACAGATTTAAAAAAAAATTGTTGTATTAAGTAAGCAGCAAAGTGATGAAAATGTGATATGTACACTTATCAACTGTTGTACTTTTATTTGGATATTCTTCATGAAGGATTGAGAGATGATTTTGAAGAACCAATTTAAAATCAGTAAAAAAAAAAAAAGTTTAAACTATCTAAAAACTTGTGAAATTAAAAATTATATAAATTAGTTGTTAATGCAGAGAATAGTCTCCAGCGACATTTTTATAAAAAATAAAAAAAAAATTTGAAGTCATATGCAGATAAACAATATTTCACCTGTGCCTAATTGTGAAGTAACATTTTGTTGTAAGCTAAAAACTGTAGTCAGTAATTATTTTATTATAAAACTATTAAATAAATCCACACTTTCTTAAATTTTTGTTATATAATGACAGTTTTGTAATAAACAGATATCTTCCGTTTTATTTACTTTTTTATGAAAGTTTTCAAGTTTTTTATTGATTATATTTATTAAATTATTAAAAAATTTATTATGAACAAAATAAATTTAATCCTTGAATTTAAATAAAATATCAAAATTTGTTTGCTTAATAAAAGCAGAGAAAGAGAAATGAGGGTAGTCCAATATTAAAATTACAGTTGTTAATTATATATATATATAAGTAAATCACCTGCTCATTTCAGAAAGCCAACTCTTATTAATTACAATTTACAAAAGATAATGCAAAGTTCTATAAAATTTTATGTTAATTATATGGGGTAATTTACTCAAGACTGAACATGGTTTTGTTCAATATCTCATGATTGCACAGTTATAATTGAATAAAATGTAATGTAAAACACACCTTGCTCACCTGCTTTGTCATGAAATAAAGAATTGTTCTGTTTGTTTCATGCTCAACTTTTTATATGGAGATATTTCACATAAGTGTTTAGTCTCTAGTGAATCATCACAACCTTGACATCACAGGCATGTATGGAGAGTACTAGCTGCCCATGCATTGTTTTCTATCCACTAGTCTGCATTCACCAAGCAAACAAAACTGTGGGTGTGATAAAAATTATTTAAAGTGATATTCTATTATCTAATCAGAAGTAACGATCTAACGAGCCTATGTTATTTTTATGCTTTAATTACATTCCAACAGACAGTATAAGCTATTGAATTTGTAGAAATATTAGTTACTCTTTTTGAATTTCTTGAAATCTGCACTCTTTTCAATTCTTCAATTTCTATTGGGTTGTTCGGAAAGTTCGTAGCGATTTTTAAGAGAAATAAAAGAAATTGTTTTAATACTAAAAATATACTTTTATTCCATTATGTATGCGCCATTGTTTTTAATGACGTGTTGCCATCTATGGGGCAGCTTCATGATACCCTCTTCGTAGAACTTTCCAGTTTTTTCCGCGAAAAACTGATCCACGTGGTTTTTGCAAGCTTCCAAAGTATCAAAGTTTTTATCATGAAGGGAATTTTGTAGAGAACGGAACAAATGGTAGTCCGACGGGGCAAGGTCGGGTGAGTAAGGGGGGTGGGGTAAAACATCCCAGCCTAGTTCCAATAATTTTTGGCGTGTTCGTAAAGACGTGTGAGGTCTGGCATTATCTTGGTGAAACACAATGCCTTTTCTATTGGCCAGTTCCGGACGTTTTTCTTTAATTGCCATGTTCAGCTTATCCAATTGGGAACAATACTTATCAGAATCAATTGTTTGATTCTGTGGAAGCAGCTCATAGTACAGGATTCCTTTCCAATCCCACCAGACAGTGAGCATGACCTTCTTTGGATGAAGACCGGCCTTTGGAGTTTTTAATGGTGATTCATTTTTCTTACCCCACGATCGTTTTCGGCTGATGTTGTTATAAATGATCCACTTTTCATCACCTGTCACTAAACGCTTCAGAAAAGGGTCATTTTCATTTCGTCTTTCAAGAGAATCACAAATGGAGATGCGATCCAGTAAGTTTTTTTCCGTTAAGTCGTGAGGTATCCAAATGTCATAACGATTCACGTATCCGAGCTTCTTTAGATGTTGAAATACAGTACTGTTTGATGACTTCACTATGTCTGCAATCTCTCGAGTTGTGTAATGAGGGTTTTCATCCAATAATGCTTTGATTTGGTCCTCTTCAATAACAGGAGGTCTTCCTGAGCGAGGAGCATCTTCAAGGCTGAAATTACCCGTTTTAAATTTTGCAAACCACTTTCGAACAGTTGATTCTGATACAGCACTCCCACCATAAACATCACATATCTTTTTTGCTGTTTGTACAGCATTTTTGCGTTTACGAAAAAAGAAAAGAAACAAGTGTCGATAATGCACGTTGTTCGCATCCATTTTTGCAATGAGCCAAATTAAACGCTATTTGAATAATCTTAACGGTTTTTTTGTAACGGACGCGTCTCAAGGTCATTTATCGTAATATTCATTGGTTTGTACAATTCTAATCATTTTTGCGTCAATCGGTGTCTCAACTGTCGGCTATCAAAAATCGCTACGAACTTTCCGAACAATCCAATACTTTCTCATAGAAAGTAGTCTTCCATACTTTGCAAGTGAATTTCTAGTATGGAAAGAAAAAACAAACAGGATGGCCTTCCAAGTTGACAAAGAAGTAGAAATCAGCAATTATCTGGAAAATATCAACATCAGGAATATCATTTGATTAAGTAGCACAAATGTTTACAAATCCACTCTTTTCCAGATGGTAAAATCATCATCTAGTGCAGTGTTTCTCAAACTTTTTGGACCGCGACCCCCCTTTCTGCACTTAAAATTTCAAAGGACCCCGAAGAATGAGTATGTGTCGAAAAACATCCTGGAGGGAGGGGGTTAGGCTCGTATTTAAATATTTATATTGTTATTATTATTTATATGTGCAATTTATTAAGTAAAAATTATTTTATATACTTTTTTATTTCTATTATTTCTAAACATGAATCCATAGTAAATTTATAAAATACTAGCTGACCCAGCCACACGTTGTTGTGGCTCAAAATGTATCTATTATAAATGTATAACACATCCCCCGTGGGGGAAATTTCAAAAAATCCCTTCTTAGTGTACATTCTCTTGACGTACCTTATTAAAATGCAATCAACAACGCATCTAAAATAATATAATAAAAGCCAAGTTCTTCACAGTAAGCCTTAATCCTGTCCATCTCCCCTAAGTAGGGGGAATTTCGACATGTATATTATATAAAAACACGTGCGTATTCGAATGCAACATTGTCAAAATTTCAAAGGAATCGGTAGGAACAAACAAACGTTATATTTTATTTATATAGATAGGTAGAAAATGATCTGCTTTAGTCCATTTTCACAGAAAAGCATAATGCCTCACAGAAAAGCAAACTTAGGTCATCCGAAGTTAGCGCCATCTGTTGGACATAAAAGTCTTAATCCATATATAAATATATTTTTGAAAGGGGGAAATGGTGATCTTCACATATGCCACAAACCTTCGCGGGAGTGTATTAAACATCTTCCCAAAGTTTCATGGCAATCGGATAAATAGTGTGGTAATGCATGAAGGACAGACACACAGACAGACATACATTCGTTTTTATATATATATAGATTTGAAAAAAATTGATCTGCATCAATTTTTCAGCGACCTCCCCCCAAATATTTTTTACGACCCCCCACTTCGAGAATCACTGATCTAGTGTATAAAATAAAGGCATACCAACATCTAAAACAACAATGCTAACAAAAAAGACTGATATTTTATCTTCAGCCCTTATCATGGACTTCAAAATGGTTTTTTGAAATTATTTGGGTTGATGAGAAAAAGTTTAATTTGGATGGTTGGCAATTTTATTGGCTCAATCTTAGGAGAGAGGAGTCTTTATTTGCCAAATGTCAGCAAGGAGGGGATCAGTCATCATCTGGGCAGGTTTTTGATTGCCTGAAAATGTTCATAAATGGCCAAAATGAATGCAGTAGGGCATCAAACCCGCAAGGATGTAAATCTGCCATTTGGAGTTAAAATTGGTGCAATTGCCAGAATGGACCACCGAAATAATGTACCAGTCCTTAATGCAAACTCCACTTATCAGTGATTACTGGATAATGGTGTTCAGATCATGGATTTGCTTCTCTGTTCCCTGATTTTAAACCCCATAGATTTTCTTTGGGGTCTTAATAGCTAGGAATATTTATGAAGGATGAAAACAATATCCCAGTATTAAACTCAAAGCTGCATTTGTAAGTGCCCATGGAAAAAATCTATCTATAAGTTGCTTAACTTTTCTGGCAACATTTAAAACTGTGTGGGGGGTGCCATCTGTTATATTTGATTATTAAAAACTTTATTTTTAATTATTATAAAATGGCAAAAAGCTTAATTTTCAGGGTAGGGACGGGTTTTATAAAAAATTTGTAAATGCTAATAATGAGTAAAATCATTAAATTTGCCCGTACTGGAGATACACATGACCCCTTTATCTTCCTACCCCCTCAACCTTTAACCAAGAAAATTTAATAGCATTAATTCCCTAATGAACTTCTGCCAAATTTTTCAGAAAATGTTGACAAGAAGTACAGGAGTTAAGTTTCAAAGACAGTGAACAAAATTGTGTCCCCTACATACACATGCAGACACTAACATCCATCCATACATACTGAAAAACCCCAAATTTTTTTTGCATTCCTTAATGTTTCAAGGTCACAAGTCCAAAAGCATAAAAATGGGGAGGTCATTTTTTGCTGGATTGCCATACTTTCCCTCTATTATATACATTCTCGGTACATTCTAGCAGATAGGGGATGAAACCAGGACTTCTCAAAGGTATTGCCTGGGGTGAAAATGAAGAAGAAAGGTATTTTAGAGGAAAATGATGAAAGTGAAATTATAAAGAAGGATAGGATAGGGGATGAAACGGAAGGCCCATGCGTGCTTCCATTGCTTTTATTTGAAACAATTTTAAAATACATATACAATAATTTGATAGGCAACTAATGCAACAGAAGTGCCCTGAGATAGGGGCATGCAAAGATAACATATTTACAAAACCCCATTGCAGCTTGCAATGGGGGAGACCAACAATGCCCTTGCAGATGGCAAATAACAGAGTACAACTAATAAAAGACAATTGATCTGTAATGGAGCACCCTTACTGTAGGGCACATGAACAGATAATATAAAACATTGCAACTGGGAGAACTGACAAAGCCCATTAGTGGGAAAAACAAGAAATTTGTGTAAATAATTACAATTTTTATTACCTATGGAATAGAAATTGAACACTACATTAATACAATTAAGTTTTTTCATTTGCTAACATTTTTCCTCTTACATTATCAACATTGAGATTTTTCAGTTTCCCTTTCAATGGCCACTAATTAACAAACAATTCCAAATTTTGCACAAGATAATTCCAAAGTTGATTTTTAATAAATTTCAGGATTGAAAAGCTACTTGAGCATATGAGAGAGTTTATCATACATTTATATGCTAAGCCAATTTTGTGATAGCACCTGATAAAAAATTACAGTGCATTAATATTCTTAAGAATAATGGTCAATTATTTGTAAAAATTGTCATTTTTAAATTTGTATGGCATTTTTGAGTTCATTATCATTATTTATATGCAACAGACAAAGATGAAAACATATTTGTTATATTTTCAAGTCAATCAATGAAAAATGTTTTTGTCGTCTTCTGTTAATATTATTCTTGAAATTTTTATATAAAAGGTATTTCTAACAGGTTTCTGAAATTATGCTTTTATATCATTCCAGCACAGTGATAGTTGGCATTGACCTCTCTAGTATTTGTCAGATTGATGGGAAGTGTAGTCCTAGATCTTAGTTTGATCTGTATCTTAATTATCAGATAGCCCTTCATAGTTATTTTAATTTTATGATGTGTCCTTAATCACTCCTACAGTGCCAGCTCTGTATTTTTAGAGATCAAGTGCAAAAGATAAATACTGGTGTCTTCTATGAATTTGAAGATGTCAACATTGGATTGAATGTTGACATCTTCAAATTACTTAGCAAGTGATTGAACATTGAATAAATGTGGGGCACACATGAATACATCCATGATCTGCTCTCTGATAAAAATTTTAAAGATCACATACTGTATTGTAACATATCATGTGACACAAAAAAAGAGGGGTTACAGAAAATTGGGGTTCTAATCAAGTACCAGGCCTGGACTTAACGGGAAAGCAAAATGCAATCCAAAATAACACTTATGTAAGCAAAAATCCACAATAATATTTATTAGATTGAACAGTAATATATATAAATAATCAACAATGATTATAAACACAAAGTTAGTAATAAATAATGTTTCAAATATTCAAAATGAGTAAAGATCGATTATGTACAAGCAAAATAAAAAAAAAGAATACACCCTTACAAATTGATCGCTTTATTATAAGAATGCCAGAAAATTTGCTTCAAGGAAGGTCACTTTCAAGAGTACAGTGTTGAGTTGTCTTTTATCTGTTACAAGTATAATTCTGCCCTATTTGCATACTTAAGCATTATGGGATCAGTCACTTACATAAATAAATATTCATTGGTCTTAATTTTGAATTAGTATATTTTGGGGTTTCTTGGGAATTTTCATCCTAAAACAAAAAAAGTCCCTGAAAAGAAAATAACTAAAAATAACACCAAAACATAAAATAACGATCAGACTTCGATTCCTCACACCATTATTCATTATTATATGCACTAAGCAAAGGAAAAGAAATGCAGACCTGTATTTTTTTTTTTTTGTTATATATGTTACTGGCCAAACCCGATTTCAGGCCGAACTGATTTAGAATTATTATTCAAGTATATTAATGGTTAAAATAAAATTAAAAGGCAATCAATTAGATGAACAATATTTATTCAAACATAGTCTACTTAATTATAAAAAACGGGGTTAATGTTACCCTAGATATCGAAGGTGGCGGCTCGTCTCAGATTCCAGCAATCAGAAGACGGAACAGTGGGAACGCACATTCTAACCTAACCTAACCTATTCTAATAATTATTGTAATTTATTAGAATAGGTTAGGTTAGGTTAGAACGTGCGTCCCCACTGTTCCCTGTCTTCTGATTGCTGGAATCGGAGACAAGCCGCCACGTTCAATACCTCGGGTAACATTAACCAAAAACGGTATTGATTAGAAGTGACACAACACTTGTACAAAACTATAAAATAAGTACTGATTAGCTTATTTTTATCAGTTTGTATTTTTTTTATTAAGCCATGCACTTTTAAAGGTAATTAACTTTTGAAAATATTTTCAAAAATTCAAACAAAATAATAAAAATAACTTTTAGAGTCAAACTAAAATTAAAAATGAACTTATTTGTGCTTCTTAGTGTAACATATAAAATATTTTATCTTTTATTTATTTTTACAGAGTGTACTGTGGCATTTCGAATTACGCAAAATAATTTTTTCCTACACTGGCACCTATTTATAGTACATAAATCAGTTTGGCCTGAAATCGGGTTTGGCTGGTAACATATACAATATCTTTATATTCTATACTGTTTGGCAAATTAATAATCAATAAAGCATAGTTTATACATACAAACACACAAGGCGTTTATGATGTATTTACATACATACATTTTTTTATAAAAAAATTACTGCCATTAATGCATATGGTAACTAAATGTACAGAAAAGTTTTTACTGAGCAACTGCCAGAACAGAGTACTGGTGTTTGGCTGGAAAATGATCTATGCTATGTGACATACATGTGTATACATACATAGACTATTAATTAAATTTTGAAGGTGGACTACTAATGCTTTATTTGATGTGATATATGTGCAATTGTTTTACAATGTTTCATCATAATGTTTCATCAATGTTCTCCTGAGTGAAATGCACTTAACCCAGCAAGAGTTCTACTGATGGAAGTACTCCTGAAAGTTATCAGTGGAGAGCTATTGCAAACTTTGGGAAATTGCTTTCCAATCTCAGAAGTGAATGAAAAGTGTTGCCAATTGACTTCTGGCTGAAGTCAATTGGAGCCAAGTCTGACAAATATCCATTATCAATATTTATTTTCAAGCCACAAACTTTTTCATCAACAAAGAATGTGATGATGCATTGCTGTGATACAGTATCCAAGACTTCTCACCATAGTTTTGACTGCTTTTTCTGAATAACATTGCAGAGACATTTCAGAACTTCCAGATAGAATGCTTGGTTCACTATGTGATCTTCAGGCAGTGTAACTAGGGCGGTGCCCAGGCACGGCATAGACCTTGGGGGGTGCAGAAATGACCTGGACCAAGTTTTGGGGCATAGTTACAGATGCTCGCACCGGGTGCATAAAAGGCTAGCTACGGCGCTGTCTGCAGGCATGAAATCTGAATGGACAGTTCCATGAACATCAAAGAAAGAAATGAACGACGACTTCACTTTTAAGATGGAGAGCCACAGCTTCTGCCAAAGGGAGGCTGCTGTGTGCCACACACTCAATTGTAATTTTGTCTCAAGAGTCATATTGGTCATTTCAAATGAATAAACATGGGAGCTTTTCTCCCATGGTTACCCATTCCAAAATTGTTCATTTTCAGATTGTCAAGGTTCACAAATCACTTGTGACTTGTCAACATTGTTCCTTTTGTTTCTGTGTTGTGTCTCAACAGTTTAGCATAGTTATAGCGACCCAAATGTATATAATATAGAATTTTTAAGAAACCTAATAAACTGGAATCACTGTATATTATATAACGAAATAAAGTTATGCATTATTGGTGATAACTTTACATGTGAAATGTAACATTGAATACATTTGTATTAAAAGTGGTTCAAGTCAATTTCAATTTGTGACGAATAAATTACTTCAATTTTAGTTTTTATTATTGAAACTTAACCATTAAAAAATGTAAGTCTGATGATTGTAAATAAAACAGGCCGTTTCAAAATTATTCAGAAATTTACTTCATAAAAGAAAAAACTTGTAAAACGTTTTTTAAATTTAAGTACATTTTAAAAAAGTTTAAAAGATTGAAAGATGATTTTGTCAATTTTATTTTGTATATACACACACACAAAAAAAGAAAATAAATTCTTTAAAATTATTTATTGATGTACAGTACTTATGCCAAAATTCGTTTATTTTTTTTAAATAATTTATTGTTATGTATTACAATAAACCTAAAAGTTTGAATAAACTAGGAAATATTTTCAAAACCATCGCATCTTAAATGGCTTTACGACTATGACCTCACATAAAATATCTATTTTGATATTCAAAATAGAAGAGAGATCAATTTCATATACATGCACTCTATAATCTTTATTATTATTGTCATTTAATAACAAAATTATCAGAAAAAGTTGTTAAAATTTTCAGTATTTAACAGATGCATCTATCTTAGTTCTTAGAGAATATTTCAGTAATACTTATTATCTACGCTAATTTAGCCATTTGAACCAGCAACGATTAAGCTAAAATGTAACGTTTAAATTCGTTTTGCTTGCATTTATCTTTATTTATTAAAAAACAAAGGAGTAAATAGATTGACCTTGATTGGTTTCAAACAAGTTTCGTCATAAGACAAGAAAATCAAATATACTGTATATATATATACACACACCTATCATTTCCATAAATTACATTTACCTCTGCGTAACGTTTTATCTATGGGTCTGACATTGAGATAACTGACGTTATTTTTAGATTTACAATGAGAAATTTACGTATAGTTGTTGATATTTAAAATGTGCATATAGAAAACATGTTATTTTTTGGGAAAATTGGGAAAGTTTTAATCTTGGTTACGGAATATTAGCTTAAAAATAACTTATTATTATGTAATTTTATAAAGTAGAATAGTTGGCTCTACTATGCGAATTTAGTTTCGGCTTGGGTGAGCTCCAAAACTTGGAAATCACTGATGACGTGTAAAGTCAACAAAACATTCTAAAAGTTAACACACCAATCGGAGATTATCTGAACAAATTCTCAACATACAATTTAAACCTAGTCCATTGTGTTGAATTATTATTAAAACATTACTATTCTTTTTGACTAAGAGCGCTTAAAAACAAAGAGAAAAAATAATAAAAATAAAATAGAATTAATAGTTAGTTAGATGAGAGACCAGATATGGAAACATTAGGGAAAGGAGGCCCTGATTTATTATATACGAACTTTCAGTTTGCACCGGAAGTTACGTTATTTTAATTCAAACATGTTCCTTCAGGAGTTAGATGACCGGTACGACTCTATTGCTAGCAGGAAAATATAATGATGGAAATGATGTACAGGGGCAAGACACTATTAATTTGAGATGGACAGCATATATTTTAAATTAAATTAAAAATTGCAACCCGGAATTGCGACGATGTCACAATAAATAATTGCTCGTTTGAATAAAAGAAAATACTATACTTGATTTGGGCAATATCAAAAGCATTTTGTAAAATAAATTATAAAAAAGTTAGATGATAAAAAATGAAAAAATAATCTACAGCTAACTTTTTTATTACAATTATTATTTTATAAACTTAAAAAAAATTATTACTATAAACAACCACTGAAACTTCCGTGGACGTCGCTAGCGACCAACGAAATGTATGTGTGTTGACGTCACTTCCTCCGTAAACATCCTTTCTATTAATACAGATGTAGTATCGATGCCTGTGGGTAATTGTTCGACTATTAAAAGTTGCAGGACTGGATATACGAAAGTTGAATCATAATACAGACGGACTAGACGAATGTAAGACGTATTTAAGCGTCAGTTAATCGATCGAAACAAAGCAGAAAAGGTAAGATTGTTTCGGTAAGTCAATTTATTCCATATTAACGTAGCAAAAATGTTACGTCGTTTGAATTTACTCTCAATTTTTTAAAATTAAAATACTTGAAAATAAATTTTTAAAATAACAGAACTTTTCGGTGTTTTGTGTACACAAAGCTGTCCTTGTTCGTTTCATTTCTTTGGATATTTGCCAATTTCCCAGCATTGATATTTATGTACTGTACTTCGAATGAAATTCGTTTTTCTAGTCATTTATCATTCACGAAACAGATATAAATCTTACTTGGAAACGTTAAGCTAAATTCGTTTTTTTTTTCGCTAAATTCGCTAAAAAAGCTAAATTTATATTTTATGCATATGAACGTGATGTTTATTTATAAATCGTGAGCTAATTTTACATGCTGGGTGACATCAACTGAAGGATTTGATAGTTTTCGATAGGAAAGTTTTTAATTGTGAAATTAGATTTATAAATCAAAATAATTTTGGTTTCTAAAACAGAATCGATAATCAAGTTTAGGACTGAAAAGTTTTTGTTATGATTCAGTGGCGTGCCGTGACATTTGATGATAGGGAAGCTGTGTTTCTGTAAGAAGCCGACTTACAGAGGCAATCAATTAATTGCGCGGCAGGGCCCGTTCGTATTCGTTTGTTTGTTGAAAATTTATATTTTATAAAATACAAGGGAAAGTCATTAGAAGGTGGAATCGGCGCTTCCGTCGCTTCCAATGACGGCACGCCACTGTTATGATTACAATTAATTGCATATATCAATTTCGAAATGTTTGAATAAGATTTCGTTTGTACGAATGTATACGTACAGTTAAACTGGTTAATTACTTAGAGTTTTAGGTATCTTTGTCAAAATATTGACTTTTATCAATGGTTCCGTATCAGTTTTATCTGTTTTGGTGTTTGTTTATGCGTACCAATGACCTACATAAATGTGGATGTAAATAAATTGTGACTTTTATTGTTTGTTTATTATGCTATGTCGTATACACATATACTATATATATTAATTCAGTATATGGAAAAATAATTGTGTGATAGAATTAATCACTTTAATCTCTAACGTTGTTAATCTGTATTTAACAGACCTTCAGGAGAAAAAAACAAAACGATGTGATGGTTGCATTTAAAACATTAGAATAAATAATTTAAATGTTAGTACCGGACCTTATAAGTTACGAAAATACTATATATAAACTCAAAAACAAAAAGAATAATAATTTAAAAATAAGATACAGTGGTGACTCGTACTTCGAATTTAATTCATTCCTGGAGGTCGTTCGAAGTCTGAAATACTTTTTCTCATTAAAAATAACGGAAAGTGAATTAATTTATTCCCAGACCCTGAACATTGGCACTGAATGTGGACTTTGGCATCTTAACATAGATATGTGACTTAATTATGACAGTTGTGAAATTTAACGTATTATAGATAGTGTAAGATTTTATACTTTGTTTAGAATCGTACTTTAAACTTTTATTTCGCATTTTGTTTGAATAATATCAAGTTGTAATGTCTTTGGGTAAAAACCAGGTATATTATTATGCTTTGAGTTTCAAAAAGGATATAACACTGTATAAACCAGTAAAAAAAAATTGTAATGTGTACGAGAAAGATGCTCCTAAACTTTAAACATGTCAAATGTGGTTTAAAAAAATTTTTGTTTGGAAAATTTTGAATTAAATGATAAAAACATAGAAGATGCCCAAAAGCTATTGACAAAGAAAAATTGCAGAAAGAAATTGTTAAAAATTGACAAATAACACAGAATACAGTATATATAACCAAATATACCAAAAATAAAATGAAAAAAGCACCAAAAACATACAACCATAACATGAAAGTGAGAGATGACTGTCACCTAATGGATTGCATTTATGCTTCAAGTGCATTTTTTCACTGAGCACAGTTTGAACTTTGAAGCATCGTTTGAACTCTGAGGCAAATTTTTGTTGAATTTTATGTTTTGAACTCTGAAGTGTTTGAAGTTAGTCATTCAAAGGGTATGAGGCACTATTGTAGATATATGCATAAAAATTGTACTAACATTTAAATTATAATATTAAGTAATGCTTCTAGTCCACGACTTTAATTTAGATTGAAGTAGTTAGCCTAATAAATAGGGTTGTTACAACCCTACTTATTAGGCTAACTAATTCAATCTAAACATTTAAATTGCTTATTATGGATTGTTTTTAAAATTTTTCATTCTATTCAAATGCAAATCTCACTCATTTTGTAAGTTTATCCTGAAGAAAGTGATAGAATTTTTGCTAAATTATCTATTTACTGATTTGGAAATGTAGAATTGGGCTTTTAATTTTGTTTTTGTTACAGTTTTTTCATACATATACTTTTTTATTTCTGCCATTTTCATCTCTTTCTTAGCACACTTTCTCTCATCTCATGTTCATAATCTTTTGTTCCTTCAAATGCTCATCCATTTGTTCAACTAGGGTTGGTTTTCCATTTCATTTTCTTTCCACTCTTTCTAAGTAACTCTCTAGTGATTCCTTTTCATTCAATGGCCAAACCAGTGTAAAGCAGACTTGCTCATCTTTTGTACTGCATTCTCTCTCACATCACATTTTTCCATGATATTCTCATTCTTCATCTTCCTTTCACACACTCATTTCTCAAATGTCTGATTTCATAAATAGTGATACATCTTCTGTCTTATCCATGTCTCCGTGTATTTCAGCATGAGAACCACAATACTTCTGTATATTGTCATTCTGACCTTTCTTGACATTTGTTCCTTGTAAATTTGCTTGTAACACCTACAACTCTAGCATTTGCTCTTCTTTCAATCCATACTACCGTTTTTCTGAAGCATGCTTTCCAGATACAAAAACTCATTCACTTGTTCTAACATTTAGATGTTTGTCATTTAAGTGAATTGTACATTCTATTTACACTTTCTGATACCAAAACATGTTTGTCTTGTTGACATTGCATGCTTCATTCCTTCTTTAACATAATATTCTGTAGTTCTGTTTCATTCTCCACTAATAGCACTATGTCATTTGCATACATCAATTGGCACTCTTTCATTCTCAATTCTCAGGTTCTCTAGCTCTCGTCATACATGCATCAATGTACTGTACACATTGAAGAACAATGAAATATGACATTCCTGCCTTACACCCTTCTCAATAGTCAATATTGAACCATTTAAATATTTGCCATTTCTCTGCACATATGCTTTGCTTGTGAGATAGCAAGAGATTATTTTTATAATACATTTACTGTAGTTTGATAAAATTTCCAGGACAATAATTGTAAAATTAATACACAATTAAGACTATACAAATGAGTCTTTCAATGTCCTTTCTTACATCTCAGAAAAATAAGTCTTACGGTGGAGTTGACCTTTTTATTATAGGCTGCTCATCTGGCTATAAAAATAAAAAATATACATTTCATAAAATGTATATTATATTTTTTATTTGTGCCATCACTAGAAGGCAAGTTTTTTAATATTTTGCATAGTGAGCAGCCTCTAATAAAAGGTTGACTCTGCTGCAAGACTGTTATTTACCTAAGGTATGAGAAAGGACATTGGAAGACCCATTTTCATAGTCTTAATTATGTATTAATTTTACTGTAGTTATTTACATTATTTTTCTATTTTGTTTTCTTTATTTTGAGTTTTGTGGTTAAGTTATATTAACTTCAGCTACTATATTCACTGCTATCTCAACACTTCCTGGCTAGTATTTCATTTGAATGAATGGTATTGCATCCCATTAATTTAGGATTTAAATATGATTAATATTTTGAATAATATACTATACTTTTATAATCAGATATTAGGAGAAACATTAGTTAGGAAACATTTTATTTTTGTAAGAATGTTCAACATGTAAATTAGCATTGTATAAAAGACCATTGTCAAATTTATATAGCAAGCTAGACTGTTTCTGCTTGTCAGTATAACTGTGGAATTGCAAGCTATTAACAAGAATAAGTTATTGGTTGATTTGGTGCTGCTTAAAGGTTTTTCTTTTGCTGGATTTTTCCTAATCAAGTTAATTGTTTGAGATTTTGAATAATTGTACTAGATTAGTAATCAGTTTCATTGTTGTAAATACTGAATTTGAAATTTGTACTATTTAAGTTTTATACAGACTATGGTTGAAATTATAACTTTTGTTTTTTAGTCAGAAATCCAGTAATGGCATTTATAATTTAATAGTCTGTTTTTGATATTTTATGAACACTAACGCAAGAGTTGTTTCTTTGAAATTTTCGACACTGCAACTTTTGGCACCTGAACATAGATTAGAGTGAACCTCTGAGGTTGAATATTCTATCAGGCCAAGTGAGCTGAATGTTAGGTTGATGGCTGATGTACTGTGCTTTCTCTCATCCTCTGGGTGAGTAGGTATGCCCAAATTCAGGAAAACCACTGTGAAGTTCATAATCTATTTGTGAGCTTCACAGTGGTGAGTTTTCTGTTCTCTATATGCTGGTCAAGCCTCCATGCCAAATGTCAGCTCCATGTTAAAATTGCCAAATATAGTACAATCCAGCTGCAATAATGGAATGGAATGCCATTATTGCAGCTGGCATGAAATGGCTCCAGTCTGTTTCTCCTATCTGTCCCTCCAGGAGGCACAGGTCCTTCAAAAAGATAGCATTCCCTGTCCCATCAAATCAATATGAAGGCCTTTAATGCCATTTCCTAGAAGGGAAAGTCATATTGGCCATGAACCAGAATCTCTCCACTCTAATTACCAGCAAAATCATAGCCTTGGATAGAGTCTGGTAGAGTGAACTGCTCATCCAGTTGCAACCAGATAACTGAAAATGTCTGCTGTGTGAACACATCTTTGTCCTAGCATTTTTCTGCTCAGGCAGGGTTTACTATTTGGATCTTTGATTTCATCCTGGACTTCATTTAGATGAGCATGAGTGGCCTTTAGATATGCATGGATTGTATTTTGCTATCTTTGGTCTTCCAAGTGGTTGTCAACTAATGGCTTTGAGATTATAAGCAATGTTTGCAACAGTTTTGGGAGCTGCTTGAAGTACATGTTGCCAGCATAGTCGCCTTTCACATATTTTTAGGTGATTGGGTGCAATGCCAAACTTCTTTCTAATTGAATCATTGGTGATATGGTCAAGAAGAGAGATGCCTAATATCCAGCAGACCATGCACATTTCCATGGCATGTAGTTGTTGTGCTGTTGTTTTTGATTTGGCTAACATTCTGCTTTGTAAAGAGTGATGGATCTAATCATTGTCCAGTATGTTTTTGATTTCAGATAAGTTATGCATCTTATTGCAAAAGATGCCAGTAACTTCCTTCCATTATAATGAAGTTGCATTAATTCTTGCCCACATTTCATTGTTAATACTGGTATTGGAGCTTATAGGATGGATCCTAAGTATCAAAAAGTGTCTGTCTTTATGAGATTGTCCATTGACGATGGTTGATCCTGCCATAGGATGGTCTCAAAGTATTCAGTTTTAGTCATATTTATGTACAAGCCAAATTTGCTGAGATGATGACTTCAAGCATGTAGTTCTTTACAAGTGGTAGAAGCCAGCATGACATCAGCATAGTGTCCATGAAACATTGTTTTGTAGATCCCATGTGATGATGTATCTGATGAAGATTAACTAAAAGGATGATAGGGCAGAGCCCTGATGTGCATCATCATTTACCGGGAAGCTATCAGACATTCCAGATCATGTCATATATTTGACACTGGTGTTTGTATACAGCATCTTGATCCAATTTGAGAATTTCAGATATATTGTGATCATGGAGTGTATACCAGATAAGTTGATGAAATGTGAGAGGTTATCTCGAATATTGGTCCATTGAACAATATGTGAATAAATTGGTGTTTTTAATGAATATTTGCACATTCTGAATCATTAAAAATAAACTTTTTCTAGTCATGTGCATTTATAATGTTTTATTTTGCTACGTTAGCATCGGTTGCATGGAAAAGCATTCCTCAAGAGCTGATAGCAAAGTCATTCAGGAAATACTGCATTTCAAATTCACTCGACTGATCAGAGGATGATGCTTTGTGGAGTGAGAGGGAAAAAGAAGAGAGTTGTAACGAAACTTCGGAGGGCAAGTCTGAGCAGACAAAAAGTGATAGCTTCAAGAAAACGTGGTTGTTTGCCTTAATACGTGCATTTGATAATATTTTATTTATGATTAAACTAAATAAAATTAGAATTGTATTAATAAATCTAATTTTTTCATTTTTGATCTTTAAAGTCATACCTTGTCCTTTATGCAAGATCGTCTTATACGCGAGTAAATATGGTATATTTGATAGTTATATATGAAATCTTTGATAGTGTTTTGTTTTAAACAATCTGTGTAATGCCTTTCAGCAAACTTAACTCACTCTGGACTTGATACTTACTAATTTATGATGGTGGTGACCATTATTGAGAAAAATATGGAACTCAAGCCTACATTCAAGCAGAACATTCTTTAGCTCATTACATTCATTGTGCCTCTCATAATCTTAATATTGCTGTATATTCATCATTTCAGATGTCAAAAATTCCTTGGAAAGCATTGAATCTATATATAACTTTTTCAATTTCCTCAAATGATAGACTAATCTATAAGAAGCCATAGCTGAAATCACACCAGAGGTAAAGCAGTCAAAATGTAAAAAATACTGCCAAACAGATTCAATTCATCTAGGATTGAATCTGTCTCAATTTATTGCAAACTTTAACATGGGATTGAAGCTTTAGAAAAAATTTTCAGTTGCAGGAGATAAAAATGGCAGCTAGAACTTTTTAACTAATAAACATTAAAAATTGCCAATTCTAAATTTTCTGCCAAATTCTCCTGCATATCATGTCATATGCTGAAGAGTTGCTAGTAGCTAAAACTGTGATACTTGCACAAAATTTCGTAAAGGAACTGAAAAACAAAGGAGTCAACTAGTAAAGTGTTCCACAATATATTTCAGGATTAAATAAAAAGCAACAACATTGACTCAATGTTGAACTTGATTCACTAGGATATTTAGTTGAATTGTAGGTTTGCATATTTTAATTTGTCCCCCTGATACAGTGTATAAATTCAGTTATGCAGGGTGAAAATCACATTTTCCATGGTATTTATGTGTGTCATAATATACTTTAAAAAATAAATATTGTCATGATCTATACTAATTTATTATTTTGTACACTCTCATTCCGTATGTGATGGGGTGACAACAGGCTATACAAAAAAGAGCAATAAGAAATGTGTAATTGTCTTTTTTATCTCTGTTGTTTTTGTCTTCATCATGTAGAATAGTTAAGATAAAGACTGCTAAAGCAAACAAGCACAACATACAGGCTATATACTATATATATACAGTACTTCCCTAACTCAAAGTTCCAAGGGTCAGGAAAAAACTTTGAGATACAGATGATTCAAGTTAGAGAACAATAGAGTGAAAAATGCTGATTCTGAATAGATTTGTAATTTTACCTGTCTTGCATTATATAAAGAAGTCTTTGATAGTTTTTTGTTTTAAACAATCTGTGTAATGCCTTTCAGCAAAATGTTCAATGTAGCTAATGGAATTGAACTGTTTTGCAGGTACTGTACATCTTGAGATAAAGCAAGAGGTCCTCTCACTTTGGACTTGAACATTGTCTACAAATGGGCACAGGACAGTAGATACAACCCCAACAGTCTGTGAAAATTTCATGGAAATCTGATAATTAGGATCACTCTGGATAGAATAAATATTAAAATTTGAATCAAGGAAGTTGGTTCAAATTTTAGGAAGTTGAAGTAGAAAATAACAAATCTGTGTCAGGGGACCATGAAAACATTTGAGTTGAAGAAATTCAAGTTGGAGAAATTAAATCCCTATGATATTTCATTGAGATTTACCAAATGCATCATTGTCTTTGAGCTAAAGAAATATTTGAGTTTCAGTTGTTTGAGTTAGAGAAGTTTTACTATGTATAGCTATCACTGATGCCATTGAGTAGTTATTTTTCTTGAGATAGGAAAATGGGACTAATAATGAAGTTTATAAAGCAGATGGAAACAATTTTTGGTAACCTTGAATGACCTTGAAAATAATCAGTTTTTGAGATACAGAACAAAATAAGACCTTTTTAAATTATAAGGGGCACTTTTGAGCCATTATACAGACAGTATGCAACAAAATAACTTTTTAATAGGCCAATTTTCTTAAGCTTATCTGTTTTCAACAGGGTCAGTTTCTTCTAAAAATCTGATTTCTCTTTTTCTTAAAAATTTTTAAGTTGGGAACTAAATTATTATTTATCATTTTTTATCTTTTGAAATCAGATAGTTGAACAAAGCAGGCTTTGAATAAATTGAATTGTTATTTTTTTTCAAAAGCATGAAGGAGGATTTTTTTATTATTTCCTCTGTTTTCATGAAATTGAGTTATTCAAATGCTGATGGCTTTAGGTGCAGGTATACAACACCTTATGTCGGTAATTGGTTCCAGGAGAGGCGACGTAAGTCGAATTTACTTGTGTAGTTACAACATAAGTCGAAACTATGGTGGAAAACGCCAATAATGAGCACTTAAAGACCGCTAAATAAGATGACAACACAGAAACACAGATGTTTTCATGTTTTGTTCTCTAGGATTTATGATGATTATATTAACATTCACTGTAATATTTTAATATGATTTTATGTGCTTTTAACACTTTTGTAGTGATATTACGACTTCAATATTTGTGACGGATGGATGTAAAGTCGAATAAAATGACTTAAACTTGATTTTTATCATTCCATATACTTTTTTGACAAACAACGTAACTCGAGGTATACCTGTATATGCCACCAAAATTATTCACAGGCTGCAAATCTTTATGCCAGCCTTCATGGGAAGGAAATAAGGAAATGGTTTACTTTCAGCATTCTTTTACTGAAAACATGAAAATCAGAGGTCATAAAAGTTTTTGTAAGATTAGTAGATGTGAATTAAAAAATGTATTAAATGCCTTTCCTAGAAAAATAAATACTGTGAATGCCAAGAGGGTAGACATTTTCAGTATCTAATTTAAATAAATTTTGAAATGTATTTTCATTATTATTGTTTTTTAGCTTGTAAGTACTAAATTGGCCTTTCTCTATTGCTAGACTTATTACACCACCACAGGACATCAGATTAGCCTTAGAAAGGTCCGAAATGCATTCATTTTTGAAATAATAAAGTGGTTTTATAAGGTTAATTTGATGTACTGTGATGGTGTAATAAGTCTAGCAATAGACAAAGGCAAATTTAGTGCTAACAAGCTAATATGAAGACTAGACAAAAAGCCTATCATAGTATTGTGTTTCTGTCATGTTTCCAGCAGCCATTTAACATTGCAAAATTGAAAGTGCAAACAATTTCAGTCCTGTTTAGTGGTTGGCTTCAGGCATTTTCACCATTTGCATTAGCAATCAAACTTTAACAAATTTGAAAAAATTCCAGAAAATTTATAATCAGTTTTGAATGGATTACTAAAGCTGGCTTCTGAATGGGGCTAAACTGTTTGCACTTTCAATTTTGCAATGTCAAGTGGCTGCTGGAAATGTATGAAAGTTATTGTTGAGTATTAATATAATAATTCCAGCTGTACATATAGTCTGTGTTAGTTCCTAGCATAGCAAGTGTTGGGAAAAAAGTAAAATCAGATCTTTAGAAGAAACTGGCTGGAAGAGGAACCTTAGAATCCACTAGGTTTAAGAAAATGTAATCTACTATATAGCTGAAAAACTGGGTTCTGTCACTGTATGCCAAAAACGGCCACTAGAGATGTCCTAGCTGCTATTTAAATTAACAATAAATTCAGTATATTATTATTTGATGCAGTTTTTTACATTTTTGGCTGCGTTTTAGTAGGGTATGCCATGAGAAATTCAGTATATTATTGTTTTTATTTGTAATAGGAATTTATTATTTATACCATGGAATGACACCACTGCTGCTAGAATGCTCACTAGGGGGCATCCTGAGCTACTAGAATAGAAGGATTAGAAGTACAAAATAATCTAATAATCTTAATATTTGTTGTTGTTTTTTGCCTGGGCAATGCCGGGCTCATCTGCTGGTCTATTATAAAAGCTGTTTATTTTATCATTTTACCATCCATATAAAGGCTCAAAAGCACCCCCTTATAATTTAAAAAAAACCACAGATTTTCAAGATCAGTAAAAATTGTTCCCCGTCTGCTTTATAAACTTGGTTGTTAGTTCCATTTTCCTATCTATAACTGTTTGAGGAAAAAACTACTGAACACCACCAATGAATCATATACATAACCTGTGTATATATAACATACACAACTTTTTATTCAAATGAAATAAGTGAATATATGCCTTGCTGGGTATGTGATGGCCGGCTGAGTGCTTTATGTGGAAGTCTACAGGACGAGGGTGCTGAATGTGTCCCCAGTCAGCACTGTAATAACTGACAATGGTTATGTCATCATGTTAAATATACTTGAAGAGGAGATCAGACTGAAGGTCCGGGTAGTGTAACTGGCAACGCATCTGCACGGTAAGCAGCAGTTGTGGGTTTAAGTCCCACTCTGGGTCAATTCTTTTCTTCCCGTTTTAGATAAAATTATTTAATTAAATAATTTTTATTAAATTTAATACAAGATGGCACCAAACGCCTCCCTCTAGAGTCAAATTCATTTGTAATTTATAATTATTATAGCTGTTATTTGGCCTGATCTCATACAGCAGTTGCAGTAGATTTGAAATGATTATTATAAGACTGCTATTGACAAACCACAATGTTTGGACCATTAGTTTTCTATCTGCAGATAGAAAGCTAATGGTTCCAAACAGTGACATCACACTAAAAAGATCTATTATTTATTCATCTATCAAAAATAGGTAGAGACCCATAGAATTTTATTGTTTTTTTACATAATTATTTGAAATTTGGAAAATTTCAAGTCACCTTTTTGTTTGTTTTTTTTACAATGTTATTTTAGCATGCACCTTACAATGAAAGATTTTTTTGTGTGTGAAGTAAGTAGTCATTATGTCTGGTTTATACAAGTTTTGTTCAAATTATTTAATGAAGTATTTTTTTTGAAAGAAATTATTAAAAATAATTTAAAAATTACTTACTTGAATAAAATAAATTTAAAAAAGAAATTGAATTTAATAATGATAATGATATTCAATTAAATACAATTCTGATTTTTTTTTTTTTTTTTTTAATTTTATTAAAGAAAACTGGACATTTAGAATTTCTGAAAAATGCAACACAAATGAATATTTTAATTCTTAAAAGATTAGGTAAATGAACTTTAACTTAACCAACAATGATCCAGAAACTACGTCGTAGAATAAAAGTTTTGTCATCGCCCTACATTGTAGTAGATTACCTTGAAATTATATTCAGATGATTCATTTTATATTTCTAAATAAATATGACCTTGACCTGTCAGATGTTTTTTGTATTATTATTAAAATAGATTACTTTTTTCTTTAAAAATGTTTTCTATTTATTAAATTATAAATATGTTAAACTTTCAAATGAGTTTGCTTGTTTCTAAATTTTTTTAGAAAATTATTTTAATAGAATTATAATAAACTTTTTTTCTATTATTGTGAAGATACATTTATCAATTACTATTTTTGTTATTAATGATTTATATAGATAATTATTTTAAGTTTAATTTATAAAGGATAAGTCTGTTGTGTATGATGTGACAATAATTATATAGAATAATATGATAATTTACACATTTATAAATTTGTTTTTATAAATTAAAATCAAGAGATCAGATTTAATATAATTGTCATTTATCATAAATTTTCTTAATTAGATAATTCTTGAAAATTCCAGAATCCCCTGTCTGCAGGTGTATAGGAATGCTACTGTAATTCAATGATAATAAACTTAGGGCAGCAATTCTCAACCTTCTTAGCTCCACAACCCCCAAATAGTAAATATAAATAGAATTAATTTTTTGCGACCCTCCCCCCCCACTCCACCCAAAGGAATAATAACAGTAAGCCTTACTATTATTAATTGAATTTTGACTGTAATTATAAATGTAAATTTTTTAAATATTATATAATCACATTGCACTAATTTTATACATTAAGAAAATACTGACGGTATAAAAAATGTAATACAACTATTCCTATTATTTTATGTCACTGCGTTTATAGCGATGGGTATGAACATGTATGTATTATGTATGGGTATTATGTATGACATGTACAGTACAGTACATACATGAGCAATTTACAAGTTCCAACATGCTCTTTGTAATTTTATTTTCTTCTATAATACTCGCTGTGAGAGCATGTTTGAACATGCATATGGATGCATTTGAACAAGTCGTGCTGTCACTAGTATAAAAGAGGCACTGGCGATTGCACCACTTCAGTTTTCGAATGCTAAGTGTGTGCTGGTGCTTTTATTTTAATGTGTGGTCAACCATAAAACTGAATTTTTTTTTTATTTCTAATGTGAAATGGATAAATTTGTGAAAAAATGAAGTGAGCCATTTACATCCAGTGAATTGGTTGGTAAAAAGACAAGGTTGTACAATGACAGTTATTTAAATTATGGTTTCACGTCATTGGATGGAAAGCCATAGTGTGTTGTTTGCTCTCAAGTTCTCTCTGATGAAAACATGAAGCCATCAAAATTAGTTTGACACTTGGAAACTAAACATCCAGCTCATAAAAACAAACTCTTGGAATTTTTCAAAAGAAAACTACCTACCTTGAGAAATCAAGAAACTTCTATTTGTAATTAAGCCATACTGATAAAAGTGTACTTGAAGCATTTTATCTCATAGCATTAAGAGTAGCTAAGATGTCCAAACCCCATACAATCGCCGAAAACCTCATATTGCCAGCTGCAATTGATATGGTCAGTGTTTTAATAGGTGTAGAAGAAGCAAAAAAATTGAAAACATTCCGTTTTCTAACAACACAATATCAAGGCGAATCGATGACATGGCTGCCGATGTTCACGATCAGATAATTCATCAAGTGAGTTCGAATGAAGTTTTTAGTATTCAATTTGATGAATCAACAAATGTAGCAAACATGTCTCAGTTCTTATGTTTTGTGAGGTATAAATGCGATAGGGACATATCAATCAAAGAAAATATGTTGTTAGGCAAAACAGTACCGGGTCATGCAACAGGACAATGTCTGTTTGATGTTTTTTATGAAGCTACGAGAAACTATACTAACATAGATTGGATTAATGAAAATATTAAGAGATCGTCTTATACCAAGGGCGAAATGAATGCACTACAGTGGAACCTTGCTTAACAAGCACCTTGCACAACGAGTATTTCGCATAATGAGCAAAACAAATTGTAAAAATTTGCCTCGCTTAACTAGCGATATTTCGCATAACGAGTGATGAGAAGAGGGGAAATCTCAAATTGTGTGCATGCGACATGCTCCATCAGTCTGTGTTTAGCACTCGTTCTGCTAGCATCGTAGTGTCGCTTGTGACCACATATTTTTCCAAACTTGTGTTCACGCATATTAATTATAAGCATCAACAACCATAGCCCGTTATATACCGTATTTTATGGACTATAAGACGCACTTTAATTTTTAAGCAATTTTTTAAAAAAGTGCCTATAAGACGCTACGGACTATAAGATGCACCTGAATTTTGGAGGCAATTTTTCGAAGAAAAAAGTGCGTCTTAAAGTCCGTAAAATACAGTAATAAACACGCCAAGCGATATGCCAAATTCTTGGGTCATTAAATTTAATGACCAATTCCAAATTAAATTTTAGAAATGTCTGAATTAAAAATTAACAATTTATAATTATTAAATTTAATACGATTTATAATTATTAAATTTAATACGAGATGGAAACATAACTTCCTACCTCTAGTCAAATTAATTAATTTCTAATATTTGATTATAGCCTTTACATAATCCAAGAATTTGGCATATCGTTTGGAGTGTTTATCAAACATATTACTTGTAATTTTTTTTTTGTTTCTGCAAATTGAATTCTCATTTGAGGATTGATTATTCCATGCTAGAAGAAAATATAATGATGATTCACGCTTGTTAACACTGTATATTGTACAATTTTTTTGAATAAACATTATACATAAAACATTTGAGCATTTTTTCGGCATGGAACGCATTATCGTATTTTACATTAATTTCTATGGAAAAAATTGTTTCGCTTAACAAGTGTTTCGCATTACGAGTAAGACTCTGGAACGAATTATGCTCGTTAAGTGAGGTTTCATTGTACTTCCTTCACAGACATGCTCTTGTCAGAAAAAATATGCCGGAAAAAATCAAATTCTTTGTTAAGCTGTAAAGTTGGTTAATTTTATTAAAAGCCAACCGTTACAGAACAGGCTGTTTGCTAAACTATGCAATGAAATGGGTGAAAATAAAAAATCTCGTCTTTTCCATACAGAAGTTAATAGTTATTGTGAGGGAAAGTGTTAACCCGGGTATTGGAATTGCGAGATGAATTAATAATAATTTTCTAGGATAAACAAATGCCATTTTCATTGTTTTTACAGAATAATGAGTGTTTGTAGTTATTGGCTTACTTAGCTGATGTATTTTCACATTTAAACGACTTGAATGTGAATTTACAAGGATATGATAAAAACATTTTATTAATGACAGACGAAGCTCATGTGTTCATTAAGAAGCTTGATATCTGGATTATTTGCCTTCAAAGCAAAAATTTGGATATGTTCCCACTCATTTCGGATTATATTGAGAAAAATTTGAATGAACAAGACACTATTATTCACCACAGTTTGGATTGCATGAAGATGCATTTGCATGAGCTAAAAACTCAGTTGACAGAGTATTTCCCGGCAGATAAAAATGATTTCTTGAAGAGATGGGTACTGAATCCGTTTAGTGAAGATGTTGTTGCCGCTGCCAAGTTACCAGTTGAGATTCACGACCAGCTCATCGAAATGTCTGCCAACAAAACGCTACAACTACAATTTACATCTGAAGATTTAAATACATTTTGGTTTGCTTGTTGACATGAATATGGAAATTTAGTCACAGAAGCATTGAAAATATTAATCTCTTTTTCTACGTCTTATCTGTGTGAAAAAAGTTTTTCGTCTATGGTTGCGCTAAAAACTAAATACAGGAATTGTCTTTTATCACTCGAAAACAATTTGCTTTTGTGTGTTTCTAACGTAGATCCATGTATGGAGAAAATTTTAAATGAAAAACAAATGCAACCATCACCTTAATTTATTTTCTTTACATGTGTACTTATTGTAAGTAAAATGTTTATAAGTTTATAATAAATGATTTTTTTTCATAAAATGATTTCATTATTGTTTTGCGACCCCCAGGTTGAGAAACGCTGACTTAGGGTTTAATTATATTTAATTTAGTTGATTATATACATAAATATAGATTCATTTTGGGCTGACTTACATTTTACAGTCCCTATCAGTAATTTGCAAGTTGGCATGAAATTCGTGTACAGTCAAACCTCAGTTTTCAAACTTAATTCATTCCTAAAACTGATTTGTTCTGAAATCAAAACAAATGTTCCCATAGGAAACAATATAAAATGGATTAACTGTTTCTGACCCCAAAACAGTCTTTTTTTTATACTTTTTTAGCTATATTTCATGCATAAAAATGCCTACAAATGCAATATTATCTACATCAATTCTATATATTTATAAAAAGCAAAATGTTCCATCACTACCAACTGAAACTATCACTTTACAAAGAAGTGTTATAAATAGATTCAACTAGATACATCCAATACACCTTATTGCTGAGAACATATATTTATTCTTATAACAAACGTTTTCGGCCCAATTTATGGGCCATCTTCAGGTTACAGTCGTTCGACTCTAATACAAAATCGAACTCATTCAAAATTAAATCAAATTAGAACATACGTTATAAATTAAACTAATAGAACAAGTATAATCCAATAAATTAAATCAAAATAAACCAAACATGAAAATGAAAATAAAATACGGTACTGGCCGTAAACATTAAGGAACAATTCCTTATACATTAATCCAGATATCTATTGAGTCACGGTAGACGCATTATTATGTGTGTTACTTCTTACTATGTATTTCCAGGATGACGGTAACCCCGTCACATCCTTATAATTTAAACATCTGTCAGCCAAACTTGCTCTGTAAATTTCGCATTTCTCAGTTTTGGATGAGAGCGTTGGCGAGCATACTTTTGCAAGAATTTTGGCATCCTCCCATTTAACAACCGAACCATCCGCTTGGGCCATCTTTGATAATGCTGTTGCACACTTGTTTTTAGCGACATCGTACCGGTGTTCCTTTATCCTCACTCCAAGGTTTCTATTAGTGACTCCTACGTAGTCCTTATCTATTCCCAACTGGTCATTTTTGTAGGGAATTGCATATACTCCTGCCTGTTCTCTATCATCAATTCTTTCCTTGTCATTTCTAATCAACCTATAGACTGTGGGGGCCCTTTTGCATATTATACTGGCGTTTTTGTGTCTCGCTATTTGCTTCATAATCGGGAAGAAACATTTATTATACGTAAACTTTGTGAAGTTACCCCCCAGTCTCCGGTTTTTTCTTAGAGCTGCTCCTAGGCTTTACGTACGCCGTTATTAAACGCTCTATAGAATTTGTTCCAAAGCCTAACTCTTTTGCAACCTTTTTGATTCTACCCAGCTCATCCATCGTGTCCATTATATTTGAGCAATACAAAAACGCTCTTCTGATTAGGGCCCTGAATGCGGACAATTTATAAACCGTTGGGTCATTAGAATTTGCCGGAATATACATCGGATCCTGCGTGGGCTTTATGTACACTTTCGTGCTTAAAGCTCCATTTTTAAATTCAGTGCCAACGTCCAAGAAGTGTAGCTCCTTGTTACTAATTTGCTCAAGGTTAAGTTTTAAGCCATGTTGGTTAGAGTTCACTTGGTCTAAGAATCGTTGTATCATTGCGTCATTCTTCCAAATAATTAGAACATTGTCTACATATCTTTTGTACATGATTATGTATTCATTATAGTTGAAAAGCGTCATGCGTTCCATCTTTCGCACCACCAACTCACAGAGCAGGCCAGACATCGGGCTGCCCATTGGGACTCCTCTTAACTGCTTATAAACTTTACCTCGGAAACTGAAAAATGACTGAAAACATATCAGATCCACCATTATCTCTAACTCTTTTCTGTGTTCGTATGCTTTTGGGTGCAACCCACATAACAGGTTCACTAACTCCTCAAAGCATGAGGTAAGATTTATTGATGGAAACATACTCTCGAAATCCATAACCGTCCCAATCTCCTTGTCCATTAACGATATAGCATGCAGATTATTAACCAAGCTAAACGCGTCCTTTGTGACGAATTATTGGAAATTCTTAGGAGGCTACTGTGCAACGACAGGGATGCTACCTCCGTACTAGAGAGGTCTGGAGTTTACTCCATCCCATTGGAAAATACTGCATCCGGTATTCGCACCCACTACGTTGGCGCAACAACCAGAATGTTGGCCTGTCGTATTTCCGAACACCAACTTTCCATCAGGGCAGGCAAAGCAGACACCGAATTAGCAAGAATGGTGTTACAGCACCCATACACCCCGCTATGGGACCAGGTGATGATGCTCAGGCATTGTAATAACAGGAGCGTCGTGTTTATTTGGGAGGCCTTTCTTACCGCTGCACTAAATCCGTGCAACACGCCCACGCTTGATTTGCCTGTTATGAGGGTTAACTTATATAACAGATTAAAACAACACCTCTAACTCCACATTTCAGTAATTTATAGCGCATGCGCTACGTCACCACGCGCGCACATTTAAATTTCTTCTCGCTCTGTTCCATCGGTGAGTGTGTTCCAAAGTTCTAAAGCGGTTTTTGCATTTCGAAAATTTTTTAATTCGAAAGAGGATTTTATCCATTTTTATCCACCTGAGGAAGATGAAAATAGTTTCGTCGAAAGCGCTAGTGATTATAGCGATATTCGTTAACACTTAACGCCTGGATGTGAATTTTCTCGTTTCTTGCTTCTATACAAGACTTTATTTTCCTAGTGTTGAATGCAGGTTCTCATCACCACTTAGAGATTTAACGTTTGCTACTGCTCAACTACTTACTGAGCATGTATAACTGGGCAGAAACTGCCTCTTGCTTTTGCTCTACAGAAAACCTAGACAACGTTGACCATATGATCTATCATTGTCCAATTTATGATCAAGATAGACTTATTCTGAAATTAGAAATATTTACACTTGGTTTCAGGTGGCCATATCCACTCGATAAGCTTGTTCAGAAGCCACTCTTTGATCCCTTTTACAATTATGTTTAAAAAATATGGAAG
Organism: Centruroides vittatus; assembly: GCF_030686945.1. NCBI lineage: Eukaryota > Metazoa > Arthropoda > Arachnida > Scorpiones > Buthidae > Centruroides > Centruroides vittatus. The sequence goes on from NW_027121927.1 coordinate 2,807,674, forward strand.
ATAAGACTATTTATAATTTCTAATTTCTAGTTTTACATTTTAGTTTTCACTAAAAACAGAATACTAATTTTATGTTTACTTTGTATCATGTATTTTGGTTTATGTATTCTTAGTGTTATACACCCATAGGAGTGGTGCACTTATTCAAATAAAAAAAAAGAGAGAGAGAGAAATAACTACATGGCCTTTTTCCCATGATAAAAAATGTGTAGAGAGTGTGTCTGCTAGCATTATTATTCCATCACGTCACACCAGATGGCATTAGTACAACGAACGTTCTTAATAGAAACTGCCAAATTCAAAATTCCATCACTCAACGAGATCAAAAAATAAGAATATTACGTAAGACAGGATCTATTACCCCCCTACCCATGAGTAAGAAATCATAAAAAATCCTTGACCCCCACTGACCCCAAAATACCTTACGTAATTTATGGACGGCCCCTTACCTGGACCCTCTACAGCTTCAGATAACCAAATAAACAAATGATAATATGTATATATGCATGTCTTTTTATGAATAAATTTGAAGTTTGTTGCATAATTTTTATAATTTTGTAATTTTACAATGATCCTATATTCCAGCACAAGCTCTCGCTTATTGACCAGTTTGCTTAACGACATAGTCGTTGGAACAGAACTCTGTCGTAAAGTGAGGAGTACCTGTATAACAAGACTATACTGTAGTTTTATTTAGAAAGTGAACAGACCTAAGAGAATATGATTTCTAACTTACAAAAGAGCAATGCAAAAAAATTTTTTTTAATTTTCTCATTTTAATTTACTTGAGTTTGTTTTGATGTTCATTCAGTGCCCATTTCTATATTTAGATTCCTGAAAAATATTTGTTATAGATATGATTCCTTCCACACAACATAATTATGATCTTTTATTATGTAGCATAGTATATTATAAAACATTTTGAAATAGTGAAAAATAGAAGTTACTAAATAGGCTAATTAGGATTGATTAATTTATGTATACACAGTGGTGATATTCAGCGGGTTCACACAGGTTCGCCCAAACCCGTTGTTAAAATTTTCAGTTTTCCGAACCTTGTTAAACACACAGAACATTTCTCAGTGGTTTTGTTTTTTTTTTTAAATATATTAAAATATACGTATTATACTCTGTAATGCTACTAAACTAGAGCCTTATACCCCGTTCGCACCAAGCATGTCAATCTAGATTGTGAGCAAGGTCAGGGACTATGTCTTGGTGCGATCTCCCTCGACCGTTTCAATCTTGACTGAAATGAGGTTTAATCGTGATCGATTCAAGAGAGTTCTTGAAACTAGATCCAATCATAAGGAGATCCCACAATCTCACGCGCGCGAGATAATACAAGATGGCTGTGGAACATGTGTCAGGCTATGGACAGTGAAATAAAAAGGATATTGTATTTTGAGAGATGATGACATCTGTCTATTATCAGCAGTGCCATTCGGGGTGAAAAATTTCTCTGCCTAAAAGAAGAAAAAAAAAAGGTCGACAGCACTAATATACTATTGTTACCTGGTCTTGGCCCAGGGCTCGTTATGTTCCAAATACGCCACTGATTATTAGATATAACGCAAGAAAAGGTATTGTATTTATTTCTAGCCAAAACTTCCATTTTGTTTGTCGGTGATTTTCAGGGAAAAATTTTCTGCTAGCGAATCCTTTGTTAACTATTTCGAATATCACCACTGTATATACAGGAATTGAATTACAGACTTGTTGCACTTTTAGTCAATGCTAAATATTCTACTCGATTGGATTTTATCAAATGGAAATCACTCTCTTCAAGTAGACTGTTCACCTTTTTAAAGAAGATAAAAGGATTGATCTCTAAACTCTTGGATATGAACATTAAATTAATTTGAACAAACTATATACAGGGTGGCCCATAAATCTGTAAATATGAAATTTATGAAGTTTAAAACTTCATAAAAGTTGAAAGATTTGGTATTTTTGAATGTGGTTTGCATAAGTTGTTCTTGCAAAGGGGGATTTTTTTGGGTAGAGAAAATGGAAATAGTTCAAATTTTTGTTGATAGAGGGTGCTGAACACAAGAAAATCACTGGAATTGTGCAAATCTGAGTCTTATAAAATGCAGGGTGTACGATTAACAGCTCATTTCTGAATTTTTCTGTTACTGGCGCTGACATACGGTTTTCATTATGATGTTGACGTTGGTGGATAAAGCACTATTGGTGAAGTTGTTTTATCTCAGCCACGAATCGCGGGCTGAAACTTTATGAACTTTAGGACACAGAAGAGAATGAAAAAGGTTCAGGTCCAATCATTCCTGCCGGATTGGTTTCCATTTGCAAAGCCACATTGGAGGTACGGACCTCTAATAAACGTGGTGCACCATTGCATGGGCGATTACACAAACTTCCCCTTTCTTCGAAACGACGTACTAGGAAACCAATCCAGCGGGAGTGATTTGATCTGAACCTTTCTTCATTCTCTTCTGTGTCCTAAACCTTTGTAAAGTTTCAGCAGGCAATTCGTGGCTGAGATAAAACAACTTCAACATCAGCGCCAGTAACAGGAAAATTCAGAAATGGGCTGATAATTGTACGCCCTGCATTTTATAAGATTCAGATTTGCACAATTCCAAAGTTTTTTTTTTTTTTTTTGCATTCAGTACCCTCTATTGACAAAAATTTGAACTATTTCCATTTTCTCTACCCAAAAAAATCCCCCTTTGCAAGAATAACTTTTATGCAAACCACATTCAAATATACCAAATCTTTCAACTTTTACAAATTTTTAAATTACAAATTTATGGGACACCTTTATATATATATAGTTTTTGTTTTCTCTTAAAATCAAGCAATCAAGCACAATATAATTCAACTTTTAAAATCTAGCCTTTCATATAAAGAAAAATAAGATTGATGATAATTAACCAAAATAAATTTATAAAGCTGTCCTCAAATTTTTTTTTAGTCAAGGTATCTGATGATTGATGCATTTGAAATTAAAGTCAGGATGCATCAGAAACATTAATGCATAAATTACAATAATAATAAATGATGCTTTTAATTTAGATAGATAGATAGCATAATAATATGATTTAATAACTTGGAGGGCTTATCACACCAAGGCCTTGGGGTGATAACCCCTCCAAATTGTTAAATCCTATTATTAGACTATCTAACTATCTAAATCATAAATTACAGATTTTTAGATCTAATAATAATAATTAATTCATTACTATTATTTCTTTTTTTTAATCAATTAAAGAATTGAAGATATGATAAATGATTCATTTGCTTTAGTGATCTGTTATACTAACTGACATGACAATCAAATTAATTTTCAAATTAATTTGATTGTCATGTCAGTTATTCAATCAAATTATTTAAATAAATAGAAAAAGTATATTTATGACTTAGGAAAAATCTACTAATTAAATATGATGTGACCAGTTTTGTTCTAATGATTTTTTATTTTTTTTTCTGATTTATTCATTCTATAAAAATCTTTGTTCTTCAGTTAAGCTAAATTTATAATTTTTTTTTTTTTTTAAGTTAACTTTAATATTTTAGTTTGAATTTCCAAAATTATATATTATTTTAACCTATATTAATCATTTATAAGGCAATAACAAGTATTTTCATTATTCTTGAAAATTAAGTTTATAGATAATGAAATATCCCTATTTTTCTTGTTCTAGAAATGGATGAAAATATTCCTCAAAAGAATAAAAACAAACAATCCAAAAGTGATATCAAAGAGAATGAAACATGTTCTCATACTGATGAAGTTAATGAGAATAACAATAAACAAGTTAATTATAAAACAAAAGCAGAAAATGATTTCGTTTTAGAAGAGGAACAAGAAAGTAGAAGGAAAGTTCAACATATTACAATTCCCAGTTCTCCTTTAGGTGGAATTTTATTTCCAGGAGTGCCAGGTATAGTTTATTTATTATATTTTGTATAATAGTAATAATAATCATTGTCGCCACCTGGTTGTGGTGGGAGAGCCCAGTAATTTTACTGACCCATGGAACAAGGCTGGAGCACAAGCTCCTAATAGGGACATCCATGCCAGTAAGATCTATGAGTTGAAATGAAGCTAAAAGTGATTACACTCAAGAGATTTACCATCAGTATCACACTTAGTGTTTCTGTGGCAATGTATCCACAGACTACAAAGGTTGGAAAACCATACCAATGGTTGAAATGGACAATGGAAATGAACAAGTTTATCATCTGTACTTATTACATCATCACAAGACTTGAAACAAACATGACAGCATACAGACGACAGCTACATCATAAATTCACACAATATCCTCACTTCACTGTCACCAAAGAGTTGTTGATCAAAAAAGAACAATTATACACAACAACCTTATTTCCCAAACAACAATTGAACTTATCAAACAACAGGTTGCTGATCAAATACATCAACATACAGAAACATTTAATGAAGATCACATAACCTGCAAGGATAATCCAGCAAAAAGCACTGATAATAGCTCACATACAACAATTACCACTAATGATACTACAGACACTTCCTCATACACCACTGATAACATAAACATAGATTTTGTTAATATGCTCTCACTTTTATTTCAGGAAACACTCACCAAATATACAGATACAGATCCCACACAATGACCATGCATACCAAAAATCAATACATCTAAGGTAGCAGGAAAAACACTAAATTATGTAAACATTCTCTTACTATATTCATTTAATTTCTATACTCAGATATTCATGCATTAGTTAATGCTGGAGCAGTCACAGTAGTGACACACCATGGACTGAATATACAATTGCAGACAAATACATACAAAATATAATTCTATCACAAGCCTGCATGGCAAAGAAGAATAGAAACAAATAAATGAGATTAGACAGCAATTAGGCAGGCTGACACAATACACTAAAAAAACATAACACTCAAATTAAAGAAACAACTCAAAAACATTTTTAGGAAAGTCAAAACATACACAAAACAGGAACATCACAACACATACATTACAGAATACATTGATACACTAAAACAAAAACTTGCAGCCAAAGCATGTAGACTCAAATGATACAAAACTTGTTCACTACAAAAACAACAAAATAAATTATTTGCAAACAATGAAAAACTCTTTTATAGACAAATTAGTACAAAAACAATCACTGATACACAGCACACCAACAGAAGAAGAACTCACAACTTATTGGTCCTCTCTTTGGTCCAGTGCTGTTACACACAATGCTGATGCAAGCTGGATCAAGGAGAACAAAAACTTGCACATGCACCAACATACCAACTATGCCCTGTGCTGAAATAAATGTACACTGCCAATCAACAGTACATATATTTGTACCATTGATTGGCACTCAGCACAACAATTGTTTTTACTTTCAGTACTTCTCAGAGTACGATTTGTAACACACTATGAAGGCTGAATCTAACCTTGACTATAATAATTGCAAAAATCTGTGCATGAGGTCAATATTGTCACTCTGACTTCTGATGTTAATTAGTTTATCATATTATTTTTACTGGTTTTTCAGGTCTGGAACCAGTCTTCTATTTTTCCATGTAAACAACATAGATGTTTTGAGAACATTTCTACTCCGCCTTGGACGGTCCTAGGCCCGGCTGCGAAAGGAGGAAGGTGGTCATTTTGGCGAGATGACCAGAACCAGGAAACTGGGGAAATTAGCCAAGAAACCGCATGAATTTTGAACGAATCCCGATTGCAGCTAATGCTACCGCATCCGGGGCAGCCAATGCACCAGCACTATCGTCCCAGGATGCTGGTGAGAAATTGGATATGGGCCACAGACAGAGACGGAGGCCATATATCACCCCAAAAATTGGACTGAACATTGCTGCATGGAACGTCAGAACAGGACATCATGTTGGCCAAAAGGAAATCATTGCAAGTGAACTTGCTAAATGCAATATTTCGATTGCAGCCCTATCAGAACTAAGACTCACTGGATCTGGAACAGTGATCATACAACCACCGAATAGTGATAAGACAATGACGCTTTACTATTCTGGAGGTGACAACCGGGAGGCGGGCGTTGGGTTCATGGTGGATGGCCGGGCTGGGCGTAGTGTTATCGCCTTCCAGCCAATATCGGACCGCTTGGCAGTTCTCACGGTACACGGTACTATCAAGGCCCACATCGTGAGCGCCTATGCACCAACTGAAACTAGTCATGACATAGCCAAGGATGATTTCTACAACCAACTGCAGTATACGGTGGACATGATCCCACAGACTGAGCTGATTATCCTGACCGGCGACTTCAATGCCCATACTGGTATGGACAGAAGCGGATGGGAGACAACAGTGGGCAAATTTGGATATGGCGAAATCAATGATAACGGACAGCGTCTCTTATCCTTTGCTGCCTCCAACAGTTTGATCATAGGGAACACCTGGTTTCAGCATCCACTAAAACACCAGCTCACATGGAGAAATCCATCTGGTGAGGATTCTGCTGTACTGGATTACTTCCTAATCAACCACCGATTCCGCTCAACGCTGAAGGACGTTCGATCTATGAGAGGACCCGATTGTGGCTCGGACCACTACCTGGTTCGTGCCAAAATCCAGCTTAAACTACAACGTGCTAAGCGGACCTCGCCACCATCACCTCAGCCAGACTGGAAACAACTCATGGTCACAACACGCAGACAAGAATTTCAGATCGCCTTGTCAAACCGCTTCTCCATATTGGACACATCTGATGACATAAATGAGGAGGAGAGACGGATTTCAGAGGTGATACTGGATTGTGCCAAGCCCCTATGCCCACCAGTCCGCCGGCGAACACAGCCTTGGATATCTGACGACTGCCTCGATTTGGTGGCCAAACGAAAACAAGCGAAGTTGACCAACTATAGACAATATCGCCAGCTTAATCATGAGGTTCGACGGAAAATGAAGATCGATCGAGAGCAGTACTGGAACAAAGTGGCCGCTGACCTGGAAGCAGCAGCGTCCAAACATGAGTACCGTACCCTCTACAGCACTCTCAGAAAGCTGAGCGGAAAATCCAAAGTAACAAATGATACCATAAAGAAAGCAGATGGAACATTCGTAAAATCGTCGACAGAACGACTGCAGCGTTGGAAGGAGTTCTTTAATGATCTGTACAATCATGACGCTCCTCAGGGAATGTTAGCAGACCCACCGCCGATTGATCAGCCCACAACACCTATGTCAGATGCAGAGCCTACAATTACAGAAGTGAAGGCAGCCATTGGATCGCTGAAGATTGGCAAAGCTGCTGGACTAGATCTGATCACTACAGAAGCGATCAAGGCTGGTGGTGACATCCTGCACCATCGTCTTTATCTACTTATTAAAGCAATATGGCACACAGAACAAATACCAGCCATCTGGAAGAAAGCTATCATCGTGCCAATCCATAAGAAAGGTGATAGCCGGGACTGCAGTAATTATCGCGGTATCAGTCTCGTTTCCATCGTTGGAAAAGTATTTATGAAGATAATCCAATCAAGGCTACAAAAACACCGTGAAGAAACCAGCCGAGAAGAACAGGCAGGGTTTCGTCCTGGTCGTGGTTGCTGCGATCAAATCTTTGCCCTGCGTCAGCTTATTGAGGAAAGGACCAGATGCGGCAAACGGACTATTGTCCTGTTCATCGATTTTAAATCTGCATTCGACTGTGTGCACAGGCCAGCGCTATGGAGAGCACTTGAGAATGAGCATGTCCCACAAAAAGTTATCACACTACTTAAGGAAGCCTACAAAGATTCCACCAGTCAGCTGCGAATCCGGGGGGAACTGTCTGAGGAGTTTACCATCCAGACAGGGGTTCGCCAGGGAGACGTAATCTCTCCACTATTGTTTAATATTGTGGTGGATTCAATTATGAGGAAGACATTTGATGGGAAACGTGGGGTCCAGTTTGGGGATGGCCACTTTCTAACTGATCTAATGTTTGCCGACGACAGTGCCGTCTTCGCTGACAACGATGCAGTGGCCACAGACACGCTTTATGATATAGCTACTACCGCTCAGTCATATGGCCTTAAAATAAATGTGGACAAAACCAAAGTGCTTACAACGGATGGATCGCGGGCAACTGTTTACCTTTATGGAGTCCAAATCGAGCAGGTACAAGAGTTCAAATACCTTGGGTCACTGATCCAGGAGAAGAAAGTGGCATCGTCAAAAGAAACTCATGCCCGTATTGGACAGGCAGCCCATGCATTTGCCTCACTTAAATGGTGTGTATGGAAAAAGAATAACATCTCTTTGATGACCAAGATCCGCCTGTTCCGTACACTAGTCATACCGATCCTTCTCTATGGGTCAGAAACTTGGACCCTGCTTAAGACAGACTTGGACAAACTTGAGACCTTTCAACTGAAATGCTTGAGACAGATTCTTGGTATCTCCCTTTGGGATCGTATCACCAACAATGCCGTACGGGCCAGATGCCAACAACAGCCATCTGTTAAGACACAAATTCAACAGCGACGGCTGAGATGGTTCGGCCATGTGTGCCGAATGGATATTAACCGAATTCCCCACCAATTGCTCTTCCGTCAGCGACCTACTCTGTGGAAAATCCAACACTCCGCACCTAAGAAAACGTGGACCAAACACGTTGAGGAGGACCTCAAGAACCAACGGCTTGATTTGAACCAGGCAAAAGCGGCGGCCATGGATCGGGGGCATTGGAGGGGCATTGTGGAGAAAGCTCGACTTCCTGCGGCACCCACAGCAGCATACTGGTTGCGCGGACACCCGCAACCAAATGCCAGCTAGGGATAAAAGAAGAAGAAGATTTTTACTGGTTTTTCAGGTCTGGAACCAGTCTTCTATTTTTCCATGTAAACAACATAGATGTTTTGAGAACATTTCTACAGTGTAAAAACAGAATTGGGTGTAATTTATTTACTACTTTATATACATATATTTGGATATATTTTTTTAATAATAATTATTTAACAGTTTACTTTTTTAACAATTAATTGACATATATATCTTCAGAATTTTTTAAATATAAAGTATTATATTTTAATAAATATTTAGAAATTTTAAACCATTATATTTTATAGCATCGCCTCCAAGATTTGTTTCTGTAGAACAAATAATGAAAGCTGCTAATGGTGTTTCAAATATGGTCTTGGCTCATGAAATAGCTGTAAATAAAGATTTTGTTTTAGAAAAAATAACACCAAATGAAGATAGGTTGGTAAACTTTAAATTTTGCTAAATTCATTTTAAACTTAAATAAAATTTTATTCTAATTGTTTATTTAATTACCAATAGTATCATTAAATAAAATTAAAGTAATTTATTATTTATATACAATAATATCTTAAAAGTTCTGTTTTTATTTTATTATTTATTAAGTTAAAGGAAATATTAAAGATATGAGGAAGTGTTAAACCTAATAATTTTATAAATTAATACATTTACATTAATCATCAAAATATGATTGAAAGTAATTTTTTAAATATTTTATATTGTATAAAAATATATAAATTTTATATTAATTTTAATTGCTCATTTTTTTATTTGTACTTAAAATTTAGTACAAATAATGTTATAAAATATATTAAATGCTTCAAAAACATTTAATATATTTTATAATTTATGAAATTATAAATATAATGAAAAGATTTGACTAATTTCACTAAGCATTTGTGACATGTGTGAGAACCGAGAGGGTTAAGCAGCGAGCCTGACCCTACTTATCGGCTTCCTTGTCAGTATGGTCATAGGAGGGCGATTAGAGTAGTGGGGAGGGTTGGTGAGGTCGGGATAAGGTGTCGGCTGTACTTAAAGATAACAACAGTAAATTAAAAACAACACATTTAATACACACATAAATACAGTTCTAATTACAATTAATTTTAGAGTACAAATATAGGATATCAAATTAACAGGTAAATACTTGTATTGGCCGGCAATTCCAATTAGCATGTGACCATTCGTACATTAATGTTTGATGACAATACTAGTCTAACTTAAAACTAGGCGAGAGAGAGTTTCATAATCTATGTATAGTATACCTCATAAACCAATGTATAGGATGTTAGCAAAACTGTCCAGGATCGGCAATCAGGAGGGGTGGCATGTAGAGCTCTGTCTTCAGGCTGGAGGTGACTGCTATGGCTTATGGCAGGACAAATCCTATGTCTGCTGTGACTCTGCTGTCAATGTCCACTGGAGTCCACCCGGAGGTAATAGCTGTAGTGTATTGCAGCTAGGGTATTGGTTGATGTTCACTGTTGATGTCTGCGTGGAGTCCTGTGTTCAACCCCTTTTTATACCTGTTTTCGGGGGACAACTCTTTCCTAGTTCGATCTGTGTCTAGAGTTTGTTTACATTAATTGTCAAAGATCGAATGTTTTGACAAATTTATGACCTCTTTCTATCCAGTAATGTTACTCATTCTACCTCATAAAATTGATAACAGTTGTCAAACAACCTTAATAGTTGGAGGTGACTAAGGTCAAGATTTGTCTTGCAACCTTAGTAATAATTGTTGATATTCAAATTGTTTTATATATCAAGAATAAGGGAAAGAGGATGTATATGTGGGTTTTGGGTTTTTTCCGCTTCGTAATCCCTTTCCTGGGGGGGTTAGAATTGGATTGGAATGTTATTTTAATTAATTTACTGGCCCCCTCCTCTTCAGATTCTCACACATGGCATGGACATTGCAGTGTGTATGTCTGTACTGTTTGAAAATTGTTTAATTAAAAGAGTTATAAAATTAAGAAGCAATTATAGTTTGCAGGGCCAAGTAAAGAACATTGTACATAAAGCATTTTGGGATGTTTTGGAAAGTCAGTTATTGGAAGTTCCTCCCAATTATTCACAAGCTATGGTACTATTAAAAGATGTTAAGGAAGTAAGTATTACAATTGGGAAAGATAAATAAATCATTTTAAAATTTGTAAAGAAAATAAACTAATTATTACTTATTTACTAATAAACTTTTTGTCAAATATGCATATTAATGTTTTTAAACATGTTTTAATAAGAATATTTATTGTTAAATTCAATATTAAGTTGTTATTCAAACAATGATAGCATATACAGGGTGGGCCAACGAAAACGAAACGGCAGAGTGTTTGTGTTCGTCCAAGCAAATCGCTCGGACAGGTCGATTTTATTCTCGAGGGGACATCTTTTGCAATAAAGTTTTTGCGATTCTGAATACAACAGACAACAAAAAATTTTAAAAACTCATTTATTTTGTATATTAACTAAACAAACATTTATTTCGAAAAAAATGTTTGTTTAGTTAATATTCAGATTCGCAAAACATTTATTTCGAAAACATTTATTTATTTATTTATAAAACAAACATTTATTTCGAAAAAAATGTTTGTTTAGTTAATATTCAGATTCGCAAAAACTTTATTGCATAAGATGTCCTCTCGAGAATAAAATCGACCTGTCCGAGCGATTTGCTTGGACGAACACGAACACTCTGCCGTTTCGTTTTCGTTGGCCCACTCTGTATTTAATACAATATTTTAAAAATTTTTGGAAAACTAATGATATAAATGAAATTGTATATCATAGAATTATATAATTTTGTAATAAACTACAGTGAATCCTATGGTTAGTCTGGTAAATTTTATAAACACAATATCTGAAAAATTGGAGAAACAGGTAACAAAAAGAAACTACCTTTCTTAATTCTAACAGACCAGTTTAATGAAAAAAATGTTTATGATTTAGATTGTTATATCTTCATCAATTGCTACAAGAATAGAATGAGAATTGGAAAACAATTACAAAATTTAAGATTTGACTAAAGAGAACATGTATTGTTTAGTGTGTGCTCATGCAAAGCTATATTCAATGTTAAATTCATATTTGGGTTACCAGAAAATAGAATAAAATAAAATAACGAAACTATAAACATTATATAAAATTTAAAAAGCAAAATTATGATGTGTTCTAGACATCATGTTTTAGTTCATATAGCAACATCATTGATGTGACATTGTACAAGAAATTGAACCATGCTGCATCAATGATCTCATCTCGATGTCTGTTTATTGCATTTGTTTACCACACAGTTGCCCATCTGTATTCCATTGATTAAAAAGATTATATTTTGAAAAAGCTATAAACAACTGTCATTGTAAATACACACTCTTCTACCTTTAGAGGATGACCTATTATTACATGATCCTGAACTCTTGTTGGATATCAATAGATGCGTCATTATTCTAGAAGGAAATACCACTGATTCTTTAAAGAACAAGTATGTCAAAAAACTGCAGTAAAATGGATTTTCCATGCAAAGAACGTAAAGAAAAATATAAATCCCATTCCTCATCTAATTACCTGAGACAGCATAATTACACAGCAATACAACTGCAACACCTTGATAATGATTAAGATGTTGTAGTTTGGTTTGAAATATGCACTATCATGTAATATGCAACGAAATAGGCATCTGGAAGATTTCATACTGGACCTCGAGCATTATTTATAGGTTGAATGACACTCATAGGGACTTTTGCAGATGGAAAGCTGCCCTCCAGATGCAGGCTATGAAAACCAAATGTAATGCACAAGAATTTTGGAATCTTCTTCATAGCAGTAGGTCATAGTTAAAATAAACAATGTAGTCCTCCTGAAAGCTGACAAAACCAAATCAGTCATTCTGTTAAAATGTGTCACATATGTGGACAGATTGAATGAATATACAGTATTACTGACACTGAATGCTTTAAAGCCAACATTACTTTTTTTTCATTACAACATCGTGTCAAAATTCTACCACAACTCCTTTGGGATATTTGTTACAAATGCAACAGTTAGTTGTTCCTTCATCTAAGATATGATGACTATTTGCCTTTGCCAAGACCCATAAATCTGGCAAACAGCTAAGGTCTGTCATTGAAAAATGTTTTTTGTCCACCTTGTTAGAAAAACAGCTTATCAAGTTCATTAACTCTAAATCAATACAACATTAATCCACCACAAACAGTCCAGGCAGAACAGTTACAAACTCTGATTTTATTTGACGATAAATGCATGACAGTGATGGACTTCCAGACACTATTTCCTTCTATCAAATTTCTGAGTTGTTTTTGTGAGCTTAGGGATTTCCCACTAAACAATATTATTTCATCACAAACATCATTTTCATATATTGGGGCTTCCATATTTGGTATTTTATTCCTCCTCCTCTACAGATGATAACAATATCTTTATACAAAACAAAGGAGTACCCATGGTCATTTCAACTTCCAATTTTTTATGTAAATGATAAACTAAATTCTTTCTAACTAAAAGATGACAGTTTTTATTTATAGTTAATTTCTTATTTATAACAATTATTTTGTGAGCATTAATTTTTATTGTAGTTGTTTACAAATGTGATATGTAATGTATTTTTATTGTATTGTATTATTAAGGAAATTGTTTAAGAAATACTTAGTAACAAAAATATTGTTCATCATAAGTCTAATGAAATTTAATAATTGATCAATTATATATTTATAACAAACTTGTAATTACCAGATAAATTTTAAATAAAAATCTTTTGCTATAGCCATAATTTCAAACCTTTTTTTCTTTTCAGGGTCTGTTATCACTGTTACTTCCTCATCATACAAGAATTAAGACACAGATTTGTGAAGTTTTGGACATTGATTTGATTCAACAACAAGCTGAGCATGATGCTCTTGATTTCCAACATTATGCACAATATGTTTTATCCGTAATGTCTAGTTTGTGTGCTCCCGTAAGAGATGCAAGAATTAAAGAACTGATGACAGTCATTGAAATTTTGCCACTTTTCAAGTAACTATATATTTAAAAATTATAACAATATATAATGTTTATAAAAAAATATAAATTTTAGATATTGTAATTTGATTTGTTTAGCTCTTATATAAAATAATAAATCTAAAAAAGTCAAACATGAAAATATTTAGATGAATGAAAAATTTTTCAGGTTTTGATTCAGAAATAATTTTCATATTTTGTTATAGAGCATTTATTAAAAAATGCTTTATTACAAAATATGATAATCTATGAACTTATTTCAACTTTGGAATAGTAAATATTTTTTATTAAAAAATTTAAACACAAAATTAACAACAAAAATTTGCTCAATTTATTTTAAAAATATCAATAAACATTAATGATTTTATTTACAATATTTTACTTTGATAAGAAGATACAATAGTTTTTAGTCTGTCACTCACCAGTCCAACATGTCCAGTAATCTAACAATTTGCTGCAGGGTAGCACAAATTAAATTTTCATGTTACTACATAATGTATGCAACAGAAAGACTGATGTACTGTACATGTATACTGTCATTGTTGTTTGTTTGTTGTAGGTGTGATCTGCAAAACAATCATAATCATGATTAATGTGATTAACCTGTGAACCAAGTGCTTTTTTTACTGAACAGTATGTACATACATACAAAATCCAGTAATCTGACACCTATCAGTCTGATTTATGTCAAATTACAGAGATTCTACTGTATAAAAAAAAATTCAATTGAACAATTAAATATTTTTGATGAGAGAGAAAGAAGACACACTCAACTGAAAAAAAATTGGAAATTTGATTTATAATTTGTAACTGTTGGCCAAGTTTTAAATTTTTATTCAAATGTATTATATTGTGATTTTTGGCAAAAATTATCGGAGGACACTTTCTAATTTGTATTTTTATAAAAGGTTGTCTCCATATGTGAAAATTGTTTTGGACTGGCACTACTGTGTTGAAACGATGAAAAAAAAAACGAAAACAGAGTATTCTTTTGTATATTCATTTTTTATATTTTTAAAAATGTAAACTCTGTCAGTCAAGTTTTAAATTTATACTCTAGTTTATTTTGAAATTTAGCAAAAACCATAATACTATACAACATATAAAACACAACTTTTTCAAAAGTTGCATTTTATATGTTGTATAGTATGGGAATTGCTAAATTTGTACTTTATATGTTGTATAGTATGGTAATTTTCTCTAAAAAGGGCTTAAAAATTACCCTGTATCTTACATGTGAAACTGTTAATCTCTTATAGGCTAATGAATTCCCCGAAAGGACTTCAATAGGTTACAGGATGATAAAAATGTTGTTGTTTAATTAAACACAATATTTTTATTAGTTATGCTAATAAAAGTAGTAACTTTTTTTGTATAGTTAAGCAGCTTTTGCATGTATTTGTGTTGAATATTATAGCAGTAAATTTTAATTGTGAATGACTTCTTTTAAACTTCTCTTTTCTCTGATAAATAAGAATGTATTTGAATACAGTAAAAGATAATCAGGACTGAGTGCCAAAACTACAATATGGTTTAAATACACTAAATACTTTTTCTAAATATTCTGTGCTGAAATATTCTATAAGCTGTAAAATAAAACACATATTAGTTTTTATCTATTCAATGAATCTTAGATTTTTTATTCTTAATTTTTATTGTAAATATTCTTAAAGAAATGTTTAGAAAATTTTTAAATAATATTTTTGTAAGAAACTTTTATATTCTAGTACTTGAATTGTATCTTAATGCTTGGAGTGCTTATGCTAGACTAAACTGATCTGAAATATTCCCAAAAGAAAGAATTCTTTAGTTACCTTAAGTTAACAGTTATTGTGTTGATATTTTAATGTGTAAAGGATCTAAAAAAAAAGTTTATTAATGCAAACAAAAGATATTTAAAATTACCTTTCACTTTCTAATAATATAATACTAAATAAATAAAAGATATATTTAGAAATTTCCAGGAATAGAATAAAAATTAAAACATGTTAGGATATAGAAATTTATTTAATATTTTTCAAAATAATCATTCACAATCATTCTGAACTTCAGTATGCTTCTTCCAGCAATTTTATTAATTCAAGAAACATTTGGAAAAATTAATTTTTTGGGGGGATTGAAATTAGATTTTCTTTGATTCATCTTGTTTGAGTTCTGTTGACTCAAACCATTTTCCTTTTTAAAGCTTTTTTTAATTTTATATAAAGAAAAATGTCATTAGAAGTTACAACAAATTGCTATAATAAATTGTATTGTATTTTAATAATGTTTGTGTTTTTTTTTCTTTTTTATTCAATTCCTGGAATATTTTGTATATCTATTTTATCTTAGATACATTTACAATTAAGAAAACTTAGAAATAATTTGATAAGGTCAATCCATTTTTTATAATTATTGTAATTGATCAGTGTTGAATTAATAGAATATATGTAATTAATTTTTACTTCTAGAAGCATATAATTAAATTTAATATTTTGTTTTTAAAACTGTATTTAAGTTTTTAATAATTGATCAATTTAAAACAGAATTTTTATATATTTTCAATTTTCTGCATTACAGATGAATAAATTTGAAATTAAATTTAAAAATTATAAATTTATTCAATATATATGAACCGATCATAATTTTAAATGTATAAATTGCATATAAATGATTACATTTTCATTATTAGATATAATATGATTATGCTTAAAAGAATTGTATGATAAGATAATGATAAAACAATTTGAATGATATAATGCAATGACATCATCATTGCATATTTGCATAACCAGGAAATGAAAAATACTTATTATATCAATATCTTCTGATGCTGTTCATTATCTGAAAATTATATATGGATTTCATTTTCAAATAACAAAATTATATTATAATTTTTATAATGTGACATAATATACATGTTTATTAATTTAAATTATATGTTAAATTTTATTTTCATCTTTTTCCAATTTCAGAGAAGAAATAATAATTCACAAATATAATACTAAATTTCAAAATATTAGAAATTAAATAATTATAGGAATTGATATCTATGATTCATTAGAATCTATCCAATATTGCATATGGTCATCAGATCTTAGTTGTGTCAATCTTGTGTATATATATGTACAGTATGTATGTATGTAATCATTAAATTACAAATTTTACTTACACTCTTTATACATTATAATGATTTCAAAATGATAAAGAGAACCTTTATATTAAAATTTTATTTTATAAATTTTTATCTGTAAAGACTTTTTACTTTGATAAAAATTTACTATACTATACAATTATCATACTATTTCTTATTACCATACCATTGCTATTAAAAATTTAATTTAATGTGTATTTAATTATCAAATTAAATACATATTAAACAGACTTTTATTAACTAAAAATGTTTTTGGTTTTGTATTGAGCCATCTTCAGTTTATGTATAAAAATTGAGTTTTAAAACAACATTTAAATTTAATTTGGAAACACTGCTAATCATATGTTTATGAATTAAAGGTGTAATGTTAGTAAAGGAACAATTTTAAAATAATATATAAAAAATATATTTATAAATGTTTTAAGTGATAAAATAGAACAAAAAATATAAAACCTTGTTAAAAATGTAATTAGATTGGTCAATATAGTCCACAAAGACATGAAAACATGACAATTATTAATGAGCACAACAAATAAGTTACATTTTAAATAAATATCTGAATTTAAGGTGCTGGATTACTGTAGAATAAGAATTTCTGGCATTTACAAATCAAAATATGCTTATCTCAAAGAACAAGTGACTTGATGTAAGGTCCTATTGGGACAATGAGGAAAGATTATTTGCAACTGAGATATGGAAGTTAGATTGTTCCTTTTAGACATATATCTGAAACATATCCGAAATGATTAATAATAGCAAGTTTTAATTCTTTGTTTTTTACATATAGATTAAATCTATTTGCTTAAAATATGTAACTTTATTTTATTTTGGTTATCTGAAGAAATAATTATTTATATTTGCAGAGGTATTATTGAAATGTTAGATTTAATGAAGTTGGACATGGCAAATTTCACAATTCAGCAGATTCGACCTCATATTCAACAGCAATCTATTGAATACGAACGCAAAAAATTTCAAGAATTTTTGGAAACTCATGCAGGTATTTTAATGCATATTCAATTAATTATTTAAAGTTATAAGTGATGTTTTAACTATTGAAAGTCAACATCCTTTGTGATTGAGTATAAATTTTAATTCTAATATTTTAAACATTGACTGTTGAGCCCTCTCTGAGCCAACACCATTTAGTCTTTTTTTTAATGCAAAAGGGAAACATCTAGAGAAGGGTTATAGTGATCAACCTAATGTGGGATCTAACTATCACAGGGGTGTGTATGTGTACACTACTGTGTAGTCTGTTATTAGTAGCTATCTTAGTGAGAGACAATTTTGTAACCTTTGTTTTTTTTTTATTATTGTTAAATTTTATTCGTTGTTCTTATATCTAAAACAATCATAAAATCCTTTATTAATATATAAATAACAATCTATATTACAAATATTTTATTAATGTACAATAAATGAAATAATTATAAAATTAGTTTTCAATACATGAATAATGATAATAATAATAAAAAGTTATAAGAACTTTCAAACATTTTATTGAATTTTATACATTTGATAGTTAACTGCTCTTATCCATATATATACTGATGATTTATAAGTAAGTTTAAATTAATTATAATTTAATATTTAATTCAAAATTAGTTAAATTTTATTCTCAGAAGTTTGTAAATGTAAGTCCTGAATACAAAAAAAAAAAATGTACACTAATTTACAGACTATGAAATAACATTTTCTTCAAATAGAACAATTAATAGAATTATATCTGCAAAATTATTTCTGAAAATCATCAGTCAAATACATCAAAAATTAAAATATTGTATAAAGTAACAAATTGACAAAATAAAGTTGCATAGTTGATGATCACTTAACACAAATGAAGCACAAACTTCTTTTAAAAGTCTACAAAGAAAAGTCAGAAATGATGTAATTGAGTAGTGTAATACAATTTGGTTGTAATTAAATTGACACTACTGGTATAACTACTGGAACTGACAACTGGTATAATACCAAAATTGGTTGGGAAATGAATGAAGTGTGGAAACTGGGGTTAAGAGAGGGTTGTCTCTCACCTGTGCTTAGCTTCAGATCCAAAAGACCAGCCCATACCATCACTGGATGGGATTGTAAAATAGTTGTTTTGTCAACAGGAAGTTCTTGCGATCTTCCTTTAGATTTTTCCTGACACCAGCCTAATTAGTGCATTAGACACATGATATAATATATTCATATTTTTGTCTGAGGGGGAGGGATCGTGGATTCCCAATAAGACTTTGGCATATATTTAAGATTAAGAATGAGATCAATTAAACAAACTTAAAACAAAATTTAATGAAAATAATGAACATAAAAATACAAATAGATGACCATTACAAATAGGGACTATAGTCCCTATCTAAATGCGAGAAAGAAAGTTTACATCTTTAAAAATGCACTACCTTGGTTGACAAATGTTGAGCTTTTTCTCAGGCTGTCATACAATCAGTCTTTGATTAATATTCTTCTTATGGAGAGGTTAATTGGTGATTCTCATCTGACAGAGGTTCAATTCAAATTCCTAATGAGATGGAGACACAGGTGGGCTTTGAGATTGAGGATGAGGAGCCGGAGTGGAAGTATATTCTCTTTACCTCCATGTGGCAGTTTCTTCTATGGTTTTCTGCCTTGAGTTTGCAACTTCTCTCCTTTTTATTCTAAATTCCCCTCCAATTGGGTTTTAGAATTTGTAACATCTGATGGGATATTATTTCTGATGCAAATGGACAGATGTCGGAGATGTGTGATAACATTTCTCCCAGACGAAGTTCTATTTTCCTTCTCGTGAATTTGACAAAAATTGTGTTAAATTTTTCATCAATTTATTTTAATTTTAATTTGTTAAAATATTATTTTGTCTCTGGATTCTCACAGAAGCTATGGGAAAAAGGATTTTGCAAAAACATTATAGTATTAAATGTTGTCAATAGGGAAAATATGGAACTGTGCAAAGGACAGATAAATGAATAGCAAAGACAAAAGTGAACTGAAACTCCTTTTATTCAGCATACTTGCTTCCATGAATAATTAGATCAGTGTCAATGCGGCCATCACAACATTCTTTACAGCCAAACATAACATGTCTGATAGCATGTTCATTGCAGCCTTGTTGATCAGGCCGGATGGCCGAGTGGTCAAGGTGGCAGCCTACTGCTCTGGGGGACCCGAGATCAAATCCGAACGGGTCGAATAATCCCCAGGAATTTTTTTTGGGGGGTTCCGTTCGGATATGTTGGGCCCCGTCCCTCACCACCCGGTCACCCCATTGTGGGCCTGGCCGAACCCGTAATGGGCCTTCTAAAAGAGGCCCTCTTAGTGCCCACAGGGCAGAAAGAGTTTTAAAAAAAAGCCTTGTTGATCACAGATATGTTGTTCTTTAAGATAGTCAAGTTTGGGACCCTGCCAAGATGAACCTTGGACTTTAAGTAACTCCAGAGACAAAACTCATTTGGAGTTAGATCTGGGAAGCAAGACCACCATGCCATCAGAAAGAACCATCTGATGATTCTCATCTGTGGAGTGATGCTATAGAAGTTGCTGTACCAATTGATCAATGTGTGATAGTATTCCATCTTGCATAAAAATTGTCTTGTCCAGGCAATGTCTTTGCCAAAGTTATGGAATGATAAAACTGTTTAGCATAGCATAATATTTCTGTGCAGTAACAGAACAGATTACTGGTCCTGTCTATATAATGTCTTCAAAAAAGAAAAACCCTATAATGAAATCTGGTATGAAGCCATATCAATAGCATTCTGACCTTTTTCCATCCCTTTATAACCAGAATTACTAAAGCTTCACAGCCTACATTGCCATGAATTTGCATTAAAGGTTTTTGCCAGCATATTATGCAAATTCATCAATCTGTAGACTTCAACAGTGTCACATTTTCTCCTCTGAGCAACTTTTGGAACTATAATTTTTTCAAGGAATCTTTTTTCTCATGTCTTCATTAGTTGCCCCATTGTTAGATTGAACTACACAATGCTTTAAATAGTATCAGTTTAATTATGACCACCCTGTATATGCAGAGTTTATGCCACTTTTCAAAATATAAAACAAGCAAAAAATAGTTTCCAAACAATACCCTAGCCACTAAAAATCCTATTTTTAATCTCTCAACAATGGCTACTGCCCTTAAAATGATGTGCAGAAAATAAATCACTGTACAGAAATGATTATTATTGATAAGATGGCTGGTTTTGCTACCAGCTTTTCACATTGTTAGTAAACTTGGATCTAAATATTAAAAAAGAAATGAATTTTTCTTAAAGTCAAGGACTAATTATGTCTAATATTTCAGACAGTAGCAAAAACTTTTGTACAGAAGCTCTTGTCAAATTTATAGAGAAGTCCTGAAAAACAGACACTAATATTTTATTGTAGTACATGATTTATGTTATATTCCACATACTGTTCCTTTTCATATTTTAACATAAGAGTTCACTAAAAATTGTAAAAATTTAACAAAAAGAGTATTTTGAGAAATTTAATTGATTACTTAGATTGCTTATCTTACATTATTACATAGAATTTCTGATAAGAAGGAGAAATTTGTTAATAAAGGAAAATTTAACATGAAATCATTATGATAGTCAATATAGACTATCATAATGATTTCATGTTTTTTATAAAATTAATATTTTATTCTTTATAAATTAATAATAATATATATTTATAGAATTGGCTGACAATGTGGATGGTTTAGAATATACCAGAGAATGGCTTAAACGTAATTATAAAAAAGTTATGGATGCATTAAAAGATCTCCCTAATAATGAAGAACAATCTCCATCCTATACAAAAATATTAACATCATCCTATTTAGAACTTCTTGAATGGGACGATAAAAATTTGTTTCCCGAGGTATCTTTTTTTTATTTTTCATCTTTCTTTTAAGTACTTTTTATAGATTTATTAACTAAGAATTATCATTTTTCAGACTCTTCTTATTGATCAAGCTCGATTTTTAGCTTTGAGAGACCAAGTCTATCAATCAACTTTAATTGCAAGCATGTTACTTATTACTTACAATACTGCTGGGGAGAGAATTTATGGAATATCTGATTTTAAAGAGACCTTAAAAAACCACTTAGTTATTTTATTGGAAGGAATTGAAAAATGCAGGTATGTTTTAACGAGCTATTGATAAATTAATCAAAACTTTACTAATTAACATAAACTAATCAAACATAATTTATTAAAAATTAAATTAATTACTGATAAATTATTCCTCTTTGATTGTCATTAAAAATCATTTCTAAAATTTTGTTAAGTTGTGAGAATAAAAATTTATTTTAATATTAATTCAAGTGAAATGCTCAGTTTTTCACTCAGGTAGAAGAGACTGAAGCTAGTCTATACTATTTCTTCTTAAATACTAGTATAAAACTAAAAAATTTTCTATAAATAAAATTTATTAGAAATTTATAAGACAACACACTTTTTAAATATTATAGTTTTAACATTTAAAAAGTTTTTCAACTTTAAGTTGTTAAACATGCACAACAAATCCTGTATCAAGTTAATCACCCAAAAAACTTTAGATTATTATTATTAATTATTGTGTTTGTGGAGTGTTTCCTACATGGCATATATGCTGGTGCCTAGTGCTATTGCAGACCAAAGTCAAGGTATAACTGCAGGAAAGAATATTTATTTGTTGTTCATGTATGTACTGTACACGTTTAAGAATTTCGTATATGACAAGTATTTAGTAAGACAGCCTACTGTAGTATGATGTACGTGCTGTTGTAAAACTGTAATGCTTCAAGAGTTTTTGTGTATGTATGTGGTACATCACCTGTGCAAGAAAAGAATATTGGCATAATAAGTACATTATCCATTCTCTACAGATGCTTTATTTTATAGGCGAGTTCTGAGTATTTACTAATTTTTGAGTGTATGTATTTTATATGTTGTGAGTATTTGTAACAGCTATATTTGTGAAGCTTTTGTGTTTGTGTGCAAACTTTTGATGTACTATATTTGCTATTTAGTTATGTTGATGTAAGTAGTCAGTTTTTGGATTAAAAGCTTATAACCTAATAGTGATGTGCATTATGTAGGATTTCCTACAGGTGTCATCTCTGAATGTTGTCTTAAGATGTGATTTCTGTAGTTTCTTATATTGATAACCTTCTCTTGTATGACAATCATGAATCTTTGTCTCTCCAAAGAGGCACCCATGAGTCAGCCAGCAGTTTTATGTAGTTCTGTCAACATGATCTTGGTTGAAATCTTTTTAATGCATACCATGGAGCTCCTTCTAGGTCCAAGGAGTGCCTGATGTGCATTTTGTGTGTTTTGTTAGATCCAAGCCAATGTTGTAAATTTAATAGGGGACTGTCTTTGTCTTTAAGAGTTAGTTGTGTGTAACCATGTTTCTTATTTTCTGTAGAAAACAAGAAACATGGTTACACAGCTATATGTATTTGTGGTGCAGGTTCAAAATATGTCAGCCTTTCTGTGGATCATGTAGTGGTGTTTGTTGTGATTTGTTATATAGTTCAAGTTTTCCTGTAATTCTGGAGTTGTTCTAGCTTTCTGTGCCCAATGTATTATAACTCCAAAAGAAAATATCAGTACTGGGACAAGATGTGCTGATTGCTTTAAATGTGTGTTTTGTATTCAGTTGTGTTACTGTTGAGTTTTATGTGCTGTTGTTTTTTTGTTAGTCTTTGTTTTATTTGTGCATGTTGTGTGAGTTTGTCTTGTTGGAATCCTAAATATTTGTAGAGTTTGCCCTCATCTGTGGATTCAATGATGTCTCCATTTCTGAGTGCAGAATCATCATTTTTATGGATCTTTTTATTGTGTGAAATTTACTGCAAATTGGATTTAAGGCAAGGCATTTTCCAGGGAGACTCATTTGTATTTAGTTTGCTTTAATGTATATGTTGTGGAGGTATAGTGTTACATTCTGTTTTATAAAAATGTAGTGAGTACTGGATATACAGTTGAACCTGTTTATCTTGAAATTTATTTTTTCCCCTGCATTTTCATTCTAAATTTAATATATTTTCCATATTTATTCCAAATGATTTTCTACCAAAACCTCTATATCTCAAATTGTGCACTGAAGTTGCATTTAAAAATCTGAAGCTCAGTGACTTTTTGTTAGCATAAATTGTAGTTGTAATATTTCTTGTAATAAAGTACATAGTTGCAATTAATACTGTTTTTTCTGATTAGCCACAAGTTTGGTTTGGTTTATTTGTTTACAGCAACATGATAAATGGAAAATCTGCCAGGGGGTAATTTCTTCCAGAATGATTTTCTATGAGAAACTGGCACCTATTTAGATGTTACAAACATGAATAAAATCCAGAAAACTCCATGAGGCAAATCTGTTGGCCAGGTGCAAATCCATGACCAACTACCAGTGTTCAGTGGTTTTATCCAATCAGCCACTGCTGGGTTAAGGCTACAACTTACGCTTGTGTCTTATTGGTTGAAAAAAGTCAGGCATTAGAAACTATTGACAAAAATGCTTTATTTATATATAATAGAGGTATGTACTGTACTTGCTATTGTATTAATAAAACACCATACCTTTAATCAAACCTGTTACTGTTTTCTGTGTAGGAACCATTATATCTCTAAACCTATCTCGAATTTTTTCTTGTTTCTGTGAGATTTGAGATAGACAGTTTCAGCTGTACTTTGTTTAGGTGTACTGTGTGCAATAACCATGAGTGTCAGACGCTGTTGAATGCCTTTCTAATCCATGCATGTTATTGTACAGGTTTCTGTATTGTTTTTATGCTTATCATAAAATTACTGAATCTATGAGCAACTGTTCTTTACATCCCATGTTTCTATGACAATCTTTGGGTTCTGTGAAAATGCTGTGTTATTGTTTGATGTTATATTTTCCTTTTGTTGCATGAAGTGAATATTTTTTAGAATGCAGAAACACAGCCAAAATTCCATACATAAAGCATCAGATAACATGAAAACCAATAAAAACAATATCGGATGCCTCACACAATACAGACCAATTACATATGTCATCCAATTAGTCTGTATCTGGTTGTGGTGTTAATAGGTTTCATGTTATCTGATGCAGTGTGTAAGGAATTTAGGACATGTGGATTGTTTGTGTGTAAAATGTTTTGCTAGTTCCTGGTGCAGAGATGCATATTATTATTATTATTATGACTGAATAATTCAAAATACTGTAATATGTATCATCATCAGGGTTTCCAACTCTCAGAGTAACAAATTTCAAACAAAGTGTAAATAAATGCCAACTTGAAAAAACTGATGAGCAAAAGAAAACCTATAAACATATTTGGAGACTTTTTTCTTTCTTTGATGACATGATGAAAATGAGACAACTGGTGGTTGGCTGAGACAGTTAAGGCATTAGCCTATCTCTGTGGGGATTCTGAATTGACTCTTAGCAAGCAACCCCAAGAAATTTTCATGGACAGTTTGTTCTGGATATGTTGGGCCCAGTCTCTCATTACCATTCCATTCCCACTGTGGGCCTGGCTGAATCAGGGTATGTTTAAAACATATTCTGTTAGTACTCACAGGGTGGAGAAAGCAAGAAAACATTAGAACACAAAAATGCATTAGAAAATAATAAGATTGAAAATCATTTGTATTACAATTATGTGTGACAACTTCTTAGACACAAGGTAAAAATAAACATACAGCTTCATTTTTCAGAACATTTCCAGACAGTTTTTAAAAACTAACTGAAATTTTGTATACTTCTGAACAGTTGCCAATGCTAATAATCGTAACAATTGTTTTTAATTTTTCATTCTTTTCTCTACATATTATTATAATATTTTTGTAGTCAGTAAGTTCATTGCAGTTTAAATACTTATTCAAATTTTATTAAAATTTTTTTCTAATTATGGATTTTTATAGTGAGGAGGAAGTTCAAAATAAATTGGAGAATGTCGTTGAACAAGTGATTCAAGAAACAAAAGGATGTTTGGAAAAACATAAAATTGGTGAATTGAACAAGATGCAAGAAGACATGTTACGTGGTCAATTAAAAGATATTGTTTCTCCTAATAATCCAGTCTTCAAACTCATTAGTAGGAGTCTTATTTATTACTTTTGTTTTTAATGAAAATCGCAAATTATATTGTATAATTGTTTATTCATTTAAACTTATTTACTTATTTAACTTAATAGAATTATAACTGGATGTACTATTGATTTAAAAACACTTTAATATATACTTTAAAATATTATATGAGAATTTAACCTATTAATTTAAAAGTGTGGAAAAAAAATCTAAAAAAATTTAATTTTTTATACAATCAATGATTGTTTTTGAAATTGTCCAACTATATTTAAAATTCCATGTAGCGAAGTTGATAAATATATATTTGTTTAAAAGGACACATACATTTATATTATGGTATGTTTGATGAATGTTAGGATATCTCAAATGTAATGTATGTGATTCAAGCACATGGACATCCAGGGACACATCTAGAAGCACCACCTAGCATGGATTATACATAGCTGCAAATGGGCTTTCACCACAATCTGTGTGGGAGGTGGTATCAAAGAGCAATGGAACAATGACACAATATGAAATTTCTGCTTCAGATTGAGGAAAATGACAACAGAATATGCATGAAATGTTGATCAAAGTAGAGAAATGATGCTAGGAGCAGAAAATGTGTGTATGACTGATTTAAATGCTTTTGCAACAGTAAGGAATTGTTGGAAGATGAACTGAGTTTGAGTCAGCTATTGACAAACAGAATGTCCAATATGATTGATCATGTGTAAAGCTTGCTAGAAACAGATTGGTGATTGACTATGCAATTGATAGCAGAAGAATGGGCATTAGTAAAGACACATGTGAGTTTCCTCCCCTCAGAGGTCAATAAGGAACATGTTTTGCTGACATCTTTGTGATTCAGGTCCATGTGACAGCAGTTTTTAAGGCAGTTCCCAAACAAGATTTTTCCAACTGTTTCCAGAAGTTTTACAAATGTTGTCAAAAGTTGTGTTTTGTGGAGTATATTTTGAAAGCCAATGATTAATTTTTATGTAGCTTCTGTTTTGTTGTTTTTATTATAAAATTCACCAAACTTTTTAGACACATTATATATTATTAGTCTTTCATGCATGAGAACTTAATGCAATTGATGAAATTTAAAATATAACCTAACCATTTTTAATATTTAAATATTTCTCATTTGTGAATATATTATAATGTGGAGTTATGACTATTTCTACTTTATAAAACAAAGTAAGACTGCCAAATATTTAAGGTTATAGAATAATTTGGTAAGAATTATGTTTATAAGATATATTATATATATATATATATATATATATATAAATGTTTTGCACAAATTTGATATTAGAAGTAAGTTATTTGTTCAGAAATTTAATGATTTAATAAATTTTAATGTAATTGAATAATTGAAAAAAGATCTAAGAAAGAAATAACATGTTCAGGGTTTCTTTCCTTCCTGGTTTTATGATATTTAAATTAAACAATTTAAATATCATAAAACCAGGAAGGAAAAAAAACTCTGAACATGTTATTTCTTTCTTTCTTAGCTTTTATACACATTATGGAATTGTTTAAGTTTTAAGAAGGAATGAAAATTTGTTCACTATAAAAGTAACTTCAATTTTAAGTCAAAAGTTCTTTATTCATTCAAGTCATACTACATTATTTATATGTAAATGTATGATTTATATGTAAATGTATTTATATGTAAAATGTATGATTTCAAAATTGGTTATGACTTTATATGAAAATTTTAAATTACTTTTGTTTATTTACATTTATAGCAAGTATTATTAAGATAAGGACCAATAAATCTTGCATAGTAATCTAATTTATTTCTTTTTCTAGAAAATCGAATTTTGACTTTTATCGAAGAAGCGATGACATCACAGACAGCCAGTCCTGTCGAAGTACCCTCAGGTCTGTCAGTTCTGCAGAGCAACTTGTCATGTACTACTGGGCAATTCCTCAGGTTGGTTTCTCATAATAGAGCCGTATTTGGTGAATATTATGCCGACATCATAAACACGATCAGACATGCACATGACAACTAAACAAGTTTAGTGCAGTCTTAATTTAATTTGTGCCTAAAAATCTAAAAATTACACCAATACTATAGTATGAATGTGGATATTATCTTTTATCTCTACTGTATATATCTACAGTATAAAATACTAAAAAGTGAATATAAAGTGATAGTAATTTATCAAATATGCAATTGAAAAAACACTATTATTTTAATAATAAAGGTCATTATTAAATGATTTTATATTAATAACAATAATATATCAGAAAAATATTTTTAATGTTTGTTAGATTAATTTAAAAAATTTTCAAAAATATACTTAAAATCAAAAAAAGTAAACTTTGGGACTAAGATGTTGTCAATTTTAGGAATTTGAATATTTGAAATTAACAAATTATTTGTAAGACAATTCAGAAAATATTTTATAATAGATTCATTCTCTTTATAATTTTTTACTCTCATATTTATCAATAACTCAGTAAATGGATTATTTGAAACTAAGTAGAAACAAATTATCTTAGTATTTCTTGTAAACTAATCAATGTATAATATAAACAATATATATAATTATTATATTTACAAAAAAGAGAGCAGATAGTTTTCTGATCAGATAAAATATGATAAAATATGTCTAATATAAGTTATATAATTTAATATCAACATAATGTATAGCAGTGGCGTGCTGTCCATGGAAGCTGTGGAAGCACCTCTTCCCTTGTATTTTCTAAAATATAAATACATATTGTATGATTATTTTCATATTTTAATGTACTTTGAATTAATTAAAATTAATATTTTATTATAACTGCATTATGTATGTTATTACAAATTTCTATACATGTGAAAAACAATGATAAGATTGCTATTATATATTCGAATATAAATTCGTATAAGCATATTTCCAATGGAAGCGCCGTATTGTCGAATTCAGGATAGTTTCCACGGTGAAAATATCTGAATCGTGTAAAGCAGGCATTTGCGGATGCACTTTACATAGCACCAACCTCTGGGGCCATATTCTGGTCACCGTCTCTGGTCTCTTGTCTCTCACAAGCTGATTGACCAATCAGCGACCGGCTTGTGACAGACGAGAGACCAGAGACTGTGACCAGAATACGGCCCCTGGTGGTTTAGCTGGTGGATGCTACACACCAAAATATCGTATAACGCTTCCAACGATTCCATCCATTAGCCACTGGTAGGGAGCTATTTGACTAAGTGCATTGTTTTAAGATTTAAAAAATAAAGATTTTATGTTATTTTTATGTACATTTCTTTACAAAGATATAGTTAATTATAATTATATTGACAGATTTTCAGACAAAATCTTTAGAATTTTTATCACTTTTAGATGTTAATAATTTTAAATATTATGGAAAACAATTTTCCTATGCGAGTTTTAATTCTTTAAATTAAGTAAATTTTATGGAGAATTTTTTGATTTATCTAAATTTCGTAGTGAATTGCAACATTTATATTCATGTGCAGACTATATTGGCAAGTCACTCTTAGACATAATATATATTATAATTAATGACAATCTGAACAAAGATGTACTAAAAGAATTGTATGATTTAATATCATTAATTTTTACGGTACCATCTACAAATGCGTCTGTTGAGCGCAGTTTTTCAACCATGAAGTGAATTTTACATTGGCAAGGAACACTCAGTCAGGAAAGATTGTCGTCACTAGCGTTGCTTTCGATAGAAAAAGAGCTTTTAAATACTTTGATGGAATCAACCACCAGCGATTTTTATGATAAAGTACTGTAATTAATGACTTTGCAGAAAGAAATTGCCAAATAGAGTTAGTTTATAAA
Source organism: Centruroides vittatus (assembly GCF_030686945.1). NCBI lineage: Eukaryota > Metazoa > Arthropoda > Arachnida > Scorpiones > Buthidae > Centruroides > Centruroides vittatus. The sequence goes on from NW_027121927.1 coordinate 2,837,434, forward strand.
AAATAATAAAAACAAGTTTTTATATCTTTGTTTGGTGTCAATTATCTATTTTAGAATTAAAATAAGCTGTTTATTTTTTTCATTTCCAGTATTTGTTTAAAATTTTTATGGAAACAGCTTCCTATCATCAAATGGCACGGCACGCCACTGTGTATAGATTGTTTGGAACAATGAACATTTTTGATTGTACCCTGTACCACCAACACAATGACAGCTTTTATGGTAAAATAATTGTTAAAGATTTCTTGTATCCCTTTAATATTTTAAACTCATGGTCTCTATCTAATTGTAGCTATAGTTAACTTCATGTATTTGTAATTGAAATTACCTAGACTTAAATGTTTAAATATTTTATTCATATACAATATGTATTTTTTAATGTAAATTTATTTTTCTTTAATAAAGAAATTAAATAGCGTCGGTGTCGCCTATAAATTGAAATTATACTGTAACAATATTAAATCACGACAAAATTGACACTAGCAATATTTTTTTTCCTCCAGAATTTATACTGTTTGCATATTAGCCATACGTCATATTTAAAAATACCAAATAAACACGAGATATTGTTACGAACAAACACTTTAGTCTCCTTATCGATATAGTATAAAGAACTGGTTGGGAATAGAGTACATTTTTATATCAGTTTGACGTCATTTTTCACTTTAACTACCAAAAACTAGAAATTACATCAAATTGATGCAAGTGTACATTATTATGACGACACGATTTCATCAGTAATACGCATTTATTAACTTGTATCGATATAAGGCTCCAGCTATCTGGTCTTATTTTGTTAGTAACTTATATCGAATAATAATAATGTATATGCTATATAGGAGAAAAATTCAACCCCGGAAGATATATTTGCATCTAGAAATTGTTGAATGTCGAAGCAGCTGGTATTCATGATCGATTCTGAGTCCGGACAAACAGGAAATTCCATCAATTTTGATATTTCTTTATCTGTGTCGACGACATTTATTTTAAAACTGCCATATATCAAAAACGTTAATTTGATGGTAACGTTTTTTAACCTCACGATGATGATATATGCACACTACATTTCATTAAATTAATTGAGCATGTTTCGCATTTTTCTCGCGATTGGTGTCCGGATTAATTTTGGATAATAATTGTTAAACACGTTATGCATTCAATTTTGTTAAATTCACGCGATAAAACTAATACAGTAACCGATAAAATGTTTTAGTTCTAAAGCATTTAATCGATTTTCCTCGAAATATCCGATATAAAATCTTTCGAATCGATTGATTATGGACCGAGACGTTCGTTTTTGTTTTTCGAATCATTTTATCACTATTATAGCATTAATCCCTTTGTTTAAAAGGTAAGAATACTGTTTTTTAATTAAAATCTTTACTAAAAAGTTATTTCGAATAATAATACGCGTATTCGTCAGAATATTTTCAATATTTTTTTTTGTAGAATAATTTTTTACATGTTGAAGCGTGGTGGTCCAAAACTGGCAAAGGCGTAAACGTCAACAGATTGTGTTCATCTATATTATCTCAATGTTTTCTTGAAAATGAAGTAAATGGACGAAATTAAAATGCGATCGTCGTCTTGGACGTTGTCCGCTACTAATGGAACAGAATTATAAAATATCTGAAATATTCCGAAGGCGTGGGAGTTCGAAACTCGTTTGGAAAGTCCCACGCAGTCTTTGTAATCGAACTCTGTTTTTGGAAGAAATTTTTGTTCGATCGATTTATCCGGAATGATTCTTAAATATTTAAGTACGTAAAAGCCCACAGAGATGAATTTCGTAAAGAGAAACAGAAAATTATACCAATCGTAAAATGCCTTTCTGAAAATTATTTTTCTTCTTTAAAAACGAAGAAAGTTCTTCAATCCTGATTTATTAGAAATCGCAAAGTTTTTCTCTTGCAGAAAGAGTAGTTTTCAAAAATAAAAAAATAAAAAACTGCTAGAAATCGAATTATTCTCCAAGAACACGGTAAAATCTAATTTTCAATTTAATATATCAATCAATCAATCCAACATTTATTTGTTATGGCTTTCGCCTTTACAAGGGGTTTCAAAATCATAACATTAATAAATACATTGTTATACATGATTACAAAAAATAATAAATGATATAACTTAAATTAGTAATATTATGTTAAGCATGTTTATAAATTTTTCTGTTATTTATTAAACTTTATACAACATATCAGAACTTATGTTTTGTTTATACGATGATAATTTATCAAAATCAATTGTCAAAAAAGTGTTCTTTAAGTGCTTGGTAAGTTCACAAGATCCAAATAAGTGGTTCTTAACTTTTTCACAAAATCTGTTGCATAATGGACAATTGGAATGATCAGATATATTCATTCTACGCCCATTTAATATAATAGTATAATAATACAACTGCGACTTAATGACTAAAGATTTAATATTGTAATTTCAGTTTTATAACAGATAATATCGAGGTGTCCATGGGGAAGATAGAGAAGTTTAAAAAAAAACGACCTTTTTGCTCAATATAATGAATATCTTGGGCCCAATATTTATCTTTTAATGACTGAAAAAGTTCATCTAGAAATAGTTTTTTTTTATCAGAAATTTGAGTATAGTAAGCAGTAGAATAACTTAAATCAGACAATTGAGACAAATCAGAGGCGAGTGCACAATAGTCCACCAGAGGCAGTACACAAAAAAATAACAATAATTTATTTTTTTCACGTGATTGCCAATATACAGGATTCTTTCGGATTCCAACTCTTAATGTTATACAATATCCAAAACTGGGGCGAGGAATCGAGCGAATACAGAACAAAAGAACGTGTTCGCGATAAATAAGGAAAGACGGACTTGTAATCTTATGACTAACTTACACTAAAGTATAAACTAAAAAGGAAAGGAAGAATAGAAGTTTTGGTATGATAGAGGCGGTTATAAGGAATATCCGGGTTCTCTATTTGGTATTGACGTTCTTCTGGTGGGGAACCACTCTAAATCGTTTCTCGCTGATCTTTTTCGGAGCTCTTCGAAGATTCTCCTTATATAAGGGACGTTCTCTCTCTCTCTTTACGTTAGCAGGGTCCTTTCTCTTTCGGTAGGCCACCTTCCTCCCCCTTTGTCCTTCTAGATCAGGGGTTCTCAAAGTGGGCGTTATCGCCCCCCTGTGGGCGGTGAGTAAATATAGGGGGGCTCTGGAGGCAGGGTACTGAACGGTGACCAAAGGCAAAAGTTGGGGTCACTGATGGGTTAGGGGGCGTTAGGTATAACTGTATGGAACAAAGGGGGCAGTGGATCGAAAAAGTTTGAGAACCCCTGTTCTAGACCAACGGTTCCCAACCAGTGGTCCGCAAGAGCTAAAATATGGTCTGCGAAAGATTTAAAACTTATTCATTTTAAATTATTATTCCCACATTGATACAAACTGAATTTAATTTTTACTAAAAATGTTGTGTTTTCTATTATAATAGTACTGTTAAGTAATTGTTAAACTCAAGAGTAACATGCTTTATGTTAAAAATTTTGATTAAAGCTTATTTTTAGATTGACAGTTTATTTTTCTTAAACCTTGTGGTCCCTGCTAACAACAATGAAATCAAAGTGGTCCCTGGTCAAAAAAAGGTTGTGAACCGCTGTTCTAGACCGACGAGCAGGAGCGTAACTTCCGCACGTCTACCTTCACCGAGAGTCCGATCCAAGAATGAACCTTATTATCGTTCTAGTAGCCTCAGGGCCTTCACTTCCTATTGTTAACGTAGTTCGTGGAAAGGGTTACCCCACCCACAGGAAGGAATGTTAATAGAAAATTCGAGAAAAAAAAAGAAGAAAGAAAGAAAACTAAACTAATATCTAATATAGTGGAACCTCGCTTAACGAGCACCTCGCACAACGACTATTTCGCATAACGAGCAAAACAAATTGTAAAAATTTGCCTCGCCTAACGAGCGATGTTTCGCATAACGAATAATGAGAAGAGGAAAAATCTCGAATTGTGCGCATGCGGCATGTTCCATCAGTCTGTGTTTAGTACTCGTTCCGCTACCATCTTAGTGTCGCTTCTGATCGCACATTTTTCAAACTTGTGTTCACCCATATTAGTTATAAACATCAAACAACCTTTGCGGCCCGGATGGCCGAGCGGTCAAGGTTAGCAGGCCTGCCGCCCTGGGGGACCCGGGATCGAATCCGGACGGGTCGAAAAATTCCCAGGAATTTTTTCGGGGGGTGGTCCGTCCGGATATGTCGGTCCCCGTCCCTCACCACCCGGCCGCCCCATTGTGGGCCTGGCCGAACCCATAATGGGCTTGCCTATAAGAGGCCCTCTTAGTGCCCACTGGGCGGAAAGAGTTACAAAAAAAAAAAAACATTAACCAACCATAGCCCGTTATATAATAAACACGCCAAACGATATGCCAAATTCTTGGGTCATTAAATTTAATGACGGAGTCCAAATCAAATTTTAGAAATGCTTGAATTAAAAATTAACTATTTATAATTATTAAATTTAATACGAGATGGAAACATAACTGCCTACCTCTAGTCAAATTAATTAATTTCTAATATTTGATTATAGCCTTTACATAACCCAAGAATTTGGTATATTGTTTGGCATGTTTATCAAACATATTAGCTTGATTTTTTTTTTTTTTTTTTTTGTTTCTGCAAATCGAATTCTCATTCCAGATGGTTCATTTCGCGCTAGAAGAAAAGATGATGATTCACGCTTCTTAACATTGTATATTGTACAATTTTTTTTTAAATTTCTACTATTAGTTCACACTCTCCATATACAGTAGAGCATCGATTATCCGACCTTCCGATTAACCGACCTATCGGTTAACTGACCGCGTTCTAGTCGGCAAATTCAAATGTCCGCTAGTGATGTGGCGTTACAATATTTGGTTATGTCTTGGCTACTTTAATATTATTTTTGTTAAATTTTTGCATGTTTTAGCTGGCAGCACTGGCTCGACCATGAAAGGGAGGCTAGTATTTAAACCAGGCCTAATACACTATACTAATAATGTATTTTTTCATACTTTTCGGTTATCCGACTTTTCAGTTATCCAACCAACCCCAGTCCCCAATTAAGTCGGATAATCGATGCTCTACTGTATATTATATATATATCGTTCAAATTTTCAATCGTTAATAAAATACTTTTTATTCATCGACTCAAGTCAAATACATTTTTTTTTTTTAACTTGTAATGTATGACACAATGTTAATACAGTTTTTTCAAATATTAATTCATTAATTAAAATTTAATTATTGGTTAATATTACCTGTGGCATCGAAGATGGCGACGGGGAATTTTTTCTCTAGATACTAGACGAGCGACGGGAAAATTTTTTTTCCCTACGTTCGAGATGGACGCGTTTCCGGTAATCTCGAATCAGATTATCGAGTGATAATCTGGAAGCAGATTAACAATGGATAATCTCGAAGTAGAATACCGAGTGATCTAAACGTTAGGGGGCGTACCCGTACTATTTGTCGCATTATGCAAATTAATAAATTTTCCCTTCGCCGTCTAGTATCTAGGGAAAAAAATTTCCCCGTCGCCATCTTCGATACCACGGGTAACAATAACATAATTATTAATACTTTGAATCTAGTTTCAGCAGTTTGTAATGAAAATTGAAATCAACAGGCAGTAGCTCAATCGGTAAAATGCAAGGATTTCAGTATTTTTCACGTGAAGATGAAGAATGAGAGTTCAATTCTTGCGAAAAATCAATAAATTTTTGAAAATTTTTGCTTTAAGTAGACGTTTAATCCAAATGATTTTCGAGAGTGAGTTAGCAGCTGTGGCTTAGTGGTTAGAATGAAGGATTTTTCTCAAAAAATAAAATTGAAGAAATTTTATGCTTTGGGTTCAATTCCGATTTCTCTTTCTATTTTGCCACTTAATATTGTGATTCTGTCATATGTATATACATATTTATGTTAATTGTAATTATTCAATAAAAAGTAACTAAAATAAAATTTTTCTTTGTTGACCAAAGTAGGAATTGACTTTAAAAATTTTTTTTTATATATTATTTGTTATATACATAAAACATTTGAGCATTTTTTCGGCGTTGAACTGCATTATCGTATTTTACATAATTTGTATTGGAAAAATTGTTTCGCTTAACTAGTGTTTCGCATTACGAGTAAGACTCTGGAACGAATTATGCTCGTTAAGCGAGGTTTCGCTGTATTTATTCATATTTTATGCGACGCGGGCCGCAAAAAAAATATTACTGCGGGCCGAGGGCCGCGGATTGCTCATCCCTGCCTTAAACAACGACTTTTCCATCGACATGCTATAGCTTTGGGTAGGCTTTGGAAAGTACTTAAAGAAGAATGGTCAAATATAATCCCCAAAAAATGTAAACAAGTGTTTGACTCATGGAAACGGCGATATAGGTTGTTGCTAAACAGCAAGGAGCTCACATTGAGCAGATCAAAACAATTCACAGAAGGATTTTTAAAGACATTAATTAATTTTGAAGTTGAGTAATATTTTCGTACAGTACCCTCAGCGTGCAGATAAAATAATTGATAGTGTCTTGACAGAGATCACCGAGGCACATGATTTGGTTTAAACAGCTAATATCATATGCAGAAAATCAGTTTTCTCAACTTCTAGAAAAGTTGCTTGACATACAAAAAAAAACAAAAAAGAAAAAAGAAAAGAAAAGAAAATAGAAAAATAAAAAGAAAAACTCATGCTTTTGCATAAGTTGTGCAGAAGCATGATCTTTTTCCTTTCTGCGAACTCGTTCCATTTCATGTTGTGCAGCACAGCAATCGTTCAGCAAGAGCTACAATAACGAAAAGTTTTTAAAGCAATTGAATACAGTACTGTATTGTAAACTTGCTCAACTTTATTTGATGTTTTATAATTTATTAAATATTTTTATTGTATTTAATTAATGTAAAAATATAAATTAAAGTAAACTGCTTTTAGGACAGTGCTGTATAATGCTGACTTTTTTTTTTTAACTCTTTCCGCCCTGTGGGCACTAAGAGGGCCTCTTTTAGTAGGCCCATTATGGGTTCGGCCAGGCCCACAATGGGGCGACCGGGTGGTGAGGGACGGGGCCCGACATATCCGAACGGACCACCCCCCGAAAAATTCCTGGGGATTATTCGACCCGTTCGGATTCGATCCCGGGTCCCCCAGAGCGGTAGGCTGACACCTTGACCGCTCGGCCAATCCGGCCTCTTTTAGGACAGTGCTGTATTAATGCTGACATTCTTGTTTAGTAAAAAATAAAGCAAAAGTGTAATGTGAACCTATTATGGACTCATTCCTTTAAGTTGACTACCGTTATACCCCGTTTGCACCGAGTATTTCAATCTAGATAGCGACCAAGGTCGGCGACTGTGCTGTGGTGTGACCTCTCTCGACTGTTTCAATCTTGACTGAATGAGTGGATCGCGATTGAAACGAGGTTCAATCGCGATCCACTCAAGAGTTTTTGAAACTAGATCCAGTCATAAGAGAGTTTCCACAATCACCCGCGCGCAAGAAAATACAAGATGGCTGCGGAACACGTGTCGGGCTATCGACAGAGAAATAAAAAAGATATTTGGAGAGACGATGGCATCTGTCTATTATTAGATACTAGCTGACCCGGCCACGCGTTGTTGTGGCTCAAAATGTATCTATTATAAATGTGTAACACTTCTCCCGTGGGGGGAATTTCAAAAAATCCCTTTTTAGTGTACTACGTACAGTTCAAAAAAATCCCTTTTTAGTGTAAAAAAAAAAACCTGTACATTCTCTTGGAAACTAGATTCGTATAGACTTCTGTACTCTCGTCGGTTTGCTTTGGTATGTGGATAAGTTGTGCTTATAGATTTTGGTTTGTAAGTGCGGGAATACATTAACCATTGTGTTATTTTATGTATAAAGAGTAATCGGAAGATTAGGGGTATAGAATTGTATCAAGTAAGCCTAAAATTTTTCAGACATTTTTGAAATATAACGTCAATAACAGCTTTGACCGTTTATCCGGAAAAGCTGTAACCGGTAAACCGGATTTAGGTGCAGTGGAGCTTTCGGCCTCTTATCAGATATAAATTCACCAAACTTCTAAGTTGTGGGGTCAATATTTAACTTAGAAACTCTCTTTTTTGATTGACCTCCGGGCGGTCATCGAACGCGTTTTGTGGACTTCCGGTCGAAGATTTTTCTTTGATATTATAACCTCTCTAAGTACACACCTTAAGCAACCTGTGTTTAAAATTTGGTTAAAATCCGTTGATTACTTTTTAAATTATGGGCATTCTAATATTATATTCTATTTTCAACGTCTTCATCATCTATAAGGTTGCCATGGCTACGGTTACTTACCTTAGTTTGATAAATGTGTAAACCGAATGAAGACTTTTTCTGGCCGAATTTTAGCTATAAGTATATTGTGTAATATATTTTTGTCATATATTTTTGGACTTGGCATCCTATAGAATCTATATATATCTGCTATTAAGCTAATTTTATTACTATATGAAGGATTTGCTTATACCTATGAAATTTGATAACATGGAACCAACCATGGAAAATACAACTTTAGGAACTTTTCATAAAAACGCTCACGATATTTTAGAAGAAATTAAAAGATATATCGCTCGCAATACAAACGGGAAGCTAGGTACTGCTGTGCATTCACAATATATCACTGATCAATTCACTAAAGTAATTGCTTTAGCTGAAACTAGTCTTCGCAATATCGAACTACCAGAAATACTCGATAACAAATTTACCACTCTAGCTAAGAAAGAGGATTTACTGCAAAACTTTAATTTTGAGGGGATTTTTACCACCCAGAAAGTAATCTTGGAAAAATTAGATAAAATTGAAAACAAAACAACAACTTATGTTACTGTTGAAGATTTTGCTGAGGCCCAGAAAACTACTCTTGACAAACTTGGTGAAATTCAGAATAAAACAGCCCAATTTACCCCTACTGAAGGTTATAATGATATTCAAAAAGCTGTTCTTGAAGCATTGAACAAAATTGAAGACAAAACATTGGAATGCATTCCTTCATCACCATTATACAGTTCAATTGTGAAGACCGGTAGAAACATGGGAACTGGCAATAATTCTAGAATAAATTCTACAAAAGAAGTAATACTTGTTTATAGTAGAGAAAAAGACAATAATAACAGTGAAGTCGTCAGGAAAATTATGAATATTAAGATCAAGCCCTCCAACATACACATCGGCATAGACAAAATCAGGAAAATTAGAGGCGGGGGACTAGCTATCGAACTGGAAACCAATAGGGAGGCAGCAATTTTAGAAAAAACCATAGAAGACCAGATACCTGAGCTGGTAACGCGTCGTCCAAAAAAGAGATGGCCACATGTTGCTGTCTACTCAGTTCACACTGATATAATGAAGGAAGAACTCCCAAAGTTAATATATCAACAGAACCATACAATTTACGAAAACATCACAGAGGAAGACTTCATGAACCAATTTAGAATCAAATTTGCTTTGGGGAAAAAGACCTACACCTATAAAAACTGGGTAGCAGAAACATCACCATACGTTAGAAAGCTCCTCTTGGTAATGGAGAAGATTAATGTTGAATGGTCGCGCTGCAGAGTTGTAGATTTTTATCCGATTCTGCAGTGCTTTAAATGTTGTGGATATAACCATTCGGCACGTGATTGTACATACTCTGAAATCATTTGTAGTCATTGTACGGAAAACCATCTTTACAACGATTGCCCAAACCGGAATAAAGAGCCTATATGCTATCACTGTAAACGAGACAATCTACATAATCACCAACACAATGCTCGGGATAGTTCGTGCCCCATAAAGAAACGTATTAAAAAGTATATCATTTCACGAACAGAATATGGAAAGAAATAACTTTTATAAAATGCGTTTTCTGCAGATTAACGTAGGAAGAAGCATAGCTGCAACTTCCCTTTTAAGTAAAAATATAAGTGATTATGATATAGTGTTGGTCCAGGAACCATATTGTCTCAGGAACACACCTAAGTGCCTTCCTACCACCTGTCCTATACTTCGAGGGACTGATTTGTACCCATGGGCTATAATTCTAGTCCCAAATATCTACATATCTATCATGCACCACACTGAGTTTAGTAATCAGTATATAATTACTGTTGAGATTAATATAAATGAGGTTAGACTTATTGTGGTGAACGTATATATCCCTGGTCACGCTGATTCTGCACTAAGAGGGCCTCTTTTAGTAGGCCCATTATGGGTTCGGCCAGGCCCACAATGGGGCGACCGGGTGGTGAGGGACGGGGCCCGACATATCCGAACGGACCACCCCCCGAAAACTTCCTGGGGATTATTCGACCCGTTCGTGATTCGATCCCGGGTCCCCCAGAGCGGTAGGCTGCCACCTTTACCGCTCGGCATACCGGCGTCAATATAAATGAGGTTAGACTTATTGTGGTGAACGTATATATCCCTGGTCACGCTGATTCTGCGGATTTTATTAATAGACTTCAGAGAATTGTTGATGCATTTAGGGGTACACACATCTTGATCGCTGGTGATATGAATGCACACTCACCGGCTTGGGGCGGTGATGTTTTAGATGGTCGTGGCAGCTTACTGGAGGAGTTTTTTACACACAATGATCTTCTAATTATTAACAATCCACTCTCTCCGCCAACATTCACTTCACATAGAGGTGAGAGTTGGATTGATGTTTCTGTGGGATGCAATAGTACTTACACTAAAATTTCTAACTGGAGAGTTCTGACTGACGACAGCCTTACGGAACATGCTTTAATTACTTTTGATTTCTCAAACTCAGATGATGCTCAAGATCCAGTGTATGTTCTACCATTAAAATATGCTCTTAACCGTGCGAATTGGTTGGAGATGAAAGATTATTTGGAGGCACACCTGATAAGTCAATATTCAGAAAATCGCAATGAAACCTGTCAACAAATAGATAATAATATTAATACAATAACAAATGCTTGTGACCTATATATCCCGAAAAAGATACCCCAAAAAAGACAGGTTTCATGGTGGACTGCTGAACTCGAAAACCTTCGAAAAACAACACGACGACTCAGAAAAATGTACCAAAGGTGCAGAGACGATCAAATGCGCAGAATACGTAAAAATAATTATCTCACAAACCAATGGATGTACAAACAGGCCATTAAGAAAGAAAAAATAAACAGCTGGAAAGATTTTTGTACAGAAGCTTCTAAAAAGCCGTGGGGCTACATAACTAAAATGTGTACAAACAAACTAAGGCAAACTAAAATCATTAAAGCTCCCACGGGCACTGAAAATGAACCAAAGACATTAATTCAAACCTTGACCTCCCAGTTGGAGACGTATTGCCCGGGGGATGATCCAGAGAACGATACGAACTTGCAAAGGCATATCCGTACAGAAGCAGATCTAATAGATGGCACAGAAAATATGCCGCCGTTTTCTATAGGAGAAATAAGCCAAGCTTTTTGCAATTTAAAAAAAGGTAAGGCCCCTGGCCTAGATAACATCACAGCTGATATTGCGAAAAAATTATGGTTTCTTATACCACGGCACTTTGTTCGACTCTATAATACATGCATCCAACACGCAATCTTTCCATCTGCCTGGAAGATTGCGAGAGTCGTACCGGTACCAAAGTCGGGGTCCCCTGATGAAGCAAGGCCTATTTCATTGCTGTCAATGCTTGGCAAAATACTTGAAAGGTTAATCACAAATAGACTTTCCTGGTTTGTTGAAAGAAATAAATGCCTCAGTAACATCCAATTTGGTTTTCGACCACAAAGATCGGCGGAGGACGCAGTAGAGGATATGGTTAAAAAATTAAAATGTTTACTTGAGAATAATAAGTATGTCCTTGGAATTAGTTTAGACATAACCAAAGCTTTTGATAGCGCATGGTGGCCGCTCATCAAACTCCAACTGCGAAAGATTAAATGTCCACGCAATATCTTCCAACTTATTCAAGATTATCTACGAAATAGAGCGGCTGTTCTACAATATGGACAGCATTATGTAAGAAAATCAGTTTCCAAAGGATGCCCTCAGGGGTCAGTATGCGGACCCTTACTTTGGAACATAACCTTTGACTGCTTCCTTAGAGAAGACTTTGGACAGGACCACTCTACTGCTTATGCGGACGATGTCATGATGTTGATTGGTGGTCGCTCAAGAGCGGATTTAGAGAACAAAGGCAATCTTTTGATTCAAAATGTATACAACTGGGGGATAGAGCATAAACTCCATTTCAATCCCATCAAAACAAAGGGAATAGTTTTTAATAAACCAAGAGGCAGTAATCTATACCGGCGACCACCTCATCTCGTAATGAACGGAAATGTCATCAAAGTGGAAAAAACATTGAAATATCTGGGAGTATTTATAGATTTTCGACTAAGCTGGGACAAACACATCGAGTTTATTACAAACCGCACCGGTCTTATTTTTCAAGCTTTCGCACAGGTAGCGAGGAAAAATTGGGGCCTTTCCACAGACGCAATGGCCATTATTTATGATGCTATTTACATCCCCATCATCACATATGCATGTGGGACTTGGGGATGGGCTACTAGTAAAGTTCATACAAAACGAAAGTTAATATCGTCACAGAGACGTGCCCTACTCCTACTTACTAAAGCCTATCGCTCTGCGAATAATCAAAGCCTTCAAGTGATAGCTAGAAGGCCACCAATCGATATGTTTGTTATTCAGCGATGTAAATTACAGCAAGTTAAATGGGGAAATACGATTCAAACAACCTTCCGAAATATAACATATGATGAAGTCGAATGGGCATTTCCATTTTACGAAACAACTAACCCAGATATCTTAGTATATTGTGACGATAATAATGTTCAAAAAACCGACATTCAAATTTTTACCGATGGTTCAAGAATAAATGGTATGGTTGGATGCAGCTTTGTTGCGTATATTAATAATGATGAAATTTATAATCAGACAATTAGATTAGACACTTGCTGCACGGTTTTTCAAGCAGAAATGCTCGCTATTAAATTGGCAATAAATTGGACTAAGGATTCATATGACAATGCTTATATACATATATATACGGATTCCCTGTCAGCACTTAATATTATAAACAGTACTAAATTGCACCCAATTGCTGAGGAGATTAGACAATTAATACGCTTATCTAACTGTAATTATACTGTTACCTGGGTTAGAGCCCACCAGGGAACAACTGGAAATGAAAGAGCTGACACCTTGGCCAAGCAGGCTGCAGAGAATACCTCTTTGATAATAAACTATAATAAACTCAGTCAGCGTACCTTACGACGAATGTTATGGGAAGACACAATGTACAATTGGCAAGATAGATGGAACGAAAACAGAAGTCATATAACTTATGATTACATACCGGATATACAACAATTTTATAAATTAAAATGGTTTACCCCGAATTATTATACCACTCAATTCTTTACTGGCCATGGGAAGTTCGCCAGCTATCTGGCCAGATTCACTAATAGGACATCGAATGAATGCCCTACTTGCCATATCATAGATGGCTCGAAACACTACTTCTATAATTGTGTAATGACTGAGAGAGAAAGACAAGAACTAAGGGTACTGATGGAGGAGCTTGGTGTGAGATGGCCATGCAACTTATCAGATATTTGGATAAACAAAAATGTTTACAATGCTTTTATAAAACTTGCCAAACAAACTGTTAAAATTGCAAATCAACTCATATATAATTAGTATATCTTTAGTATAAAATAACTTGGTGTATCATTGCTTATATTCAATTCCATTTACATACTACATCCATTATTGATATTCTATACTCAATTTCTCTTTAATAAAAGTGTCTATACTTTGAGTGAAGCGATGACCAGGTGCTTTCTCCTAATCAACTAAACATTAACTATCTTAGTGATTGCCCTACGAAAGGAAGTACTGTATTAACTATATGTACTGACAGAATACATTTGTACTGGCGAGTTCTAACTACCAGCTTGTACCGCAGCCTGTTTTATTAATTTGAGTACTAACAGAGCACACACTAAGAACGGCAATCTGTGTACTGATAAAGCACACTCTAAGAAGTGTAATACTCACCAGCTAGAAATGTACTTTTAACAGCTTATGATGGAACAGAGAAATTACTATGTCAGTGTCAACCCTTACGGGTGAGATGCTTAACGAACAACCTACGTTATTAATAAAACGTTTCGATGGAGAAGTGCTCCTTTGATATTGAACTTATAGGTGTGGTGAACTACTGTAATCTTCAATGGTCTCGTCGGGAGCAAACCGACCGACCTTTTTTTTTTTTACAGTGGTGTTCATTAATTTCCTTCAACGCGCTTGGCAGGTTTAGTGAGATCAACATGTCTATAATATCTTTCAACGAATTCTAGACTTTTAGTTTAGCTTTCTTAATTTACCACTTAAGTGCCTCAACGTCCTCCAATGTGTCTTCAGTATGTTCATAAGTGTTTTAATGTGCTTCGTATGCATTAGTGTGCCTAATAGGCTTAGTGCTTAGTGTGTTTCAATGTTTAAATCAATTCAATGTGCTTGAGTGTGTCTCAACATATCATTGTGGTGTTTTCAATGGGTCAAGTGTGCTTCGAATAAGTTTCGGCAAGCTCCTAAATCTGTGCAATGGGTTTTCTCTGTGTGCCTCGATATCTTAGTGTTCAGCGTGTTTCAAGTAATCAACGTGCCCTGATGTATTCGACGTGTTTTTAACTGTAGTACGAAATTTCAGTTTTTTGTGGAAACCAATGTGTTTATGTTTGCTTCAGTTGTGCATTGAGAGGTGCTGCTTTTAGGTCGTCCCTTAGTGCGTGAACTCTACATCGTCTGAGAGTTGCGCCTTGTTAAAGGCAAAGTGTCTTAAACTATAGACATACTGGATCACCTGTAGACCACTCATCAGGCATTCTCCATTTTGGATCTCTGCTTTTCCTACAGGCAAACATTTCGACATTTTAATTGCTGAATAAAACTATGACTACCACGGATGTGCCTACAGTTTTCAGCAACTATAATTACCTATAATAACTATAATCTTTTTTTTTTTTTTGTTTTGTTTTGTTTTTTGTTCATTTAATTTATTCATTTAAACACTATGAATTATTATTACAAATACTATATTGTTCTTACATATACATATGTACTTATTCTATTTATTCTTTAATTACTTTAACTGTACTAATGTATATATATATTTACTCAATGTTACTCTATTTAATATTTTACAAACCTCTCGGTAATGCATACGCGGGCCGAGAAATGTACTATTTGTACTCTAGAATTTCAAAAATGTATGCCCTTTTTAGTGTACAGTACATTCTCTTGACGTACTCTATTAAAACACAATCAAAAACGCGTTTAAAATAGTATAATAAAAGCAGAGTTCTTCACAGTATGCCTTAATCCTGTCCCTCTCTCCACTGGGGAATATCGAAAAATTCTTTTTTAGTGTATATTGTGTTGACGTAACCTATTAAAACGCAATTAAAAACGCAAAAAACCGCATGTAAAATAGTATAAATAGAAGCCGAGTTCTTCACAGTAAGCCTTAATCCTGTCCCTTTCCCCGCTGGGAATATCGAAAAATCCCTTTTTAGTGTATATTCTGTTGACGTCACCTATTAAAACGCAATTAAAAACGCAAAAAACCGCATGTAAAATAGTATAATAGAAGCCAAGTTCTTCACGGTAAGCCTTAATCCTGTCCATCTCCCCCCAGTGGGGGAATTTCGACATGTATATTATATAAAAACACGTGCGTATTCGAATGCAACGTTGTGTCAAAATTTCAAAGGAATCGGTAGGAACAAACGAACGTTATATTTTATTTATATAGATAGATAGAAAATGATCTGCTTTAGTCCATTCTCACAGAAAACCAAACTTAGGTCGTCGGAAGTTAGCGCCATCTGTTGGACATAAAAGCCTTAATCCATATATAAATATATTTTTGAAAGGGGGAAATGGTGGTCTTCACATGTGCCAGAAACCTTCGCGGGAGTGTATTAAACAACTTTCCGAAGTTTCATGGCAATCGGATAAATGGTGTGGTAGCGCATGAAGGACAAACACACACACAACACACAGACATACATTCATTTTTATATAGATAGATATGGCTAAAAGAAGTATTTATTTCTAATCAAAACTTCCATTTTGTTTGTTGGTGTTTGTGAATTACCGCTTAGTTATGCCAGTTTTATCATTGCGTGTAATAGCCGGGTTCTTCTCAAGCGAACTGCCTGTGCGAACAGCTCGGCGTTCGACTGGCGACAATTACAATCGGCATCGAAGTGAGTCGTGTATTGTGTGCGAACGTAGTATTAGGAGTCACTCAGTTGACTACTTTTCTTAGGAACCAACGGTGGTCAGGTTATACAGGTTTTACTGTATTTTATAACCCGAAAAACCTAGAATTATTTTGTTTATAAATTGATTTACAGCTATCCAAATGCTGTAAAACTCGAGTTTTTTTTTTTTTGTTTTTTTTAACTCTTTCACCATGTAGGCACTAAAAGGGCCTCATTTTGCAAGCCCATTATGGATTCGGCCAAATCCACAATGGGGCGACTGGGTGGTGAGGGACGGGGTCCGATATATCCAAACGGACCACCCCCCGAAAAATTCCTAGGGATTACAGTATTTGACCCTCCCGGATTCGATTCCCGGTCCCCCAGAGCGGTGGGCTGCCACCTTGACCGCTCGGTCATCCGGCCGTCAAAAGTTTGCGTTTGAAAGGAATAATTCGAAAAATATAATTACATAAATTAAAAATGAAAATTACAAAACTTTTCTTTCGTAAAATGAATGTAAGACTTTTAAGCCGTGAATTATCTACATTGTGAAACGTTTTGACGTATTTATTATTTAATTTCACTAGATCCACTTGTATATAAACAAATGTTTATCTTCAATAAGTGGCAAATATTTATATATTGATAAAAAGAGGTCGGCCATTATTATAATCGATAAAACAAATGATCAGTTTGCTAAATAAATTCGTAACATATTTTAAATTTAAAATAATTAAAATATCTCAATTTTTTTTGCGATAAAACGTAAACTGTGCGCCCTCAAAATCGAATTATTCATTTGCAAATAATATAAAATCCCCGATAGAAAATTCGTTATCGATCGATCTTCCTCTTTAAATTTTGTTTATGCTTTAGATTCTTATAAGATTAATCGTTGCGTAAACTATTATATTAGTAAATAAAATTAACTTTAAATTATTTTAATGTATATATATATTGCTTTCTAACTGTAATAAATTATATTTACGTCATTTCATAATAATATATATATATTACATTACATAATAATAATCTTATTGCAATTATATATAGTTATAATTATTTTCAATTTTTAATATAATAATGATTAAGCGAGAGAAGTTTTAGTTTTAATTTTAAATCAGCAAACACTTAACAGAAAAAAAAAAAAAAAAAAAAAAAAAGTGAAGAGAGTGTAAACACAGAAGTTGTAAACTTTCAAAATGTTTTCTTTTTACTGGCTATCGATGATATCATCGAGGACGAATACGATTGGACGACGTTGCCGTCATTTCTCTAATTTTAGAAAATGACGTAATTTCGGCTGCGGTGAGTTTGAAACGAAATGGGCCCGTTTGGCCTCTGTTATATGAATGAATGCGTGATTGATGCTCTTTAATTCTTTAAAAATATCTCGAAATCTCTTAAATATGCTCGAATTTTAAAGTTATTTCTTGTATATAAAAACTTTAAGATGGTAAGTTTGTAAAATAGTCCATGTAAATATATACCATTAAATAAAATTTTGTAAAAGTTATAATATTTAAAATATGAAATTAGCCTTAAAATATGAATGATATTGTTATGTTTTAATGGGAGCATTGTCCAACTTGTTCTTATTAATGTTTTGATTAATTGCTATAATTGCAAATGTTAATTGATATTGCTTGGTGAATATGAGAAATCAGAAATTCTTATCATATGTATTTTATATAAATTACAACATATTTATCACTGAACTATCTAAATATCTTTATTAAATTTGTCTTTAGCATATTTTTATCATCTATAGTTTTTAAAGTATAATTAAATGTATTAATTCTAAATTATAATTATATACATTTTAGATGTGATGCAAACTCATTTTTTTAAGATTTTTTTGTTTAATATATAAAATTACATAATATTCTTTTAAAGTAAATGTGTATTGTAAGATAGAAAGTTGTTGTCTATGTAATTATCTATATTCCTTTTGGGTTAATGTTACTTATGGTAGCGAACATGGCGGCTCGTCTCTGAAACAGTGGGGATGCATGTTCTAACCTATTCTAATAAATTACCATAATTATTGTCAACCAAATTATTAGAATAGAGGTAATTTATTAGAATAGGTTAGGTTAGGTTAGAACGTGAATCCACACTGTTTCAGAGACGAGCCGCCATGTTCGCTACCATAGGTAACATTAACCTTATTTTGTATGTTTGTGTTTTCAAAAGTTTATTTTTTGTGTGACTATTATTGGATAAAGCTTACTAGAGGAAATTTGATTTTTATCATTATTTGTTCCTTAATAAATCTGTTTCTGTAGCTGTAAATAGTATATCTAAGTGGTGAAATTTTAAATTTTCTTAAAATATAGGTATTGGAACTCCAATCTGTCTTCTGGTGAAAAGAAGAACAACAAATTACCATTAGATATCAAAATATAAATCGTTTTTTTTTTAACTGAAAAAATTAAATATCTCTTAAATTATAATTTATATAGTATAAATTTATCTACAATAATAATAAATCACCAGTTTTTATTTTTACGACTAGGTGCATAGATAGACACAGGGCATTTCTACATCCTATAGGCCGATACGTGTTTTGGGCATAAGCCCCTCATCTGTCAGCATGACTTCCAGGTTTTCTTGTAGGTGGTGTTGACACGTATACATTCCGTTTAAAATTACTTATTTACAGTTAAAATTGTTTTAATGTTAAAATACACATTTTAAACAGAATGTATACATGTCAACACCACCTACAAGAAATCCCGGAAGTCATGCTGACAGATTAGGGGCTCATGCCCGAAATGAATATCGGCCTATAGGAGATTCTGAATAAAGATGAAGAAATGCCTTGTGTCTATCTATGCACCTAGTCATGAAGATAAAAACAGATGAAAGAAGACATGGTTTCAAATACACAACTAATAAATCACCAATTAGAAGTTATAACGTTCCACTGAGATTCAAGTGGAGTTTGGCCCGGCAAAATGCTTTGCATAGAAAAACGAATTTTAAAGAAGGATGGTCTTAAAATGGAGATGTCATTGATCCATGAATGAGGGTGAAGTCTATAAATATTTTGGATTCCAACAAGCAAAACTTACAGAACATGCACAAATAAAACAAAGACAAACAAAAGAATAAAACAGCACATTAAACTCTGTACTAACAACACAGCTGAATGCAAAACACATTTAAAGCAATAAACATACTATTGTCCCAGTATTGAAATAGTCATACAGAAAGCTAGAAAAACTCCAGAGGGAAATATGAACAACATTAACAAAACAACAAATACCATCCTAAGTCATTCATAAAAAGTCTGACGGATGTTTTGAACTTACACAGCAAATATACATAAATACTGCAAGAATCTTTGTACAGAAAACAAGAAATATCACGACTACACAAAACTTGCAGACAAAAACAGTACAACGTTAACGAAACATACCATTAAACTTACACCATTATTGTCCTGGATCTAAAAAAATACACAAATTAAAACCTCAGGAAGTGGCATATATAAATCTAAAAACACCAGAACACTGAATCAGTTAAATTCTGAAAATATTTAATATAAACTGGTTTAGTGGACTGTTGTGTTTTAGATAATATACAATGCACAAACACCACCAAGCAAAAGTACAGAAAGCACTTTTTAAAAGACAACGTTCACAGACGACACTTACAGGAAATGCCACTTAATAAACAAGATTTTACAAATGCTAATTTCAATATATTGTGCCCAGAAAGAGCTCCAAGTAGGCACCCAAAGATCTCGGCCAAGATCATGTTGACAGAAGATTATCAAACTGTTGGCTGACTCATGGGTATGCTTTTGGAGAATCAGAAGGGTTTATGATTGCTGTACAAGATAAGATCATATATATAAGAAACTACAGAAAGCAATTTTTAAAATAACATTTACAGATAACATTTATATGAAATGTCATATAATGCACAAGTTTTTATAAATGCAAATTACAATATATTGCATCAAAGCTTTTAACTGACTATTTACATTGACAAAACCAAATAGCAAATATAATACACTCAAAAGCTTTTACACATCCAGGAACCATACTACATATACACACCTCAGACAGTTGTAGAAAACAACACACACAAAATATACATATGACTGTTCCATAATAAGACAAAAAAAAAATCCACAACAGACTACACAAGTAGACATCACCTTCTTTGGTAAACAAAACAAATACATATGCTAAAAAAATTGCAAATACTCAGAACTTATTCAGAAAATAGTGTCTGTGGAGATTGAATAGGGGTATTCATTGTGTCTAAGGTCTTTTCTTATACAGATGTAATACTATGCACAGAGACAAAAGTCTTGAAACATTAGAGCTTCACAATACATACATCATATTATAGAATACTGCTACACTAAACACAGTTACGTTATCTGGATGTTCTTAAACACAGATACATATATATGAACAGCATATAAACAAACACATACAATCATTTGTTTTCTATACATATGCCTTGACTTTGGTCCAGCATAGCTCTAGGCATTGATATATATACCATGTAATAACAATATCAATATAAAGCTGGCAATAAAAACAACTACATGGTAAATTTTTGGAAAATGATCAAAGGGAAAGTGAATACTGAAGACTTTATCTGAATACAATACAATTTTTGGAAAATGATCAAAGGGAAAGTGAATACTGAAGAAATAAGAAAATGGTTAACATCAGGAACTTTAAAGAAAGGAATGAAGGCTTAATACTAACTGCCCAGGAACATGCCATTTGAACAAATGCAATTAAACTGGAAATTGAGAAATCAACAACAGAATCTGAAGAAAATGTGGATTATATTCTTAGCTCCTTTTGAAAGATTTCACAAACTGACTAAGCAGTGCCATAATACAGTTGCTAAAAATGATCCATTGGAACATCTATCAAAACTATGTTGAGCCGACTGCAAAAAACTGGTGAGATCACAACAATGAAAAAGTTATAGAAAACTCCAAAGATCCTTTGGGACTTCACAATACAAAGTTCTAACACATAATATAAGATGTAACTGTGGTTGAGAAAAAGAAACTGTAAATAACTTATGTGTACCATCCTTTCATAGTTCCATTACTATTTCTCAGTCATGAAAGCTAGATGGCAGTTGTCGTATTTTTACAATCTGTGTGTGTTTGTGTGCAATTTTTCTTTGAGTTAGTTCTATTTTTTGTGGTCTTTGCATGTATTATAAGCTAGATAACATCAAGGAGAAATACCAGAAGTTTTAAAACAAGCATTATCTGACAAAGATAATGATGAAATGGATATTTTTGATGGCGGAATATTTGAAAATGAAGATGACTGAAATGATGAAAATGTTGAATTGAGTAATTATGAAAGTAACACTGAGACAAGTTCATCAGATGGCAGAGAAGGTAAAGATTATATTGAATATAATGATTGCCAGTACTATTTAGGTAGAGACAACAGTAAGAACTGGAATAAAAAACCGAATTTGAAAATAACCAAAACTAGACAAAAGAATACAGTGGAACCTCGCTTAATTAGCATAATTTGTTCCAGAATTAGGGTTGCCACCTCATAACTTAGTCTCACTCGGAGACGATGATTTAAGAAACAAAAAAAAAACCCATATGTATATATATACAATTTTTTATTTATATAAATTAACAAATTCAAAACTCAACTTTCTACAAATTTAATACAATTCTAATAATCACAAAGTAGTTTCTAATAAAAAAACTAATAAAACTAAGAACTAATAAAAAACAAATCTAACAATTTACATATAAAATAAATACAGGCAAAGAAATATAAAAATATGCAAGATACAAAATGGCATATGTGTAATTAATTATTTATTTATGTAGATTTTTCCATGTATATTTACTGTTTGACATTGCAGCTTTTACGATCTGCATTTTCTGGCTTTATGAATTCATAAAATTCTCGACAGCTCACGTCAAAATTAAGCTTTACGCATAATTCTGCCTTTACTAGCTCAACCCTCATCCTGTTACGGTTGTCTGTCCAGGTATTTCCCATAATCAAAAAAATTTGTTCCACGTATGCATTACTTGTAGGTATTGATAGAATCTTACCAACAAGTTTGGGTAGTTCAGTGAAAACATTAGAAGAAAATATTTTTATCCATTTTTTATCAGTTGGCAAATCGAGCGATTTGGTGAAAGGAATGATCTTTTTAAGAAGACATGTTATCATATAATTTATCGGTGTCTAATTCTACATTTACGTGTTTTGCAGCATTTTTTTAAATGCTGCAAATCTTGGTATTTAAAATTTTTGTCCTTAAGATTAATTACAGTAGAGCGTCGATAAGTGGAATGGCCGGAAAGTGGAACGATTTTCAGTCGGACTGTGTCGTGCTGAATCGAATGTTTTTGATACTAAATTTACTTCTAAAGTGTAATTTTCATGTTTTTTATATTCTTTAATATATTTATTTTGTTTGTACAAAATGCAGAAATAATTTTTAACGATACGATAGCCTCGATGATTATTATAAAAATTTTCGTTAGGCTTAAAATCGACGAAAATTCAACACGAAGCGACACGCAACGGAGAAAATTCAACAGGAAGCGATACGCAACGGAGAAAAATTTGAACATCGGACAGGTTAATGTATTTTTTCGTACAAAGTCGGAAACTGGAACAAATCATTAACTGGAAGGACCCCAGTCCCCAATTGGTTCCACTTTTCGACGCTCTACTGTACTGAAAAATATTTGAATGGGCTATATTCTTAACCTACTTAATATTGAGATAGAAAAAGATTAGAGAATAAGATGATCTTAGGAAGGAATAAGTTTTTAGGAAAGGGGTACCCGTTGCTCCACGTGTTTCTCACCAATCGCACGTCTTTCTTCTTAGGTGTCTTGGCCAAATGTGTCTCAACTAATGGGAACTTGCCCTGAGGGCCTCCTGCTCTCTATTGTTTCATTCCCCACACCTGCGAAAGTTGGGGGTGGGTAGAAGGTTCTCAAAGTCGGTTATTCCAGTGGAATAACTGACTTTGAGAACCTTCTTGCACAACCCGGAGAAATATTGAGCCTGGAGAAAACTCAGTGAAACCCGGAGTCTCTGGGTCAAACCTGGATAGGTGGCAACCCTATCCAGAATCTTACTCGTATTGCGAAATACTCATTAAGCAAAACAGTTTTTCCCCATATAAATTAACGCAAAATATGATAATGCATTCCATGCTGAAAAAATACTCAAATATTTTATGTATAATGTTTATTCAAAGACAATTATACAATATAGATTGTTAAGGAGCGTCAATCATCATCTTTTCTTCTAGCACAGAATGAACCAACCTGAAATGAAAATTCGATTTGCAGAAAACAAAAAAAAATCACAGCTAATATGTCCGATAAACATGCCAAACAATATGCCAAATTCTTGGGTTATGTAAAGGCTATAATCAAATATTAGAAATTAATTAATTTGACTAGAGGTAGGCAGTTATGTTTCCATCTCATATTAAATTTTATAATTATAAATAGTTAATTTTTAATTCAGACATTTCTAAAATTTAATTTGGACTCGGTCATTAAATTTAATGACCCAAGAATTTGGCATATCGTTTGGCGTGTTTATTATATAACAGGCTATGGTTGTTGATGTTTATAACTAATATGGGTGAACACAAGTTTGAAAAATGTGCGATCAGAAGCGACATTAAGATGGTAGCAGAACGAGTACTAAACACAGACTGATGGAACATGCCGCATGCGCAGAATTCGGGATTTTCCCTCTTCTCATCATTCGTTATGCGAAACATCGCTCATTAGGCGAGTCATTTTTTACAATAATATGACGAATTTAGCCTCTGTAATCCAAATTATTATTGGTAGACCAATCCCATAGCAATCTCATTGGCAAATTGATTTTATTTTATACAGACTACATCATATGCATTTTGGGCTGGTCTAATGTTTCCAGCCCCTCTTCAGTGCTAAAAACGATAACAAAAAATGTAATATGTTTAACTAAAAACGACATCAATATATAACTACGACAAGTTTACAAACATCCGGGGAGAAACTTACAATAAACGTTGGTGGGAATTACAACAATAATTCCATGGATGGGGAGGGCAAACTTTCCTCACATTTACAAGTATCCTAAAATTTAAATTTACTTTTTTTGAACATAACTTATTAAAATATGGCTAATATAAGTAATATTGTAAACAACACTTTTACTTACAAGTTTAAAAAAAAAAAAAACATTTTTTACAATTTGTTTGCTTGTTATGCGAGGTTCCATTGTATTGTAAAGACATTTCCTATACCAAGGAGTGAAGCTTTTTTCAAATTTTTGGATATGAACATAATAGATAATATTGTAGATTGCACTAATAAATACATCAACAATGTTTCCAATAAATTTGGAAGAGAAAGGGACTAAAAACATAACACACAGTGAACTGTTGGCTTTGATTAGATTGTTGTATTTGATTGGAGCAAAGAAAGGCAAGTATACCAATGTTAGAAAACTGCAAGTGACTGATGGCACAGGTATATATTTTACATGCAACAATGAGTTATTAAAGCTTTCTGCTCTTACTAAGGTTCTTTAGATTTGATGATAAAGCTATTTGAGATGAACAAAGGAAAACTGATAAATTGGCAGCTATTTGAAACATTTTTGACTCTTGTACATAATTATAAGGAGTTACAATTTAAGTGAGTTTACTACAATAGATGAGATGCTACATCCTTTTAGAGAGTGTTGTGCATGGATTCAGTACATCCCCAAGAAGCCTGCAAAATATGGATTAAAAATATTTCTGCTTTATGATGCAAAAACACTCTGTCGCAGTAATTTAGAGGTATATTGCAGATGATAACCTGAGGGACCATATACTGTATCTTACAGTTCCGCAGACATTGTGAAAAGGCTAGTATTCCCTATTATAAATAGCTCATTCAACGTTACTTGTGAAATTGGAATACTAGTATACCACTGTTTGATTATCTTCTTGTGAAGATTATTACATTTCTTGGTACAATAAAGAAATTAAATGTGAAATTCCTCAAAATTTTCTGCCCAGCAAAACAAGAGCAGTGAACAGTACCATGTTTGGATTTCAGAAACATAAAACACTTGTTTCATTTGTGCCAAAGAAAAATAAAGCTGTCATTTTAGTATCCAATTTAGTTTGTTAGTTACAGCAACACAATGCTTGGGCAATCTGCCTTGGGAGATGCCTTCCAGGAGTTCTTTTAAGGTTAATTGGCCCCTATTTAGACATTAATTTAAGATGTGAAGAAAACCCAGAAAACCCCACATCTTGTCAAGGTGTGAATCCATAACCAAACTATCAGTGTTCAGGGAATGAACCGCTTGGCAATTTGTGGATCCTTTAGTATTCAACATGCATGATGATGATATTGTTGACGAGACCAGTATGAAACCAGATACTGTACTTGATTATAATACGACCAAAGGAGGTGTAGACACTCTTGACAAAATGTGTTTCTTGAATAACAAAACGATGGCTGCTTGCACTGCTATTTTTGTAATTATGAATATTGTGGGAATAAATTCGTGAATAATTTTTGTGATGAACAATCCTGAATATGATCAAGTAAGAAGAGGAATCTTTCTGAAAAACTCGTCTATACAACTAATTAAAGAGCATCTTATTTGAAGCTCAGAATGTTCGTGCCTTCCATGTGACATTGAAGTCTTTCTTCAAAAATATTGTCCTGAGAAATTCTGAATTGAAGAGAATGATGACTTGGAAGATGCAAGTGTATCAAAAAAATGTACGTGTTTTAAGTTTGGACTTAAGAAAAACACTTCTGCCTCAATGAGGTGTGAGAAATATAAAAGATTTATCTGCAAACATTATTTTTTGTAATTATGTATAACAATGTCTGTATTTATTAATGTTATTACGATTTTGTAACCCCCTTTGTAAAGGCAAAAGCCGTGGCAAATAAATGTTGATTGATTGATTAATTGATTATCTGCAAACGTTATGCAATCAAACCAATTTCGTGTGATATGTGTTTGTAAAATAGATGCTTAATTTGTAGAATAGATGTCTTAATTGAAAAACATTATAGAAAAATAAAAGCAAATGTAAATTCATATTAACACATCAAATTAATAAAATAAAATAAGAAAATTCAGAATGTTATAAAAAGTACATGTTTGCTTTCAGAAAAAATTGTTGTGTGATTGACAAAAGGTAAATAGGTAAAATCATCATTGACCTAAGATTATCACTCCTCAAACATAACATTAAAAAAGAGACTTGTTAAAATGAAATAGGTAAATGATGATAAATAAAATTAATAAAAAATAAAAAAAGGTATACATCCAATAAAACACTATGAAGTGAATGAAATAAAATTATCCATAGCATGGGCAATAATTTGAAGTAAAGTAAGGTAAAAAACAAAGTAGATGCAAATTTTCTTTGGAATCAGTGGAATTCATAGAAAATTTCGTGATTACTAATCTATATCTTTCATAGGTTTTTAAATTTCTAATTTGGTGTTAACCAAATAAAAAATTTTATAGACAGCAACCTGAGGGACATTATGTTGTATCCAACATTATTATCTATATACTTAATTTTTAATTAAGTACAAGATAATATGTAAAAATACCTGCATGAAATTAATATGAAATTTTACCTTGTTCTAGATATAGATTTCATGATTGTGAGCAAATGGGGAGACATACAAATAATCTCTCATTTATTTATTTTGTAATATTATTTATGGAATCCTAACTCATAATCATATGGAAAATAAAAAATAAATAAATTTATATGACTCTCCATTACATCAGATATTTTATACTTGTTATTGTTATTATCATTAAGTGCTCCATTCCAAAAGGAGTACTATATTGAAAATACAAAGTAGGTAAATAAATAAATACAAAGGTATCAAAACAATAAGTATTCTACTTTGAAAGTAAACATAGAAAGGCTTAGAAATTAGAAATTACAAAAAGTTTCTTCTTTCATATTGTATTAGCATAATGGTGAAATAGTTTGAATAGTGGCTTATCAACTGGATATGGCCATCTACTATCTAGGCTGAGGATTTCTAATTTCAAAATGTCTGTCTTGCACATATATAGGATAGTAATAAATCATATGCTCAACACTGTCAAGGTTATCAGTACCACAAAAGCAAAAGGCAGTATCTGAATGGTTATACATAGCCAGATAACATCTAAAATTACCAGGCTCAATGAATAGTTGATCCATAGTATAAGTTAAATTTTTAATCAGTGACGATAATCAGTATTCAATACTAGGAAAGAAAACTTTTGTAATGTAATGCAAGGTAAAACATAAAGTATACAGTCATAGGATATGCAATGTGGATGAATTTCATATGGTCATTCAAGAATTCAATATATTGAATAATTAAGGTTGATTTGTGCCAAAAGGCATGGGCAGATGTTTCACTTTGCACGCTTATCAACTTTTTACAATGCAAGTTACAGTGGTACCTTGTACTTTGAACTCTTCAGAGTTTAAATGCTAAATTTGACAAAAAATTGCCTTGGATTTCAAATGATGCTTAAGAGTTCAATCGTGAATGCGCTGAAAAAAATGTGCTTGAACAATTAATGCAAGTCATCTCTCACTCTTGCATTACACTTGTATGTTTTCAGTGCTTTTTTTTGTTTCACTTTTGGTATGTTTGGTTATGTATATTGTGTATTTTTTGTTGATTTTTAATAATTTCTTCCTGCAATTTTTCTTTGTCAATATCTTTTGATTGCCTCATACGTTGTTTATCCATTAGTTCAAAATTTCCCAGACGGAACTTTTTAAACTACATTTGCATATTTGAAGCTTGGGAACATCTTCCCCATATACATTATGAACCTTTTTTACTGTTTATACAGTGTTATATTGTTTCCAAAATTTATAAAGAATAGCATGCCAGATATGCTTTTTATCTGTAGACATTTCAACTCAATTTTATTTAAACAAAATGTGAAGTAAAAAATTTAAAATAACCTTCTAAACAAAGAATACAATTTCTCATTAGCAATAATGTGTTAAATTTCACAACTGTTACAGTTAAATCATACAACTATGTTAAGTAACAACAGCTATTAAAAATTGGCAAAAACTTTCTGT
Organism: Centruroides vittatus; assembly: GCF_030686945.1. Classification (NCBI taxonomy): domain Eukaryota; kingdom Metazoa; phylum Arthropoda; class Arachnida; order Scorpiones; family Buthidae; genus Centruroides; species Centruroides vittatus. The sequence goes on from NW_027121927.1 coordinate 2,865,856, forward strand.
TCAACTCAATACAGTATAACTTTTACTTTTTAACTATGGAGTCAAAAAAGGATGTGAAAGCAACAAAGTCTAAAGGAAGGTTGTTGTATTGACAATTGAAATTAGAAAAGGAACTTATCACAAAATATGAAAGCAATACATGTGCGGCAGATCTTGCAGCCATGGTTAAGAAGCCGAAGTTGATGGTGTGCAACCAATAAATGCAATTTTCTGTTTATTGTACATTATTTATTTTCAAGTTTTGATTTATTCTAGATACATCCAATACACCTTATTGCTGAGAACATATATTTATTACGTATAACTAACGTTTTCGGCCCACTTTATGGGCCATCCTCAGGTTACAGTTGTTCGACTCTAATACAAAATCGAACACGTTCAAAATTAAACTAAATTAGAACATACATTTTAAATTTAAACAAATAGAACAAGTATAACACCAAATAATAAATAAGAAAATCCAAATAAAACACAAATGTAAATGCAAATAAAATACGGTGACTGGCCGTAAACATTAAGGAAAAATTCCTTATCCTTTAACGCATATATCTACTGAGCCTCTGTAGAAGCATTATTATGTGTGTTACTTTTTACCATGTACTTCCATGATGACGGTAACCCCGTCGCATCTTTATAATTTAAACATCTGCCAGACAAACCCGCTCTGTAAATTTCGCATTTCTCCGTTATGGATGACAACGTTGGCGAGTGTACTTTTGCAAGAATTTTGGCATCCTCCCATTGCACAACAGAACCATCGGCTTGCGCAATCCTGGATAATTTATTATTTTGATTTATTATTAGAGCATGTAATTATCTTATTTTTTACATTAAATAATGTATTTGCAGTTTTAAGTTTATCAAAATAGGTATTGTTTGGGGTCAGGGAATGAATGAATTCACTTTCCATTATTTTTTATGAGAAATATTGCTTCAGACTTTGAATGATTAGGAGTTCAAACGATCTGGAATTAATTAAGTTTGAAATATGAGGCACCACTGTACTTCCTGTTCTCCATTGCAAAGGTGACTTAAGTTGACTTTGCAGTGGAGAACAGGAAGTAACTTGCATTGTACTGCATTTTTGAGTTGTGTCACTTTTCTTGTCGGGGTGTGATCTATTGTATAAAAGACAAGAACTGTAAATTTCTGTGAGAATTTTTGAGAATTCACCAAGGAAAATTAGGAGTGGCACTGCAGTTGCAGCAGTGAAGTTTTTGGTGGCAAAACAAATTCAAAACAAACTCTGTTGTTGAAGTGCAATGTAACTTTTCTTTCATATTTAGAAAAGATCTGCCATCATGTAATTCATGGAACATGAAAGGAGAATTTTCTATTGGTAGAAGGCGTGATGAAATTACATCCCTGCTTTCCAACATAGTTCTGTCTGTTTAGCAGACAACTGGGAATTCCAAGATTGGTTGTGCACTGTAAACTCTACTTAAACACACAAAATGCTACTGCTATATGAAATTAGTTGGATGATAGAATTTAGTAGCAGTGTTTTGCAATTGATATATGCAATGCATTGATAAAGAATCTTATTTTTTTAATCCTGATTTCTTTCTCTGATGAAATCATTTTCACTTTTGCTATCATAGATAGATTTCACAACAATAAACAGATTTTCTGACCCACAAATCCTCACGTGTGAACAGACACGTGAGGATTTGTGGGTCAGAAAATCTGTTTATTGTTGTGAAATGTATAATGTATCTATGATAGCTCAGTTTAAGTGTGGTATATACTGATGCATAAACTGATCATTCTGTTTTACTACAGAGGATGGAGAAAGGAATGGCACTCTTAGTTTCCTTGATAATTACACTATTGGATTGCTTTCTTTGAGGATATGTCAAGGACAGTTTATGAAGGAAACAAAATCTGTGACCTCCAGAAACTTTATATGCATACAGGATACTGTTTCATCTAAGAATATCCAGTCGGTAATTCATTTCTCATCATGTTCTTTCCAGTGAACATGATGGAAAATGAGCTATTGATTAGATGTTCTTCATGAAACAAATATAACTCATGTAGAACTTTTTGAATTTTTCAATAAAACTTTGACTTTTGCTTCCTATTTCATATCTTATTTTGTTTTGCAAACAGTACATTTTTTATTTCCATTTAAAATGTGTCAGATTGATGATGAAACAGTCTTCTGGCAATAAATTTTGTAACTGTTTTCACCTATGAATAGAGAATAATAAAGTGGAATCCCATTAATCTAGCTCAAACAAGACAGAGTCTGATTCAGATGAGCAAAATCCAGAAAAATTGTTAACAACATATATAAAATAAAAAAACACTTATTTTTCTTGTTTGTTCTTCAACATAACAATCACTTTCTTTCCTTTAGACATCATTTTATGGTGCTTGATTTATTTCACAAATGCTATATTGTTTTGCTGAGTTTCACTCATTAAAACAATAGTGGCTTTAGAGTGTTGAGTGATTAATCTAGTATCAATACTGAAATAATCTGCAAAGTATTACTTTGGCAGATGTTTTTAAATTTTGTTTGTGTAGTTTTTATACAAAGTCTGTCTATGGTCCAAAAGCATCTTGGGTCTCTTGGGGTTAGGGATGATAGTGTTAAGAATAAGATAAAGAGATGCAAAATAATTTTTCCACAATATATCAAAGATAGTGTCAGTAACATAGTTTCCAGCAGTGTGTGTATAGTACATTATCAAAGCAGTTGGATATTTCTTATGCTAGTATTAGTTGATGTTAATGGTCCACATATCTATGTCAGGCCGCGACTCCACTAGCCGTAAAAGGGCCGTAAAACCCCTCGCCGTAAAAGCTTTTAATCACGTGACCATGATATTTTACACCTGAGCAGGTCGTAAAACCAACGTAAAAGCGAGTTGAGCAGTGTTCAACTTTCGAAGTCAATACAACCGTAAACCGGTACCATTCACCAATCAGAAGTCAGTGAAATCTAGGTCATTGTGACACGGTGCAAAAATGGCAGAAAACGAGCTTTTGTGTATGTTCTCTCGTGGCTACTCTAGAAGATCTGGAAAGATTTATCGAAAACATCCGAAAGTATTCATGTATCTACAAGAGGTATCCCGATTATAATAATGGATGCCTAAAACACACGATATGAACGGCCAAAGGAAAATCCTTCAATTTAGAGGAGTATATAATAAAAAAGCTAAGCTTATAAGTGCTGTATATTATCTTAATAATATAATAATAAAAGTCAATATATGAAAGTAAAGATATTACTTTTACTACATTTGTAATTATAGTACAGAAAAAACTCGTAGAATATAATTATTGTCTTTATATCGATATATCACGTATACACCGTAATAGTACTGTTGCCGTAAAAAGTTTCGCTAGCCGGACCTCCACTGCAATCCGAGCGCAAACGCAAATAGGTCACGTGATTAAAAGCTTTTATGGCGAGGGGTTTTACGGCTGTTTTACGGCTAGTGGAGTCGTGGCCTCAGTCTGCAAGCAAACATCAACCTGTTCCTAAAGTTTCCACAAAAGAAAACATGATATGAATACTTCATTTTGAAAAAGTCATGTAATGATGATTAGATGTAAATATACTGTAGAAATATGATTTAAATACAAAGTTTGTCTACTTACATAACCCACTAAGGCTTCTGAAAATAATAATACAATAATATGACTGAAATATATTGGTCTCTGGTAAATTGGAAAACTAATTCTACTCTATCCTATACAGTTTTATAGAAATTTGGGGTAAATTATTGCATTTTATCGTTAAAAAATATGCCATACCTATACTTGCTTTTCAGTGACACAGAAATCTGACTGATGTTTGCTGACATTCCTTGCTTTGAATTCAGGTGGATAATGTATATTTTTGGAAGACTTTGTGAAATTTTTATTTTTTCATCTTCCACATCATATATAATTTCCACCTGAATGAAATTGTGAACATCTACAATGTTACGTTTGAGCTGATAAAAATTCATTTGCAATCCAGTAAATTCCTGTTTTTTTACATGCCAAAAGTAACTATAAATTTATACAATAAAGTAACTTTTATCTTTTATGTAATAATTGATTATTTCAAGGATTTTGTGGTGACTTTATCATTGGTTTGTTCAGTTTTTTGAAAATTGTTAAATTAGGTCTGTCATTAATGAGGTTGAGGCTGAAGTTTTCAATGTGAAAATGTGTAATTGCATGTATGGGAGCAACATGGACAGATAAATAGGCATGGCAACAGCACAAGTCAATGCCAAGCTAATAGAGAGGTTGAGGCCGAAGTTTTCAATGTAAAAATGTGTACGTCGGACGTTCAGTGCCGCTTTCCTGTAAGCCTAGAAGTTTGACAATGGTGTTTGGAAAGTCAGTGGAATCATGTTCGACATTTCAAATGCCATTGTCAAACTTCTAGGCTTACAGGAAAGTGGCACTGAACGTCTGACGTACACATTTTCACATTGAAAACTTCGGCCTCAACCTCTCTATTAGCTTGGCATTGACTTGTGCTGTTGCCATGCCTATTTATCTGTCCATGTTGCTCCCATACATGTAATTACATTAAAAATAATAATATAATCAAATTGAACGAGATGATGATGATAAAATAATTTTTACCTTTTTGACAGATATGTTGATTTGATCATTTTTATACAAGTTAGAATGTCTTCATATCAGATGACCTATACAGTAACTGCTGCAACATTTCACTGAGGACAAAGATTAGTATTACTCACTTCCAATATGATAGCCATTTCATTTATCTGATCTTATCTACTATATTGAACTTTTGGTTATGGATAACTCAGTTTTTCAGAGCTATATTTTACGTAACAATCTTGAAGGCCGGCTTAATGCTATTTGTCAAAAACATCAATATAGATCAGTTACATTGTGCCACTTATTGCTATGTTTATTGGATGCAAATTTTGGGACATCAGAATGCAGGATACATTGGGCAATTTCCAATATACACTATACTAACTTTAGTTCATGGTATAATAGGTATTTTGAATAGATTGGACAGCCCAATAAAATTTAATGATTAAATTTTATATTTGTTGTAAAACAGATTAATCAGAAACTTTTGCATTTTAAAGATACCACTGGAATGTTCTCTCCATTTTTAGTGTCAAATTCATGTAGTTATGATTTTAAAACATTCTTTCTGGAAATACTCTTCAGAACATATGAAAGTTGAGTTTTTGACTTCTAGATGAGTTTGTGGATGAAGTTGAATAGTGATAATTTAATTATAACAGTTACTTGTTTTTGTTCAATCTGTTGGCTATTTAATATGATAAACTTGCTTTTAAACACCATGTAGAAAAATACTTAAACATTTTGCTGTTCTGGAGCACTGCAGGGCTATTTCTTCAAAAGATACTTAGATCACATTTTTTTAAATTAATTTTCAATCTATAATTGATTATCTCTTGATTTGGTCTTCAGCTACTCCTTAACTAATTTGGAAAGTCAGCAATTCTCTCTATAAAGTTTATATTCTAATTAACAAAATTATGCAACCTTCTATACACTGATTCTGGAAATGTAGCTAGATTATGACAAATTCCTAGACGTTTAGCTCAAAACTGTTTGCTTCAATTGTTTTGTCTTTAAATATTATAATTGTATTGTCCTATCTAGTAATATCTCTCTATGTGTACCATCCTAATAAATGTCTTGTTTATGTAAACACCCAAGTTGCCTCAATATTGCTGTCATTCATTTTTCTGTTTAACTATTTAAAATATTAAAAACACTGAAGCTGTTTTTACATTTATAAGGAAATATAAGGAAATTTATAGAAAACCTCTGGAATTGTATTTTCTGGTTGTTATGGAATATAACATAGGGAAAGTATGGTGATCAGTGAAATTTTGACTTCCATTTAGTTTTTTGCATAAACTCCTATAAAAAGTGTATGTGTGGTATATACTTTGCATTTTGAATATGGTATATACCAGAATTTTGCTGGTGAACCAAAAATTCTGAAACTTGCAGGGTTATTTCTGTACATTTTGCATTGATGATATTAAATATAAATAAATAACAACTAACCCGTTACAAAGCCCATTACTAGCCCGATAATTCGGCTTTGGTGGTTGTATTGATGATATTAAATTAGGATTGTTAAAGATCATGGGAATGGGAGAGAGAGAGAGAGGGGATGGTATCAAACAGTTTACACACACCGGGGTAATACCAATGAATCTTCTTGAAACCTTATAACCAGCAAGGGTATGCTTAAAGTTTGCTTACAAACTTTGAGCATACCCTTGCCGGTTATAAGGTTTTAAGAAGATTCATGGGGATGATATCATATTTCAAGTGGATCAGACTTAATGAAAATTTCTCATTAGTAGCATTTACAATTTTTTTAAAACTCATTCTTACCTAGTACAAAAAGCCTTTTTTAACTCAGTCCTCTCTGTGATCAGATTTGTCACACTGTTCCTCAAGGGTGAGTGCCATGCTCACTCTATGTAGTTTCATATTCTTAATGATTTGTCTTGATAAATAATACACATTCTAATGTTTAATTTACTTTACTTCAGTTAGAATACATTAAAAATAATTTTGGTTATAGAAACAGAAAATCGATATCTTGTCAGATCAATAAAAACAGAAACATGACATCTGAAATTATTGTTAAACTTAATTATAATTTACATTCAAGTTTTGAATCTGTTTGATATGGATTTTTAAAATGGCATTGTTTGCAGATTCTTCTTATGTGGTATCTGCAGATTAGTGCAGTACATTTTACACACATTGATACTGTTTTCCTGTTCTACTGTTCTGGGCAATATGCACACTTTTCTCTTTGTACTGATGTTGCCTGTGAAGGATCTGGCTTCTTTCTCAATACTTCCATGATTTTCATATGCAGATCCTCACTTCTCATTATCTGAGAAAAAGCCTGCATTTTCTTCTTTAGTCCTCATCAGGCCATTTTAGAATCATTTCATGACATTCCATGTTTAGTATGTATGTACAATATCACTTCACAATTAGAATTGTACTACTTTGAATGCGAAAAAAAGACATACGATTGCTTGCAGGTGAACACTGTGCTAACTTCTCCTACATGACTGAAACAAAGGCGGCTCTGAGAGCAGTAGCAATAACTATTATTTTCGATTCCAGTATCTTGCTGAAGAGGATACTTGGAAAGGAATATAGACAAGAGTTTGGCCACAAAACTTCCAAGAAGCCCAAGTTACAAGCATTTTAAAACAAAAGTGAAAGCAGTGCTCATCTTTGAGTAATGGCAGATTAAAATTATTTTATGTAATTTTTATCATTTCTTTTATCCTTTTATATTTTATCTTTTTTATACCATTTGTATTTTATCCTTTTACTTTAATTTATTGTTGTTTTTATTGGTTTTAATGGATTCTTTTATTACTGTTATATATAAGGGAAGTTTTCTTTGCCTTATGGCATTATCTCTATTGTGTAGATAAATAAATATAATTATCTTGGATAAAAAAGAAAATATGTATATTAAGATATGTTCAAAAACTTCAGACTGCTTGTAAATGTTGACTGGAAAATACTTGTTTAAATAGATTAAACAAATTTTGTCTTTAATAAGGTGATCTTATTTTGAGAAATTTTTAGTTTTTACAAAAATATCAGATTAATGACTAATATGATAGTTTTGGAATTTTTAAATTGCTTGTAATAAATACTTATATATTTTTGTATATTTCAGAAATATTCAAATGTTGGGAAAAACATGACAGTTATTAATGCAATTGTTTTTTGACAATTTCCTATGGTAAGTAAAAAATATTAAATTGAGTTAATATTTTTGTAGAAAATTAGCTTGTTAACAGTTAAATGGGAATTAATTTCTTACAGCCATTTTACAAGTCCATGTAATAATTTCATATTCCTTAATGTTTTTCCTATCCACAAGTATGCACAAAAGTTCATCATTTATAATGTAGATTTGCATGAACATTGCTCTAGATCAGGGGTCCCAACATTTTTACTATTTTTAATTATTATAGATAAAAGAGCAATTAGAAACACCAAAAATAATTTATTGAAATAATGCAAAAAAAAAATTAATAATGGAAAACAAATATTAATACTTAATTCAAACTGGTTATTAATGTGAAGGGTTAAACTTTTTTTTTTCAATATTTTAAGTAGCAGTAATGCCTGGATTTGTACCTTCATTTGTATCTGCCTTTTTGGTCTTATTGTCAATAGAAACATTTCAAGTACTTGTTACATTTTTCTTCAAAATTCTTTTCTCAGCCAATGCTCTACGATTTCTTAATTTTGGATATACACAATACTAAAAGCACTATAACTATGATTCCCACTATATTCTTATATGAAAAATACTTAAATATCAAAATGATTTTAATGCAAAACTCTAATAATTAATATTTGATATTTATGTGTGTGCTTGTACACTGTATCATTGCACTACAACACACTAGAGATGACTGACATTAATTAATCCCTTGGCAACACACCACACTTGTCTGACATGAGTGTCCTGTCATTAGTATCATGGTCATTAGTAACCTGTCAACTCAATAAGATTCTCTTTTTCTGCAGCAGTAAATTCAGATGGAGCACTGGCATTAAATGGATCTTGAATCCATTTAATGCCAGTAATTTAATAGTTTTTTGAAAAATCTTACCTTCAACAGCCGAGTTTTTATAAAATTTACTACATTCACTACATAGTCTAAGGCCTGGTTCTAAGGTAGGACTTGCATCAAAATATCTCAGTGCTTCCCTGAGAATAACACAATGGGTCCACATTGCATCATAGGCTTTGCTTTAAATGAGTGCCTGCAATCTTCCATATCAGCCAGACATAGAAAGAGCACCATCATTACAGTCACTAACACATTTAGTCCACTCCAAATTATTTTCGAATATAAAAGTATCAAGGATCTTGAACAAGTCTTGAGCCTTAGCACCAACAGTGATACTTTTACAAAAGAGGTCTTTTGCATTATTACTATCTATAAATCATACATAGCAAATCAAGTGAACATTATCATTATTATTATCTGTGGCCTTATCCAACTGCAACTCAAATTTCTTCCCTTTTATTTTTTCAATTAATTGATCATTGAGGTCTTCTGCTATGTGCTTGTATTCTGTGATTAATGGTATTATTGGACAATGTGTTTTTATTCAATAACACTATCAGTTCGCAGTTGAAAGCTGCTTCCCAGCAGACTCACTGATCATAATGTTCATCATATCTACATTAGCCAGTAGAATGAATTTTTCTGCAATGGTATGAGGCTTCTTACATTTTGCAGTTCTATGTGCCGCCTTGTAAGATGCTAACAAAGCATTACTTTGTATTGATGCCTACTTATAAAAACTAAGTGTTTCTTGATTTAACTGTTTAACTTTCTAGTTAAGTAGTCATGAGATTTAATAACCATGCTAGAATGATTGGTTTCTAAGTGGTGTTTAAACTTATTTGGTAGCATGCATTTTGGTTCCAAAACTTTCATACACAGTACACACTGTGGCCTCTCTTCACCATTGACTTCTGTTGACACAAAACCAAAGTCCAAATAACTGTCATCATATTTTCAATATTTATGCTTCCTCACACACTTGCTGCTGGTTGACAGTGTGCCCTCTTTACTTTCACTCTCACAACACTTATTACTGTTTAGTGAAAACCAGTCTATTTTAAAAAAATATATAAAAGAAGAAATACTTCAAAAAAAACTTCACTTGACTTCAGTTGTAGAGGCTTCCACAAACAGTTATGATGCAAACCATTAACTCAGTAATATCTGCTAGATGTCCTGTTTTATCACATTGAAATGAAAATGGAAGTAAAATTATGAAAATTTTAATATTTCTCATTACCCTTGTGAGGCTCCCTAGGATGTTCCAGATTAAATAAACTAGTTCGTTCTCAATTTTAAAAAAAAAGCAATAAATCAATATCTAATTAAATACGAGATACAAGCTAGAAACTTTTTCTGTACTATTTCAAACCATCCTTTCGATAAGAGTTAAAACAACATTTAAAAAAAAAAATCGCTAATAAAACTTCATTAAGAATTTAAGAACTTTTTTTTTCAAACACTAAATGACTATTTCTATTACTAGATATAAAATTAAAATAATCGTATTGAGTATATAATTAATATCTTTAATTATATGCTTAACTATTACCTTTAATTCTCCTTTCTCGAAATATTTTTGAGAATTACAAACCACACAAAAAATTGGAGGCATAGGGCCAAAATAATTCCAGACAATTTTTAAAAATTGTCTGGAATTATTTTGTAATTTGAGAACTTTTCAAATCGTTAAAACGTTTAATGAAAAAGAAAGTGCAAAAGTTTGGAAAGAAAAAAGTTAAACTTTATTTCTATTTAATTTCTTTAAGTTAATAAACTTTCATTTTTTAATTATTGTCTTTTTATTCGTCTTTTATCATTACAGTTTGAATTTAAAAAATCCCAGTAGCCTTATAATCAATAGCGATTTTATTACTTTACCGCAGCTGCCGTAGGAATGGCGCTAGTTGTGGAGAGCAGTGTGTTTGCTATAGCCGTGTCTCTTCTGGGTGTTAATCTGTGGTTAAGCCTCCGTATTGGTTGAGTTTGTTTAGTGCCAATTTATGTATGTTTTGTCGATAATTTACATTATTACATTTATTATAAGAAAAATCATAGCATTGAAATAATAGATTACCATTATAATTAAATTACATCAATTGAAATGAAGTAAAATGAATTTTTCTTGAGTTTTTGGTCTAACTTCTGGCAATGAAAATAATAATAATAATAATTTCATTGCCAAATAATATAGTAATGTTCCCGTTTTATACTTTTATCATAAAAATAGAGTGCAAATTTCTCGTTTACAGCAGTTAGAAAAGGTTCTGTGTCATGTCGTATGTATTTAATTTCCAAACTCAACATTGATCGTTGCTAAAATTTATTTTATTACCACAGAGATTCGTGAAAAATTTTGTTGAAAAAATTAACGTTAAAATTTTAGAACTTAGTTTCAGTATAAATGCTTTGGAGAAAATATTTGCAAATTATTTTCCAATAAAAAAATATACAGATATGTATAAATAAAATATAAATAAATATTTACATAAGAGAGAGAAGTATTTTTATTTCACATTTTATCAGAACTAATATATACATACAATTCAAAACGAATTGGAAATTTTAAACAATTATTTACTTTAAACTGCGTTTGTTATTTTGCTTGTTTTTTGGGGAATTGTTTCGTAATAAAGGGCGATAAGGATTTGATATTTAGAGATTAACCGTCAGCAGAGTCTCTATAGCGATGCACAAAGGAGGATGCAAAATTGCTTACACTGAGGGAAACGACACAAACCACCCTGCATCCCCGCAGTTATTCTTCGCGCCCCGTCATCAATTTCTAGCTGTTATTGCTGCAGATTAGTTATAAGCAGGGATATGAGGAAGTAGCTTTTCATACGCGGCAGGAAATTAACGACAATCGACCGTAGTCTCATTTGCATTCGATTTAATTAATAAAAACGAGATGTTAAACTTGTAATTATTATTATACTAAATTTCTTGGCAGATCTTCGTTAAAAAATTATGCAAATGGTTATTTTAAATGCATCGAAAGCTCGTGTAGATTGTCAGTGTAATTACAATCATAAACCTTTTCTAAGACGTTTAAAAAACATCCGTTCTTAAATGTTTTGAAATCGTTTATTGATTTCTTTTATGTTGCGCATGAAGTGTCTAAAATACAATTTTTTGTGTGATTTGTAATTTTCAAAAATATTTCGAGAAAGAAGAATTAAAGGTAATACTAAGTTTATAATTAAAGGTATCAATTATATACTTAATATAATTATTTTAATTTTATGTCTAGTAATAGAAATAGTCATTTAGCGTTTGAAAGAAAAAGTTCTTAAACTCTTAATGTCGTAATGAAGTTTTATTAGCGATTTTTTAAAATGTTGTTTTAACTCTTATCGAAAGGATGGTTTGAAATAGTACGGAAAAAGTCTCTAGTTTGTATTCCTATTTAATTAGCTATTGATTTAATGTTTTTTTTTTTTTTTTAAATCGATAACGAACTAGTTTATTTTATTTAAATTGCATAAAAGTTTTCCGTATCGAAGAAATAAATTAGTTAATTTTATATGAGTCGAATTAGGATCGAAATACTACTTATCCGATGCTCTTTATCTGCAAACAGTTTGGGGGAGGAGAGGGGATCTGCGGCCGATGAGTCATCATGATGGGGAAGAGAATCTTCAGTAAATCCATCGGGACATTCCGATAGTGACTAATCCCGTTTTGTGTGATGGAATTTATTTCTCGTGCGCTTCCTCTGTCGTCCTCCGAGTAAATCATTCAGTCTGCGAGATGCGTAACACCAACATCTTTTCTAACGCTGCGTTCTGGTGTACGATCGTTGTATCGTTGATCTATCAAACAAAGGTTTCACCTAAAGACATTTCGATGAGTCATCTATACGAAAACTTTCGGTAAGAGCTGTTACCTTTAATTATAGACAAACCTTTGTTTTGTTGTCTGCATGTGATCGAGCAAAAAAAAAAAAAAAAAAAAGTGTAAATAGTGCATTTGGTGGTAAAGGAAAAAGCGCTATTCCTGCCATTACTATTATTTTTAAATATTAATTTAAATGCATTTGGTTTTTACACAGATTTTAGGATTTTTGTCTTTCATATTAAGAAAATAAATTATAGTAATTATTATAATTACTGTAATACATTATAATAAATTCAGAATTTAAATCATTTTAAGAAAAATAAGTGTCGACTTAAAAATCGTATTAATCATCATTATAAATATAGTCTGGTAAACTTGTAAAATATACGAAATTTGTCATTTTACCGCTTTAATCAAAAAATTTGCTATTGTTCGATATACTCGTACAGATATAGCATTGGATTTAATTTGGTCGATTTGCATAAATGATTCGTTTGAAAATTATAATCGTCGTTTATTTAGAGTTAAAAAAATGATAATAATCAATTTATTTATTAGAAGCTAATTGACAGATGTGTCCACGTGTTTTTAAAGTTTAAAATATTAATATGATTAATTATCGCGTGTTTGTTTCACATTTGCGTATGATTTAAAAATCTTTTCTGTGTATTGACGAAATTTGAAAAATTTCATGATTGAAACTTTAATAAACAAGCTGCTGTTTTTATTTATAACGAATAGATTTGTTTTTTCCTCTTTTAAATGCAAATAAATACAAAATAATCCCGATTTTTTTCATTATTATTTAAGAATCAAATTAATTTTTTGTTTGTAAATTTGAATAAAAAGGGAAAACACTAATAGCATGTAACATTGCAGCTATTATTTAAGGAGATTTCGTGTCTGCTTTTGCTAAATTGTTGAAAAAATGACTGAATTTAATTTATACATTGATTTATTTGACTTTCGAAAACAGTATTTTATGTTTGTTTGTTTTCTTCTACATGTAAATAATTCAAATGTGTAAATTATGCATTGATTTCTAGATACAGTCGGACGATTCATAATTATATAAAAGAGTACGTTTATGTTCAATATATATAAGAGATTAGTTAAAATCTTGTTTCTTCTATAATAAATAATTAAGACGAGGTATTATCGCTAATCGAGAATGATTTCGCTATTAATTACTTATACGAAAAATATGAATATTTTGATTAATCAGAAATAGATAATTTTTTAAAATGGGTTTTTATGAAGGCTGCAAAATTTGAATCTGTTCTTATAGTTTTAAATAATTTTGATAGTAAATAATAATAAATCTTACTGCTCCAAATAGCTTAAAGATTATCTTCGGATTAACCAGTGATGATTTGTATAGCTTTTCGTTTTGTTAACAATTGCTAATACTTTTGCATTTACTTTTGCATTTAATGCAAGAAAAATCAACTAAAAAAAATAGAAAAACTATACTATTTTTGATTGATAATATTTTTAATTACAATTTCTGAAACTTATAGTAAATGGTTATAATAAAGCATAAATTGTTTAATTCTATTCTAAATTTATATTATTTATTTGCAACCCTGTTAGTTAATGCAAGAGTGCACTTTGGACTTTTATTTGATTTCTGGCTTTTATGCACAGTATAACGACCTCACCTCAGAAAATATGAGCAAATAAAACTTAACGTCAGTAATCTATCAAATTTTAACAAACGACCTAGCTGCCAACCATCGATACGACCATGATTAAAATACTGTACGTCAATTCGAAAATTCGATCTGATAGAGAAATTCGTAAAATAACATACGCAATAGCGGAAATATTTGATAATGGTAATCTGATATCTTCAGTGGCGCATCTAGAGGGGGCCACGGAGCCCTGGCACCCTCCAAAGAAGAGGGAAAACATATTCTTGAAAATTTTCCAGAAATATTTTCCCAATTCATTTTTTATTTATATTGTGTCATGTCTTCTATTTCTAGACTACTAGTGAATTTGCAGTCATATAAGGTGGGAATTTTATTGAATTCACATTAAAATTTTTTTTCTATCTGTTCAACTCAGCTCCCGCTAAGATTAAATCGTGAGGCCGCTACTAGTGAGTGCTTTAAATTTGTTCGTCTTTGAAACGGAGTTCTTACATATCAAACAAGCGAAAGAAAGAAGAAAGAAAAGAACGGAGTTCTTACGACCTGATTAAAAATCGAATTTCTTTAAATTTGTCGAAATCTGATAAAATGGAATTTTTCAAATTTTAATTTTCATTGTGTTAGCTAATTTATCGATACGTCGATAAAAACTATTTTAAGGTATTTTTTTTAAATTAGTTAATTTTAAAATTTTTTCTTACCGTTTGATGTAATACTGATTCTGAACGTCTTTAATAAACAGTTTGGCAACTTATTTGTGTCTCTCAGAAGTGTTAAAATTTTATTGGTCCAATTGCCGTACTTTTGTACTTTTCAAGTTTTAAGTATAGAATTTCTGGTTAATGTTACCTATGGTTCCAAGATGGCGGCTCGTCTGATTTCAGCAAGGAAACAGTGGGGACGCACGTTCTAACCAAGGACGACGCCAGCCAATGGACCAGGGGGGGCAAGATGATGTAAATTGATAGAGGATATGAATTGAGGATATAATAAAACGATTCATAAAGTTATCATCATTTACTATGTACCGGAAAAGAAATATCTTAATTAAAACATTTTTTAAACTTACAATAAGCCTAAGAAGATTATTTTAATTAAAACTTAGCATTTAAATCATTTTTTCGAATTTCTAGGGGAGGGCAGCTGCCCCTCTACCCCCGGCGACGCCTTTGGTTCCAACCTAACCTATTCTAATGATTTTGTTGGTAATCATTATGGTAATTTATTAGAATAGGTTAGGTTAGAACGTGTGTCCCCACTGTTTACCTTCTTCTATTTGCTGGAATCAGAGACGAGCCGCCATCTTGGAGCCATAGGTAACATTAACCGAATTCCTAAAGTCCGTCTCTATAGTGTTTGGAAGTATATATATATTATTATATCTTTATTGAATTTTTATTTTATTTAGGCTTAGGCTTAATTATATATCTATATATATATATAAGCCTAAATAAAATAAAAATCCAGTAAAGACAATCTGGTTACAATGTTAACAGGGGGAAAAATCTAAATTTAAAAAGTAGTCTAATAACTGAACTGTTTGCAAAATGGAAATTGTTTGTTATTCCAAGGACTTAAGATCATCAATTTTGCAGTATATCATTTTAAAATTATTGTCAAAAATTGATGTACAGAATATACAGGTCCAAAGCTAGAAGGGGCCAGGGGTGGTTTAGCCACTCATATTTTAAGCCACTCCTGTCCGCTGTTCCAAATGATGAAATTCTGTTTAATTATTTGTATTTTTAAAATAAATATGTAATTTTGAACGTTTAAATTTTGAATATTTTTGCACCGTTTCGTATGTATATTATTTTATAATATTATATTTCAGAATTTTTTGTGGGTAGGCCCAGAACTCTCTTTTCCTGGAATACTTCATAACCTCCAGATCTTCGATAAAGCCATCCACAGTTTATTAGAGCCGTTCCTATTATAGGCAGCACCGGATCCATTAGGTGCGAGGCCCGATTGAATTTTTTTTTTTGCAGGGCCCCTCAAACTTTAAATAACAAAATTAATTAACTGTTAATTTACATATTGAAATATGTTGTTTTATTTTTAATAATAATATAGCTAGATATTTATTTTTGTAACATGTACTATTTTTAAATATATAAATTTTGACGTGGCGCGGGGCCCGATTGGCACCAATTGCTCCAATCGCCTAAAATCCGACCCTGATTATAGGTGATCTAGCTATGCTCTCTTGTACATAAAAGTTGCTTGGATTATATACACTTTAGTGGTGGTGGTGCCCTGGTGTATTCTAGATGACATATACATTATACCGGTGCTTAGTGCTATTTCAGACCAAAATCAAAGCATAACTTCAGAAAACAAAAGTTTTAGTTTGTTATTTGTGTCTATTTAAGAATTTCCTGATTATGTGACATGTTTGGTGTAGCAGCATTCTGTAATGATGTATGTGTTGAGAAGCCCTAATGTTTCAAGACTTTTTGTATGTGTGTGTATATGGTATGACATCTGTGCAAGAAAACACCACAGGCATAATGAGGCCCTATCCATTTATCATAGATGCTTTATTTCATGGGTGAGGTCTGAATATTTACTAATCTTTTCAGTGTATATATATATATATAAAATTAACATGTCCTGACTGACTGATTGATTCATCATCACTCAGAGAAAACTGCTGAACCTAAAGAGGTGAAATTTGTGACATGAAAATGCACACTAAGAAGGGATTTTTCAAAATTCTCCCCTGCGGGGGGAGAGGATTAAGGCTTAACCTGAAGAGCAGCTTCTGTACTATTTTAGGTGCAATTTTTTGTTTTTGGTAATAACTTAATTTCCAAACGTACAATATTTACCAAATCATCAAATCATTTGCCCGAGCAACGCGGGGCCTCATTTGCTAGTATTTCATATGAGAGTGCTTGGAACGGCTATGTCTGATGTCTGATTTTGTTGTTTTACCAATTAATATGATTACTTTTTTCTTTATGATTATTTTTTGTCTTAAAATGGCACACTCTTATGTATGTTTTGTGTTTTTTATGACCGTTTAAGCATGAATTTGTAAGATGATTCCTGGATGTATAGAGGTTTGTGTTTGTATGCAAGCTTTTCATGTGATGTATTTGTTATTTGATTAGGTCAGTTTGAGTTGGAACTTAATGTGATATATTGTATAATCTTGTGCATTATGTGGCATTTTTTGCAAGTGTTATTTTAAAATTCACTTTCTGTAGTTTATTGTATTTATGATCTGGTCTCCAGTTGCAACCATGAACCGTTCTGTCTCTCAAAGAGGCATCCAAGAACGCTCTACTTTCGGATAATGGGAAATCTGTATTTTTAATTCGTAAAAGTATGATGCTACCTACTGCTGAAACTAAAAAGTTTCATGAATTTTTAATGGACATCGGATAAATTTTTCCTTAATATTTCATGGTTTCGATTTTTAATCCAAGTCCTGAGATCTAAAATCGCCTTTATAAAAAACTGACATTCTTAACAATACACATGTAAATGTTTTTAAGTAACTTGGTCCTGTCAGCGAATTTATTTTCAAGGACTTTTTTAATACATCAGTTGCACTAAAATATTCACTGGTAGAATTTGAAGAATTTGAAAACAAATTACATCTTATTTATTTGTTACGTGTACTAATTTATTTTATCAAAAACCGTTAAACATTTCACGTTTTGTGCAATATTTGTTAATGGAATGATTAGATTATCCATTTCATAATCGATTTCATATGATTTCATAATCGTCACTACTTCATTGTGTTTAACTTTATTAATTAGAAAGAAAAATAAAAAAATGTTCAGGTTTATATTACTTTAACAATTTTCTAGATAATGTCTGAACACACATTCTTATTTTATTAATATTATAAATATGAAAGTAAGGATAAAAATTTTTTATATTAAATGATTATATTTGATTATTATTTGGATCCATACAATATTTGCTACAAATTTCAGTTTCACATATAATATATTTAATATTGTTCTGTTTGTGCTCAACACGTAAATTGTACTCTGGTTTCAGTAAGTTTTCCCCTTTCCAAAAATCTATCTTGTGCATTCTTGTGATGAAAATGATGTAAAGGTAAAGAATATCTTAACATTGCTTTTATTGTTGTTTAAATTGCAAAACTCATAAATAATTTTTTATCAATAAATCTTTGTTATTGTATTATCATTTGTAATACTGATCTCTTTGCTGCTTTTGTGTGTTTTTGCAAAGCCGAGAAGAGCTCTATTTAAAATACTACAACACAAGTTCAATCATGATGATTTGACAGACGTATCTTCAGTTATTACAAACACATTTCAGACTTCAATACAAAAGTCAGATCTTTTATAAATTAGAAAAGTTCCTGTTTCACTTTATTATGAATGGATAACTTTTCAGGATTGTATAGAGTAGCTCGTACGTAAGACTCAATCCAAATTACAATTTAATTCTGTTAGAGAATGCAGAACTTTTGAATAACCTATCAAATGCAAATGATCACGAAATAAAATGACAAAAACTTATAATGAAGTTTACTTAGAGAATGCCATTTTTAAAGTTTCTACGACTTGTTTCTAGTCGAAAAAATGGTAAATACAATTGTCCCATAAAATGTATAGTCACACTACGTTAAACAAGTGATTGAAAATAAATATACGGACTTAAGGAGTTATGTAAATATATAATTTTATTTGTGAGAAAATAGGTTCTGTATGAGATGGAATGAGTAATTATTTTTTTTTATGTAAAGGAAAAAATTTTCTCTAACTTCTTGAAGGTTGAAATATAAGTTTTAAAGATAGTGGAGTTTTTGTTTTGATAAAATGTTTTTCTCTGGTGTACCACACCAGATGATAGGAAAAGACTTATCATATTGGTATCAAAAAGTTACTCTGAGGAAAATAAATACAGCTATCAAATGCAAGTAGAGAAGAAGAAAAATTTGATTTCATTAGAAGGAATGATCTCTTTTCAATAATTAAATTGATTGTTGTCTGTTTTTAACTTATTCTGAGTGCAGTTAAAAATACAATCTTTATTTCAGAAACAATTCTACAAGAAAAATATCAATCTTTTGCAGAAATTTGTAGTGATTACATTTCTACTTACAAGTGTTTTGTAATTAATTATTGAAAATACTTTAATTCTCTTTAGTAAGTATAGTATTTAGTAAGTGTTTCTTCTATATAATCTAAAACTATTGACAATTTTTTTGAAATGTAGCCTTTGAGGAATATTGACTGTTATCTTCCATTGACAGAAAGTTTTAGGTGAATAATAAATTATAGTGTTCTGAAACTAACTTATTTAACAACTAGGCTATATCAGATTACTTTTATTTCTGGTAATTTAAATATTTAGGTAAATAGTTTTTGAAAGAATTGCATATCTTATGAGAGATTAGAAACCTTTTGTGATTAAAAATAAGCTGATTAACTTTATTACTTTAATAAATGATTTAATTTGTTTGGATATCATTCAGAAAATTTTTGCAAGCATCCTCTAAGCATTTTGAAAAATGCTTAGTTTTGATTTTAGCAAAATGTTATTTATATTTCATCAATATTGCGTAATTGAATAATATAAATAATATATGTATATTTAAATTTTATTTATCTTTATTTCAGTACAGTAAATAAATTTTAAGTGATTGATGTAATGGAACAGCCTGGTTTATAGGAGTATTTTCCTCCAAATTATGGCAAATTCTTCTAAATCTGTTACTGTTATAGATGTTCATCAATTGGCTGCTGTTGTGAGAAATCAAATAGAAAATGTAAGAAAAATATTTATTTAAAAATTGTTAGAATTTTAAAATAGTATAAATGTAGCTTGAATATATAAAATATTGTATATTAAAGATTTTTTATTATGCATTAATTATAAGAAATATTTATTAGACAATTCAATAAGTCAGTATTTATTATATCAATACAATAAGTACTTTAATTTTGTATGTTATAGATGATTTACATTTTCTTATACAAATATGAATGTATTTTTTAATTACTAGAGATAAATTTGCTAAATATCAAATAATTTATTTTAAAATTTGAATATTTTTGAGTGAAAAGACTTAATAAAGAAAGAAAATTTGAACATTTTTATTTGTATTAGAAATATTTTAAATTAGATGTATCTGAGTTATGTTAATGTATTGTTATACAAAATTAGTAAATACAGCAATAAATATTTATTGTCTTATCCAAAATATCTTTTTACTCTTTGCTATTATTGGAATTCAGAAAACATATTGAAAAGACAACAATAAAAGAAGTTTGCTTTCATAATCTTAATCTAATAATTATAAAAATAATTTATGAAGTCAGTGGCATTATTTGGAATGATACTATTAATTTTACTCAGGTTTTTTAATGATGCATCTTTCTATTTATTTGAAGATTAGAGTACAATGATGGAGTGGCCCTCTGGGAAATTTCCTACTTCCTGGTGGGCTGTTTTATTTGGTGGACATTTCTTATTTTAATGTATGTTATAATTCGTTTAAGAAAATTACATTCATAAACAAATTACAAACATTGTCTATCTGTGTATTGCATTAAATTTAAAATATTCTTATTGTCATTTAGGCTGTAAGCTGCCTTGGAACAGCCTGTGCAAAATTACATTCAGCTCACCACAATGTACATTTTGTAACTTAATTTGAAAGTAACTGATCACAACTTGGACTATAGACTGCCATAATTGGACCCATATTGGACAAATATGAGTCTCTATTTGGTGTATATTGCTAAGCTGAAATTTGTTTCCAGTCCAATGCTGTTAGAGTATGTATGATATTACGGTGTCTGCTTTATAGTGAGAGTATGATATTATCAAAAGTGTACCATTTTCTAAGGCAAGACTGGGCAGCTGTTGGCATGCATGCCAAATGTGGTATGCCAATGATTTTTGCTGATGGTCATCCCATGGCTCACCATTAAAAAGTAAATATCCAAAATCTTTGCTAAGCTGTATATTTCAACATAATAAAATGCAGTTTTATTGAGTACAGAAATATGAAATAAAAATGCATTAAAGAAACAAATACTATCAACTGTTTCAGTAGTAACAAATAATAAGATGATATAAACAACCTACTTCCAAGATATCTATGTCTGAAATATACTGACTTGCAAGTTTTATCCCATTCTGTTTTGCATTATTCACCTGGCAACCAGATGTGGAGGGATATTTCTTCACCTTAACCACCATTTTATATATTTTCATGTTTTGTAGAGAATTTTTGATTATTTGAAAAGATTCAAAATTCGGTTGGTATCTGAGAAAATTTTGCATCGTAGATTTAGTAGTTTTGACATGCACACTTAAAAAAGTTGCCTACCCCTGTTCTAGGATATATGTATTCTGTATAATTTTAAACATTTTTGTTTTTAAAACAAAAATAAATATGAATATGGGTAGTCAAAAATAAAATGAACTTTTAATGTAACTTTTATTTAGCAGTACAAGCATTTAAAGAAGATTACTTTCAAAATAAACACTTTATGCACATACACACTTTTGTTAATGTTCAAATCACTCATTAAAACAGTCTTTTAGCCCATTCTGCTTTACCTCCTGAGTACACTCATCACAGCACTTTTTACCACCTTTGCTGATTTGAATTTGTGACCTTTCAATAAAGGCCATTAGAAAAAGATGAAAATCTCACTTTATTTTTCGTGTTTTTCATATTACCTGTATTGAAAAGTCACAAATGTGATAATTGTACTCCAGGAGATAATGCAAAATGGGCTGAAAGACTAATTTAATGAGTGCTATGAACATTTAGAGAAGTGTGTAACTGCCAACGAGCTAGGATATACTGCATAAAGTGTCTGTGATCTTAGACACAATGATCTTAATGTCAACGATGGGTACTATCATACTATCAATCACCATTTTACTTTAAGTCAAAACATCAAAATCTCTATCATATGTTGGACAGGATTGTCACTTTAGAATCTATTTTTCTCATCTAAATTTAAATTGTTTTGTTTGCCCCAAGAGTTGAGATTTAGGCAATTAGTTAAGTGATACAAAACTAGATTATTTCATCTCAAATTTAGCTGTTTTCTGGATTTTATTTAATTATTATAAAGAAGGTAAGATCGGAGTTTAAAGTGGTAAGCGTAGTACTTAACCCTCAATAAAACAATATTTATTATAATCTAAGTATGAGCCAGGTCTTAAAGGTACTCTCAGCCATATGATTGTTTATTTATAGTGTACTCAGGTCAGTCTGATCTGTACCATACTCAGTACATTGTTGATTTTTTGGACTGTTTTTTTTTTTTTTTTTTTTTTTTTTTGAAGAATATAAGTAGGGTTCTTGTGTTTTTAGTTATAGTTTGTTTGTGAAAATATTTACAATGAAAAACTACATTTTGACTTTTATCATGTTAGGAACCACATTGTTGAAGTTAAAATCCTTCTAAGAGGTAATAATTTTGGGAAATGGAAGAAGTGTTGCATTTGTCCATCAAAAATAGACAAAGAAAACTTGCCAGTAAGTGAAAGAGACTGATATGTAGAAACTGAATCATGCATCATTAGAATGTGTACAAATTGTGCACTATATTTATCATTCTGGATAACAAAATTATATTAACATGATCTAACCTTTTGTTTGTTATGTTGTAGACAACAACCTTAGACACTGAAGCTGAAGAGGGACTGGAAAATTAGCAATTCAAAATGCTTTGTTAAATAGGTGAAATAAAACGAACTATTTTAATCTTGGTCTCTGTTAATTACAGATAATTAAGAAAGACGTGATAAATGCCACTAGTCTCACTATTATAAAAAGAAACCTTTACTTATAACTTTTTATATTTTTAATTATTATCAAATGACGAAAAGCTTAATTTTTGAGGGCAGTGATGAGTTTTATTTTTAAAAAATGGTAAAAGCTAATAATGAGTAAAATTTTCATTAAGTTTGACCTCTCTCCAGATATGACACAACACCCTTTATCTCCCCCCACCCCTTTAACCTTTAACCACAAAAGATCTAATAGCATCAATACTCCTTACACACAAGCTATCATGCCAAATTTCATTTCTTATAGATGCCAACACAAACATACACTGAAATTTTTCCATTTTTGGACTTTTTTGGGTTCAGGAGGTCTCAAAACGTGGAGATTTACAATAAAAAATAAAAATAAAAAACTGTTAAATTTGACACGATTCCAATGCTTTCCTTTGTTACGTATACAAAACAGCCGGGAAAATAAAATTAAGAATATTTAGAAATGCATTTAATTTGTTGCTACAGAATATTTTGTTTTGTTTAGAAACGTTTAAAACTCTCCCTTTCCTTTGCGCGCCTTTACACGAGTTAGAATGTTCTAGCTCGTTGTCTTTATACAATAGACGGCATGCTCCCTGACTAAAAGGAAAATGGCGGACGTGTATTCGATTTTCTTCTAACATGGCCTTGCTGCCTATGTAGTATATTCTAGCTCGTTGGTAGCTGCATAAAGTGTTTATTTTGAAAGTAGTTTTTTTATAAATGTTTGTACTATTAAGGTAACAAAAGTTATATTAAAAGTTCATTTCATTGATAACTCTACCATATATATACACTTTTATTAACGCGATTAATTAATATCCCTCCATGTTACCGCGTATATCAAAATTGTGTTAATCAAATATAGTGGTATCTCTACTGGACCGAACAATCTCCACCTGCTAGAACAAATTTTCGGTTAATACCAAATAATAATATTTTGTCATCCGTAAAAAAAGTCTATGATAAAAATGAGTAACGAATTTAAAAGTAAAATGAAACCTTAAAACTGCCTACCTTCGTCAGACAAAATTATACTCGATTCAGTTTTTTTTTTTTTCCACTTAATGCATGCAGGACACAATCAATATGTCGATGACATGGTTTGTTATGAGTTCACGAGTTATTCGTCGATTTTTGACAATTTCTTTTTGAAATTTCTCTTCGTCAACAGATTGCGTACGTTTTGTATCCTTTAGTTCAAAATTTCCCGAACGAAACTTTCAATACCGCATTTGACATGTCCGACGTTTATGAGCATCTTTTCCATACACACTATGAGTATTTTGTATACTGTTATATCTTTTACAAAGCTTTAAAAGCCTACATAATTGATGCGGAGCGATAGCGAAGCTTCTTCTATGTGACTTAGAATTGTGTTCGTTTTCAAAATCTGTTCGATCGATTTTGATTAACCTTTTCATTTTCCATTAATTGCGATGAGGAATCCAAAGATGTAATAAAAATTGGAGGTCCATAACTTCGTTTCGAAATATAATCTCGTAGCACGAGAGCGCGCGATAAAGGGATGTCTCACGAATCGCGCCACTTTGTCGTGCGATGTTCCAATGTCGTTAAGCTCGCCTTCAATGGAATTGAGTTTAACGAAACTCGCTCTGCAAATAATAAAATATACCACAACACCTTAAGTTGCTGAGAAAAATTTATTAAAACGTAACTAACGTTTTAATAAATAAACGTTTTCGGCCAAATCGATTGGCCATCCTCAGGTTAATTCAGAAAAAAATAATGATCTAAAATTAGAATATATAAATTCGAATACAAATACAATGAAACAAATACAAAATTAACGGAAGAATTATAACAATATACAGTATATATATATACACTGTATATTGTTATAATTCTTCCGTTAATTTTGTATTTGTTTCATTATATTTGTATTCGAATATATATATATATATATATATATATATATATATATATAATATTATACAAACAAACAGATACAATACAGATATAATATTACAAACAGATATAATATTATATAACATGTAATAATATCGTATATAATATACGAAAAAATGTAACAAATGTAAAAATAAAAATCAAGGCATAAGTTATGAGCTCTTAAAAAGCTTTTTAACCAAGTACTTCCACGCAGATGGTCCCTTGCATTAATGCACGTGTCCTGCAGCTTGCCCTTATAAATTTAAATTTTTTCTGCGCTCATCGCCAAAGTCGGGGAGTGCACGGACTTAACAATATCTGCTTCCTCCCATTTTACTACAGAGTCCTCAACCTGCACCATCTGAGATAATACTGTGGCGTTGGATCCCTTATTGACACTATATTTGTGCTCCCTCAGTCTGATTTCCAAATTTCTTGTAGTAACACCAATATAGTTTTTCTTGATTCCTAATTCCATGTTTTCGTAAGGAATTCTGTACACTCCCGCTTTTCCTTTATCAATGCTGTCCTTGTCATTTCTTAATATCTTATATAGGTTCTCCCTTCGCTCCTTTCAAAATCAATTTGGACATTTTGCAGTCCGAAATTTCTGTCATGATGGCTTTCGTACTTCTATCGTATGTGAACTTTGTGATTTTACCGATATCGCCGCATGGAGCCTTTACTGTGCCTATTTTGTAGCTTCTGATCAATCCTGTTATCGTATCCACTCTGTATCCTAGAGTTCTGGCAACCTGTAATATTCTGTTGATCTCCTGTCTATCAGCTACACTACTACAATACAGAATGGCCCTTCTAATGAGAGCTCGGAAGGCAGCCAGTTTATATCAATAAGGATCATTCGAGTGTGATGGAAATGTAAAGAGGGCTATGCGTCGGTTTGACGTACACACTGGTGACCAAATGCCCTTCTTTGAATTCAATATCTATGTCTAAAAATGTATCCTTGAGGAACCTTTCTGTTCAATCTTCAACTTGAAGCCCTCATCGTTGTTATTGATCTTACCAATCAACTCATCAATTTTTTAGTCATTCCTCCATAGTATAAAGACATCGTTTACATATCTTTTAAAATACACTATATCCTTCTTGAAATTAGGCCCACCAGTGGCCAAGCAGTCTTCGTACCCTGAACACTGGCAGTTCGATCGTGGGTTCGCGCCTCACTCGGACGGGCTGACCACGTGGAGTTTTCCGGGCTTTCTCCACGTCTGTTTCCCTTAAAATGACCTCCTGGAATGCACCCTCCCCCAGGCAGATCTCCCAAGTGTAGCGTTGCCGTAACTAAACAAACAAACTAACTAATTAACCTTCTTGAAATCAGAAAGAACACTTCTTTCTAGTTTTCTCACCACCAGCTCACATAATATTCCTGATACCAGACTTCCCATTGGAAATCCTCTTTTTTGGCTGTCTGGCTGTCCATTAAAGGTGAAACATGATTCAAAACATACGAGACTAGTCAGTTCTCCCACCTCATTATTGTAACGTACCAAATCCATGTTCTTGTTGAGCATGAATTCTAAAAGTGCTTTCATGCAAGATTCGATTTTAATAGAACGGTATAAGCTTTTATAATCCAATACAGTTCCCATCTCATCGTCCATTAACACTAGATCCTGTATCTCTTTAACTACAATTCCGGGATCCTGTGCCACCAATACACTATTCTGAGAGGTGAGAAATTTATGTAACCGTTTTTCTAGGATAAAAGTTGGTCCCCTGCACCTTTCTATTATAGGCCTTACTTCTTTACCTTTCTTGTAGGTTTTGGCAAACGCAAATAATCTCGGCATTCCAGGCCTCTGATTTCGACAATTTTTAAGGAAAGGTAACGCAATAGTGAGTCTTGTTCTTTCAATTTTTCTGACCCTTCTATCGACGCTCTCAATAATTTTTGTGTCAACCCGTTCGCACTCTGTTTTTTAAATGTAATCCTCCAAAGCTTTATCATAAATCTGTCTTCTCGTGATAACCAACGTCTTGCTTTTGTCCGTTCTTGTTGCAACCAAATCGTTTTCCTCAGCCAACGTTTAGTAAGTTTGATGTCTTTGTTTGTACTGCTTTCTTTCCTCCAACTTGACTGGTCTTTAATGACGGTTTTTCATCTTAGGTATTCTTTTTCTTGTGAAACGAGCCCAGTGATCCCTCTCAATTTCTTGAATCGAGGTTTCCCAAGAGCCTGAATTTTCCGAGACAAGTTCGGGCATTGTTTTAGAACCTCTTCGATCTTCATCGGGACTTCTATTTGGTCCCAAAGGATGAATGTTGAATGATCGCTCTTAGCTACTCTTGCTTGTTTCTTAAGGATCCATTTCATATTTTAAATATACTGTATTTCTTCCTTAAATTCATCCGAACTGTATCCTTTAGCCCAATTATACCTGTGTTATGGGAGGAAGCAGATATTGTTAAGTCCGTGCACTCCCCGACTTTGGCAATGAGCGCAGAAAAGATTGAAATTTATAAGGGCAAGCTGATATGTGCATTAATGCAAAGGACTATCTGCGTGGAAGTACTTAGGGGTCGTCCATAAATTACGTAAGGTATTTTGGGATGGGTGGTGGTTAAGGATTTCTTACTCAGGGGTAGGTTGTAATAGATCTCGTCTTACGTAATATTCTTATTTTTATTTTTTTGATTTCGTTGAATGGTGTAGTTTTGAATTTTGCTTCAATTTGGCGGTTTCTATTAAGAACGCTCGTTGCACCAATGCCATCTCGTGTGACGTGATAAAATAATAACGCTTGAGACTCACGCTCTACACATTTTTTTATCGTTGAAGAAAGGCCATGTGCTGGTTTCTCTCTCTTGTTTTGTTTTGTATGACGTTTCTGTTTACACGTATACTAGCTAGTCGATCTGTCAAAGTTTTTTGCGTCCTTTTGTGAAAATTAAATTTAATATAAAAATGAATATTATGACGTTGATTAATGATAATAATAATGAAAAGATTGTTAATAATTAAAAAATAAACTTCTTAAAATAAATTGTTCATTCGAATTCATTAAATTTTTATATTTTTAAATTTGTTCACATAAAGTCTTTTATAAATAATAGTGCACATTAATTAACTAATTAATAATTATATGTTTTGGACCTAAGATTTTTAGGGTTTCATAAATTTTTTTAAAATCATGCCTAAATATTACGTAAGATAGGGAAAGGGAGGGGATCAAAGAAAATATTACGATTTCTTACACACGGGTGGGGGTCTAGAGTGGCCGAAATCACCCTTACGTAAATTATGGACGGGCCCTTAGTTACAAAGTTTTTTAAGAGCTCATAACTTATGCCTTGATTTTTATTTTTGCATTTGTTACATTTTTTCGTATATTATATACGATATTATTACATGTTATATAATAATATATCTGTTTGTTGTTTTATTTTATTTTATTTTTATACACGTATATATATATATATATATATATACTGTATATTGTTATAATTCTTCCGTTAATTTTGTATTTGAATTTGTTTCGTTGTATTTGTATTCGAATTTTAGATCATCATTATTTTTTTTCTCAATTGACCCGAGGATGGCCAATCGATTTGGCCGAAAACGTTAGTTACGTTTTAATAAATTTTTCCCAGCAACTTAAGGTGCTGTGGTCTAGGAATTGAGTTCGTTCTCAAAACTTAATGGGCCGATTTTGATAAAACTTTGCCGCCATCTATTAATTACGATCAGGAATCCAAAAATATAATGAGGGCACATTTAAATGTAAAAAATATGAGTCTACGAGTTCGTTTTCGATATACAGAGGTATTAATTAAAGTCACAATGTCCCTGCTCTCTGGGGGGCTGAGCGCGCCTAACAGAATTTAGGCTTAGGGGTTAAAGATAAAAACAGCATTGCGTGCGCCTAACGGAAAATAGGCATGAAAAACGAATAAAACACAAGAACAAAGCAATCGATAGCGATTGCTTTGTTTTTGGATCGCCTCTCGTGTCGACAAGTGCAAAGATCGTCTCTCCTATGACCAGCAGGTACGAAGATAGCCTCTTTTGTGGTGGCAAGTGCAAAGTTCACTTGCCCGCATCCATCAAGTACTAGGATCGCCCATCTTTTTGTGCCTAACAGGTGCAGGGATCGCTTTTCTTTGTGGCTCGCTTCAATTCTATTGCGATACGACAAAGTCGCGCGATATCCTAGTATGCTTGACATGCAATTTATCTGCAGACATTTTGATTTTATTTTTCGCAAACAAAATGTGAAATAAGGTTTTAAAATAAACGCTTCTAAAAAAAGAATGCAATATCACATTAGCAGTAACGTGATAAAATTCACAACTATCGTAATTAAATTACGTATTTATATCGGAAATCACCCTCAGCACGAAAATAAAAAATTCACCAACACCTTGTTTACTGAGACAAACAATCTGTTAAATAAAGACAGCTGTTAATGCCACCTATATAAAGGTATTGTCGCAATTAACTTCGTGTGTTAAGGAAAGAATATCTGTATTGTATATCATATTTTACTTAAATAATGTTAATATGCAAATGATTCAGAGTAAAATATTTCTAAATATTTTGTTTTAATTTTAATCTTATAAAAACATTTGTTAGTCAAATTTTTGTTTGTTATCTTTGAAAGTTTAATTTTTATGATTATCTTCAATTAAGTATTTATTTTTTCAAACAGATAAGGTTTTTTAAGTTTAATTTACATATCTATTATAAAATATAAATTACATTATACATTATAAATTAATAATATCCCTTGGAAAATGGTGAAATTATATTTTATTAGTAATATTGCAATGTTTTATGATTGCAGTTATTACTAATAAAATATCATTTCATCATTTTCAAATAATAATAATTGATATGATTTCCAAACTGGTTTTTGATTAAATGATCAAATGATTTTTCATATCAGTTATCATTTGATTTCACCAATTGATAAAAGCATAGTTTAGATTGTTAATTACAACCATTTGTTCTATGACAATTAAGTTTAAGAATGGAGATTAAAATTTTAAATGTTTAATATATTGTATATAAATTAAAACATATATAGTCAGTTATTTTATCTGCCTTAGTTGAAAATTAACATTTTATTAATACAATTTTTACTGTAAGGAAAAGTTAAAAATTGTAATCGTAAAATGATAGTTTTTCCAGCTGATAAAACGTATTTTATTTATTCACTATATTCCTAATAAAAGCACTTTAGTTTCTAAAAGAAATGTTATTTTTGTATATTATAAAAATGTCTTCAAATACAGATATTAAATAAATATTTAATGGTTGTCAGAAAGCATGTTTTTGCACAAAATACTTTGTCATTTGATAGTTATATTAATAATAACTATCAAATACTTAATTTGGTATAAATAATGCCAATTTAATAAAATTGGCATTACTTTGTTACTATTATGTACTCAATATTTAAAAATGAAAACATTAAAATT
The DNA here is from genome assembly GCF_030686945.1 of Centruroides vittatus. Lineage (NCBI taxonomy): Eukaryota > Metazoa > Arthropoda > Arachnida > Scorpiones > Buthidae > Centruroides > Centruroides vittatus. The sequence continues at coordinate 2,896,112 of NW_027121927.1, forward strand.
TCTTAATTAGTAATTTATAATGAAATTTAAATAATGATATAGAAAGTAAATGAGTACTGATTACTTATCATCTAATATTTCCTGCCAAATGATATCAATTTTTATCATATGATATCATTTATTATTTGCAGATGGTTTCAAATGATATTTTTATTTGAGAATCATTATATTGGATTAATAATTAATAAATAATAATTGTTTTTGTGCCAAAAATAATTAGAATATCATTAAATAAAATTAAAATAAAATTCTTCAAATCAGATAGATTTATATTGTATTTTAAAGTTGTTTTTATATGTTGTAGCTTTAAAATATGAATTAAAACACAATCCACACCTCAATGATTTGAATATATTGATATTATTGTTTGTTTAAATAATCATCAGTATATTCAAATAAATATGTTCATCAAAATCTAATAGTAAACCTTAAAATTGAAATTTTATTTACCTTTGTTGCATACTTGCTAACCTTTAGAATGGGGAATAGTGGGACATTGGTAGAAAAACACTGACAGCATAAAAAGTGAAAAAGTTCTTTATTAACATAGATATTGCAAAATGTTTATATTAAATACCTTTAATAGACAAAATTTAATGTTATCTCTGTGTATATCTTCTAATGCTATTGCCATAAACACTATCAAGGCATGGCAATAATTTTATACTCTTTAACACCATAATGTAAAAAATTCAAATATTTTACAGGACATATCATAAACCTACACCTAGATTTATGATGTGTCATGAATCTTGATATTGGATGATGAGTTCCCCCTGTTAAATACCTTTGGGTGGTTATTTGCTTTGTTAATAATTTTTTGTTACAGTTCAATGTATTCATGACAGTTGCTATCAGTCAGTTTATTGACTTTCACGGTTTATTGCAATTATTAAGGACAATAATTTTTCTGGTTATTTATTTCCTATCTTTGTCTTTTCCTTTTGCTATACAGCAATGCAGGAAAGGCCCTGCAATTCTGTGTGGTAAAACCATCATCAGCCTTACTATTTTATAAAGATTACAAATCTTTGTAAAATAGTAAAGCTGATAATGGTTCTTTTCTTGAGAGAGTTTATACCATATGGCCTGTATATTCTTAAGTAATGAATCAGATGTTTCTTCTTTTTGGGCAACTTTAGAGAAATTAGCACTGCTCAATAATTTGATATAACTATAAAAGTAACTTGTTTCCTTCTGCTGTGAGTCAGCCATAATTGATTTAACTGCCAAAATGGTGCCACTAAATTTGCTAGACTTGAAGATACAATTTATCATATCTGCCATTTAAAATTGTCACATTTGAGCTAAAATTCTCATACATATACCAACATACATGTATAAAAATATTAATCTTGGTTCTCTCCCAATTGAAGGAATCTGAGAACATCATTCTGGTTCACTTCAGTTGTTCGTAATAAAATACATAGAATGTCTTTGGCATATATATTGGTGTTAGATTTGTTAAATGAAGTGTTTGTGATAATATCATATTCTTTAAAAATGCTGACAAAAGGGAAAAGTGGCCTGTCCACTGTTGGAGCATACGAAATGCTGATGGTTGGCAACTATGTACTCGATTGCAATTTATTTTTTAGTACTAAATATATGAAGTCATGCTCTTCTTTTGTGCTGTTTCCCTTATCTTATTACAACATATTTTAAGGATATCCTGAATTAAATCTTAGATAAATATTTGAAATTGTTATCAATATGAATCTTAATTATATATTATTTTACTTGAATAAATACCTATAATTATAAAGTGTCATTTTAATCAATTTGACTAATTTATTTAAATCAATAATGCTACAAAAATAAAATAAAAAAATAGAGTGCACATTAATTTATAAAATTTGAAACACTTAATTTTTGAATGTCTTCTATACTACAGATTTTTTTACCTATATCAATGAAATTAAATAAATAAACTACAGTTATAATATTTAGCTGTTGAACTAAAATATTCAGTTTAATCATCATTATTAGCAGTTTTTTAAACAGTATAGCTATTTTGAAATTAATATAAATATTTACACAAAATATAACAACAATGCAATACAAAGTAACAATAAAGTGAAAATTCTGTATTAAAATTGGTAACTTCTACTTTTGTCTAAACATCAAATTAAGAAAGTATTTATAAGAAGAGTAGAAAGAGTAGTACAAAGCATGTGCAATTCTATAGTTGGTTTGTAAAAAAACTAGAGAGGGAATACCAAGAATAACTGTAACTTAGGGTCTGACTATGCAGATGCCAGCGAGTGAATTTTCCAAGCAAGTGAGAATATGTGGCAGGAAGAGGTGATGACATTTTACATTCTGTTTCTTGCTCTCATCCGTGTGGTCGTAATAAACAAGAGCAAGAAACAGAGAGCATAAAATGTCATCACTTCTCACCACATATTCTCACTTGCTTGAAAAATTCACTCACTTTCGTTTGCATAATCGCACCCTTAGAATGAATATTTTCAACAAGAAAATATCTGAATAATAGCAAAATTATATTGAGCATTTATCCTTGTTACACATTTGAAATGGAAAAAATTTAAATAATAAATATTAATTTTTTCAGATTTGAAAATTATTTAGTAATTAAATTATTTTAAATAAAATTTTATAATTTATATAAAATATTCTAATTTTAATTATTTTATAAAGATTCTAATCTAATTTTATAGAGATTACTAAAAATAATATATTAATGCATTCTTTTGAGTTTAAAATTTAAAAATAGTAAATTGTTTGATATAAAAAATGTAATAATAATTAACTTTGAGAAAATTACATATAAATAAAATATGTTGAATGTCATTAAAAATGGTTATTAAAAAGTTAATTTAAATAAGTTTTTATTTTATTTTAGTTTCTACAAATAACATGAATCATTATTATAAGGAATAAGAACAAAACAAATATACTAAAATTTATATTAGTTATATTATTATAAATCAAAATTATATAATATAATATATATATTTTTTTCATATAAGATTAAACTTAATTTTTTTTTTTGGTATGTATTGTAAAATACTATATTTATATTTATAAGTTGGGTAGTATTTACAATTATAAAATTGCAAATATAGCTTCATGTTGTAAAATTGTTAAAAGGCAACTTTTCTTTTAAGAATGAGTAAGTGTGAAATATATTTTTAAGCAAAGTTTGATAATGGTATTGTGTGTATTATTTAACAAATAAACTTAAATTTTTCAAATCTATTATTATATTTAGTAGTAATTTTCATTTAATGAAATTTTTATTTGTAGGTACTCATTATTGACAGTAGGTCATTTTTGGAATTTAATACGTGCCATGTTTGTAATGCTATTAATGTATGTTGTTCTAAAATTGTGAAAAGACGACTTCAGCAAGATAAGGTACAGTACTTAATAAATATTGAAATATTGTATGTGTATTTATTTTTTCTAGACAAATTAATTTTCTCTTAATATTTTTACCTTGATTAATTTTCAAATTTTATAACTATTTATAAGTGGTTTGATTTTGATTGTATTTTGATCTAGATTCAGTAAATAAAACTATAAAAATTTAACACTTTTTTAATTTTATAAAATAAATGTGTACCTCTTGTCTAAGTAGCATTTGCAAATGCTACTTAGACAAGAGGTAATAGCAATACGGTGAAACTCCACTAAACTGAATTAATTGGATGACATGGTACTGGAACAATTTGTTACTGTAATGATGGTGGCTCACTTGGAGCCTGAAAGACAAAAATAGACATAGTTAATGTCCTGTTGAATCATATCACATTACGTGAGATGGGCAGGATGATATGACATGGCTTGTGCTTGGTTAGGAGATATGGACAAAATAAGCTGCTAATTTTTGTTTTGATGAACATGTTCTCTTTGCTCCTTGATAATTTTTTCTCAATAATCAAAGATGCTCAAAGTGGACTGTTATTATCTGCTGGACATAGAGAATGAGTATATACAAATGTTCCTTGGCTTCTGAATGCTGGTTGAAACCTGAGCAATGTACTTTTTTTATTTTTGGGCTGAAATTTGAAAAAAAAACTGTAGACTTATAAATTCCCTCTGTCATTTGTCTTTCCTTATCTATGTCTTTCCTTAATCTTGAGAACGATGTTAGATAGATGAAAACTGAGACCAGACATTAAAAGCTTAAGAGCAGGCAGCCCCAATTAACTATATGTGAGCTTCCAATGCAAACTGGAAGTCATGTTATTTCAATTCAAAAATTTCTCCTGAAAGGAGTTAGATGACTCGCATAACTCAATTGCTAAATTAAAAGTATGATGTACACTACTAATTTGAAGGTGGAAAGCATATTTTTATATATAATATAATATAATTATAATATAATAAATTTATGTATATAATATAGATTTATAATATATTTCAATTTAAATAATATATTTTAAATTGAATAAATTAAAAAATATAATTAAAATTTGCAGCCCTGTATTGTGACAATGTCACAATAAAATAATTGCTTGTTAATATAGTATGGTTGCTGTTTATTCAATTTCTATATATAACATCCTTTTAATCCAAAGAATTTTTCTTGGTAGACAATCTCACAGCTTCTTGGTCAGAAAATTACAGTTTTATTTTTAAAAAATTTGAACTACAAATGCATTTTGGGTTGGTTTAAGTTTCCAACCCCTCTTCAGTGCTATTAAAAAACATATACAAATTGTTATAAAGGACACGCCACATTATTTAAATATCATATAAAAAGATTTCTACAATACAAATACTTACATATCATGTAAGATATTTAAGATTTTCTAAAAAACTTATAGTACTATACATAATTACTGGAAAAATGTAAGTTTTTTAGAAAATCTTAAATGAATACATTTTATACTGTTAAAGTGTATAAAGTTTTATGAAATGTTTTAAACCAAAATAATTTGTATTTTTATAATATTTTGAATTGTTATATACACCTATGGAAAATAAAAATATAGAAATAGAATTTTTAATATGTACTCTTATATGATATGTAAGTATTTGTATTGTAGAAATCTTTTTATGTGATATTTAAATAATGTGTCGTGTCCTTTATTACAATTTGTATATTTTTTTTAATAGCACTGAAGAGGGGTTGGAAACTTAAACCAACCCAAAATGCATTTGTAATTCAAATTTTTTAAAAATAAAACTGTAATTTTCTGACCAAGAAGCTGTGAGATCATTTACCAAGAAAAATTCTTTGGATTAAAAGGACATTATATATAGAAATAATTGCATGTTGTGTGTATCTTTATCTGATTCTTCAGAGATCAAAGCAATAGATTCCACAATCACTTCTATGAGGTAGTAGTCTCCTAGAGTCATCTTTATCTGCCTCCAACCAAACTTCATCCTCATCAATTGTGGTTTCATTCTAACCAGAGCCTGTAGTTTGGTAACGTTTATTTGTTAAGTCTTCATTTTCAACATCTAATTCAAGGGTTTATGTGTTCTCTCTCCCCTTTCATTGTCTTCTTCAGCCTTGCTTTTTTCCTGGACCACCATCCCTTCATCCAGGAACATTTTCTTGCACAGTTGCTTTATAGTTACATTACAAAGAATACCTTGATTCATAGGGATGGATCAGTAAGGTGGTGTAATAAGGTAATTTCTTATCAGCACTAACAAGCCTCTTTGCTGATGTGAAGGAACATTATCAAGAAAGATTAAGATTTTCAGTTTTTCTATCTGCATGTGCTGTTTCACTGGAATAGCATGATGAAAAGCCAATTTTTAGTAATGATGGTAGTAAACTATGCAATTTTACCAGCATAATAATGAACCACTTTTTATTATTATTATTTTTTTTATGTTTTATCTCCTTTATCACCCATAGTTTCTTTACTTTTGCCCATGATCTTTGGTTTCAGCATATGGTTGTCATCAGCATTAGCACACAACAGCAAAAAAAGCATGCTCTTTGGACAACTTGCATTCTAGAATACATTTAATTTTTGATAACCTGTGTGTTTTGTGGCAGTGTTTTCCAAAACAGATCATTCTCATCAGCATTGTACAACTGACTCAGAATATTTTCAATACCAATCATTTCCTGCAGCCATTTTCTAGAAGTTTCTACAGTTTCTATGTAAGTGTTCATTTTCTCTCCAGTAACTTTTTAATTGATTTACTTTTACAGTCTATAGAAATGATGCAGCCAACAGCTAATGATTGTGAATCCATCAATGCAAACATTGAGCCAATTTCTCTACTACTGACTGGATCTCAACACTTACTGGCAATTCACTTGCTTGTGACTATGTATATCACTTGTAAACTGCATTTTACAAATCTTTATTTTCAACTTTATGCATACATTTCTCCAGATTTTTGTGGCTCACTGTCAAGTTTGGAATTGCATGATATCAATTTTTCTTTAAATTTCTTAATCTGTTGCAGTTTGCTTAGACAATCATATTTATGGTGCAATTGGACAGGTTCAATAATTTTTTTATAACTCCTTAACCAGCTTCAATTTGTAAAAAAGGGCTGACAAATTTCTAATTTAAAAAAATATGTAACAGAGATTAAAAATGTCTTGACTTTTTGTCATAGTCCACTTTTCTGCAGTGGAAGATAGTTGTTCCTGGTGATTGGACATGGCAAAAAGTGAAGACATTTTTAGTCAGCTTCAATTTGTTTGTGTAATAACTGTGTTATGCAGATCTGGTACTAGAGTTTATGCTGCCCAGGATAAGATGTGCATTTGATACCCTTTATCCTCTACATAAAATGAAAAAAATTTTGTTTTGAAGTGCTATACCTTGCTCCATCAATCAATATTCAACTCATGCAGTGTAATATAAATAAAAATAAAAAAATATTTTAAAAAGTAATAGCCTGAAAATTTTGTATAAATTTATGAAAATTTTCCTGCCCTTGCAATTTGCCTCCCTGGTCATTTGCTCATATGGTTGTGCCGGTCCTGGTCTTATGTTTGCATTTCAGCTTTCCTAGTAGAACTCTCTGCAAGCACTTTTTCGAGGCCATACCTATAAGAATTATGCATGCAAGAAATTGAAGAACTTTTCAAAATTAACTGTTATCACTAAATTAATGTGAAGATGAAACAAATTTTACTTAGGATCATGCAATCATGCAACTAGTTGAATTCAAATTAGATTTCAATAGAACTCTAATTTGAATTTAACTAGTTTTTCATGCAGAGCATACATTATGATGATAAAATAGCACTCAGTGAACTTGTGTTGACTATTGGTACCTGTGTGAAATATTCAGTGTGTTGTTAAATGTTTTAAATCATAAACACTTATACAGTGTGGTTTATTTGACAAGAATGTCAGTATTCATCTATGTGTACAATATAATTCTTGACTGCATGAGACACTGCTACATATAATGACTACACATGCTTAATGTTAGATTTTTCTGATGTTTTCTAGCTACAGGAACTTCTTTAATGAGATATAAGTGAATAGCAAATTAATTTTTTCAAAATTTTGACTGACTTAGCTAATTAATTTTAAAATGACAATATTAACAAATTTGTAAATATTTGAAAAAATAAACACACTTAGTTTAGAATATATTAAAACAAAATTTAACCCAAAATGTTTTTTATTAATGTAATATTTTATTTAAAGCTTCTCTATGACATTTCTCTGGAGGTCTATTCAGAAAATTATTGAACTTTTTTGTAAACTGTTTGTCATGAGATTCTTACTCAAAATTTAGGCATGTATTACATTGCAGCCAAATTTGTCTTGCCTTTTGACCAGAAACAATTTCAAGTTGATGTGAGTAGCTTTTGAATTGAGTAATGAGGATGGATAAAGTTTCCTTTCTCCAAAAAACAAAAAAAGTATTACTGGAATGAGACATGAGTTTATGAATATGACATTGAAATAAAGCTCAATCACCAAAATTGGTGTCAAAAGGATTACAATAACCAAAAGAAAGTAAAACAGATTCAGTCAAATGTCAAAGTGATGCTGACCAATATTTTTTAATTTCAAGAATGTCAAGAAGAACCATGAATTTCTTCCAAGAGACCAGATAGTAAAACACAAAGAGTATTATTTTAAAGTAATTCAGAGGATGTCAGAAAAAAGGCCATATATTTGTAGGGAAATCCATTGGATGCTTCTTCACAGCCATGCATCTTAGCACACATTACTACTAATTTGTCAACTTTTGGTGAAACACAGAATAATTGTTACACAGCCTCCTTATTTTCTAGATCTTACTTTTTTTATCCTCCAAAATGACATTGAAAGGCCAATGTTTTGAATCAATTGAGGATATAAAGGAAAATTCACTATTGGAATTTTGCTTTATATTAAATTAGTATTCCAGCATAGGCATTCCAGGAATGTTTCAAAAGATGGAAGAAATGTGGGAATGGTGTATAAGCAGTTGAGGGAAGTAATTTGAAGTTGACAAGATTGAATAGTTTTAAACAAGTAATTTTTTATTTAAAAAGTTTGGTAATTTTCCAGACAGACCTTGTATATAACTTAAATAGTTAGTTTTATATGTAATATGCAATTTCATTTTATGGATTCTATCTGTAATATAAAAGCATGATTTTATAATAATCAATTTATTTCAGGTATCTGTAAAAGATTTGTTAATTCATTGTTGTCAGTTTGAAGTGAGTGAAACGTGTGATGTTATTGTGTATGATCAAGGTTCTTTGAGTGAAGAAGCCCTTCCTTTAGACAGTTTCCTATCTGTTCTTTTGAAAAAGTTATTACCTGTGTTTGGGAGTGTTAATTTATTACAAGGTAAATATTTTTTGCAGATTACAAAATTTATATCATTTTTATTGTTAATGTAGTTCTAATTTATTTATAAATAATTATTCTTTTGAAGAATAATCAATGAATAGAAAAAATTGATATTTTTTGTAAGTATATAAAGCTGTATAAATGATATATTAATACAAATCAAATATTTGCTGCACTAGAAAACATTTGATTTTGTATTTACAGCTATATATCAGTATTAATATAGGGTTTATTTTGTGTGAGGACCAAATTTCATAATAAATCAGTGATATCCATTTCCATTGGACCATTTGGATATCTCAAAAAATTTATACACACTTCAATAACTCTAAATTCCTATGCACATATATTTTTAGTATGAAACTTGCAAAATAAAGGCATTCTCATTCTCTAAATATGTAAATTGTGCTAGTTTCTCCCAAGACAAATTTGTTATATCATTATGAATGATATAACAGAATAGTAATAGTAGAAATAGTAGAACAAACAATAGACAAGCAATATTGATATAAAAATACGATTATTTTTATATCAATATTGCTTGTCTATTGTTTGTTCTACTATTTTATTGATGTCTCTTTGTCTTGTTTTTAATTCAATTTGTAAAATCTATAAAAAAATTCAAACAATCCATTTATAATTTGTTAGTATTTGAAATAACTAATTTTAACAGTTAAAAATGTGAATTACTTTAAATTAGTTATTTCAAATACTAACAAATTAGTTATTAATTTCTTGAAACAAATTATTTAAGCTTAGCTTTTATAAAGATAAAAATGTGAATTGAATTACAAGATATTTTGATAAGTCAAAAACATTGTTTTAGCTATTAGATAGATTTGGTTCAATGATTGACATTCTGACACTAAGTCAGAGTTTATAATCAGCTGTCTCTGAAATTTTTCAAATGTTGGGAAATATGGTAAAACTAACTGAGATTATGGAGAATAAGTTTTATGATCAGTTTAATAAATTAATCTAAATTTATTTGAAATTAAGTTGTGCAAAAATTAAAATTCAACCAAATAAGCTTGTTTTAAAATTTTAATATATTTAAAAATGTTCCATTCATATAATACTATATAAAATAAGTTTTTTCTGAACATGTTATAGCTAATTATATAATGAAAGTATTTGAACTTTAAAATTTAACTACACTGTCATTGTGCATGTAGATAACCTTAACTAGTATGTATCAAGCAACAAGTTTTTAGAGTGGAAATAAAATTTTTTGTATAATCCACAACAATGTATACTCTGCATCTTTGAGAAGGTTACTAAAAACATGGCACTGGTATATACAATTTAGAAGACATTAGTTCATTACAGATATAATTATAAAATATAAGTAAACAGGAAAAATAAAAATTTGCAATGGAATCATTTAAACTCTCTCTCTCTGCGTGCCATATCAGAAATCCTGACATCAGCAAGCCCCTGGTGCAGGTTAATAAGTGGTTAGTAAGGCACCAAGGTGTATCCTGGGGGAAGTTATAACCAGAGTGGTTCCTCATTTCATTCTTTGGTGTGCAATGCATGGTGCATTTAAACTACAAAGTTTCAAAAATGAAAATAGATGCTAAATGGCCAAAAGTTTTTCATATATTATATTTATATTTTATTTATTAAATAATAGATAGTAAAATATATTATAATACTAGTAATAGTAAATGTTAGAATAGCCTTGAGAAAAATTTTAATATCCAATAACAGTAGTTTGAGAATTGACTGCTCAGCTCTTACTCACTGTAAATAACTGATGTGATTATAAAATTGAAAGCTGGTTTCTGAATAGTTCTTAGTCATTCTATAGACAGGGAAGATTATCAAGAACTTAACAGCTTTCAAGATACAAGTTTAAGTAGGAGTGTTTCATAATATCAGTTAAAACATTGACTGAATGACAAATTGAATACGAGAGGACTAAAGATGAAGCACACATATATTTGCCTTTGATAGTTTCAGAAAAAAATTGCAATGGCAGACATATATATCTGCATCACCCAAAGGATTTTCCATGTCTTTTAAAAAAACAGTTAGTGAGTTTGAAGAAAGAGATTAAAAAACAAAGGAAAAATAGTTTAAGTTCAAAGTTGTTAGTTAAAATCAGTATATAACTTGCTGCTTTTAAATTAGGTTTTGAATTAGATAACAAATGAGATTTCTGTTTGAAATTATAATAATTTACTTTAATTTGATTATAAACTAAAACAATCTATATTCAGGTCATTTAGAGCTTGTATGGGGTCTGGGGTGTAGTTTTTTTTTTCTTTGAAATATGTAGATTTCTTCTTTATTAATAAAAGTGCAGTCTAATGATCTTGGTTAGTTAATAAAAAGAAACATTATTGGGATAAAAACCATACAACTCCTAAGTTTTCTCTAGGCCTGAGAAAAATCTCTCAGCTCTCCCCTGTGTCTTAAGAATGAAAATTATTTATATTGTATTAAGTCTACCTGAATATAGTGTCTTGCTTAGAAATTTTATAAAAATAATAAAACAGTTTTTTTCCAGTATAATTATCTCAACTTTTGATTTAAAAATTTTTGTAATAGATACAAACCAATTTATTTCATATATCATATCTCAAGTTTTCATAATTTGAAATGTTCTGTAAGAATTTAACTTGTTGTTAGACTTAATTAATTACTTTGTTTTTGTGCAGGTGGATTTCTTGAATTTCAGGCTGCTTATCCTAATTTGTGTGAAGATAAAACTAGAAAATGTGCTCCTTTAACTTCATTATCCCAACCTTGTCTCCCCATAGCAAATCAAGGACCAACTCGAATATTACCTTTTCTTTATCTGGGATCTCAAAATGAAGCATTAAATAAAGAAATATTGCAGGTTAGATGCTATTTTTGTAACTACTAATTCAACATTTTTGCTAATTTGAATGTAAACTAACAAAATATGTAAATATGTTTATATATATATATATATATATATATAGAAGCCAATTTTATTATCTATGGTTTCATGGTCAAATATAACTTTTTTGTTTTAAAAGCACTTTAAAAAGAAAAATATGCTAAAATTGATTCTGATTTACATTATGTATGAATTAAATTTTATATTTAACAGAATCACAATATAACATATGAACTGAATGTAAGTACAACTTGTCCAAAACCAGATTTTATACAAGATGCTCATTTCATGAGGATTCCAGTCAATGACAATTATAGTGAGAAATTGTTACCTTATTTTCCATTGGCCTTTCAATTCCTAGGTTTGTATACTTTAAAATTATCTTTAATTTAATTCCACGTAATAATGCAAATAACAGTGTATAAATTATAATGGAATAGTTCATTATAAGTATATTACTAATATAGAACATATTATTTAAAAAATATTAAACAACAATTCTTGCTTACTAGACATTGGTATAACTAGAAATTTTAATCCCTTAAACAAAATATAATAAAGGGTGAATGCTTGGGTGTCTATCCCTGCCACATTCATGATGTTATAGGAATTTAAACAAAATTTATAAATTTATAGTACTTTCCAACAATTTTAAATTTTTGAAAAGTATTATAGAGAGGTATATTAAAATTTTTGTTGTAAGCAAATTTAATATTGAACAGAAAAGGAAGAAATTTATTCCAAAGGTAATCTACAAAAAGATTTATAAACAAAATAAAAATTTTAGTTATAACAAAGTAATGAAAATAAAAAAATTACAAAATAACAAATAAAATCACAAAGGAATTACAAAAAATAATTATAGCAATCACATAAGGTTTTACAGCCAATATTTTGGTTAAATAATTTGGGTGAATGGATAAATAAAATATTTGACTTAAGTCTACCAAATTAAAATCTCATATCTATCTTCCTGCTTTTATTAGCTGCAAAATTTTTAATCATCTCTGTTGTATCTAATTTTTTACCTTTTTCCTCTTCAATTGCAATTAAAGATAGATAATTTAGATGTGTTTGGTACATTGAACTTCATACATAATTATAAATATAAACATCTCGACAAAACCTAATACACTAATAAAGCAACAACCACTGCTGTATGACATCAGGCTCAGTGCCGTCTTTAGAACGTAAGGGGCCCTGGGCCAGAAGAATGTTGGGGGCTCCCATGAAGAAACAGAATCAATGCTAGATTTTGTTAATACAGACCTAGGGGTCGCTGGTGTAGCTAGCACGGGCGAGACTGGTTACGGATATCTTGCTATCACACTTCTAACATATCCCAGAAAATCTGTTAACTTTTTTTTTATTTAGCCAGTGAGATTTTTCACCCTGTACTCAACACTTCACACTACATGTTGGAGGAGTAATTTCAATCATATTATTAATGGTTTCTTCATTTCAAGTAACCTATTTGTTTTCTCTGTAACTTTATTACTTTTGGATTCAGGGGCCCCTATGACCTCCGGGCCCCGTAGCCCCTCCTCTAAAGATGGCATTGATCAGGCTAAATATCAGCTATAATAGTTATAAATTACTGATAAATTTGACCAAAGAAGGAGGAATTAGGCTCCATCTCATATTAAATTTAATATGAGATGGCACCTAATGCCTCCCTTTTTGATCAAATTTATAGGGTTCCTATGCACCTAGAAAATCAGGGATTTTCATTAGTATCCAGAAAAAGTCATGGAAAGTCAGGGAATTTCTCTAACTTAACTGCTTAGCTGCCTTATTGATTTCATTTGCAAAATATGGCTGATCAAGTGTAGCCATATACAGGTAGCAAGAAATAATGCTGCAACCTTTTTTATGAATATAGCAGAATCCATTTTTCTATTGAAATATTTTTAGTATTAGAGGACACTATTAGATGTACAAATCCATTTTTTATAAAATTTTTGTTTCTTTCTTATATGCTTAGCTGCTTTCCTTATCTGATTGTAAAGTACTATTTTTTTTAGTATCTTAGGAAACTGACTATAATTACGGTTGGTAAAACTTCCGTTAACCTAACGGGTACTTTATGCGGATTCGAGATTAGTTTGCCAGGCCTGGGCTTTTAAGCGTGCACCGAAAAATTAGTAATAACAACAATAAATATCAAGTCAAATCAAAAGTTCAAATATATTTAATTAGCAACTAGAACGTACTACGTACAAATATCAATAATTCCAAACAAAATTTATTAACGAAAATCAACAAGTCAACCCGACAATAAACTTAGCTTAACTTAATAGTAATTCCCCTTTGAAATTCGACAAATCAAATACTTAGCAACTATGAACAAAATCTCTTACTAATTAAACGTCTATCCGTCACCTCACTATACGAAGAAACTATTTCCTCAATCCTTTCGATATCGTCAAATCGTCAATTGAACTCCTCTTTAGCACCTTGGATCGTCCAATTATCAATCTGGACTTCTATCAGAAAATACTTCGCTTTCGAATTACCCTCGCTCTCACAGTCGCCTCGATTTGGAAATCACCTCTCCTTCTTCGGTTAACGTACGGGTTTTATACTGTGAGGTGACGTCACACTTGAGCTGGGTTACTCCTCTTATTTACATACTTAGTTGCTAACATTAACTTTGTTCTGGCAGCTTTAAGTTTCCGACAAAGCTTATAAACCGTTTACAAAATATTTATCATAATTTTCTGGGATGTTTAAGACGGTTTATCAAGTATTTCTCTACTAGTGATTGTGGGGACTCCCCCCATTTTTTTTCTGCGGACTGTTACTTCCGCCGGGCAGCGCAAGTGCGCAAGATGTTTCCTATGGCGCTTATTTCTCCGTGAGTTGTTTTTTCTTCATTTTTCATTACTAACAAGAGAGTGGTGGGGAACCTTCGTCCTAAATAAACATAAACCCCAAACAAAAAGATAATAAAACGGAAATAATAATAAAATAAAAAATAAGGTTCGGACTCAGTTCCTTACATGATATCATCAAAACCATCTTCCAAAAACACTGAAAATTTTTCTGGGGTGCTTAGTGCTAAACCTTGCACAATTGCATATAAAGAAGTAATTTTAATTTTATGCATGAAATAAGTCTTACTTATTGTTCTATTGTATTGTAAGAATATATTTTAAAATCACTCAAAATCAGAACTTTAAATCACATCACATTGTTTAATTTTTTTAAAATTTTGTTTTGATGTTTTGTCAGTTAATTCAAAGGTTTACTTTTACTGACAGTTGCAGGTTACTTTTAAAACCAACATTAATTAATTTTTATGTGAAGAACTATTATAAAGTGCGACACTGAGGAGAGCATTGCAAAACTCTGGAGATCAATCAGCATTTTTAAATTTTAATCATTTTGAGATTTTAAAAACACTTTATTGTGAATTTGAGAGAATAATCTGCAATACTCTTGGTAATGCTATGTCAATTAAAATTTTTCCAAAATATTTTAAAAACTGTCAACATTGATCATATCTGTAGTAATACTGTAGTATGTTAAAGTTTTGAATATCAACTAGGTAGCCTGATTGCTTTTTACATGGAAAAAAATGCTTTATTTGAACATTTTTAAATTTAACTTTTTGTTTAAATTATGTTGCTGTTTAAAAACAGTTGTCCTTTTTGTTGAAAGATTGGTTTTAAAATTGCACATTTCTAAGTCAAGATTTCATCTTTTTTAAGCAGAGTGCAGTACTATTTGTATATTAGAGAATACTGTTTGATTTTATGCTTCCTTGTGTTTACTAGATTTACATACAAATAATAATGATAAATGATGATAAAATAAAAAAGCTCATGTTTTGTTTGTAAATTGCTTATTTTTTCATTACATTGAAGTTGTGGATTCTATCAAACATGTTTCTACAGGATGCATGTACTATAATTTTTTGCACAGTTTTTGGAATGTATCAACTGTGCAAAGAGAGGTATAGATGTACTCGATGTTCACATTAAGGAAAATGCTGTTTTATTATGTCGATATTCCACACCATAAGAAATGTGAGGGTTGGAAGTTGGACAAAGTTGGTCAGGGAATTCAAAACAGAAATCTGATTAGGAACCCTGAATTTATAAGTAATTTCTAATTATTACAGCCGATATTCAGCCTAATGTATATGGCATCAGGCTAAATGTCGGCTATAATAATTTTAGTATTAGAGGACACTATTAGATATACAAATTCATTTTGTATAAAATTTTTGTGTTTTTCTTATATACTTAGCTGCTTTCCTTATCTGATATCATTAAAATCATCTTTCAAAAACACTGAAAATTTTTCTGGGGTGCTTAGTGCTAAACCTTGCACATATGGTAGTGGTTGTTGCTTTATCATAAATAATTTTTTAATAATATTTAATTTATTGAATGACCTTTCTGTTGTTGACAGTGTTACCTGCAAAGTTAAATATAAAAGAAATGTAGTGTTACATTTAGGAAATTGCATGATAAAGTATTAAATTTTATTATTAATGATTTGGCAATTCCCTTTATAGGTTTTTGTACATATTTGACATGAAACTTTTTCACAATTTGTAAAAGTTGAAACAGAAAATTTTACTTAAGTCTTCCATATAGATTTTTTCTGACACTATCTTCTGATTGTATTAAAGTCTCATCAGAATTTTTAAAAAAAATTGTTAACAATTTATTTTTTTGAACTATACAAACATCTAAAATTTTGAAAAACCATTTATTAGCATATATAGTTTTTTTCACGAAAAATTTGTCTCAGATTTCGTCAGAGTGCTCAAGTGACCTCACTGCTAATTTTGTGAAAACAAAGGGCGACCCACTCATTTTCCGGCTCAGTGTGGCTTTATTTCTCGTTGTGTGAGCATTACCCTGCGACAGCCCACCATTGGCCAACGGTTCCGTTCCCTGAACACTAGGAGTTCGATTGTGGGTTCACGCTTTGCCACGACAAGCTGGCTACGTGAAGTTTTCCGGGTTTTCTCCATGCCTGAATAGAGGCCAGTTACTTTTAAACGGACCTCCCAGAAGGCATTATTCCTCACAATACGACCATTATAAACACATACAACTACTATTATATGACAGTTATGTCACACTTTACTACGGGGCGATAGAGGCTAGAAGCTCATGTCCAACTAACTTCTACAAGACAAGACGTTACCCCATGTGTCTACCCAAACAATCCATTGGTTTTATCTTAATGCTAATTATCTTATTTTTTATCTTAATGCTTTTATCTGTATGCTAATTAGTCTTTTATATTAATTTCTTATTTAGTATTTAATGTTATATTAGTTCTCTATAAAATGTGTGTTTTGTATGTATTTTGGAGTGTCTAGAACAAATTAATTGGATTTACATTGATTCATATGGAAATAATTGCCTCAGTTTTCGTCGGTTTTGGATTTCTTCAATTGTTTTCGGAGATTATCGATGAAAACTGAGGTATCACTGTATTTCAAAATATTAGTATTTTGTTTTGTATAGTACAAAAAAATTATATATATATGTGTGTGTGTGATGTAATAACATATATAGTTGTACAGGTACAATATACTGCAGTGGAGACATGATACACCTACTGAACTGACAATAAATTAAATCTAATCATTAAATAATACTGAAACAAGGGTGATATATTATTTTTGTTAAATACATATATTGTATAAGTAGTGACATTGGATAATGTATTCTTTGTAGTCATATTGTTGACTAACAAACAATGTTGTTTTTTCATTGCATATTGAAAAAATGGAAGCAAAACAATAAAATAGTTTCAAAAACAAAATAGCTGTAAAAATAAACAGCTATTCATAAATTTTTTTGTTATTATTTGAATAAAATACTATTACATAATATAGTGTAGCATTGTCTTTTTGCACTTTGCAAAATTTGTATTTTATTTTTATTAATTGCAAGTGCAATTAATAAAAATAAAATATAAATGAGATGATAAATCAATTTTAATGATAATACAGGAGAAATTATAGAAACAATAATGCAATTTGTTAAATCTATTCTCAAAGTAAAAAGAAATTTAGATTATTTAATTAAATATTGTTTTTCTTAAAAATTTGTGATATTTGGAAATGTCTTTAGGATAACCTTCAAAAATGAGTATTTTTGTTTTAAAATATCTTATTAGTAACTTTAATAAAGTAGTTGGAATTTGGATTTTAAATTGCTACTGTAACATTTTGAGTATAGAGTTAGTCTGATGACTAGATCAAAATATTTTTAATATAAGTATATCCTTACTTTTATAAGGATTGAACCATGGATACAGTACTAATCTTTGATACCATGCATGTTTATGTTCAAATAATAAAATTAATAAATCAACATTTGATTTTTATAAGTTTTACACTCCGATATTAAATATTTTATTTATTAAAATAAGAATTTTTATCTTAAGATAACTGGATAATTTTTACTTTATTACAGATAAAGTAAGAGAATCCAGTGGAAGTGTCTTGGTGCATTGTTTGGCTGGGATATCAAGATCACCTACAATAGCTATTGCATATGTAATGCATCATTTACATTTGAACTCCGATGATGCCTATAGGTAATAATGGAAATGTGTATTAATAGCAAAAAAAATTTGAAAGTTATTATACTTATTCCATCTATAACATTAAAGTTCTAATAATGATCATATATATAATATAAAGTTTAATCCATTTATAATCCTAACATCTTGAATTTTATTCTCATGTAATATATGCATATAATAAAATAATCATTTGATGTTAGTTTAAAGTTATGTATCAGGTCAGTCCATAAGTTCGTGCGTATTTTTATCTACAAAAAAAGCAGCAAAAGATTTTAATTAAATTTTATTTCAATCTATAATGTATTCACCATTATTTTGTACAATTTTTTGCCATCTCGATGGTAGCTTTTTAATCCCGTCTTCGTAAAATGATTTCGGTTTTGAATCAAAATATTCAGAAATAGCCTTTTTTACAGTGCAGACTAGTGCAGAGAGAGCATTGTCGTCGAAGTCGACGGATCTTCCCGTACGAGCCTTATCCTCCACACTAAAATCGTTGTTTCTAAATCTTTCAAACCACTTCTGCGCAGTCCTTGAACTAATTACGATTTGATTATGTACAGTATTTATTTTTTTGGCTGCATTTGTAGCATTCTCACCAAATAAAAAGTATAAAACGTGTCTTTTATATTCGTCGGTTACTTCCATTTTAACGAAAATAAACAACTGAAATGTTCACAATTCTGAACAGTATTATATGAATGAGATTCAATTTAACACTTCGGTGTAAAAATTATCACATTAGACTGACATTTTTAACAGCAAAACAAGATTTTTCTCAAGGTCATAAAAATGCGCAAGGACTTATGGACTGACCTGATAGATCAATTGTTTCCAAAGTGGGTGCTATCATTCTCTGGGGGCAATGAATAAATCTAGGGGTGAAAAAAAGCAAGGGGATAGCAGGGGTGCCAGAGACAGGGTCCTGACCAAACACTGACCATAGGCGAAAGGTTCAGGTCACTGACAATCTTTCCTTTCCTCTGTTAAAACAGAAAAGAAGAAACATTTGTGTTTAAGAATGTAAAGTTTGTAGAAAAGCTTTAAGAATAATTCCAAACCTTTCTCACACAAGGGAAAACAGGTGATTTGAAAAAGCTTGGGAATCATTGATATAGATGAAAGATTCTTAAATTCTTTATTTATTTATTTTTATTTTGAGAGAGAGATACCAGGTTTTGTTTAAAGAAATTGAAAAAAAAAATAAAAATAATAATGTATTCAGATCCAGCAATCCAAAACGTGATGAACTAATACACAATAAAATGACATTTAATTAAATAAAAGTTTTAAGTTTTCCTTATGTAAGTTTAAAAATATTTTTTGCTTTCCAAATTTGAGGCTTTAGTTACTACAAAGATTCAATTAGAACATAGATATAAGTGTTTTGAATTGAGAAGATGCAATTTATATCCTTATCATGACATTTAATTTCTTCATTAATAATCTTATTTATAAGATATGTAATGAGAAGCACTTAAGTCTAAATTTTAGACTTAAGTGTTTTTCATTACATCTATTGAAAAGAACTTACATCCATTATCAATTTTTCAGTTGAAATTGTTTATCAGGATGATGTTATGCAAGAATAATACATCAGTTACTATAACCCATCATATCTAAGAAGGTATTTGGGACACAAAGTAATAGTATCATACAGTAATAGAATAGAAGAAATAATAATGTAGGCTGAGTAAAAAACAACTTATTGTAGGATGGACAGACATAATACAAGAAAGTAGTCAGAGACTAGATGGGACACTGGAAATTATGAGATTTGATTCAATTCTGTTTCTGTTTGACTGTCTATTACCATCTATATAAGCAAAATCATCAATTTTATCAACATTGGAGAGACAATAAACGATAAGAATGATGACAAATTCATATTGTTATCAGTATAAAATTAACCTATTTCCTAAATATTAGGAATAATTAACACACACACGCATGCACTCACTCACATTCTTGCTTTCTCACTCTTTCACACACATCATGATAGTGTTATGAGCATGTTAGAAATATATTATACAAAAATATAATAATGTTGAGGTTTAAATAGGTTACCACTTGGTCTTGACCACAGCTAATATTACAGAATGGAACAAAATTTGAATTTTTCTGAAATTATAGCAATGATATTACTTAATGAAATTTTATTTTTTATATTTCTATTGATATATCATTGTTACAAACCAAGAAAAATTAAATTTTATGTTTAGAATATTCTAATTTGTGTTCCTTCAAATCCTGATAACTGGAAAAAGTCCCAAATATTAAAGATGAAAATGCTTTGAAACTTTATTTATGTTTTATTTAAATTGTATGAATTTTGTTTTCTTACTATGAAATCATTTAATTACATCTGTTCTTTCCTAATTTTATTAAATTTCCTAAGAGACTTTAGACATGTTTTTAATGTCCAAAGTCCCTTAATTAGGATTATTTTCAAATGGGCATTTACCACAATATTAGCAGTTACAAATTTGGAGAAATTTTAATGCCTTGCATCTTCAAACAAATTCTTTTTTTTACAAACTTTAAGCTTGTCCTTTTTAGTTCCACAATAGTCTTTGCATAGTATTTTTAATCTTCCATTTATGTTTTTACAAATTTGGAAAAGTATCTGAGAAATTTTACAGACTTTTGTGTTATACCATAACTATTATTTGATAAGAAGTGAAACATTAAAATGTAAGATGATTGAAAGAATGGAATTATAACTGGAATAAACTGACTTTTGTATTTGGATATTGAGTTGATAAACAACAGGTATATTTTCATCAAAACTGATACATTATAAGTATATATCAAGTTATCATATTTATAAAGCTTTACAATATTTAAATTTTTTGAATGTTGAAGATTTTAAACTTTTGTAAAATTTAAAATCTTCAATATACTTAGCATGATTGGATTGAAAGAGACTTCAACACAGTTTAATTATTCCAATAATAATGATTGTGAGACAGAAATGAAATATTATTCATCATAATTTAACTTGGACATTTTAGCAAAGTAGCAGAATAAGTGTAATAAGAACAATGTCTCATTAAATAATCTCAAAATTAAAACACTTGGGGTTTTTTTTTAAGACTTTCTACACTAATACTGGGGTAAGAAATTAGATTGAAAAGAAAATAACTTGATAACTATGTTGTAGATTCATAAGAATATGTGTTTAGTTGTACAACTAGATTACTTTTTCTCAATTTTATGATGGTATAATTCATTCATTCTACCTTATTTTGTTTTCATTCCTATTATTAGATAATTTAAGAAAAAAGCATATAAAGGATTTGAACTTTGGTTTATTTTATTTTTAATAACTTGTTTCAAATTTTCATTTTTCTTCCAGAAATATATGCTTTTTGGCATTAGCATCATTTGATATCTTTAATGAAGTTTATCAAAATTAATATCTAACAGCATTTAAATTCTGTTCATAGGAACTATTTAAGCATTTAAAATAATATTATTTTCTTATGTTTATAAAAAAATTTTATATTTAAAATTTATTTTCTAGGTAATTATGATTATTATTATTATATAATTAATCTTAATATTTATTTTTAATATTTCTTTCTTTACAAACCAGGTATGTAAAAGCAAAGAGGCCTACCATATCTCCTAATTTTAATTTTCTTGGACAGTTATTAGAATATGAAAAACAGTTATGTAGAGAGAAGATTTTGGCAGCAAATTGTGAATTATCTTCATGTCTTTCTGCAGGACAAAAACGATTGTGTTTAACAGATATGAGAAAAACTAGACTTTCTCTTAATATACCACTTTCATCTGGTAATACTGTTAAAAGTGTATCTGAGATTTTAAAACCTCATAGTGGTGATCAGTCTCCAACATCAGCTTTAGCAAAACTTAGTTTTGATGTATCAGAAAAAGAACATCAAACTGATTACAAACAATCTTCTTCATATAATTTAAAATGTTTGAAAAGTCACTCTGTTAATTGTAATGATGATTGGATTAAAGAAAAGCAAAATTTTAAAATAGAATCTAGTAATAAAATGGCACAAGTAGATAACATTTCTTTTTTTCAAGATACATTTAACATAAATTCAATCAATTATAAAGAAGAATCCAAATGCAAGTATTTCAACGAAAATTCTGATACCTTGAACAGTTTTAATAATGATGAAAAAACTCGTTTAGAAAGTGTAGATTGGACTTCAAAAGGTATTCCAATTTCTTCTCTAAAAGAACTCAATTTTACACCTTGCCAGACTTCTAATAATAATTCAGTTGATAATAGTCGTGAAAATACTCCAGATAGACTTTTGAATCCCATAGATCCTAATGTGATTTGTCCAAGAAACTTTGATTGTGAAAAATTAGAAAAGGTACAGTTAAAAATAAGTAAATTTCCCTCTGTTGATGGAATAATCAAAGATCATAGAGGAATTAATTCTGATAAAGTTTCAAATTCAAAGTGGTATTTATTACATGCAAATTACAATGATGATAAAAATTCTGTTAGTTCTTACAATTTTTCTTTCAACAAAGATTATAATTGTTCTGATTCCTTAAACACATCTGGTATCGAAAGTAAAAATATTTATTTTCAAGATATGACAAGAGAGAGACATTATTCTAGTTTAGAAGAAGATTCTGAAAATTTATGCAATAATGATTTTACTAGAATGATTATGGATAATGTTGTTTTAAGGAAATCTCAAGAAGTGTTAAAATTTAATGAGAAGAGAAATCATGATAGTGGATATTATTCATTTACTGCTGAAGATGATGATCATGAATTAAAATCACAATTAAATATTCTAAGAAAAGGAATATTGCAAGACTATCATTCTGAAAGAAAATTTAATACTTCTCAAGGTATACATTTTTACTTATTTTTTAACTTTAAAAGTTAATGCTATTTTACTAATTGTCATGTCAAATCTATTTATTACCCTTAGCACTATGAAGGTATTTTTTTGTAGCACAAACTAACAAAGTAGGCATGCATTTTGTGACCACCTTCAAGAAATAACTGTATTTGGTGAAAGAAATACAAAATAATGTCTGATTGAATTATAAACAGTTTTGCAGCCAACAAAATGTTTACTTTTCAATTCTAATCAAAATCCAAACAATACTTTTGCTGTAATTCTAAAAAATTACATGAAGCATCAGTGCACTACACAAGCAAATCAACAACTTTAATAAATGCACTGAAACATTTACTCACATTCCATGCATGACATTTACAGTGACTCACATTCATTCTCAATAAGAAGCAACAACCTGATAAGTTCATAAAAGACAAAAAAAACCAACCCCCTTACAATACTGCTAGCTAAGAGCAATAAGTTGATGAAACATTACTAGTCTTCTACTATGTGGGCTAAAAAAAACCACAGCATTCAAATTATGGATAAAGTATATGCTTATGTCCAACATATTTAGCAATAATTATATTTTTCAGAATATTAACCAAGCTTTAATAAAATAACTAACTATAATAAGACAGGACACAAAGTATCTATCCTTGTAGTATGAGGGTGGTAATGTTAAATGTTTGCAATGTTTTGTGAAGTGTTGTTAACTTCAGTAAAATGGTTCATGTCAAACTTTTTTTTATAAATGTTGTGTAGAATGAAAAGTATCATTTTTAACATTTTATTTTTATGATTAAATAGAATAGACAATATTATGATAACTATTCACAAATTTAATTGTTGTGATTTTAATTTTAGACACCAGAGAATTTGTTATAGTTAAAAAATCATTTTTGATGAAAAAGAAAAGTAACAACACAACAATAACAGTCACTTAACAGAACTTAATGATATTTATTTCATATATTAATTTTGAACTAAAAAAATAAAATTTGTAGTTTTAATTTGAGAATTTTGACATTTAATATTTATTGAAGAATAATTTTGAGCTTTTCCAAGCAGGTCACATATCATTGGCTTTTATGCAAGAAGACTCTTGTTTTTGTGTTTTCCTTGACTTCCACACAAAAGAGCTTATTTGAACTGATGAAGATCTTTGCTGCTAAAGACCAGAATAATAGCTTGTTCATTCTATAAATGAATTGATTTGATTTACAGATTTATTCTTTGAACTAAATATCATTACATTTGTAAAAGGAATTCTTGTTTACTTGAAGAGAATAGGAAATGAAATATCCATCATAAGAAAAGAGATTTTTAGTGGTGATGTATTACTTTGGAATAATGTTGAATGGGTCATGTTATGCCATATATTAGTAGAGATGCAAGCACATAATTAAGTGCTTGCATTATAGAAACCAAGATCCTTGAGCATAATATACAGCTTTCTAGGATGATTTATCCCAATTTTTTTTACACACAATAATTTGTGTGTGCATAGATTTCAGTTTGTCAATGATTTCCTCAAGAATGAGTTTGAAGGATGGTTTGATCAGCCATTATATGCAGATCCAAACTTGATAGAACTTGTCTGGGATCTGTAAAGACATTGCCATTTGCCAGCCTTCATGAATTAAGTTTTGTTCTTGTTGAGGAAAGAAATTTTTTTGTAATATGATCAATTGGCTCTGTATGCAATATAGAGCCAATTGGTATTTATTTACTATTAACTTCTGCGTGGATAGTATTAATTTAGAATTTCATGTTTTTATGAATGCCATAAGTTATAAATATGATTTGTTTAACCACAATATTTTTTATTCTTCTATGTATTTATGCATTTGCACATATATAAAATTCTAATAAATTTTTTAAATGTATAAAAACCCAAAACCCTAAATGGGGGTAATTTAAAAAAAATTAAAATTATATTTTTAGATAATAAATTGATCAATTTTTCTGTCAGACATAACTACATCTATTAAATGTTTTTCACTTAATTTTCAAAAATGATTTTTAAAAAGTATAATTATAAACACTGGTGCCTAAAACTAAGATAAGTGTGTGCATGGTATATGTACTGTACAGAGTGAGTCAAAAGTCCCTTACATCCTTCTCATTCCAAAAATACTGAAGATATATTAATTTTGTTAATGTGGTTACAAAGGAAGTCATGCTTGGAAAATTGGATGGGATCTTTTTGTTGACCTGAAATCATTTCCAAGGTCACCAGTTCTAACTTTTTAATGAATAGAGGTAATGCAAAATTTCCAATCACAGTAAAAGCACACCTTTTAATTAGCCTAAAATCATTTTCTGGATTCTTAATCAGTATTGTAAACAATGTTCAATGTATTAATTTCTTTTAAAATTGAATTTTAAATTCATGAGAAGTAAAAGTAATTTTGCTTTAAGTGACCTTGAAAATGATTTTTAAGATTGTCAAAAAAGGTTCCATTCAATTCTTTATGCATGGTTTCCTTTGTAACTAACAAAATTAGTATATCTTCAGTACTTTAGAAATGAAAAGGGTGCAAGGAACCTTTAACTCACCCTCTGTGTGTGTGTGTGTGTATGTATGTATATATATATATATATAATGAAGTTGGATTAATAAGTCCTCAGATGCACATGGATGGCAAAATAGAAAACTATTACCGTATTTTACTAATAAAAGGCATTATTATATACATTTATTTTTTAATGTAAAAGTCATTTTGATCTACACACTTTCTGCAGCAATAGACAAGATCTTCAAGATGTCTTTTGAAAAATGTTGAAGGAAAGCTACTCAGAAATTTGGCTACTCAATTCCTCCTTCAGTTTATTAACTGACAAGTATCATCCAGCCATGGTTTTTACTGGCTCTCAAAACAGAGCAGAGTCACTAAAATCAATATCAGGTTTGTTTGGGAGGTGTGGAGCTCTTGAAATTCCCACATTATTCAACTGTATATTTTGTGACATGGCTGGTGTGGACAGGCATTGTCATGAAGGAGAAAAGGGGAATTCATTCTGACTTCTGATGCAATCCGTAAACTTCATTCACCAGTCCTGAGTAGTAGCTGATGTTTATTGTTTTACTTTTGTCAAGGAAATAAATCTTGAATGCCTTTCTGGTCTCAGAATACAATTAGCATTGATGCTTGATTTTGACACATTCCACTTCATAATTTTTGAGAGGCAGGTTCATTCAGAAATCTTCACTCTGCAGAAGTCTGTTTACTTTCAGGATCTCATAAACTCTTTGGAATTTCATTTTCAGTAACAGTGTTTTTGATAAAATCATTGCCATATTTGTCAAGAAATTCCAGATTAGTGGAGCAAAACTGGAAATGACATTCACACATTTTCATGGTGAGGAAGCTTTGGAACAAAACAGGAGATAGCTTCTGAACTCCCATTTCCTGCATAAAGGCATGGTAGATCTCTTAATCCCTAATATGCAGCAGATTAACAAGTTTACTTACTTTGATTTGACATCTGATTTTCAAGATTTTTGTACACAGTTCACATTTTTTATTATGTATTTCTTCAGATCTTCATTCCCTCAGCCAGTCAAAAATGCTCTGTTACACTTATCTGAATTCCTACAAGCCAACCAATGCCATAAGTCTTTGGGCTAAAAGACAGCTATAATACTAATAAATTATGAAACAATTTGGTACTAGAGGGAGGCATTAGGTGCTGTCTCTTAGTAAATTTAATAATTATAATTTTTAATTAAATAATTTAAATAAGTTAGAACTACTGGAAAAAAAAGAATCTTCCTGGAGCAGGACTTGAGCCCGCAACTCCTGCTTACTATGCAGATAGATTACCAGTGTGTCAAAGTTTCTGTAGTGTGCTTTTAGATTATCACAAAAGTTGCAGCAGACACATGGGAAAATTGTCCATCACACAGTAGCCGTCTTCTAGCCTGATGACATATGGTATTGGTTGGCTTGTAGTTTTATAATGTATCAGATTATAGTGATGATGTTTGCTTATCTGAATTCCATAATTCATTTATAAATAATACTGTGTGATGGACAATTTTCCCATGTGTCTGCTGCAACTTTTGTTTTCATCTAAAACCAGACTACAGAAACTTTGACACACTGGTATTCTACTTATATCTCCATGTTTTTGACCAAGACATATTTTAAAGTGATATTACTATATCTGTGCATGCATAAAAAAGAATGTATTTTAAAACATTTGAATATGAAACATTTTAGGAGGAAAATTTTAAACTACTATTTGCCACAGCAACCACAGTCATGTTATATTAATATTCACTAATAAATAACAAATAGTGATTAGTAATTCAATAATCACTAAGCACTATTAGACTTTTTATCTGATAAAATATTCAAGAATGAAAATGATAAATTTTATACTGAATAAGTTATTTAAAAAATAGTAATTAATAAAGTAAATCAAGTGGAATGTGTAATAACATGCATAAAAAAACCATTAATTCATCCAGCATGAAAGTTATACATTTTCAAATTTTTTTGTTGTATTGGCTTTTGATCCAAGGTTTCTGTAGTTCTCTGATAATTAGATATTTTTGTCTTTACAGATCTATTGTACTGTACAAGGGAAACTACTTTTTCGAAGGAGTCGTTTTTATTTTTATTGTTTTTAACAGAAATGCATTTTGGGTTGCACCCCTCATCAGTCTGTTTTGGTTGATATTTATGATATATTTTAATGAAAAAGAAGGGTTCATTTAAAACTCTGTTGTTAGTTTATAAAAACATTAAAAATGAGTAAAACATTAAAATTATACTTATTTTTATCATTTTTATTTTATTTACATCAATTTTTTAATTAATAGTATATACAGTTTTAATTTTTTAATGTATTATTTAATATATTTATATTATTTATAGTATTATTCATTTTTATTTTCAAACTCATCCAGATTTTATAAATCAATAAATTTTAAATGTAATCTTTTTCATTAATAATAATGTAAACATCAACCAAAACAGATTGATGAGAGGGGTGCAGTCCAAAATGCATTTCTGTTAAAAACAATAAAAATGACTCTCCTTTAAAAAAAATAGTTTCTCTTGTACAATAGATCTGTGAAGAAGATAATGTCTAATTAAAATTTAAATTTATTTTAAAATCTAAATTACATATTAACAAATAATATAAGTATCAAATCAAAATGATATGTTATGCTGCACTAATTACTCTGTCTACAGAAATTATTACATCAAACTTTCTGAACAAAACATATTTAAAAGTTGAAAATTAATACTTTCATTTTAACAACTTTTACACATTATTAGATTATCATAAATAATACTTATATTCACATGCAAATATTAATTCAGAAAACCAAAATTAACAGTTGTCTTGAAATGATTATAAATGCAAAAATTCATTTCAAATGTAGAAAATAATTCTTTTAGTGAAATTTTCTTTTAATTTTGTAATTTGTAAGCTTTATCACAGAACAAATGTATTTTCATAATTATATCACATCATCTACTTCAAAAATAATGTAGTTTTTGCCAAAAACATTTGATGAATATTTAATATAAATCGAACAAAAATCTTAGAATATATATATATATATATATATATTATATATATGTTATGCATATATGTTGTTTTTCTTTATTTATTAATATATTAACAAATAAAGAAAGCATTAGCAAACAAGCAAGGAATCAAGAAAATCTTATTTATTTATTTGATAAAACAATTTTTTGGGACTGTTACATCCCATCGAACAACAAAAAGAAAAAGAAATCTCAAAATTTGAATTCAAACTTTCAAATGAATGCAGCATGAGTATCTTATATAATGTGTACATGAGATGTCAGTATGTAAACTAAAATAATATATAATGCGAAGGAAGTTTTTGCATTTATACACTGTTATCTTACATGCATGTACAGAACATCTACATCAGAAAATGCTACATTGATTCAAAAGTTTGAATTCAAATTTCAAGATTTCTGTAAATAATGTTCTTTTTGTTGTTTGATGGGTTGTAACAGTCCCGAAAAATGTTTTATTGAGAAGATAAGCTAATTTGGACTCCTTGTTGGTTTGTTAATGTTTTCTTTATTTATTAATGCTTAAAATACTTATGAATTTATTTAAATTAATAAATTTTGGATTTCTTATTATGCAATAAATGGTATGTATAACATTTTTTCATTTTTTTGGTATTTAAAGAAAAAGAAATTTCGCAAAGTTGATTGTTTTTAAATCCATTTCATTTGATTAGAATATATCTGCTTGTGTTCTTTTATTGAGAGGATTTCATTTATCTTCTGAAAACCATTGTTATTTATTCTAGCTTCTTGTTCTGTTTCTTTTACAGTTTCTGTTTCAAGCATATAATATTGCTTTTTTACAGACTTTATCATATAGGAACTTGGGAGACAATATGGCTGAATTTAGACTTTATTGATTTAAAAAAATGCCTTTTATCTTTCTCCTCCATTTATGATTTACTTCATAACTGGTCTTGTCATTGAAGTAGGGGATTTAAATGTGATATTTTTAAAATTTATTATTATATGTAAAGAAAATAACCGATTATTATTGAGATAGTACAAAAAAATCTTTGAAGAATACATTTCTTTATCACTTTTAGTGTGATAAAGAACTGATGAGTGGTATGGCACTTGAAATACATTCTCTTGTAACTAATATCAATAAAATATAAATTCAGCCATATTGTCTCCTAAGTTCCTGTATGATAAATTTGTAAAAAAGCAATATTATTTGCTTAAAAGTGAATTCTGGAAACTAAGTTAAGGTGCTTTGGTAGAATTAAGAGAAAATAGTAATTAAAAATTTCTCTACATTGTTAAGGACTAAGTTAAATGATATTTACAAAGTTTTACTTGAGGTTTTGTAAATTTCTGAGTATAAAAATTAGAAATATATGAAAAACAGAATGGGGATATCCAAGATAATACTTGAATGTATTCACATAATTAAATACATTCAAGTATTTAATTATGTGAATTGATCAAAGTGCTCTCTTTAGCATTAATTGCATTAATTTATGATTCTGAAAAGAAATGTATTATGTGATAAAAATTATCAAAAAATTATTTCAGAAATTCTAAAAGAAGATTGTATGGATTGGATGCATGCAGACTAGCAACTTTGTTCAATTAGTAATCAATTTTATTAAATAAAAAAATTATGTATGTATATATCAACTTTCAATGTTTCTACAACTGCTATTGCAAAAAAATAATGTTGTTTAAAGTTTTTGAATCAATTAATGCTATATTCTTAAATTATATAATAGGTTTTTTTTTTGAAAGATTGAGATAAAAACTTTTTTTAAAATTTAAATTGATTTTGTTTTAATCAACTTAAACATAAACAAATTAAAACAACTTCTTACAGAAATACTGAAAAGGATAATTCATACTCGAGAACCTTAGGAGTCCAGTAACAACAACACTTTAATGGAAAACTAACGTTTTTGACCATACCCAGACTTCCTCAGGTTTTTAACCAGTAAGATTTGAACATGGAATGCATACAACAACATGTTCAAAAATTATTTTTAAAATATATGAAACAAGATAAGCACATGTAGACAACTTTTAACCATATAGTTACAATGGCGATAGAAATATATCTGTACCATAAACAATGAATAATAAGATACAAATAATGGCATAGAAAAAGGTTGCTAACTGCTAGTGTCGCCCTTTTTTCAGAACAGTACCTCCATGCATAGAAAAATTTAATGGCATCATTTGTGTTAATACAGTTGCCAGCCAACCTGGCTTTGTAAATTTCCAATGTCTCAAGGTTCCGAAGGTGTTTGATGTGACCATCTGACCAATTTGGCTTTATGGAGGTCGGCTTGTATGTTGGGGTCTGTGGCATAGGTGAATAGGGAAGTGGTATGCCTGTTGTTGTGATATCATACCTGTATTCCTGTACAATTTTGCTTAGAGAGCACTTTGTGGACCCGATGTATACTGAAATCTGTTGTCTCTGAGGGGAACCTTGTAGACACTCGAGGCCCAACTGTCAACTTTAAACATAAACTTTAAAAAGCTGGTAGAAAGATATAAAAAAGGATTTGTGAATGTAATTTTAAATAACATTTAACCTTAAATGTGTGTTTTAAAAAAGAGACTATCCTTAGAAGATCATTTAATTTCTTTCTGTTGAATTTTTATATATGCATAATATAGTCAAAAAGTTTGTATATCTTTTATGTTCTGGATAATAAATTTACTTGGTCAGTCATTATCTTTTCACAACTGTTGAAATGTTTGTCTAGTTCAGCTCTTGAATTGGAATGTTTTTTTAACTAAAGTATTTTTACACTCTTACATGAACATCTCTTTTGGTCTTTAGAAGTTTATTTTTAATATGCTTTGTACCATATAAGTACATGATGCAAAAAATATTAGTATGTTCCATTAGCCTTGTTTTTTCTCGTGTAATTTATGTAATTTGTTTATTGTCATGTTCTCAACTTATTCTTTTCAAACTTTTGGAAAGAATAATTATCACATCTCAAATACTTCTAATACTGCCACCTTGCATCATATGATGCTTATGACCATACATATTGTAGATTTTCAAAAAGTTCTGAAAGTTAAATTATCAGTTTACTGTGAAGAAGTTTTTTGTTGTTGCAATTTTTATTTTGATATTGCTTTTGTGCATTGCATCATTTTCATAATGATTCTTCTAAATGATGAACGTGATTAATTTCTGTTCTGTTAATTGTATAACATATTAAATGCGTGATTATTAAATCACACATTTAATATGTTATACATAATAAAGATTTAAGTGATGTTAAAACCTGTTCTATAGTTTTATCATCAATGCATAGATTCTAGTTTGTTTTTAAGATCATTACAGTAGAGCGTCGATAAGTGGAACCAATTGGGGACTGGGGTCCTT
This sequence comes from Centruroides vittatus, assembly GCF_030686945.1. Lineage (NCBI taxonomy): Eukaryota > Metazoa > Arthropoda > Arachnida > Scorpiones > Buthidae > Centruroides > Centruroides vittatus. The sequence continues at coordinate 2,928,073 of NW_027121927.1, forward strand.
ACAGTTAATGATTTGTTCTAGTTTCCGACTTTGTACGAAAAAATACATTAACCTGTCCGATGTTCAAATTTTTGTCCGTTGCGTATCGCTTCCTGTTGAATTTTTCTCCGTTGCGTGTCGCTTCGTGTTGAATTTTCGTCGATTTAAAGCCTAACGAAAATTTTTATATTAATCATTGAGGCTATCGTATTGTTAAAAATTATTTCTGCATTTTGTACAAACAAAATAAATATATTAAAGAATATAAAAAACATGAAAATTATACTTTAGAAGTAAATTTAGTATCAAAAACATTCGATTCAGCACGACACAGTCCGACTGAAAATCGTTCCACTTTCTGGCCATTCCACTTACCGACGTTCCACTTATCGACGCTCTACTGTATAATGAATTAAATATTAGTCATTTTTATAAGAATTGCTGTGTAAGCAGAATTAGATATATAAAAAAAAAATAATAATGCTAGGCAAACTAATAGATGATGGCAAATCAATTCAATTAGTTGCTTGAAACCATTTTAATTGTCAAATAGTTTAAAAAATGAAAAATCAGTTATATTTAAATGATGATTGGAGAGATAAATGTAAAATTATATAAAATTTATAATTTAATTTTTCACAGTTTTTAGGATATTGAAAAAATCCAGTTTTAAAACATTTATAGAAATCATAAATTAATAATTAAAAATAAAATTATATTCTCACTAAGTTGAAAAATTTCTGTTATTGTTGCTGTTCAGCAAAACTTGTAAAAATAGCAACATTTATTTGTAATTGTCTGCAATTGCATGGTCAATGTTTGTTTTTATATCATGTCAAAATGAGTCAGCAAGGTAGTGATATAGCAATTAAACTATTGCTTAGTTTTATCAGTATACAAATTGATGATATCATTTTCCTCTTAGTTATGTGTGTATAGTCTAATCATTTTAGTATAGATATATCTTAAAATTTCTGTCTTAAAATTAGATTACTTTTATTCAAAAGATTATATTTTTCTGTAATACATTATCTCAGCTGTTTCATAACTATTTTGTTTTAAATAAATGAAAACTTTTTTTTATTAGAGAATTTGCATTTCATGTTTAAGTACAAATTTAGGAGATTATTCATTCATAAATTTTGAAGTTGTCATAGCTTTATTTTGGATTTCATATAAAACAGCAATATTTAAATAATTTTTATAATTAACAAACAGATTTGATATTTGAAATGCATAATAATTTCAAATGCAAACTAGTATGAAATATGGGATAAAAAGATATAAAAAATTGTTTGTGTGTTTAGCATCATTAAGTTATAAAAATTAATAATTTATATATGAAGAATATAGTTTAGAATGGCCAAAACTGTCCTGAATTAAAATTTTTTTGGTGTGTGTGTGTGTGTGTGTTTTTTTTTTAAATTAAGTGAATCACTTATAAAGCAATTTATTATTATTTTTACATTGTATATGTATATTATTGTAAAAATGTTTTATAAATATGTTTTCATTTAAATTGTGTATATAAATACAATGAGAGTATGAATTATTTTATTGTAATTCTATATTAAATGTAAACTTAAAGAAAATGAATTTTTGTACCATTATATATTTTCATTAATATCCTCATGATACTAATGACTTAAATCTGTGTTGTTTCATTTGTCATCTTCATATCTAGTATTCAGTGTGGATATCCAGAATTACAAATTTCTTTTCTTTGATTATCTCTTCTTTAAGAACAACATTTTCTATTAATTTTTCTATTCTTAATGGTTATTTAGATTTTTTAAATTTCTTTTGTGTTAGATAAGAGATAACAAAAATATTATTTCCATAGTAGTTTTAACTGTTTTAATACTTTATCTGTGCTGTTATATTTCATTTGATTTTATCTTCAGACTAATTTTTAACAAGTTTGTTTCTTATTTTACTGAATAATAATTTTAATAGTTAGTTCACTACAATGTTTGTTCTTGTTTTTACAATATATTTGTCTTAACTTTCATTTAATGTTATAATTGCATAATAGTTGATTTATTTATTTTTTCAATAACTTTATTTATTTTTTCCTTTTTTAAATCTAACTTTATCTTTCAATTTTCAGTCTATTTTCTGTTGAATGTATGCTCAGTTATAAAAATTTTGTAAGAATTTTTCCTAAGAGACTCAAATAACACTTATAATATGAAAATGGATTATATCAATACAAAAGTATTATTTTTTACTCCTTGATATGATATGATGTTGAAAGGTTTTTGGTTGTGTCTACATTACTACAAAATGCTAATATATTAACTGTAAAATGCACTTATTATATTATATTTATTTTCAAATTACTGACAATAACTGACTGACTAAGTATAATAAATGAAAATTTTGATTTTATTGACTGATACAGTAATTTTAAAACAATAAAAAATGTATATGACGCATGATTTCCTGTATCTCCCTAGGATTCGACCTTTAGCCACAGAAATTTAATAGCATTAGTCAATGCCTTGTATATATAAGTTATTGTGCCAAATTTTGTTCCTTAATTTGTACCCAGTCTTGAGATATTAAACAAAATAGATGCTAACATTAATTTAAAATAATTATATAAACAAACATCATGAAACTCAATAAATTTGTAAAGCCAAACATCCACCAGATTACATCATGCTACTTTTCCATGATTATATTTAATTAATTACTAAATAATTTGTCACTAGAGGGAGGCATTAGGTGCCATCTCTTATTAAATTTAATAATAATAATTAAATTAAATAATTTAAAATATTCTGGAAGAAAAGAATCAGCTTGGAACTCAAACCTGCAATTCCCACTTACCATGCAGATGTATTGCCAGTTATGTTACCCTAGCCTCCAATTCAATCTCCTCTTCAGGAAATATTTAAATATGATAAATCCTCCACAGTAATTTATGGTGCCAAAGTGGCAACGCATCCACATGGTAAGCGAGAGTTGCGGATTCGAGTCCCTCTCCAGGTCGATTCTTTTCTTCCAGAATATTCTAAATTATTTAATTTTAATTATTAAATTTAATAAGAAATGGTGTCTAACATCTCTCTCTAGTAACAAATTATTTATGGCAGTTGTGGATGTCTATTTGCTATACATTGGGTTTTGGTTGGTGTTTAGATTTGGACAAATTATTTAGTAACTAATTAAATATAATCACAGAAAAGTAGTCTGATGTAATCTCTTTGTTGTTTGGCTTTAAAATAATTACAATATAATAATAAAAGTTTTAGTCACTAACACTGAGTTTAAAATATGACCCATAAAATGTATCTGGTGAAAAGTTATTAAAGAAAATATTGGATATACTAAAAAATTCAGAATTTACTATAAAAAAATACTGATGATTTAATAAATAAGTTAAAAAGTCATACAGAGAAAAATTTTAATAATTTAAAAATGTTATCTTTTAGTTATTTCAATGTATTCATTCATACTTTCATAATAGTATAGTTTAAAGTTTAAGTAAGGAAAAATGTTAAATGATACCACTAAAACCTGTAATCTATACCAGCAAATATAATTTAATTTAAATACATTACAATAAACATTTTCGATCCCCTTAGGATCTGTGTCTAAAGAAAAATGTGATAACAGAATAATAGAATTACAATAATAAAATTTCTTTAAATAATAATTTTTTTGTAAATAATATATACTGTACAAACAAAAAATGCTATGTATATGGGTTTTGTTATTGGTTGTAAATTAGCTGAAATATTTAAGACACTGATTGATAAAAAACTGTGTGAAATAAACATAATAGTATTTTTATGCCAATTATGTTGATTTATTTTATGATGCTAATTTAACCCAATTTATATTGTACAGCTAGCAAATTTAATGAAGTGTCTAAAACATTGAAAAAGTTGTTTGATATTTGTTTGTCAAAAAAATTTTTCTTAATTATATAAAATCAGTATTTTACATAAGGTCAGTCTGTACACTTGGTGTCCATTTGCATTTATTCACTTTTGTCTAGACAAAAGTGAATAAATGCAAATGGACACCACTTTTAGCATCTTCTGTGAATTTCTGTACATTTAAATAATGTTAAAATGAAGTTTCTAAGAATGCCATAAGCCTAAATTCATTTTTATCATTTTCAACAAATGGAGTTGATTTTATGTGGGACATACTGTAGTAATTCATTCAGTAGTTTCACATTATCATCTCTAATAACTAGTATATAATTGAAGAAAGAAGTGTTAGCAATTTAAAGTACTTTGTTGCGAGCAAATAAGATATAAGATAACTAGTTAAATAGTGTTGTTGCATGATATCCAAGAGGAAGAGTACACTATTTGTCCTCCAAAATGAGAACATCTCCTGTATTATATGACCAAGTCTCCACTTTGACTTTAAAAATTGCTTCCTTCTATCTAAACATATTTCTGTTTTCTTTTCCATAACAATTTGTCTTGTCTACCATTCATAATTTATCTGGTGAACTTACATTTAAAGCACTGGTGAAGCTGATAACATGCAATTGTTGTTATCAGTCACATGTTGAGACTGATAACTGCAAAAAGACAACTTAAAAATGCCTATTTACCTAAAGATAATGATCACTTGTTGTAATCAGTTTTGGTTATAGTTAAGTTTTGTGTTTTTTAACCTGTTTTAAGATGTGCTAACATTAGACAACTGATGATAACGTCTGATTACAAAAAGCAGTTTATTGTATAACTAATTGAACTTAAACTGTCCAAAAAAATGTATCATGAAGAAGTTTAGTTTATCTCTACAAAATATCATGCTGAATTTCTATTGAAGTAAATGTAATTTTAAAATTAAAATATTGTGCATTTATTATAATTCAAATTGTGCAATTATTGATAATATTTTGCATAATTATTTTACATATATTGAAAAAATATAACACATTGATGTAAATAGACTCAAGAAATTTTATTACAGTTGCAAAAATAAATCACAAAGGTTAAAAATAAATTTTAAAAATATTAGAAATTGAATAACACATATGAATATGTAAGAAATTTTTTAACTAAAAAGTAGTAAATTCTACTTTCTAAATTCTGTTTATAATAAGTAATTTGATTTAATTCAAACTTAATAATAAAGTGTTTTTCATTTTTAATATCATGCTACCTTAATAATTAAAAAAAATTTTTTGATCTAAAAAAATTCAAATACTGATTTCAACTTATTTAGAGAACTAAAATACATTTGATTGATTTGGCAGCCAAATGCTTTATATTATTTTTAGTTCACCAGTTTGTGAGCAGTAGCATACCAGATGCAATGTAAAGGGGGCGACAGTTAAAATTTAATATGAATTACTATACATGTCAGCAGCATAGCTAGGGTTTTCCAGGCCTGGTACAGAACCAGATTTGTGGACCCCTGAAAAAATTTTTCTGGTAGGGGTGTCCTTTTTCCATAATGGTAATCAGGAATGTCCAAACAAAAACAAGTAATTTTTTTCTGTAAATTTCAGCTTTTGAATTTATTTATTCCGTTTTGTGCGATGTAAAACAAATACCGTATTTTACGGACTATAAGACGCACCTTAATTTTTAAGCAATTTTTTTTAAAAAAAATACCTATAAGATGCTACGGACTGTAAGATACACCTGAATTTTGGAGGCAATTTTTCGAAGAAAAAAGTGCGTCTTATAGACCGTAAAATACGGTAATAGTAGGATACATTTAAATTTTAAAAACTTTCTTTATGAGCTTTCTGACTAGCAAAATCAGAAATAACAGAATCAAAATCAATGGAATCAGTAACTTCACGTTCAATGGATAAAAGATAAAATGGCAAGGTTCGTCAATCTCAGGTTGCTCGTTGTCGATCTCAGGTAGTTTTTAATTAGCTTCAGCTTGGAAAAGCTTCTCGTACAAGTTGCAACACTAACTCCAATCGTTAAGATTCGGAGACCTATTTCTATATTTGGTACCGAATCGATCAATTTGTATCAATGAATAAAATTCAGAAGCTCCATCTTGACAAATCAGGTTAAGTTCCGAAGATACAGCAATGAACATATTTTAGGCATTAGGTTTTTTTTGTTGTTTTGTTTACGTAAACAGACTAAAATATTTTTGTGTAGTGGTTTATATAGTGTATTAGAGTTGAGTTGTTGGTTTTCCTGTGTAATAGGGACCCCAGCAGCTCAAGCAGCCAAATGCCAAATTTTTGCTTTGTTCTGATTGCTATGAAAAATTTTTTGGGTTTTTTTTCCCCTGTGATTTTGGGACCCCCGTGGGCCTATCGCTTTCCAGGGACTTGGTGTGGACCACTGTAAATTATTACTATTATTTTATTATTGATAATTAAAGATGATATACCAAAAAATGCGTCTGCATAAAGTATATTAATGTTATATTAGATAAGTGTTTGTACTTGATCAGAAAATTTTATTTCTTGAATAAAACTATAGGATATTTTTTATAAGTTATATAAAAACCAGTCACATTTAAAATTGTTCTAATAATTGATAAGTTATATCGTTACGTATTGCCACATTTTATATTTTATTCTTTTAAATAAGCTATAGGAATAATTATAAATTATTACTATGCAGTTTTGGCATGTATGGAAATGACTCTTCTTTGCATCATAATAATGGTAAGAAGGATGGTCCTGCTTAAAGAATCACCATCAAAAATTTCATATAGTCTTTTTTAAAATGTTGATGGATAAAAAATATTTTGTAAATAGAGTAAATAACAATGTATACTTTTATTCATAAAAAAAAATATTAAAAAATATTTGACTGCTGACATAGTTTTGTCAGCTGTTAAAAATTAAAAATACTGACTGACTAGCTGTTGATTCATGTAACCAACTCATTTTGTTTACTTTTTAAATAGAAATTATTTTATTCATTGCACATGCATTTCTATCCTACAAATCAAGTATGATAAATACATATATTTACCATACTTGATTTTGATCATACTTGATTATAATTTTTTAAATCAAACATATATTTAGTTTTTGAAATAAAATTGTATTATTTATATAATGTTGTCATCACTTCATTTTAGATAGTTTGATAATTTAGCTAATACAGTTTATTAATTATGTAATTGATCTATTCTGACATGTTTTGTTGTCATTGACCAAATCCTTATTTAAGCTAGATTATTTTTCATGTCTGGAGTAGTGAGTATCCAAAATAAGAATTTCATTGGTAAAGACAGTAAACTAATTAAACTAAGGTTTAAATAATAATAATAATAACTCTCCCATGGTTACCACCTGGTTGTGGTAGGAGAGCCCAATAATTTTACTGATCCATAGGGCAATGCAGGCTGGATCACAAGCTCCTGGTAGAGACACCCATGCCAGTAAGGTTTATGGGGAGAAATGAAGCTAAGAGTGACCACACCCACATTCTGTGGAGATATTTATCATGGTAGTAACCAGATCTAAATATGATACCGGCTCGGACATTGCCCGGGTTAACAAGGTCCGCATTCGTGGGTTAGGCAGAGGCTTGCGTTCGAAAAATAGGCCACAATCTCTCTTGGTTACCAGTGGCGAAAGCAGCACCGGCCCAAGCATGGCTGTGGCAATGCATCCACAGACCACAAAGGCTGGAAAACCACGCCAACGGATGAAATGAACAATAGAAATGAACGAGTTTATCATCCATACTTACTACACCATCACAAAACTCGAAACAAACATGACAGCATACAAACAACAACTACATCACAGATTCACACAATAATATCCTCACCTCACTGTCACCGAACAAAGGGTTGTTGATCAAAAAAGAACAATTATACACAACAACCTTATCCCACAAACAACACTTGAACTTATCAAACAACAGGTTGCTGATCAAATACATCAACAGACAGAAACATCTAACATTAATGAAGATCACGTAACCTGTCAGGATAATCCAGCAACAAGCACTGATTACAGCACACACACACAACAACTACCACTATTGATACTACAGACACTTCCTCATCCACCACTGATAATGTAGACATAGATTTAGTTAATACGCTCTCACTTATATTTCAGGAAACACTCACTAAATATACAGGCACAGATCCCACACAAAGACCATGAATACCAAAAATCAGCACATCAAAGGTAGTAGGAAAAACACTAAATTATGCAAACACTCACTACAATTATTCAATTTCTACACTCAGACATTCATACATTAGTTTATGCTGGGGCAGTCACAGTAGTGACACACCATAGACTGAAAATACAATCGCAGACAGATATACACAAAACACAGTTCTATCACAAATGATAGAAACAGAGCCTGCCTGGCAGAGAAGAATAGAAACACAAATAAATGACATTAGACAGCAATTAGGCAAGCTGACACAATACACTAAAAACAACATAACACCCAAATTAAAGAAACAACTCAAAAACATTTTCAAGAAAATCAAAACACATGCACAAAACACAAACATCACAGAATACATCAACACACTGAAACATAAACTCGCAGCCAAAGCATGTAGACTCAAATGATACACACATGTTCACTACGAAAACAACAAAATAAATTATTCACAAACAATGAAAAACTCTTCTACAGACAAATCAGTACCAAAACAAACACCGATACACAGCACAGTGGCACACAAACAGAAGAACTCACAACTTACTGGTTTTCTCTTTGGTCTACTGGTGTTACACACAATGCTGATGCTGGCTGGATTGAGGAGAACAAAAACTTGCACATGCACCAACATACCAACTATGCCCTGTGCTGAAATAAACATACACGACATCCACTACTCTGTTAACAGAACACACAACTGGAAGATACCTTGTGTAGACAACATTCACAATTTCTGATACAAAAAATTTACATCACTGCACCAGGAACTAGCTAAACACCTAACACACATGATCATCAATCCACAAGACATGCCAAAATTTCTTACTCAGGGCATCACCTACATGAAACCTAAAAACAACAATACCACAGACCCCACACAATACAGACCAATCACATGTCTTCCAAGACTACAAATTATTGACATCCTGTATCACAAACAAAATATACGAAGATGTTGAAGAACACAACATTCTTACGGAACAACAAGAAGGTTACTGTAGAAATCACTAGGGATGCAAAGAACAATTACTACAGACACTTCCTCATCCACCACTAGCAAAGCATTTGACAGTGTTCCACACAGTTGGCTGCTACATATTCTACATATGTACAAAATACATCCATCACTCATTACATTCTTCCAAAACACTATGCAGCACTGGAGAACAACACTACATCTCAGGGTTAGTAACACTTCCATACAAACAAACTAAATATTCATTAAGTGAGGAATTTTTCAAGGAGATTCCTTGTGTTCTTTCTGGTTCTGCTCAGCCCTGAACCCATTATCCAACATGTTAAACAACACGCAATATGGTTACAATATCAGATATGAAAAAACACACAGTTTACATTGTCACATCTCATGTACATGGACGACATAAAACTTTATGCATCCACACAAAAACAACTTCATCAACTCCTACAAATCACACATTCATACACCAAGGACATACAAATGGAGTTTAGCCTAGACAAATGCAAAACACTTCACATAGAAAAAGGAATCCTGAAGAAAGATTTTGCACTTGGAAATGGAGACATTATTGAATCCATGGAAGAGGGCAAGTTCTACAAGTATTTAGGATTCCAACAGGCCAAACTAACAGAACATACACAAATAAAGCAAAGATTAATTAAAGAATACCAAAGTAGGTTAAATGCTATTCACAGAACAGAGTTAAAACAATAAACACATATGTCATCCTAGTACTCACATATTCTTTTGGAGTTATACATTGGACTCATACAGATCTTGAGAAACTCCAAAGGAAAACAGAAACAGCACTTACTAAGCATAAACAACATCACCCTAAATTCACCCCAGAAAGATTAACTCTTCCATGTAAAGATGGTGGACGTGGCCTGATTGACATAGTTAACCTTCACCACAAACAAATACAGTCACTGCGAGAGTTTTTTTACAGAAAACAAGAAACATCACAGTTACATAAAGCAGTAACTCTAGCAGACTCAAATAACACACCATTAAACTTACACTCATGTCATACAGACACAACATAACATATAAAAAGCATAGACACCATTAAGCAATCGTGGGTGCGAAAGGCACTCCATGGCAGGCATCCCTATGACCTGTCCCAGGATTTTGTTGCCAAAACTGCGTCAAACAGCTGGTTAGATCGAGGATGCCTCTTTGGGGAGACAGAAGGATTCATGATTGCCATACAGGATCAGGTCATAAATACTAAAAACTACAGAAAACACATACTCAAAGATACAACACTCATAAATGACATATCATGCCAGAAACTATACAATGCATCACTTTTGGCTGCAAGCTCTTCACACAGACAGATTATTTACACAGACATAATCAAGTAGCAAATATAATACATCAAGAACAAAGAAACACAAATTAGTAGACATCCATGAACCATACTACAAATACATTCCACAGACAGTATTGGAAAACAACACGCACAAAATGTACTACAACAGAGTCATAATTACAGATAAAACAATTTACCACAACAGACCAGACATCACACTCATTGACAAACACAATAAAATCACATACATTATAGAATATCCATTCCAAACACTCACAATATACAAAAGGCATGTACTGAAAAAGTCAGCAAGTACACAGAACTTGCCCAGGAAATAAAGCATCTGTGGAGGATGGATAGGGTGCTTATTGTACCTGTTGTTCTCTCCTGTACAGACAGGTGTGATACCACACACACTACACAAAAGCCTGGGGACATTACAATTGAATAGAAACACATACATTACACTACAGAAGGCCACTATATTGAATACATGTCATATTGTGAGGAAATTCCTGAATACAGACACACTGATACACTTCTTTAATTTTTTTGGTTACTATGCTTTGACAGCCACTGGTGTTAACCCAGTATATCTCACTTAACATAATAATAATAATTAAAGTTTAAAATGTTAACTACTGATTATTTTTATCTTACATAGAGTTTTTCTTACTTTTAATATTTTTTATAATTTTACAACCTTATTTTTATTTATTTAAGTATTAAACATTATTATAGAATTAAATAATTTATTATTAAAGTACTCCCTGTTAAATATTCTGTGGTAAAAACTGAATGCTAAATTTTATTATTAACTAAATAAATAGAAGTTTAGTTAGAAAATTATTATGTATAAAGTTTAAAGTATGATAGCTTTTAATGTTTTTCATTGCATTTCTATGAAATCATTTTAAGGATCATACTTTGTATTATACATAATTATTAATGGAAAGCTTGTGTAAAATATTTTTCAAATATTCAAATGAAATTTCAATAAGAATACCAATAGCATTTGATTATTATTGAAATTGCAAGCTTATATTGTTAAGTGACTTGCATTTTATAGTTAAGTAATTTAATTTGGGAAATTCAAATAATGAATCAGCTAAATTACAACTAGTTGCATTTTAGTATTGCAAAGATAGAATAACAGAAATAAAAATGTTACAATACTGTATGATGACTAAAGAATTATTTAATCTGATTAAACATTCTTTAGTTGTTGTTTATTTACTATGACTAATAATTTTTTAGTCACTGTTTATTATATTTTCTTACATAATTATGACACAGATTTGTTTCAAATATTGCAAGTTTGTTTTTATGATAATTGTCATAAAAGTCATCATCTATATTAATCTAAAAGTCTTAACATTTATTATATCAATTATAAATCTTACTTTAATATTTCAAATTTATCCATTTATTTCATTTTTTATAATATGGAGGAATGTATTGGTTTGCAGCAAGATGGTGTTTAGGAGATATCTTGCATATGCAAGATATTTATTGCTTTTGAATAAGTGGTATTGAAAATCAATATAACATTTGATGGTTTTTGTTTCTATTTATTTTTCACTATTCAAATAGCAGTAGTTTTTTGAAAAAAAAAACAAACTGAACATTGTGACTGTTGATCCTGAATTTCTGTTTAAACAACTATTATTAAGAAATTCTATTGGCAGATATATGATTAAGTTATGGTTGAGTTCATTGTAATTTTTTTTTATAAAGAATTTTGTGTGTTATTGACTAAGAGGCTAGTGGGATCATTAAATTCAGTAAAGTTAAATTAATAAAAAAAATTTTTAATAACTGAAGATTGATTAATAAGCAGTTAAGATGCAAATTCATGATAAAAGAAAAAATAGTGTTGTTACTTATCAGATTTTATGGTTTTCCATTAGTTTCATTAATAACAATTATGCAGTAAGACAATGATGAATTTGCTGGAAAAGAAACATTATAGACAGCATTAATGATAAGAAAAAATATATATAATGTGTGATTTGTATAATTGTGCAACTGTTATGTTGTTGCTATTTTTTCATAAATATATTAAATTTATATTCTCTGTAGTATCTGTAGAAATGAATAATAATCTTATTCTTTTATAGATACTAAAGAAACTAGAAATTTTAAAATGTATTTTTCTTTTAAAATTTCTGATAAATTTTAATTAAAAATATATATATGGAAAAATATAATCAATAACAAAATTGCTGGATAATTACACAAATCATGTATTTTATATATATTTTCCCATCCTTGATGTTAGTGTAAAAAGTTGTCATTCTTCAATCTTGTTTAATTTGTTGCATTATGATAAAATAATAATATACATTAAATAAATAACATTTTGGAACAAATTTATTTATCCATTTGTGACTGGAATTTTTTTTTTCTGAAAAATAATATCTACATTTTTTTTTCACAATTTTTCATTTACATATATCTAGTACTTTTATATGATTGCTTTCAGCTTTCATCTTTTCATTTATTGTGAAGCATAAGCAATATTAATTTTTCAGTTCATATTAAAATGAATATACCAGTATATACTTTTTCTTTCCCTAGTGGAATGGAATTTTTGAAGTTCTAACATTCCATGCAGTAATCCAAAATTACTAAATGTTTACTCAGTTCTCTTTAGCTAGATATTCTAAAAGTAATGGGCAATAATGCTATCACAGTATTCTATAGTAAAATTTTTGTTTTAATTTTGGAATAATTGACACAGTATTTATTTATTTCTTTATTTTATATTCCATTTATTTATGTAATATTGATTTATATCATTTATATTAAATATTCCTGTTAATTTTTAATTTTATAAATTGCATTTACATTTTAATTCTGGATATGCTTTATTTGCTTATTTTATTATAAATTTCTGACGTCTAAAGAATAATTTGGATAAATACTCTGATGGAAAAAACTTTTCTCCATTAGAATATTAAGAAGAAAATATATAAGCAAATAAGGAGAGTTGCAATGTGTCATTATTTTGTTCAGAAAACGCTAAAGCACCAAAATAGTCTTCTTTCTAAATGATCATTGTCTAAGTCTTAATGAAGGCAACTACTGCTAAATAACATATTAGTAGTATGCTATTTTATTTATAAGCAATTAAATAACCATAAATCATAAGTCCAGACATTCACGAAATACATACAGAAAAATACTCGCAGGGAGAACGCAGGATCTAGTCTTTCTGTAAATATTTTCATTGCAATGTGGATTCATCTTATATATCAGTAAAATCCGGATTTTTGATTGTGTGTTTTAATTTTTTACAGAATTATTCTGCTCATTCGCTTTTGTAATTTTCTTTATCACTTTATTGAACGGTGTTCGATATTTTCTTTGTCGTTTCTATATCCTGGGCTCCAAGATCTTAATACAGCCTCCCTATTAACTATATTTTTTTTCTTTCTCTTCTCTTATTTCCTTGCACCTTTTCTTAGATCTCTATTTCTAAATAGATTTAAGGATTAGACTATATTTCATATAAGCATAATATCCGATCATGCTGTTGATCTTTGCTTGTGCAAGATACTTATTGCTTTTAAATAAGTGGTATCGAAAATCAATATAACATTTGATGGTTTTTGATTCTATTTATTTCTCACTATTCAAATAGTAGTAGTTTTTTGAAAGTGAGCAGACTGAACATTGTGATCTGTTGATCCTCAATTCCTATATTAATTTTTGCGAGATATGATTTGAATATTCTATACAAAGGCTTTTTCCATTCAAAACTGTTTCTTCCTTATCACGAAAAAAAGAAATTCAGAACTATTCGGATCGTTTATTAAAAATAAAATATTGCAGTCAGAAAAAAGTGCCAAGACAGAAAAATTTGTTTTCTTAATAAGGATTAAATATTGGTTATAAATTAATCAGCAGACAAAGTCGAGATTCGGGCGAGAGGATGTCCGTTAAAGCCGAAAGTCCGTCATATAATAAAATAGGTTTTCCGAATGCGGGTGTTGAAAAAAAATTGGCAAATTAGTTTGTGTTTTCACTTATGTACTCGCAGTAGTTCCGAGATTGTGTGAAACAAGTTTACGATCTAAATCAAAATAAATACTTTTTTTTTTGGAAAATACACTTTGAGCGGCGACTCTTGAGTTTGGGGAAAAAATCTTTATTTAATAACACATAAAAAGCATTTTAAAATTAACAGGATGTTAATTTTCACATATGCCACGGATCAGAGTTTTTGTCCGTTAAATCGAGGTTTTACCCTGTAACAAGATGTCATCGGTGTATCGTAATAATTTATGGTGACTTCTGTGTGCATGAATTAATTTATGACAAAATATCAGTACATTCATTCCGATCTTGATAACGGCTTGCTACAGTTTTGGCGACTAAGTTCCAAGAATACCCACTTTCCCGCAGATTTTAAGGGCACCTTCCATGCCCATCGTAGGTTTGACTAGGTCCGCAATGGGACGGTCGGCCGGTGAGGGACGGATTTTGACATTTTAGAAATTCCAAAGAAAGTATATGTCAAAACTTTTTTAAAAAAAATTTAGTGAAGCTACAGGCTTTTTGTTCTTTCTGGCAGAATTTTAAAAACTGTTCTTAAATACATAGATTTACCGCCCCAGATTCGTTCCTATTGTGTCATTCGATTTCTTCCTCCTCCAACTCAGTCTTTTTCACATCATTTTGACTTTGAGTGATAAGATAATTTTCAAGAAATTATAATGGGATTATTTTCAAAAATGTGCTTTGTCTAAAGTTAAAGATGCAGGAGTGATTCATTTTATGTCATCTCATTCGATGAGAACCTAATCCAAATGAACGAAATCGTTAGAGAGTACCTAATCTGGATAAAATCTCGCGAATGATTCTTCAATTGTCAAAGAACGTTTTCGATCTTTGAAGTATTCACTTTCGGTTTTCGTGAACGTCCAGGTCACCGAAGCTCTGAGAAAAGTGTGCAAGTGACAGAAAATCTCAGTATCATGGCACAGCTCGTAGATTTTGCACGTTTTATCTAAAATCTCAATGAAATTCTGTATTTACGTTTTTCGGCCACTAATTTTCACCATGGCCTAAACATTGCGTGGGAGAGAACTTGATGAAGGTGAAGGGATTTATAATTATCTTCAATACATACATAACTAATATTTATGTAATTAATGTATCCAATTCAGGTAGCGTATTTAGTACAGTTGCGTTCTATAGTGGGTGTTTTATTTCGCGTATTAATTAAGCAAATTATCATCATTATTTAAAAAAGAAAAGAATTTAAGTGTATGTGACGTTTTACAATTTATTAATTAGATTACATGTTTTCGTTACTAATGCGCAAAAGTTTGAGTTGCGGAAAGGGATAATTTCTCTATCCGAAAAAGATGAATTGCCTGATTAGAAACGAATATATGCGGCATTAATGAGATGGAAGAGGAGATTGATTTATTATTAAGCGAAAGATGTCGAGAAATTTAAAAAAAGAAAGCCATAGCAATTATCTAAGAGAATATTCGCTACAGCAAGGTTTTTTTTTTGGTCCGAAACGAAACAAAAAGTCGCGTTAATCATTTCCCACCGTGCAGATTGTTTCGCATTCTTCACTTTTACCAATACGTTGTTTGTTTGGTGTTACTCGATCGAGATACATTTCTAAGTTATCAGAATATGTTATACGTGTATTTTAGTTACGCATAGAATATATCTCGATAATTTAGGAAGAAATTGTCCACATTGTTAAAACATAGAAAAATACTACCAACAGTCATTCATTTTTTAATATTGCAGATAAGACGACAAACTATTTAATTTTATCTATCAATAGGTAGGAGAATAGTGAGCTTTTTATGACATTTTTATAAAATTATATTACATATATTTTTATAAAACATTTTGATTATATACCTGGATACATTAATTACATAAATGTTAATCATGTATATATTGTAGATAACGAAATGAAGTATAAGCTTATACATAAAGCACTATCGTATTTTTTTCATTAGATCCTGACAAAAAGAAAGGTTTGGAGAAAAGCATTGACGTCATATTTCTAATCGAATCGAATAGATAATGAAATCGCCCATCTAACGGTCATATTCGTAACCAAGGGTCAAGAGTTAGAAGTTAACTAATTACCAATCACTTTATTTTTAGTACGTAAATGCTAATTGGTTAACGTAAATGCTTATTAGTTAACTATTAACCCTTGAGTTTGGTTGTGAATAAGGACGAACAGTTTTTGTACTCCGTCCGTATTATTCTTACAAATTATTATTTAATTTAAAGTAGAATATAACGATGACTTTTAGAAATAATAAGTTACGTGCAAGTTGCGCTTTAATAATTCATTTTGAAAATACTTTTGAGCAGAAGGATGCCATTTTCAAATCGCTGCGAAGAGACGATATGTTGTGAACGTTATTACTCTTATAAGGGTAACAACTTAATAAAACTCCCTATCCAATTTTAACACACACAGTGACGTTCATTTCGAAAAATGCACAAATTCAAACTAAAATAGCGAAACAAACAAACAACTGTAAAAACATCCAGCATGTACAAGAAAATAATCTGAATTACTACAGTACGTTACTTTGTTGAATTCATTGTCGTTCTAATTATAATAAAAACGATAAGAGACTGATCAAAATAATATAATGCTAGGCGATTACACATCGAGCAGCGAAAGTAGAACGTAGACGCTCACTTTCTGGTCTGAGTCCCCCAAATTTTAATTGTACTGAAAGTTTTTATTAGAAATTGCAGAGGCGAGATGCTTAAAAGAATTGCAAATTGTTGTTTCCTCATTGTTTGAAATAACGAAGGATATATTAGATTTTCGCTGGATTTCCAATGTCGGGCGCACTATTTTCTCACGATTCCATTATTCTTTTTCTGCTTATGGCATAGTGAAATTAAGATTGGGATTTTTCATCATCCGTAGATGAAGTCCTCATCCTTACGTTCCGTAAGAAAGATTGAAACGAGAAACGGATTTTTAGACAAAACTAATGTTAAAGAATGTATAGTACGTGTTCTATATACAATACTTGTATATTTTGTAACATTGGTTTTGTCCATGAATCACCATGAAATTTCTGTTTAACATTCCGTGTGTGTTTCATTACCAATTTTATGAGTGTTCCGCGAAAATTCTTGGTGAAATTTATAGAAATCGATAGCAGTTTCAGAGGAACGTGTTAAATGGAGGAACATTTTCAGAGGAACGTGTACAGTACTTAGAATTTACCTTAAAATAAAATTTTTTGAAAGATTTTCTCATTAGTAAGGAAACGTAGCTTTAAATGTTTCTTCAAATTTTTTCTTGCGTTATTTATTTTTTACTTACATTTATTCTGTTTATTTTTCTTTAAAATGTAGCAGAGAATAAGGAATATTCGAATTTGGACGATTCCTCTAAGGAGCGTTACGGATGCGGAGGATCATCGCGCGACGTTTCTGTCGAAGAGTCGACCGAAAGGAAGGAAGAAACGCAAGGTGGGTCGACCAGTGAGGGCGCTCTCGAGGCGGAAGACGAGAGCCCGAGTAAATACTGTAAGTTAGATTCGTCGGAGGTGATCGACAGACGGACTGGCAAGGAGAGCGGTAAGTCGGACGGACTGTACCGCGCCCATTCCTGTCCGGGAATTCTCGGTTGGCTGCGCAAGAGCCTGGACGACTCCTCTTCGCGGTCCCGCGCCGAATTTCCTCGTCTGCGCCGGAACCGGACGGAAACGACGACCGAGAAGGCCGGAGGACCCCAGAACAGATACAGCTGCGGCAGCCTGGAGCACGCGGTCGAGCGTGCCACCTACGGATACGAGTCTTGCCCCGACGTGTTGCACTGCGGGGGATACAGTCGCAAGAGCGATTCTTCCGACTCCGACCGGGCCGCGTCGCTCTCGCCCTCTCGCGGACTCTTTCGTCGCAGCGTCGACGTCATACGCGTCTCCTGACGTCGAGATTCGAAGGCTGGTCCGTCCTCCTCCTCCTCCTCCTCCTCCTCCTCATAGTACTTAGCATAGTCGTAGATTTCTCTCCTTCCCTCGTCCCCTTCGTACGCGCGATAGTCGCACTACCACCATCACATATCATAAATGTAGAAGAATTGCGATTTAGGTTGTGACGCGTAAATCTCTTATGGATGTAAAGAAAGAAGGGGCAGGTTTCCCCCTTTCCAAATGTAAATGCAGTATATGTAAATAGGAACGGATAGGTCGTTCAAATATCAGTTTGTTTCCCCCTCTTCTTTGTATAAAAAAATATTAATTATTATATGGACGGAAGAGGAGAGAGGTTTTGTTGATTTTGTAGAAAATAATTAACGATGTTTTTCATTTTTTACGTTGTATTTAAATGTAAGAAATTTTATTTGTTCATTTGAAGAATTGTGTACGAAAACATTTTCGAATCGATTGGAGGTTGTCGTCTCTCGAAAAATGTGAGAAAAATCTCATAGTTTTTTCGAGTGGGAACGATTGAATGAATGGAAAACGAAGTTAATAGTCCTCCGTTGACGACGATAATGTTTGATTTAAAAAGAAAAAGGGGGTCATTCGAGAAAAATCAAACATTTACAAACGAAGTTCTAGAATTTGGGGAGGAAATTTTAATTTGAATTCTTAAAACTTCGCTGGAAAAATACCGAAATGTTTAAATTTTTGCCGGAGGAAAACGGTTACGAATAAGATATTTTGTTGTTTAAACGATCGTTAAAGAAAATCAAAATAATTTCCTTGTTTTTTTTTAAATGTACTCCGAGTATAGTGTGTACTGTATTTATTTTTAAAGAAAATGTTGAATTGTGAAACCTCAGGTACAAATTTTTGAAAATGTTGCCTAATTAAATTAAACTATGCATAAAATAATTGATTTTTTTGTTTCAAACTTTCGAGATTTATAATTTGTATTTAATAGTAACGTAAAGAACGACCAAAAAAAAAAATTGTCAGTATTTTCACAACAGAAATTTCGAATTTAGCAACGAAAAATTGATTTATTCTGAATTGTTGATCTCAATATTATTGTTTTTGTTACGAATTGAATTGTAATTTTTCTTTTCTTTTTTTTTTGTATAAAGAATCTGTCGTGGCAGCGAAGAATTTTTTTTGTTTTTTGTTTTGTTTTCTGTTGTTGAAATGTTTGCAAATTCGGAGTCTCGCGCTTCGTAACGCAATATAATTGTATCGCAATCGACACAGTTATTACGTCACTGCCATTTCGGAACGTGCAATATATATATATATATATATATAGCCTATGTATAATCTATAATTCTAAGGAAGATTCTTGTGATAGATTTAATTTAAATGTGGTAGTAGGGAACTAACGATGTCGCGTCGGAATTTAGCGAAAGGAGGGTGACGTCGAATTCGAGTGCCTTCACTTCGCCCTCGCTTCTATCTTGGAACCTGTGTTTTCTTCACTGTATGGATACGATGCACATTCGTTAGGTATTTTAACTCGGTGTAGTGATTTAAATATACTGTGTAACAAATGTGATGAAAGTGTATAATCGATGTTACGGTGACGACCAGTGTGACGTTCGAAATACAAGAAAAATTCTTAACAGATTTATAATTCCCAGTTTATTTTCTCTCGTTTTCAAGATTATAAAAGAGTGATTCTGTCAGTTTCGATTATTTTGATATATAATATAAAATATTTTTGATATTTTAAATTAAAGCTTATTACTGTACATATTTGTTTTTTTTTTTTATACAAGAAAAGCCGACATTTTTATTTTATTTCTTTTTTTCAATTTATTCGATCGGAACAAACAATATATCACCTTTTATTAAGCCAAAATAGTTTACACATAAAAAACAATATTTTTTAATAATAAAGCGTGTGAAAAATTGTACTCGATTAGGTGATGTAAAAATAATTACATTAAATGAAAATAAATTGTGATAAAATGTAAAAAAACGTAGGAACGTTTACCTAACGTTTTTTCTCATATTAATTAATATAATATAATAATAATAATAATAATATATTTATATATAAATCCGAGACGACCGTTCCGACGAAACACGTTTATTTTAAAATAAAATTTCACTTTTTAATAAGTGTATACATTACATATATGCATAATAAATATACATATATATAAGGTAGAAGCGCATACATTATATATATGCATACTGGTGTATATACATAAATATATTTTATATATAAATTTTTAAGTGACAATTGTATAACAGCTGCAGCTTGGAAATTTTTTTCTTTTTTTTTTTGTCGTGACGTCGGCCGCAGCGACGAAGAAGCTTAATAAATAAATTATTTTAAGCTGTGCAAAATCCCAACACAAAAAAATTAGTGAAACGATTTATGTTAAATTATACAATATATACAATATTCAGCTATTACTTGACTATTATATAAATAATTGAGAATTTCGAACAAATAAAACTTAATGAGATCTTAAAAATGGATGTATGAAAAATACTGATGCCCGACATCTCGTGCTCTCGCCTCCCTCCTCCTCCCTTTCGTCACTCGACGTCCTGAAGAAAAGGCAAAATGATTTTTTAGAACGATCTAAAAAACAATTAGCATGACAAAGAACGGGGACTAAACTTGCCTTCGATATTTTTTGGTTATTCCGCCTTTGGGCTAACCGACCTCGAAGATTCTGCTTTGTTTCTTGCCCCCGTCTGTTTCCTTTTTTTCATGTATTCTGTAAGGAAAAAAAGACATCGTGTTAATTAATTATCGTGGTTTTTTAATACAAATACGGTAAAAACATACTTTATTTACTTAATTATTTGCAGCGCGTAAATAAAATGTTTTAAAAATTTCCCGAGGATCAAATATTGGACTTTGTTACTTCCGTTTACTTTACCGCAGGCGCCACCTTTCGGTATCGAATAAACGTAAATAAACGGAAGAGGAGTTTTACGCTCGACTCGCGTAATTTAATAAACGTAAAAGTACGCGCCGTTTACGAAAAGGGTTTCTTTTTCTTTAAATGTAAAAAAATAATAATCAACGGGAGCGTAGTAAACGCGGTTCCGAGAACGCGTAAACACCCAACCAATTATAGGTATGGAGAAAAGATGTAAGTCATTTAAAAGAATTCAGAACTCACAAACAAGTAACTCGTCTTACCAGTCGTCGATGAGTCGAGAGTGTATCAACCTAGGCAAGTTCACTGACCCATCTCGAGCGTGCCCAAACAAAGTCACGATTTTTCACTCAGGTGTACCGGGACCATTTCGTACGCGGGCCTGACGATTAAAACCGGTGGAAAAGCGCTACCCTCCATCGACGCCTACGTTTTTATACGGAACGGGTTAAACCTCGGAACGGTCGACCCCTCGCTCCCATCTTTACCCCAAATTTATCGCGCGAGTATCGTACTGATTCGATTACTTGAAGATCCTCCGTGGTCGTTGGCGTTACGAGGCAAGGTAACGAGGATGGTCGAAGAGGCCGTTGCTCCCGGTTCGTATCGGCGTGTCGTGCGCCCAATCCCGCCTTTCATCGAACGTTTTATACGCGGTATCGACCTTTCCGCCTAACCGAAATATCCCGAGTTACGCGTAACGTCGCATGGTTAAAGCCACCTCGACTTACATCTCGTGCGGGGTTGCGCGCGCGTGTTGTCAAACAAAGGTGTTACTTGGAATAAACTTGACCCGCCACGTGTTTTTAAAAATAACCAGTTCTTCTTTTCCGAAAACAGGAACATCTGGCTTTAATTTTTCCCCGGCATACATATTTTAAGTTTCTGTAAAGGGTCTTCGTTGTCCACTCGCATTAATAATCTGGTTTTCGGATGAGTTTGTTTATTACCATGGCACTTTTTTAATAAAAAAAAAAAGACAAGATGGCTAATTCTCGTCTCGTGACTCATTTTGTCAGATAACGTCGAGAGAAAAATAATATCCGTGCAACGTAATCCGGCTGTTAAATATTAACGTACGGAACAACGTTGTAAACAACGTATCATGTGTTACAAATATGCGAGACGTCGAAACGAATTGCGCCCGCTTTCCTTTCCACCAATGTATACGTTAACGTAACATATAATAATAATAAATTTCCATTTACCTATCGTCTTTAAAATTTTATTTGTTCACTCTTCAAATTTAGATCATAATCTTCCAATTGAAAATAACCGTAAACAAATAAGGTCCGATTTTAGCGCGTATTTTAAAAATATCCGAATGTTACGAATCGTTCGACGTTATGAATAACATCTAAACTCTTCGCCACGACGGAGGAGCCACGCGTGATTTTATCGTGCAATTTAAAACACGAAAATTTCGAGAGAATCTGAAGGATTCGCGTGGATTATTTCCACGAAATCTTCATGTTTTCGTGGAAATAAATGTGAAAATGTTCTCAAAACTGACGAACTTTTTAATGCATTTTTGTGAAATTCGTGGCGCGATACTCTCGTTTTCTCCCAATTTTAAATAAGACCATTGTGGCACAAACTAAGATTAATTGGCTCGAAAATAATTGAACCGATTACGTAACAATCGATTTGGTACGCTTTGGCCTGTGACAAACTAGAGGAATATGTTTACTTGGTAACTCGTTACGGGAACGATTTTCGGTGGCGACGGAGAAGCGCGTCTACGCCGGAGAGCCGCGAGAGTGGCAATGACACTATCTTTAAGGTACGACGAAGAGCGCGAGGTGAGCCAATCGGAGAAGGGGCCAACGAACGATCCGGGCAGATGGAAAGTGGAAGAACCGGTTTCTGGGCTAAGGGGCCAAGGTTACTAAGAGTAGTAAAGGGGAAAGGAAAAGGGGGCGAGAATAGAGAAAAAAAGCCACGTTGCGAGGTGAACGTCCACGCGTTGCGGAGGGGCAGCGTAGTCACGAATACGCAATCAAGCCAGTTATCCGTTGTTCTCTAAAACCCTTTCTCCCATCCGCTGATGACTACTAAACGTACGTTGGATAATTTTTTTTGTGTATTTTTTTTATATTTTACTCGGAGACATATCGAAGAGTAGTAATCAACTTTGATAAATAGTCGTCACCGGCGGCCAGAAAACAATTTACTTCGTGGAAACGCGAATAGGGGATTTAAATTTTCGCATCTTTCGCGGTCGTCCCTGTCTTGCCAATTCCACATGGAATCTGCCAAAGACGGAACGGAAGCGATTCTTCGTATCGAAAATTGACCAAAGAAGTGGGTGGAGCGCGCGCTCCAGATAATTAGCCAATGAGTTTCCGCTGGAAAATTTCCTTGGGAATTTTTAATTTCGATATTGCGCGCTCGAGGCGTTATAAGCGAAAGTAGTTCTACGGCAATGGCAACCACCTTAATTAAATCGATCACATCGGAGGGAGAGAGAGATTGATAGAAGTTGGCTCCCGAGACAAAACTGGCGATGACTCATTACTGGTCGATCTCACGCAGAACAACTCGCTCTTTTTGTTTGTTTTCTCTTCCCCTCGGTGGCCGAACATTCCCACACTTGGTCCGGATTCGGCCAGAGGACGAACAATAAAAAAAAAAATTGAATGGGTTAATGTTTAAAGGACATCCTGATTGCTTCGTGATGGAAATTAGCCGTGGAAAAAGTGTGGTCATAAAATTTTTACAACTCGATTTATCTTCTAGAAAGTCAAAAAATTGGCGATATCTGTGTGTTTACAAAATTTATTACGCCTAAAAATTTATTCTATAAAGAGTAATTAAAGTTGCTTACCCTTTAGGAGCAACTTTTAATCGCGCGATCGACGTCGCGTGACTCGAAACTCAATCGTTAGTTATCCAAAAACTGGACACGTGACTTGCCGGAGACGAAAAAGTCCACTCCCCAAACCACCCCCTGCTTCAAACGGTAACATAAACAACTGGTTTACCACGCGTTTTCTTTAATTCGGATCGATTTAAACCGTCGAACACGTTTTTAAAAACAAATGTCAACACACGATACTGCAAATGCAATTAAAAGGCGTAAATTAAGAAGAAGAAAGAAAAAAAAATCTCGCGTGTTGTTTTGAGAAGAACTTTTTGGAACTTGACAACGACAACTTTTTTGAATTTTTTTTCTGTATTTTTTTTTTCTTATCGTTCCTCCGTTTCGCCTTCTGCGCAAGCGTAATTTGCGTTACACTAAAGTTTGAAAATACGACTACCCAAATAGACTCCGCCCAATTTCCAGGGTTGACGAATCGGTGCAGAATACGTCGTCGAAGGTCACGGAGTCATTTCAAGGTCAGTGTAGCGTGTTAGTTTTCAAACGTACGCGTGCAGAAGATAGCGAGGTGTTATCAACCTTTCGTTCGCAAACTATAAATGAACCGATGCGATAAAACGACACGAATACAATAATAAACAAGTAGAATAAAGCTTCGCACACCGTTTCGTTCGTGGCTTCTACGCGTTACGCTAACATCCGTAACGCGCGTATAAAGCGGGAAATGTTTGCAAACAAAATAAATCCCCTCGCGCGCGCCCGCGCGGCATTACCAGATCCCGGATTTCTAATAAAATACAAAGTCCCGTTTCCTTTCGTCGATTCCGTAAACACGTAACAGATAAAAATATCCAGTGACAAAATTCGCTGCGACGTAAACAGATTCGATAAGTTCGGAGGAGAGAGAACGTGTTCGTGGCTCGTCGTAACGAGGTTTTCGAGTCGTGTCAACGACCTCTTCTCTCTCTCTCTCTCGCTCTTTCTCTCTCTCTCTCTCTCTCCGAGTTAACTGGGAAGGCTGAAAAACTCTTAAGTGGGTGTTGCTTTCCATTTATCGTAATGCTAAAAAACCGTGACGCAATAACAGATAAACTAGAAGATATAACTTCAATTTTTTTTCTATCCTCCTCTACGTTTTTCTGCGGACTCAAACTCGAAATCCAATTCGAAAAATTACTTTCTAACATTTAAAATGGATATTACGTAGTTTAAAACTGAAAAAAGAACTCCAAAAAAGTATAAAATTGATACTGTAAAGAGGTTTTTGGACTTGGAAATCGTTCTGTCACTTTCGGTTGTAAATTTGCCAGTGTTTTCGGCGACTTCTATAACGCATTGGGGAATTCCGAAGACTTTGTTTTGGAAGAGAATTTTCATAGAGTGAAAAAGAAAAAAAAATGTGTGCAATTGACTAAGATATTTTCTCGAAGCAACGGCGAACGTTGACAAAAAAGCAGCAAAAAAGTTTTTTTGGCGTTGACCATTAAACATCTGTCATCATAACAGGTTTAAAGATTTAAATGGCCTTAAAGATGCTTCGGTATCGAGTAATTATCCGAAAAGAATAAAATCTGTCTTTCTTCGAACCAATAATTACAAGTGTTTTTGGGATCCTTGGCACATTCGTCATCGTCCTGCCTCCTTTTTTTCTCGTTTCTTTAGCGATAATTTTTTATTACGATTCCCCAAATGAAACAAAGTAATATCTAAAGAAGTTTATTGTCGGTCGTCACGCCGATGAGAGAAAAATCTTTTTCGGAGTATCGGCGATGTCCCCTTTTCGATCTCAAAATGGCGTCTCCGGTGGCGAAACGATTTGGCCAATGGCGAAACGGATAATTTGAAATTTCGAATTCCTTTTGCACTGGTTTCCGATTGGACGAGAAAGTCACGCGTGAAAAAGCGTTTCGAAGCGTGTAAAAAACTTTCGCATCGTTCCGTTGGCGCTTTTTGAACAATGCCATCTGTGGGTCGTTCCGAGAAATAAGTAATTGTGACGTTAAGCGTGACGTAGAGGGTACCGGTCGGACCGGTCGGATGCAACGGCGAAAGTTTCGAACGCGTTCGGTCTTGTCTCTCGTCTCATATTCGAGCAAAATACAGGAAGTCGGGGGATTGCGAACCACTTTGAATTAATTTTCATCCATTTCGACGGTCGGGTGGCGATTGGAGGAGGGACAGGAAATCGAGAGTCATCGGATCCTCCACTCGGAAACGCGCGAACGTAAACAAAACGGTTTCTAATTACACAATACGGAGTGGGAGATCGGATGACCGCCGAATAATCTCGCTCTGTTCTTTCTCTCTCTTCCATCCTCCGAACGCACCCTCTTCCGAATTCTTTGGCCACGCAATAAGGTCGTATGACGTAAGCACGTAGGACGATAACTTCCGTTTTGATCAAACGGGAAGTGATTCTTCCAATGGCCAGCGCGCTCCTTCATTAACGCGCTGGTGTATTTTTTCAATTTTTTTTTCAAAATGGAGGTAGATCGCGCCGCTCCGATCACCCTCTCTCCCCATCCCGGCCGCCTTCTTCGCCCCGTAGCGTCGGTAACGATTTCTGTTACTATACACTCCTCATCCGAGGCTGCTTTAAAACATCCATCCGTCACGCGTGTCCGTTCGCGCCGGCGTCGAGGCGCCGCTTCCGTTTACGAGCCTAACCATCCACGCGTGCAACGCACGGATCTTCGAGATTCCCCCGAAATTTTCTCGATTATAAGACGCGATAAAATCACACACGACGTTCGCCGGTGGAGCGAAGCGTGACGCCATTTTAGACCCTTCTTACACCCCGAAGTTTAGTTATTCTGTGAGATAATTAGCGTGGATCCAAAGGCGAACGGAATCGAAATCGCAGACCGTCCCCATTCCGTTTAAAAATTTGAAGAAGGTAACAAATTTAAACTCGCGAATCGGGTTACGACTCGATAAACGAGCCGCTTCGTAATTGGTCGGGTGTTTAAAGCGATTTTCTAGCGTTTGGAGAGGCGCGAGTCGGAAGCGAGGAACGAACGACGATCGGAGACGTCCTCCAATAGTTTTCTCATCTTGGCCTCCGAAATGTAGGTCAGTCGAGTGACGAAGTAGATCGATCCCTCGTGACGCCGTCACGAGGGATCGTCCGGTTTGGAGAAACCGGACGAAGGAAATTCAAAAATTGGCCGGGGTCCAATGGGACGCGCGTTAGAGTTTAAAAGTGTTTCGGACCGACAAATAACCGTTACGACGTATGTTCTAAGCACAGAGAAAACACTTACCTGGTATACGTGTTTGGGTCACGCCCCCCGCGCTGCAACCGGCCACCGATTTGGCCCTTCGATGCGGAGTTTTTCTGTCTTCGGTCGAGGACCTGGACGCATAGGGTCGCGCCACGGGTGTCCAATCGTACCTTCCAGTCAGCGGCACTCCCTCGTCGAAGTCAAAGTTCCAAGTTTCCCTGTCCTTCTGTCGTTGAAGGGCCAATTCCCTTCTGACGAATTGCCGATTTTTGTCGTGATCGGTCGGACCGAACAGAGCCCGACACACGGTCGACACCGACGTCGTCTTATCTCCTCCCTCCTCCGGCTGCACCGGACCGCACATCGGCCCGCGCTCATCCCTGGGTCCGAGCTCCCCGCGTCTTCTTCTTCGCTCCCCGGATCGCCGGTGTGCATATAGTGACAACGCTCGCAGGTGTGTTCGACGCTGACGTACTCCCACTCTCCTACGTCCGAGCTCGTACGTTACTAGCACGTGACGACTCCTCGACTCCCCATTGGACGGCCGTCCGGTGACGTCGTCGAACTCGGCACTGGCGTAAACAAGGCGTAGGGGTCTTTAACCCGGTTGGTGTCCCTCGCGCGGCGCCGCTTCGCGTCGGCTCCGCGCGCTAAAAAAACTTGGCGCGTCACGCCGACCCAACGATCGCTTCTTAATTAATGATTCGTCGCTTCCGACGACGCGACTCCAGATAATGGCGCAAAGCGATGGCGACAATAATAACTCTCCCTTTTCTGTATGGAAAATCGTGGGTTAGTCTTCGGAACAAGCCGTTAGTGAACGGCAGAATATTCGATATGTGCGTAACGCGAAGAGTTAGCTCATTTTTAAAGCGTCGAAGGAGGAGTCGAAAATTTCGATGGACCTACACCTTCGTCGTTTTCTAGACGACGCGTCCACCACGCGTTTGGGCCGAGCGAGAAGCGTGCCAACCACCAACACCCTTACAATCCGGCGAAAAAATCTCCTCTCGCGCGACTCCCTTAATGTATCGCTATCGCTCTGTCCCAGAGAAAGCGTTAATTTCTAAACAATTGGGATAGCGATGGTGTTTAGAAGAGTGGCGACGATTTACATTTGCAAAAGTGACGCAACAAATATGCCGTCAGCGAGTTTAATTAGCGAAAAATTCCCAAAAATTAAGTTAATTTTTGTAAGGAAATGCCACAAATTAGAATATCCGCTTTCCTTTTTAGGTTCCAGTGTTTACAAATTAGTCATTACCGAGAACGTGGCGACTCCGCGTGACTTTCTACACCCGAACGACGGTGCTGTAAAGCGGATAAGTGAGGGAAACACTAACATATCCTGTAGTTTTTTCGAACGACGTTTCCTGTATTACACATGTGTCGATGAGGAAACAGGATATACCGTAGGTGGACGTCGCGCGATCGTCCCGCTAACCCAGAGGGTCGTCATCAGACACCTGCCGGCCACGTGGCCTATCGTGGGGTATGGCGCGCGGCGCGTGTCGCAGGTGGGAGCGACAGGTAGGTAGATCCCGGAGGTTACGTACGGGTAGAACCCAATCGGTAATTATCCTAGCCGTCTTCGCCCTCTCCGACTAGTTGATTGTTTACTTATACGCGGCGGTCACGTATAGCGTGACACTATTCGTTTATTTACGGTTTCGTCATTGTTTACGTTACTAATTGTTAGCCATCCCGCGTGAAAATAGGAGGAATAAACCAAGAAAATCTTTCCATGCAATATTATATATGTTTATACACGTACTGTACTTCTAGCGAGCACTTAAACACGAATAGAGGATCCGTACAGTACGTACGATAAAAGTGCAAAACTGGTACGTAGACGGTCGAACTTACCGCTTCGAATGGGTCGAACGAACAGAAATTAGCATATTCTAATTAGTCTTTGATGAACACGAACTCGAGTGGACTTATAATTAGACGTATACTTAATGATACAATATACTTAACGATGTCTTTCTTAAACGAGTTTCGATTCCACGAATATCCTTCATTAAAATATTTTTAAAAATCGAAATTAGGCGCCTACGGGCCTAGGTTTAGGTACCACGCGTTGCGTACAACCGTTTACTCTTCTTTAATTTAACCAAAATTTCCATATGCGTCGAGTCGACCAATTGTATAAACAAAATTCTCTAAAAATAGCGCGTGTAATTTTGAAAAATCTGCTATTTGTTAAAGTTAATGTACTTTTTTTATTTATTTATTATCTCCAAATAACTTCTTTTATCGTCACCCGGGAGTGACGCAAAGATTTATCTTTGCCACCACGTGACTCACGGAGCCGGGTAAGTCGAATTATCTGTATACGAAACCCTCAATGGGGCATTGGGTATAGGGCCATCCCGGAATAGCTCGGACGTAGGTCGATAGGCGTAGACACTTTTTCCCTTTTATAACTATCGATATGGGGCTTAACTTACTTCCAAAGGCGTTTACCAGAATTACTCATTCCTGCGACAAACAGAGGCTTTAAAACGTTTACGTCATAAAAGAAATTTCGAGTTTGAAACAATTTTTAATAAGACGTTTCAGATACCTTTCTATAAATACTTACGTTCTAATTAGTATAATAATAATATGGGTAGGAGTAAACGGTAAGAGCGCCTTCACCCACGCAATTATTTTTAGATACCGTGGCGATACGAGCTCGGTATCTAAGTAACGGAAGTGCTCGAGTGATATTGATTTTTCCCACATTTACCGCGGGGAATGTCACGAGTCTAAATATAGGTTAAGTGTCGAGTCGATCGAGTTTGCTTTTCGGACGCTCCACTTTTGTTACGTTGGTCCAAAACGTCTCGTTTTATTGTCATTATCGCTCGATTTCGACCCCGAGTAAGTCCAGATGCCTCTCCGACGTCCCAAAAAACAATCGTCGCATTGTTTTGTCGCCAATTCTTCCATCTAATTTTGCACTCGAACCTTCCATTCGCATGTGGGTCCGGTTTCGTGTTCCTCATTCTATCGAGTGTATTGTTAGAGACTCGGGCCACGAATTTCCCACTCGCTCCACTCGAAATGGTCCTCAACCTAAATAATTCGGACGTTTTAAATTTATTGGTTAGTTAGTGTTTCCTGCTCCGAAAAGTTCCCCTAATCAAAATTTTTTGGACAGATCAAATGTGGCTCACGAGCGAGTAATTAAAATATTCAAAAAATAATTGTGTTACGTAATGGATAAATTTGAATTTTTAATTTTAAAATGGTTTTCGGACAGATGGGGATTTCGATGTCGCGCGTCACGAATATCGTCAACGTGACGCAATTTTACAAGAAGGGAGCAGATGGTGACGATTCACGTTTTTACATTTATTAAACCTTGTCTTAGACAGCCTTTTTTGTTTGTTTTTTGAATGGAAAAACTAAAAATAAAAATATGAAAAGTCAAGGAACAGCTGACAAATTAAACCATCTGCTCCACATTTTAGTTTTTATTTTAATGCAGAGGTTATAATTCGAGTTATTTCTACTACATCTTGGTTTATTATTATTATTTTTAAATTAAATCATTATTTTTATACATTTCGTGCCTTTATTTTATTGTATCACATGTATTTATTTGTATTTTAAAATATAAAAATAAAAGGAAAAAAATGAAATAAAATTTTGATTAAATTTACGACTCGATTATTTGTTCACAATAAAATAGAAACAATTTAATAAACTGCGTAACCTATACGTCACACAGACGAGGGGTTCTATTTCTTCTTATTGTTAAAACAGTTGTTAAATCGTGTTTTCGATGGTATAGCGTTCTAATTAATGCGTAACGCGTTACGCATCTCCATCGAAACAGCTGGTGCATCGTTCGGCCGGTTTGCACTCGGGGCCACTGCCCTCGGACCACCTGCCGATCCAACCATCCCTTCTAGCATCCTATTTTTTCTGTTTTGTTTCTGTTTTAAAAGTGTTACGCGGACGAGCTACCTTTTACGACTGGCAAAAGTTAATGGTTCCGTTTCGAAAGCCATAAAATTTCGATTTCGAGCTTCGAGGGTCTTCCTAATCCAGGAAAACGCGAATATATATAATTACGTCACGGGCCCAAATTACCATTAATAAAACTTGGAACAATCTTCCGTAACGTTTTTTTCGATGTTCGATAACCAAATAGAACCGCGGTTCTGGGTTACGCGACTGAGGCCCACTTGTCCGATGGCTCGAGGCCACGCATCCATTATCGCTTCGCTCGCGCGGCATCTGTCTAGAGTTCCTTCCAGAAAAACTAAATTTATAATTCCGATTTATAAATAGGTCAATTACTAGACACTTCTAGAATTTTTCTACAATCGATTAATTGGATGCTAGACTTTGCTTCTTTATCTTTGTGTTGGGAGCGTAAGCGATGGCGGGCGTGGTTCAGACTTATCAATAAGTAATTGTAGAAAACACTCGACCTCCAAACTCGTACAATTGTTTCGTTTACTAAAGAATAAACGTTAGACAATCGCATATCCCAGAAATCAAGTATAAGTGTTTGTTTTTCTTATCGCTTTTATCATTATCTTCTTTCGAGACGTTATCGTTCGCGCCAGATTTCGACATTAGTTTTCTAGTGTCTTTTTATTGAAAGGCTTTGTTAAGCGCTTCATTGTGTCACTTCATAAAAGAACGCAGATAAGAATTTAATGAAAAGAATTCCTAATGAATTACCGTCTTACGTTCTTGCTTTCCGTGGGAAATTCTCTAAAGTGGAAGGTGTAGCGTGAGTGGTACCACTCGGTGTCACCTCGTACCGGCGTCCAATCCGTGTTTTATGAGTGTAAACCAACGTTAATATAAAACCAGGAAGCGTCTAGACGGAACCGTTCGTTTCCCGATTGACAGTTCCTGTTAATAAGAATTATCCTTGGACGTGCTAAAAACTCTACATCTGGATCGTTGGTGGGGCAGGAAGCGCTATCGAATCCAACTACGCCCAAATAAACACGCATTATACATTATATAGGTCAATTGACGATAGTATTTCGTATCGAATAACTCAGCGTCATACAGGAGAATTTTGTGTCTTCGGAAAGCACGAGACAAAACACGGGCTTTTAATATAAATACGTGATTTTCAAAAAAAAAAAAAAATAATAGATAGACTGAGAGAGAGAGATAAAATCGATTATCGGGTTAATTTCTGCATTTAAAATAATAAAAAAAGAAACTCTTCACCTCGACTGATAAATGTCTACTCGAGATGTCGATGAGGTACAAGTCCACCTTAGCGGTTGAAAGATTTTTTTGTAAACACTTCGACACAACCGTTCTACGTGTAATTTGGAAGAAAGTACTGGTAAAAATCTTACCACTCACGTAACTTCTCCCGTGTATTTTGAACCGGTAATTAAGTTAATTACTTTAGTGTAACCGTCGTACAACGTCGAGGGTGTGCCTCTCTACTTTAAATGTCCAATCTGGCGTCCCGTCGGGATCTTCGGTTTTGTATTTTTTTTTATAGTAGCATCTTTGTTTTAAACGAGTCCTCTCATCGCTCGACTTGACTATTATCTAAAAATTGGTTTTGCTTAATCGAGTTTTCTCAAGATATTCCGGATATCTTCCCCAAGGGGGGTTTAAAAATGACGGTTACTAACCTCGTTTAAATCTCCTGTTTTGCATATTTAACACTTCCCGTTTTGTTCACTTCCGTTTAAAATAATACGTTAATTATGACATTTCTTGGCGTATACAAACGTGGAAATTCGTACTTTCACGTCATTTTCTTGTTGACGTTTTTGAATTTCCTACGCGCGATAAACACGTATCTATCCGGGAAATGGGCACTTATCGAAAAGGATAATCTGAGGTCGCGTCGATGATGATACTCGAAACATTTTCCACCATCTCTTCCTGCAAATCGAAGAGAAAATCCTAAAACTTCTTTCATTTTTTTACAATCAATTCTCGTCTCCTAATTAATTAACGTTTGCGGACGTGGTAGAAGGGGAGAGAAAAAACTTGGCGAGTGTCGAGTTGATTATTCGTTTAACCGACGACGTTCCGTCATTTAAAGGGATGATTTAAATCGAAACAAAAGGTCGAAACGAGAAAGCAACGAAGCGTGCGAGGTGGATCCGTTTCTGGTACGATGCCATCCCGACAGGTATTGTACCGTCAACGGTTCGGATACATATAATACAATACAACCTTTTGTTTTCGTCTGTTTCTGTTTTTTATTGTCTCACTAGTTAGGCATGTCAAATATGAACAATATTGTCCGTTACATACGAACTAAATCATTCCAGATATTTCTTTTTCTTTTTTTTTTATCCTCTTTTCTATTTGACATTTCGTATTTAAAAATATTCCTGCTCGAAAATTTTATTTAATTAACATTTTAAAACGAAAAGTTTCTGAATACTTAAACACTATTAAACTCGTTAAATTTTGTTACAACTTAATTATATTCGTGTAATTAATTTTGTGACGAAGCAACGCGTAAGAAGTTCATTTGGATGTGGAAACATCCAAAATGGCACGTTGTAAATTCCCTACGAAGTCTATAAATTATCTTACGCTGCGGAACTTGGTTTTTTTTTCTTTTTATTTGTAGTAACGTATTTAAGGTTTTACGATGCTTATTACACATCCGTCATTTTGAAATTTATTTTTAAGTGTAACATGATACATACACGAGTATAAGATTGAGTTAAATTTGTTTTAACGCACGAAGATGAGCATTTATGGAGTGGAGAAGAGTAAAGTTTGCAAGTAGTTACTAGTTTTGTGGATGCCATTTTTACAAAGATTTCGATAATTTAAGACGATAACCACTCGTGAAAGGAATTTTCGAACTCTATCACCAGGGGAAAAAATGTCTATTCGAATACAGTGCCATCTGTTCGATGGTTTTGAAATTAAAACGATGGAAAAATTTCATTATTTGGCAATATAACAGTTAAATTTCTAAAAGATGTTTTCGATTTATTCTCCTTATTATCGTAATTAATATTTGAAATTTGATCTGTTAAAAGGTTTAGCTCAATTAGTTTAGCGATGAAATTAATTTAATTTATTCCGTAAGTGAACCAATTAAATTAGAGAACATCCGCATTAACTATTTTGATTATTTACTATACGGAAAATGAATTTTAGCAGAGGGAATTAAAGTAAACAGGTCGCTGAATAACATCCAAACTATGTTCAAAAATAAACACTAACGATTGTAATTTTGTTCTGTACAAAGATAACAACCCATTAAAAATAAATAAATAGATTTCGAAATTTTTTATGGATAAGTGAAGATGAAAAAGGTTGATAAAACTCGTATTAATATATCAAAGAATTCATATATTAATATGTTGTTTATATTATATACATGGAAGAACGTGTACAATCTTCGCATTCTTCCGAATGTAGCCTACTTTTTATATCAAAATTACAAGAATTGTGGCAAATAATTACCAAATGGCTTCGATAGGAAACAGATATTTTAATGAATATTTTTATTGGAATTCCTAGTGGAGATAACGTCGACATCCGTTCTTTGTGGCAAAATTATAATAACAAGACACATAGTACAATCGACGTAGTAGGAGTGCGGCCGAATTTAGCACAATCGAGCTATTTTGTTTAGCACCGTCGATAGCATGAATGAACGACATTGTTTTAAGAATGGAACTACTTCACTTTGAAGAGTTTACTCCTTTCAAACTATTTCCCGCCAGGTTACACGGACGGAAATTAAAGAAGCTTTCTTTTTCTTTAAACAACGCTAAGTACTCTCCATTAATTTGATTTAGTAGCTTATTAAGTTACGACGGTAATTCTAACTTTTTTACTTATTTTAGATTTTCCTGTTTTACGCAACGCCTCTTCTTTGTTCCGTAGTAAAATCCTCTTTACTCCGAGAAAATTTCCGTTACGGATTAGAAATTTACACGAATTCTAGAATTATTTAAGTACAAAATCGTAACGGACATCTTTTGGAATACAGTAAATTTTATTCTGTGTTATTGAAGTTGTAATTTACATAGTTGTAGAAATCGTGCAAATTTCTAGAATTATTTAAATTTTTTGTAGGAAAAAAAATGTATTTAACAAGAATTTACATGTATTCTGGCACGATTCGACATTACTCAAACATTGTATAATCTGTGTTAGCCTCGTATGACAGAAATTAAGATAACCTACATAAGTTATCTTTACTCCTGTTGTATAATAGGTTATTATGATATATATTGTAAATATAAGTATTTATGCATGTTGATAATTTTAAAATATTGCTAAATATTCTTAGAAGAAGCTGTTTGCTTCTGCAAACTCGATAAACAAGTTGACCCAATATGCAACCACGATTTTGATAGGATTTATGTTTAAATTCCTTAAATTTCTAGGAATGTATAAAGAAAAAAAGTGAATAATTTCGACTAAACTCGATCATAAGGAGTGATAATATTATATATCTTAATTATAAAGTCTATAAGAATGTGTATAAGGATTATTTTTTTTAAAGACGATCACGTTACTAGTGTACTAATAGATAAGTATTGATATGAAAATTAATCCAATTTTCCACATAACAGATTCGAGGTAATTAATATTTTGCATCGTTTTACTAGATCTTAATCGTGTCCAGTAATAAGACTCGAGTTTTATTAGCAGTCAAGCGGTAAATTATATAATTTTTTTTTTTTTTTTAAAAAGAGTTGCTGATTACAGTTTCCGGTAGTAGAGACGAAGCTTATCCTGTTTTATCACGTGTAAGTTTGGTTAGTTGATGTGCTTCGGACACGCAAGAGATACTCGAAAATGCTCCCTTTTTCTTCCAGTAATTTCATTTCGTGAATATTTTAATAATTATCAACCGAAGTTCTCTCTTTATCTGTTCTTTCACTTGTAAAAGTATTAAACAGGGTGAAGAAAAGAAGTGTTCTATTCAACATTTATAGTTGGACCTTCCATATCGGAGAAGATTTATTAATTATTATGTGTTATGAACGTTAAGGGCATTCTCTAGGGAGTCATTCGTTACAAAAATTGGACATTTTTTCTCATTGGAAGAACTTCATAGTCAGACACGATAATATGTTTTGATTTACTTCCTGATATATTGCATAAAACAATATATATTTATTATAAAATTTTGTACATTTTTAGTTATAGCCTAATTTATGAAATAATCGAATTCAATAGTTGTTTTGTCAACGAGATCGTACTTAGATATCTAAGTTTATATTTAATGTACCGTACAAAATACAAGGAACTCGAGTGTTTATTACTATTATAAACTTATACAATTAATCCTGTATAAGTTTTTCCTAAGATAATAAAATAAAACAAATCAATTTCTCAGAATTATTTTCATTACACCGATTAATAAATATAAATAGAGTTTTATTTATAGAAACACTTGTGGTTTCTCCGCATGTTATACAGATTACGTTATTAGGCATTGCCTAAGGAGACGATTCGGATCAGTTCCTAAATCTATATTTAAGTACGAAAGTAGATTGTAGCTAGAGCAATTTTATCTTTTGACAAAACGGACAAAACGAAGTTATTATTAAAAGGATGGAAACCAGGCGTGGTCGTAACGCGTCTTTTTCTTCCTCGTGAAAGAAGAATGCGAGGAGACGCCACGCGGAACCATCCGTTGTAAATGCGGACGCGTAGTGACGCGACGCCACCCAAAATGCAAGATGCGTGAAAGTAACAACTGACAGTAACTTCCGTTTCGTCCGGTGTCGAGTGGACCGCAACATTAGTAACAAGTAAAAAGACGATTTGCCTTTTCTGTGTAAGATGATCCGCATTTGTGCTCATTACAGCTATGGTCAGGACAACAGGGTAGCGGGTTTGAAAGATAAGCTCAATAGAGCACCCACGAAAATATCTGTAGATCTGATTCGGACTCAAACCTGAGCGCCTCAAAGCGATAGTTATGAGCTTTAATGAACAAATTCTAATTTATAATTTGTTCTATGGTTGAATGATCGAAGCGAGAAAGAAATTATCGGAGACAGAGAATTCGTGAAAAATTCTTGGATTCGATTCCGGATTTTGAATATCTAAAACTATACCTCGAAGGATTGTTTGAGATAGTGTGGTCAATTACAATGGTGCTTACAGCTTTCTTACATGCGGATATATTATACTGTATAACTTTTAAAGCGAAGAATGATGACGTAATTTTGTGGTATTTGCCTTGGATTTTTTTAAAGTATAAAACACTTGACACGGTTTCTTAAAGTTCTACGCTCAGATCATAAGATTTTTCCAAAGGTCGTTCGTCTTCGTTGACGTTCAAAGTACAGAATTCGAAAATGCCGAAATTAGTTTGACGGCCGATGTTTCTTATGAAAATCAGATCAAAAGTTTCATTTTATTCCAGCTGAAGTTTGCCTGAAATTTTAATCATTCTTTAGATTTTCTTTTACGATAACATACGATATCCCTATTTTATGAATTTTTTTCTATACTAGTTGTTAAATTTGAGTTCTATCTAACTGCACATTTTTCATTTACCTTAGATAATTGGCATCCCTCATCCATGCTAGTGGACACTATAGTGGAGACAGGAGTCACAGTGGGTAAAATTGTGGCCAGCTTTACGTTTAGTATCACGCTAAATTTAAATTAAACTTTAAACGCCTTACTAAAGCCAAACCAAATCATTGAGACTAAAGATTTCGAAATTTCAAGACTCGTCGATTATTTTTCAATGAAAAAAAATATATAATTTCTTCACCGAATGTAATTATTTTAGTTGTGAAAAATAATATAAGATAAATATTAAAATTGTTTTTATTTTCCAGATATTTGTAAACCGTCTCTCACCACCCGGCCGCACTATTGTGGGCCTGGCCGAACCCATAATGGGCTTGCTAATGGAGGCCCTCTTAGTACCCACAGGGCGGAAAGAATTAAAAAAAAAAAAAAGATCTTTGCAAAGAAAACTGAAGAATGTTAGGATATCCGGAATGCATTTTCTGTTACAATAAAGTCTAGGGTCTTTTGAATTGCCAAAGGTTTTCCTGTATAAGTTTCGGGGGAAAAAAAAAAAAAAAAAAAACAATTTTATACTTACATATGAACATTGCAAATTAAACCGAACAAAAAGCCATGCAAAACCCAAAGTCATCCACATTCTTTGTTGTTATTAATATGACGGAGAAGACCCAAATATCGTTTCAATCTGTAACTAAATACTGTATTTAGACGTCTGAAAAGACATAATATTAGCGGATAGAGATTGAAAAAGTAAACGACGAATCCTGAAAATGATATAACAGAAATGGTATTAAGCTCAGATTCGGAACTTTTATCTTTAGACATAACTAATTATGATAACTCATTACGATAGATACAAATAAAAGTACAAATATTTGTCGTCTCTGTGCAATACTCAGTATACTTGTACAAGAGCGATAGCGAATGAGGTAAGTGAATGATAGGAAGATGCAAATATTATATATTAAATTTATCAAAACACGATTTGAAATCGTAAGAAACAAATGGGAATTGTAAAATCATTTTTTTTTTTTTTAACTCTTTCTGATTTGTGGGCACTAAGAGGGCCTTTTCAGCAAGTTTATTATTGGTTCGGCCAGACCCACAATGGGGCTTGCCAGGTGAGGGTCGGGCTCGTCATATCCAGACGGACCATCCCGAAAAGTTTCTGGGAATTTTCATCCTGTCCGGATACGGTCTCGGTTTCCCTAGAACGGCAAACTACCTTGATCGCTTGGCCATCTGGCTATTTTAAATTGAAAAATCATCAATATCATTATGGTCCAACGGTGAAAGAAACAGTAGAAAGAAGAGCTTTTCTTCTAAATCGAATCCAATTAATAAAAGATTGCGACGTGTTCAGGGACGCCCGATTATTGGAGCACTTGGAGTACGTTTTCCCTTTTCGTCTCGGTTTGTCTTTTTCTAATTTCGAAGAGGACCTCAAACAATAGAAAATTAGAGACTTCTAGCCTATTCTGTAAACACAAAAGAAACTAATGAACGATATTTGTCCATTGACGCGTGAAACTTCGTCGTATGTTGACCAAATCCCCAGAGTTAGCCCCGAGTGCAATCAGCCCTACCTTATAGGAACGCCGATTGAATCACAGTTCGAAGCTCCTCGCATAATGTACAGTACGATGCCCATATTTTGTAGCTTGTACCCCTCTCTTTTTCATAGTCTGCGGGTGCCACTGGACGTGTTTAATACAAAACTATTTGATTTGTTTGCAAATTCATTTCTTAGGCCCACTCTTCGACTGAATAAAACTTTCGATGCAACTTCAGGATTCCAGTTCTTAAACGTATTCTGGGCCGTATTCAGTAACGCAGAATTCTGACTTAGGCTGTGCCAATATACTGAACAATATTCTTAGTTTTAGTTTTTCTGCGTGTTTTTAATGATATTCTTAGTAATTCTGACTCCGCCCACTAAGAATTTTTATTTATTTACTCAGACTACTTTAGAAGATAAAGGGCGCGTTCGTTAATAGCGGTCGCTCTGCGTTTCCGCTACTACAGGTGTGCGCTGTCGTTTGTGGGCATTTAGGAACAACGATGAAAGAAAGAAAAATGGCGGCACCCGTACTAGCGATAGTATCGTAATGGAGGTTTTTACGATTTTAAAAAATGCGTTTTTAGAGACAAAAGGGTCTCAATTGTACAATTTAATCATAAAATGGATTATCTTGCCGACAGAGCATTCAAAGTAGCCACGAAAAGAATTAAAATGCAGGCTACCATTCAAAAAAGTTCGAGAAGACACTTACATCACCGCATGCACTAACTTGAGCGTTCATAACTTTTAAATTTTCATTCATAAAATCACATAATAGATCCTGCCTTAGCCATGAAGGACGTTATGTTGCTTTCCACCGTAAGGCCAGGAACACACATGCGTAAAATTTAGCGTAAAATCTAGCACAAAACAGAAAACGTAAAAATTTTTCTGAAATTTTGGCTGAAATAGAACTGAAAATAGAGTAGAGCAGGGGTCCGCAACCTTTTTGTACCGGTCGGAATACCGGTCGGACGGCGGGCACTATTTATTTTTTCAAGGTAAATTTATATTTGGACATAGTTAAAATACATACACATAATGTACAAAAAACATTTAATTTCAAAAATGTAATAAAACATACACAAGAATATTAACAATAATTTTTACAAAACAGGTAATTACTAAACAATGCATACAAAATCTACAAAGTATAAAAATTTTTTATAAAAAATATAAATCTGAAAGTCAATGTGATTTTTGGCATTGCATTTCATTGGCCATTGCTTCGTAATTAGGAGAGTATGATGATATTCCTGCTCGTAAGCAAACGTCAAGGTGTTCATCTGTAAGTCGTGATCTGTACTTTGATTTTATGATATTCGGAACGGACCGGCTTATTTCATTTTAGGTATGGGAAATTTGGTTTCACCAACCAAATTTCCCATATTTTTTCCTCTCGTGTCAAATCTTCACCAGATTTGGCACGAGGGGAAAACGAGATTGGTCGCATTTCGCTTTGAGCTTTTATCTGTGTTGCACGCCATTTCTACTTTTGAGTGGTTAATCATTAAAAACGAAAAAACTTTTACATAGCATTTTATTGAAAACTGAAATATTTTTATTTTTATCGTGGTCGCACAGCGGCGGGCACACGTAAAACGATCGGCGGACGCTATGGTGCCCGCGGGCATAGGGTTGGGTACCCCAGGAGTAGAGCATGTCTCTACTTTTTACGCTGTAAAATGTTTACGCCAAAATTCCTCCAATAAAGAGAAGTATTTTCTGTGACGTCAAAGTAGACACGTGCTTTTTATTGTTACAATGGCGGCTACGAGGATTAACGCTACAATTGTGACGGTCTCGAAAAAACAAAAAATAAATGAAATAGAGGAGTTTATCTAATCCGTTCGACCACATCAGTGTCATGTATAAACACACTGTATTTAAACAACGTTTATGGATGACTATAGGTGCAAAATTTCAAATAACAGATAGGTCTAGTAGAATCGATATATAAGCCTAGTATTTAGATCACACGT
Source organism: Centruroides vittatus (assembly GCF_030686945.1). Taxonomy (NCBI): domain Eukaryota; kingdom Metazoa; phylum Arthropoda; class Arachnida; order Scorpiones; family Buthidae; genus Centruroides; species Centruroides vittatus. Next base: position 2,969,352 of record NW_027121927.1, read on the forward strand.
TCTTTATTTGAATTCGGAATATAAGTCTATTAATTTAAATTTTCTATATTATAGCAGAGGAAGTGGAGAAAAAATGGAAGGTACAAAGGGCTAGATAGCCTATATGAGAGGAAAAAATTAATAAAATTAGCACTGTTGCTGGCTGTGATGTTTCCTATTCGGCCAGAATTTTTACGTGTGTGTGTTTTGGCATAAAAGCATAAAACAGAAACTGAACTGAAAGCTGATTTTTGATTTAGTTTTCTGCTAAACAATTTTACATGTGTGTTCCAGGCCTAAGCTATTACTACTAAGGTCTATAAAGACGACGGCCGGATGGCCGAGCGGTAAAGGTGGCAGCCTACCGCTCTGGGAGACCCGGGATCGAATCCGAACGGGTCGAATAATCCCAGGAATTTTTCGGGGGGTGGTCCGTTCGGATATGTCGGGCCCCGTCCCTCACCACCCGGTCGCCCCATTGTGGGCCTGGCCGAACCCATAATGGGCCTACTAAAAGAGGCCCTCTTAGTGCCCACAGGGCGAAAAGAGTTAAAAAAAAAAGGTCTATAAAGACAAGATCTGGACACGCTACTGTAATGCATCGCGGCAATCTCCATATTAGGTCTTTTGAGGTTGTGTGTACGGTGTTTCAAGAACGAATTTGGTTGTTTGTTTTTTTTTTTTATCTCAATTAGTTGAATTTCTTGTTTTCTATTTTTTTAAAAATGATTTGATATTCAGCATTGAATTGTAAAAATTCGTCAGCCAAAGATGTAAGATTGTTCGGTTTTCCCCGCTGACAGATCTAGGAGAGTGATAATTTAAGAGTTAAATTATTATTATTATTTATTAATTATTGTGAAGATTTCTGCTGTGTGAGATTTGTAATATAATAATAAATGTTTTAATAAATAATGATTACTCACTTAGAAGACTACAAAAAATTATTTTCTTCTTCTAGTTGATGTTTTCCTTTACCAGGAATGCTAAAGGAAAACATCAAGCAATTATGTATGACTCAACAGCCGTACATAATTGCTTGACACGTTGCATTTTCTGAAGTAACAGTTTTAGCGAAATTGAAAAATACAATATCAAGTTACTAATAGAGATTTCTTTTTAAATATTTTATGTTGTTAGATGTAAACAAAAATCCAGTATATGAACTTATATAAATTGCTTTACTATTTAACACTTATTCTAAAATGCTTGCATTATGTAGTATTAATGTTTTTTAAATAATTAATCCTGTTTAAATTACAACATCAAAACATGGTTCTCAGATCAGTACTAGTCTCAGCTTGCGGTAAAGTTTTAGTTTTCTGATACGTTGTATTACGTAACATTACGTAACTTATTAAACAGAATAAATGTTATAATATGTTTATGGACTAAAAACATACTTTAAACTTTAAAATAAAATACAGTAATTGAAATTAAAACTTTCAGTCACTTAATTTAATATTTCATAATAATTGAGAGTGATGTAACATAGTACAAATTGCATATTCTAATGAATAATTATGTTGCTTAATAATCATTTTATTATAAAACAAACAATAAAATTGAAGTTGATATTTCTATTTGTGGTATTGTCTGCTGTTTAATAAATTTTTTATAAATATACTTATTTAATTCTCTATAAAAATAATTAAATTTAATTTATATGCATAGATTCCCTTATTTAGAAACCTTCTTATTATCTCTTGCAATCACTTTTGAAGGTTTACTTTACAAAATATATAAAGTTTGTGAGAATGGTTTTCTTTTCTCTTGGTCTGATTTTAATTTATAAAAATGTTTGCTCTAAGCTCCTATTTGCAGTTTGTGTAATTCAAAAATCCATGTAAATGTAGAAAACTAAATATATTCTTATTTTAACAAATATCTCCAAATTTCTTCACTAATTTTGCATTTCAAAACTAAATAAATTTATCCTCGTACTATATTATACGAATCATTGACATAGCTTTTTATTTTGAAACATATTTAGTTACCTATTTAGTTAAAGCCTTTAATTATATGCCAGAGTAACCTGTAAATGAAAAGATACTCTATTTGAAATTAAAAAAGGAATTCCGTGGCTCGAACTCGAAGAAACACGCAGTTTACTGTACTTACATAGCATGAAATCTATACCGTAAACTTGGAACTAAGTATCCAATATGGCGGCTCCTTAGGGAACATTGGTGTCCTGACCTTGTGTTTATAGACCTAGCTACTACGAGTTGGCCGTTTTTGCCGTCCGACGGCGTGCGCTCCGGCCAGAATATAGGAACGCGTTCTGCAGCAATTTTTAAACGGATGACGCTTTTGTGCGGAGTTACGCGGAGGAATAAAAGAGCGCACCCTTACTGCAAGGTCTGTATAAGAAGATCAGGACACGCTCCCGTGATTCTATGCGGCCTCGGCCATTTTGGGACTTGTCGATAGAGCTCACCACACGTGGTTCCTGCGTGAGTCGACTATTATTACGTATATACGTACTCAAAACGTTAAACAATGGGTTATTGTGTGGCACCAAATTGTAAAAGTAAATCTACTGACGTCCGATTGTTTAGATTTCCTGCAGATAAGCAGAGGAAAGCGAAATGGGTGCAGAACTGCAAACGGGATAAGTAGCAGCCAACTGAACATTCTAAACTGTGTAAGGTTAGTGTATATCATGTATTTTTCTATAGGTACTGTCTTTGAGATGTATACGGGAGCTCACATTAAATTATTTGTTGTTAAGCTTCATTTCGAAGAATCTCAATTTGAACTAGAAGAGCTGACGGAAGGAAGCTGCTAAAATGTAATGCGGTTCCCACAATTTTCAATGTGCCCAATCCTCCTGAATCTATTACAATAAGGAGGCCTATTGGGAAAAGAAAACATCCTGAAGAAAGAAAAACCAATGGTAAGATTATTTAATTGTTGAACTAGTTCTTTTTTCATCTGAAATAAAGATGATTGTTTTGTTTAAGTATTCTCGGAGTTTTATAAATTTGCTGTTATCGAAAATCTTGTATGTTCAATTCTGTCTGTTTTTGCGAAAAATGTTATATAGTACGAAAAAATAATTATTTTAACATGTTTTGATTTATAATGTATTTTTTATATAGCTCTAGTGGAGTCTTCCGTGAACCTTGCCGTGACAGAAAAAAAACAACTAAAGAAAGTGAAAATACTTCAGATAAACTAAATGAAAAACAACTTCAGTTAGAAAATAGAAGACTGCAACTGCAGGTAAATGTTTTATTTACATTTAAAACAATTTTAGACCCACTTTTATTTTGTAAAATGAAACATGGAGTGATATTTTATATTATGAATCTGAATTCTGATGTTTGAGTTGAAAACTGACTATACTTTTATGTAATGAAAACAACAAAGAAGTCAGAAAACATTAAATAATATTGCTGTTATCTTATATAAGTTTAACTATAGCTGTATAAGATTTCAAAGATACTATATACAGTATATTTATATATAATCTATTTTTTAAATTTTAGATACAAAAACTGACTCAAAAGCAAGAAGCAATGGAAAACAAATTGAATTTATTTCTGAAACCAGATCAAATACATTACTTGCAGAAGGTATATGTAACCAACCCATTTGCTTGGACGAATCAAACAATAAAACAAGCAGTGCAAATTAAATGTGCAGTGGGCAACAAGGGTTATGAATTCCTTCGAAACCTGAATTTTCCTTTGCCTTCTTCAAGAACTTTAAACAGAAGGATTGAATCATGCAAATTTTCTCAAGGAATCCAGTACGACATTAATGAGTGGTTAGGAGTTAAACTACGATTAGCTGATGAACAAGGCAAACTTTGTGTACAAGAGCGTCGCCAGGGGGAGGGGCAGAGGGGCAGTTGCCCTCCCCTAGAAATTCGAAAAAGTTATTTAAATGCTAAGTTTTAATTAAAATAATCTTCTTAGGCTTCTTGTAAGTTAAAGAAAATGTTTTATTTGAGATATTTCTTTTCCGGTACATAGTAAATGATTAAAACTTCATGAATCGTTTCTATTTTACCTACATACAATTCATATCCTCTATCAATTTACATCATCTTGCCCCCCTTACCCATTGGCTGGCGTCGTCCTTGTTTGTGTACTGTCATTAGATGAAGTGCAGTTAAGGCCACATATTGAATATGATAAAGGCTTAAAGAGATATGTTGGGTTAGTAAGTAAAGATATCACTTATTCTGATGAACCTATAGTTGCAACACATGCTCTTGTTTTTATTGCAAGAGGCTTAACTTTGCACTGGAAACAAGTTGTGGCATATGCGTTAACAGGTAATTCAATTAATTCTCACAAATTATGGAATTTTGTAAAAAAAAGTAATAGAAAGTTTGTATTTACAAGAACTTCTTGTAAAATGTGTAACCAGTGACATGGGCTCTAACAACACTGGTATGTGGGGGGTTATTGGAATCCATTCCATTAGAAATCATGTTAATTGTAAAATTGTGCATCCTTGTACCCAAGAAGAAAATATATATTTTGTAGCAGATGTCCCTCACATACTAAAAAATATAAGAAATTTCTTTCCAAAACATTTCTTTACCTGATGAAGTTGTATCAGAATAAAGATTAAAGTCAGGAATAGTTTCAATGAAGCATATTGAATGTTTAATAAAACAACAAGAAGGAGGTGAGCTTGTTATAGCTCCTATATTATCAAGGAACATTCCGTTCACGGACATAATTAGGTTTTGCTCCCTTGCGAAGTTGCAATTTAATGACGTTTGGTATACAGTCAACTTTTTGCACAAAATTAGCAAAACTTGCACTTAATAACAGTATTTGATAGCTGAGATTTTGATAATTTACGGTTTCCGCTTTTAATGCTTCAAGGGCGATAGCTTTCGCCACATGTCGTTGAGATAAAGCAATGCACGGAAAAATCTGCGGCTGACGTCTTCCACGTTGGCATTTTACCTTAAATTCACAGTCTGCGATATTACATGGTAAAAAAGCTTCAAACTTGATGCAAAACACGAGAGTCCACTGTATTTTTTATTTCAAAAAATAACAAGTAGAACGTTGCAATTTTCTACAGTTTCTCAAAAATGTTTATATATATTTTTAAATACTGTAAAATACTTGAAAATTCTTCTATTACGAGTTTCTTATTCATTCTCATTTTTGTGCTAAATTTCTGTACATTTAATTTCTTAAACTTTATGTGTCTTTTTAAAAACACGAAATGACAATCTGTTGATGAATCCTCGCGATTTTCTATGTAGAGGCGTACTCGCTTTAAGATGCTTTTTAATTATATTCATGTTTTCGGCATATTGCCTTGATCTTAACGGGTTTTCAAGATATTTTTTAATTGTGGTTTTTAGTTTGCATCATCTTTATAGGTCTAACACTATCGAGCAATTAATAATGTAAATTTTAAGGTCATAAGTCTCAACTTAGGCTTGAATACGGCCCCGAAGTATATTTGGCTCGAGTAGCTTATTTTCACTGATATGTTTTATCATCAACATTTCTAGTTCAAACTTCCTCGTAGTATATAAAAGTTTTAAAAGTCAGTTAGATTTAATAGACCTCAATGCGAATGATTTTTATAAAACCTTATTTAAAGAAGAAAGAGAATAAAAGTGTTCTGTGTGCACCAAAAGACCCTTTTTCCATAACCATCGTTGATTGGATCAGGCCTATAATGAAAGCGATCGGATGGTGAGGAACGGAGCCGGTTGTCGATCTTTCAGATTCGATCCCGTTACCCCAGGGCGGCAAGGCTGGTGACTTTACGCCTCGGCCATTCGGCTGACAACATAAAATTCTTTAAAAATGCGTCGTAGTATATAACAATAATAAAGTACTAATGAAATATCTTAAAACTTGGGTTACACTTTTATTGAAATTTATGAAATTTAACTTTTAAATACACTGATACATAAGAATATTTTCTTCATTCAATAACTGATCTCGATGGCTTCAAATAACAAAAATTACTATTTGAACTCAGAAGCAACATAAAACTAAATTAAATTATAATTTCGTTAGATTTTTTATCGATTCAAATAAAAAAATAAAAAAGTGAGGAAAGTTTATTTAAGCAACTAGTACCAAATTCGCCAATAAGTAAATTAATATAAAAAATTTCATTACATAAAATTTGATAAACAATAAAGTTCGTTTATTATTATTAATATATATTTAATTAATTAACGAAATAAAACGACTTTGATTACTAAATTTTGTAAAATATTATTACAATAGTTATTTAGTTATTTTGTTTTTGAGTTATGCTTAAAGTTGGCAATAGAGGGCGATATGAGTCAGAACATAGCTATGTGTGATAGGTTGATATCAAGGTATATAGAGATAGGGTTGATATGTTTAATCTCTTACGTACGCGTCTAATTTGGAGTTTTGCTTAGGTATGATAAATTTTGTCAAGTGCAAATCCTAATAATTATTCGTTATGTGCATTTCTAAATGTTAAGATATTAACTTCGAGGAGAAAAATAAATATTTTACTATCCTTATTGTATATGTTCAGGTACTTATTCATTTCACTTAATCCATGTTGTTATATCCATGAAAATTGTTCCGCATTAAATCTATTATTTATACTACATATGAAATTAAATTTAATTGACGGCTGTTTATATTTAACTGTTAATTATAATAAAAATTTAAAATATACAGTATAGTACAGTACAGTATAGTAAAACATGTAATACACCTAAACACGTTTTACACATGGCATAGTTAGTCACATGTTCTAGTTTTAAATTACACTAGAAATATCTTCAGTAAATGATAAATATAAGTTGATCACTATCTTACCATTTTCCTTTAGAAAAAATTAAGTTAGATATTACAGTATTGCTCATTAAAAGAAAGAAAATAACCACATATTACTTTATTGGGTAATTACAATATTGTCAAAAAATTCTTGAATTTTAAACTTGCCTTTAAAAGTAAAATGCCAAAAAAACTTTTCTTTTAATCTTGAAAAATAAAACTTTCATGTAGTTTATTTTTCTTTGCTAATGACTAAAAGATGAGATTTTTACTTTTGAAGATGAATGTATGAATTGTGTTAAGTAACAAATTATTCTTAATTGTTCAATGAAAAAGTATTATCAATATTGCTGTAGAAGTGTTCCTTTATATAATTTTTAGCTATATAGAATAAAATTATTTTTATTCTAAAGTATATTTTACAATTATGATTTTAAACAGATTAAAAGAATCAAAAATTAACTGTATACTTAAATAAATATAAACAAATTAAACATTTTACTGTTTAGAAAAGTTATGTACTTTTAAATTCTTTCCACATTAATGAACAGGAAAACATTTAAAAATTTCAAAAAGCTAAGATGGGTATATTTTACATACTGTATTTTTGTGCAAATAAGTGCATGCTCTTATATTCGTGGAAATATAATATTTTCAAACCTAACCTTTTCACAGATTTCCCGAAAAATGTGACACAGACATAATGTAAGGAAACTACCAAAGGTTTTACTCTAATTTTCATAAACTAGAAAGTTAAGTTTATAAGTTATACTTTAAAAAATATAATCATTTCAAAAGTAATTAACATTTTGAAATTCAATTAAACTTTTAAACATCTATAATTTTTGAAAGACAATTTTACATTAAAAATTAAAATAAAATAAAATTGTTTTATTGTAAAGTTTTAATATCAAGGATGAAACCAACATTTCTTGGAAGTACTATTTGATAAATTAGTTGTAGCACTACTGTTATTTTTAAAAATGATAATTATTTGTATATCATTTAATATTGTTAAGTAGGAAACGTTCTTACAAGGAATTGGTGAGAACTTTGCAGCTGTACAAAATATTCCCTTAAATACATTGTTTTTTAACAACAATGATGAAATGTTTTCTGTGGATAAAACCATCTCAATGTTGTTTTAATCTTATAAAATTGTAATAGGAAAATCTTAAACTTAAATTGAAGTGGATTTCCAATCACGTTTAAATTAATTTAAAATATTTTAAAAGGATTTTACAGGATTTTGGATTTAGTTTTCTGTATATAGAGATTTTTTTTTCCATGTGGTAAAAGTTTAAAAAAATTATTTTTAATAAGAATAAAATATAAAATTTTATTCTTAATAATAATAATAAATACAGTTTCAGATTTAATTATTTTTAACCCAAATTAAATTATGGTTTAATTTATAAAATATTTTTTAAAACTAATCTAAAAGTTTGATTTAATCATAAAATCAATAAATATATTATAGTTCAGATAGTTAATTAAGTTTTATGAAAGTTTTTATTTATAATTTTTAATATTTTATTGTATTATTTTTAGGAAGATAGTTTGGTATTTTGATGAAAGAGTTGGTAAAATTTATATAAATAAATAATACCATATTTTATAATTAATATTAGGAATTATTAATTATGTAAAGCAAACTTTCAGAGAATCAAAATCCAATTAATTATTTAATTTGGATATAAAGAATATAATATAATAATTTTTTATTGAAACAAAACCAAATTTTTTAATTATTCATATATTCTAAAACTTATAAATAAAAAAATTATTAATGATGTTTTGAAATTGTTTGTTTATAGATGTTAATTTTGAAATATTTTTCAAAAATAAACCTAAAATTTCCTTTCCTTTCTTAAGTTTTGTCTCCATCTGTAAGGTTGATGAATTTCCATCTTCACTTTCCTTGCTGCATGTCCAAGCTTTAGGGATCATTCAAATATGTTGTCATCAATTTTAAGATCTTTTCAACATCTCTCCCCTTACTATTACATTTTGTCACTGATTTTTAGGCTCTTCCATGTTACACGTATTTCTGTAAAACAGATCTAGAGTACATTAATTTATTCATATTTCATGTAAAGACAAGGCCAGTAAAAGAAGGAAAAAACAAAACGAAGTTTACTGATTTACCATAGAAGAGTCTGACACTGTATTAAGTAACTCCTAGGTTAAAGTTAATATGTTATATACCAAAATTTCTTTCAGTAGTATCTGTATTTGTAAAGGTTAAATTACTAGAATTATCCTTTTATATTAAAAGTTCTTTTAGAACATTTCCAACAGAGCATATCTAGTACAACACTTCTAATAAAATGCAATTATTAAATAAGCAGGAACTTGCTTCATGATCATTGATCAAAATATTTCTGCATAATGATTTTGGTAAAAAAAATTATTTCAAATAGGAAAATTTTTGAGAATATCTTTAAGACATCATCATTCTACTAACATTCTCCCACCCTTTATAATCTGTCATAAAATTTTTACATATCCCCTCTCCAGTGCAGACATCATATTTGAATGATCCTTTAAGTTCAATTGATTCTCTTTCTTCCTCTATCTCTTTTTCCATTCCACAATTACTATAGAATAATTTAGAGATGTGCAAAATATTATGTAAAATTTCTTCAGAACATGCAATATATCTCAACAATTTTCTTTTATTCTGTCTGTGATTATCCCCATTGTCATCAGTAATAATAGTTGGAGGGATAATTTCAGATTCTGTAAGACATAGTATTATTGAATGACTTTCTCAACTATTAATATTACATTTTTACATTAAATATTTGTGTATGTTTTTCTGAAATTGGTTTTTAAGTTTTTATATAGCATCTTACTTTCAAATATAACTACTACTGAAAATCATTTTTATTAATGTGAAAGAATGGAAGTACAGGTAGTTAATAATGAAAATTTATATTGTTTTCTTTTTATATTAAAAATAGTTTATGGTGCAGAAAATTTTCAATCTTCATAAGTAATAGGCTTTATGTATCAAAAATTAAATATTTTCATATTAAATTTGGAATAATTTTTGTACTAGGTTGATACTGAAGCTTTGAATTAAAATTGAAAAACATTTACTTCTACTTAAAAGTGATTTTACTTTAGTTACTAGCATAATTATTGTAAAACTAGTAAAACATTTTAAATAATAATTTTAAATTCATGTTCAAAAACTGAAGGTCATACCAGAGTTTTATTAAACGACATATGTACAATTTCCATTAAGTTAATTATATTTTTAATTGCTTTTTTTACAATTAGAGAAAGTATACTTGTGAATGACAAATTCACAAATATACGTTGTACAAAGGTACATGTACAGTACTTATAGTTTATTTTATAAACTTAAAAAAATATATATAATAAATTTAGATGTTTAATACAAAAAAAACATTAAATATTAGTTTTTGAACCTAATAGTTGAAAATATTTAACAGCTATTGCTATACTAATTGTAATTAGTAGCGTCAAGTACAGTACATCGGTTAACACAAGCATAAGACTGTGTGTTAGGGTAGATGTACCAGTTTTGGCCAGTGTAGTACCAGTTCTGGCCAGAAAACAAATTTAACTTAAAAATATAATCACAAATGAAACAAACTTGTATTGTTAACTGTGTGAACAGTTAACAATAAAAGTTTGTTTCATTGGATAGATTTGAATATGTGGTGATTATATTTTTAAGTTAAATTTGTTTTCTGGCCAGAACTGGTACACTGGCCAAAACTGGTACATCTACCCTAGTGTGGATTAGTTTCTTAACTGTTACTATTTGTATAACAATAATTTTAAAAAATTCACACATTTTTCTTCCTTCAAACTATTAATATAGCATCGGATAAATTTCTGGATTTGATAATTGTAAGGATGCCAAAATTATTCCTCTGTTGTCAGAGCTGGGATTTATTTCTTTAAGTATAACACTGTAATTAGGAGCGCTATTTTATTAAAGCCTATATTGTATCTTTTTGACACTTGGAATTTAGTAATTGCGAGTACAAAAGAAATATTGTATAATCTAAACGTCGTGCATCTCGTTACTGAGGAAGACAACTAAGAGAAGCACAGGATGATTCAAAAGTCAGACACAACTTTGAAAATTTATATCTCAGTGAATTTTGACCGTAAACACATGCGGTTTTCACAAATATTCAGAATGTCATGGGAATTGTTTTTTTAGGTACTTTGCTCAAATTTTACTTAAAATTTCCGATACCAGGTGACGTTCATTTATAATGAAGTAGGCATATGAATTCCCTTTTGCAACTTCTGCCTCTGTACGTTTTACATTATCAGTCCCTTTTGTGACCTCATATACTAAATAAAATCTTCTACTGGAATAAATTATAACCAAATGATGTTTTTAATTAAAATTCTGTTCTGAATATTGATGAAAACGGCATACATTCATCTGAAACTTCGAGAAGCTCCTGCTTCACGTATGGAGCAATTATATATATATATATATAATTATATGATGATATAAAATATAACTATTTTTAAAACAATCTTGCATTGTATGAAAGAAATAATTTAAAAACCGATAAAATATTGCAGAATTTAAATGCCGGCGTAAAAGTTTCTCGCGGTTTCTAGACAAAAGCGTGTGTTTAGTGTCACTGCGCGCCACTTTGAATTTTCAAAGTTATTCCTGACTTATTCTCTGCATATGGCTGTTATTTTTATAATAGAATGCCTAAGTAGTACTTCCTCCTAATTCCACGAAACCAAACAACATATCTTATGGAGAAGTACTATTTTTAACCAAATTAAAGAACAGGAGTCATTGACGTTCACATCGTCAAGAATTTACCGGCTATGAAGAGAATTTTAATATGTATTAACTTGCATTTTTAAACACACAAGGACTCGTTAAATGTAAATCTCAATTTATTTCATTTTAAAGGTAAAAATTAGTCTGTTTAACCCTACATATAACGTCTTAATCATGTGTATAGTAGCTATCAAAATATCGATGTTCGCTTTTGTTAGTTTCTGATTCAACAACTTGATATAAATTATTCTAATCTAATTACTTTCGAAAGAATCCAGTTTCTTACTAATTCTTGTGAAAAACATTGCATACTCGCGCCAAAATCACCCGTGGTCATGACCACGATTCTTCTTGGGATGGTTTGGCTTATTGCATTACTAAGATTGCACTGAAATTTTTGAAATTCTCCGCAGTTTGAATAGATTTGACATAGATTTAGGAATCAAAAATTTTTTAAATATTTTTGCATTCATAAGATAACTTTATAATTTATCTCTATGAGAGGCTGGCAAGTAAAAAACAATCCAATGCTATTCAGTGGAAAAGAAGCTTAAAAGCTCTTTCTTATTATCTTTCCAATAAAAGTTACGGTTCGTTGGGCTACAAACTGAAGTGTTCAGTGGTCTCCTCGATTTTAGACGCATTATGATGAAAAACATAAGTAACATATGATGTATCAGAGCTTCTAGGCTTTGCTGCCCCAGCATTAGAGTAACTTCCGAAAATATTTATATATTATTAAATAGATACAAAATTCTGTGTTTTATAAATGTATTATGTCTTTAGTTATGCATTCATGTAAAATTAAAATGTGGTCGTTAATTATTAGAAACAATAAGTCTTGCAAACTGTTGAATTTTCTTTGTAAAGGTGATAAAATTTAATCAAAACAATAATTTATGTATTTTCTTCAGTTAAATTGTAATATTCTCTGAGAGAAATATGCGATTGATTTAATGCAATGCAAGAATCAGTGAAGCGACGTATCATAATACAGTATAATAATAGTATCTCCCAATCGATTGTTCTTTCTCCAGATGTTCTCTGTTTTTAGAAATTATGAAATTTTAGGTAAATAAATAAATTTATTTATTTCTATAATAAGTTCTTGAGAATTTTTTCGAAAACCTTTTGATAATTTCTCGAGCAGAACTGTTTCTTGATAAATGATCTGAAAGTGTTTGAAGTAAAAATAGTTTTATCTTGCAGGGTCCCTTTTTACGTTATCAGTTCGAATTCACGCAATATCTTGAATATAAAAATAGGCTTTTATTATAAATACAGCGACTAGAACATTTTTTCTGAATATAAAATTCGTTTTTAATATCCCTTAGCGAATATATCGAAATTTATTTTTAGATCTTTAGCTGGAAATTAAAATGAAAGGTGTGTTGCATAAAGATGGGACCATTGAACCGATAACTCTTGCTAATGTGTATAAGAATTAATTGACATTATAGAAACTTCCAAAAAAAAAAAATGCTTTCGTAATAAATTTTTGTCACATCAATGACAAACAAGTGTGGAAATATAGCCTAACTGCGAGATGTGAATTTTTATTTCTAGTATCATTTAGTACTTACGTTATTTGTCTTTTTAATTCAATTATCTTAAATTTTGGAGTTTTGTTAAATCTCATCATCTCAGATTATTAGCTAATTTGCATAATGGTGTTGATGATGCATTGGAATTGTAGTTTACAAATGTATCAAAATTACAAATAATTACATATTAATCGCCAATAATAAACTATACGTAAATTCAATATAGTGAAATTTTATGTAAATTAGTATGATGCATTAATGATTGAAAAGCGTTGTGCTAATTCAACTATGCGTCAACCTTGCAAGTGTTGATTAAGGGTTTTTCTTTTGCTGGATTCTTTCTCTCTTCTTCGTCCGGTTAAGACTAATGCTTTTTGTATTTTGTAAGTAATTGCATGGTTTTATCATTACTAATTGTAGTAGAAAGTCTAGTACTGATTTATACTTAGCTGTAATAAAGTTTTAAAAGCTGGTTCATTTTCTTTTATTTGGCGATATTTTGTATCACCTATCTATATACTGAACGTACGATACTTCTGCAGCGTATAAAAAAACAACATACCACCGCAGATATTGCAGTTATCCTACTATGTCGTGTCTAAATTTCTATAGATGTGATATGTTCACAGTATGTTGTGTATGCTCAAAGTGTGTACACATACCAAGATCTATAGATTATCAAACTTGTGAAAAATTAATAATAAATCTTAAGAAGAAAAGGAAGATTGATATGAGCGATTGCTCAACAGAAAATTAAGTAATACATAATTTTGAAACAATGAAGTATCTGTACATAAAACGTGATTGTCTCGCATAACAACGATATTTTGTGACGACACGCGAGTGTGTTCACTTAGAAACAATGTCGGAACATGCGCTAGTACGTTCCGTTTGACGCAGGAAATCTGTTATAGATCAGTTAACATATATACGATTTCATTTAAATTCTATATATACATTTCTTATAAAGTTGTTTGAATTGACGGTTTCTAACGTAACCCGAAGCACTAGCTACATATTTAATGTATTTGATAAATACGTAATCGGTTTTTCAGATAAGTAGAGCTTACAGAAGGAAGTAGATTTTCCAGAGTTGCGCTCTTTCTACTTATTTTCTCGTCCTATTCTTTATATAATGATATTTATCTGTCGTTGCTGGAGAAATCCAATATCTGATGGTTGACTTTTGTCGAAAACGTTCAAACAAAATGAAAAAGAAAAATGTCGGTTTGAAGTTACCTTCGAGTTGGAGATGGATTCTTTTGGTAAAAATATACTTTGTGACCTTCAGTTTAAAGGAGTTCAAAATGCGCAAAGTAAAAATAGAAGTCCAATATGTTCCTATTACAAGCGTATATTAGGAGGTTTTTTTTTTATCATCAAAGTCTATTTTGGACGAGAGAAAATTCGTCGTGACCTTCACCTTTCGTTTACATAAATTATTAGGAAAGATTTTAAGAAGGATTTCTGTGTTTTTCTATAAAAACATTCTCTCTCTACAATTATATACATTACCTCTCTATATAAACATTCAACTCTTCGCTCATCAATATTTTATTTCTGTCTATAATGCCATTGTTTGCAGTACATGTCGAACGTAAATTGTTTACATATCGAAGTATATACATCACTTTCTCTACGGTTCTATGTATTCTATTTAACATAATTCTTTAACCATAAAATCCTTCATTGTAATATATTTTAAGATAATAATTAAATATTTAAGTCGAAAATTGCAAAATCTCTCTATTCTGTCATTTTGAGCGCAGTTTTTAACATTTTGAAAGTATTTATGGGAGGTTTTCAATTCACATTTTCTTTAATATGAACAGGAAAAGTGTCATTAATGTTTTTCAAAGTCCAGTAGGAAGATGACGAGAAAATTTTATAGTAAAAGAATTACACTGGATACAGTTTATTGCGTTACTCGGAAGTTATAATACTGTATAAACCAGTGTATAGATGTACAGTAGTTGGTTAAATAAACAACTTACATTCAACACGCAACAAATAATAGCGCTATGTACAGAAGTAAAATATCAATAGACGAAGCGTTAAATGTTTGTATAGAGAAATGCCATGCAGGTTGTACCTATTTATTTTAATTTCTATAAATTATAAATGATAAGAAAAGTTTTATATATATATATTAAACTATTAAGTTAAATTGAATTCATTTCATATTTTATTAATTTTTTTAAATAAAAATGTTGATATAAAATATTAATAATGTTTAAATTATAGAATTTATAAAGAATTAATAGAAATTATTTCATTTATTTACTAAAATTCTATAGATTTGTACCAGAATCGTGCTTCTATTAGTTTTATGATCGAATGTAGCTACAAGTATGGCATCGATCTAATTCCTGTATGTCTTATTTATATATTTTTCTGAATTCCTCGAAGTCAGATGTGGCCATTTAGAAGTAGACTTTATTTTCTCTTCCTAAATAATTAAATCTCCGTAAATTTTGATGGAAAATTGTATGTAATCATCAAATTTTAAGGTATTTAAACATATAATTTTCATGAACTGTTGTAAGAATATTTATTTTGTAAAACTGTATTTAAATGTGGAGAATATATTCAAGAAAAAGGATACATTTTTTTTTTCTTAATAAAAATATAAAAAATTTTTAGGTGGGAATATTTTATAAAATAAAAAGTTCTTCTATTTGTTTTATCTAAAAAATTTACATATTTGGTCGTTGGAAATTTTTGTTTTCGATAAAAATGATTTGGCATAATTTAAATTCTTGTATTCTTTTTTATAGAAAACTTTATCTACTTTAACAAATCAATAAACCCTATTTTTTCCTCTAATTTAAAATAATTATAAATATAGCCTATGCCGGTTAAGATTTTTTTATTAAATGCAATGCGAAATATACAAAATTTAGCGTTAGAAGCGTTAGATATATATCATTTAACAGGAGCAAAAAAAAAAGGAAAAAGTAAAAAAAAGAACAAGAGGATAAAGGAGATTGAAGTTACTCGAATGCCATTTGATTTAAAGATTGTGGCTAAGAAGAAAAATTTCGCAAGTATTTGGAAAAAATCAAAGAAGGTGACAGAAAAGTAAACGAAACACGTAGAGAAAAAAAGAAATAAAGAGATGGAAAATGTCGATAGATCGAGATGACAAATCATAGAGCAAAGAAGAACAAAAGAAAACTATGATTGTTTCCCCAAAATTGTAGCTTTCTACCATTATTGAATTGAAAATAAAGCGAATTCTTACGTTTACACTACTTATCAAATCATATACTGTATATTATAAATTACGCGTTTCTAACACAGTATAAATTATTTACTTATTAATTACTTATATATTAATTTAGGAATATATATATATATATTTAAGTACAGGAATTACGGGTTCATAAATAGGTAAATTATTTTTTCAGATTGGATTTATGGATATAAATTCTGGAGGATTATTTAAAGTATATCGTGACAAAATGAAATTGGAGAATTATCAATTGAAAGTCAATTGGATTTAGAATTTTATAATAATTTACACGGTTGTTATTTGGCGTATGGGAAAAACAATGGAAATGTTTGAATGCATATCAAATTTCGTATTTATCTGGAATTTATGATAATGTGAGGCGATTTTTCCACGTGAAAATCCTCCAGATCTTGAAGGATTTAACGTGGAAAAATTGAAAATTTAATCAAAATTAATAATAATAATTAGTTGCCCCCAATCACGATTTATTTTTGAACGTTGTCGTCTTTGCAGTGTGTTTTCATACAAACATTTTCTCGAAAGGTAAAGCTTAAATAATGCGCTACGAAATAACATTTCTAATATTTAATGAATTTTTTAATATTTTTATTAAATATTTTATAATGACGACGACGATTATAAAAAAAGGTATATAATATTTACGATTTTATATGTATTTTATGAAATTTTTAATAAGAAAAATATATTATACATATGTTATACACTTTTATAACTGGCTGAACGGAAAAAGATGATTTGAAAAAGTTAATAAATTTTTATAAACGTATAAAAAAATTAATAAATATAGAAGAAAAACACTAGTAAAAATGTATTAAAGTATCTTTTGATTGCATGTATTTACGTATTTTGATGAATTTGACAAATGAAATTTCTTTTAACAAACTTTTACAATTTCTTCTTTATAAAATTTATCTGTTATGCTTTAATTCGCTCAAATATTGATTTGTATTAATTTTGTACAGAAAATAGACACACAAATAAAGAAAATGAACATACAATGTTGAATATAAACTTTGATAAAACGATTTTATTCCAATATTTTTCTGAATTTTTTTGTTTTGGGGGGATTTAATAGTTATTGATTTTGTCGTTGGTAAGCCGTAAGAATTCCAAAATATGGCTACATTATCATCATCGTCATGATAATCCTGTATCTTCGAATAATAATATAAAATTCCTTGCGTAAATTTTGTATAATCGGTTGTGAATGGTTATTGAGAGAATCATTATACTGTAATTGTAATTTTTGTAATTAAAAGGATTATATTTTACATCGCCATTAAATGCAGTATTAAAAATTAATCCGAGTGTTAATCGGGATGGCATTTGATATACTTATCTACTGTATGCTATTAAAAATGAATACTTTAACGTCTGCTCTATGAAATGGCATAAAAATGCCATTCCGTAGAACAGACCTAGAATGAATGAAACCATAGAATGTATTTCCTGCCTTTAAACGGATGAACTAATGTAGACTTTGTTGATTTTCATGTATACTTTTATAATAATTGCCTTTTGATCTTTCCAATTTTATTCGAATATTAGCAATTAAAAGTTTGAGATGAGTTGCAGGACCAATACGAAGACATCCGTATAAGTCTACCAATTTATTTACTAATATTAAACCTTAAACTGGTCCTTTATCATTTCCTGCTATTAATTGAATCCATACGTTAAGAAGTCGATAGAAAACTTTCTTGCTTTTCTTTAAAATAAAACAACACCGCATCTAATACTTAGATAATTGACTCGAGAAATTACCATTTAGAAAAGCTGAACGTTTAAGAAATAAACTGGAGAATTTGCACCATTCTTCTTAGCAAAATGGGATTTAATCTGTCTAGGTAATTACTTGAATTGGGAATTATTATCGCTATATCCGAAGGTTTTATGAAAGATTTCAACAAATTCAACATTCGTAAAGTATCAAAAATTAAATCGTGCTTTTGTTACTGATCAATTGCGAATTTTATTACTTTTTATATTTGTAGATATTTGTAGTAGTTTAGGTAAAAGATAGAAAATGTAACAATGAATATAAAGTGAAAAATTACATAGCCTGTATGTCGTTAATCGTTATAAATTACACGTATCTAATACAGTATAAATTTTTTACAGTCGTTTACTTAAATTTTTATTCGTTCCCTTCCCACTTATTGCAGTGTGGCTAATTCCGAAATGCATAATATTGATCGTTGAATAAATACGAGTCGTGCTATAGCCGAGTGCTTGTTTATGAAATATGTTTTTTTACAAAGAGAATTTTTTGGAATAAATTTACCTTACGATATGGAAATCACTAGTTATTATCCTAATAGTTTTTAATGGTTATATGCAATATATAATATGTTGCAGACTATGGTTTATTGCAAAAAATATTTTATTTATATTGCATAAATCTAATTTATACGCTATTTTTTATTATTTAACGTATAGGGAACAAGGGTATATTTTTAAAATGATCTTTAGGCGTTGTAGGGTATTACGCGACTTTTACGTGTATTCTATTGTACGGAATGACTCAAAAGTTTTTATACGTCATTTTATTAATCAGTCGCAAAATAAGATCTACGTTGAAGCTATTTAACTGGACGTATGCTCGTACATAACTACAAACAGTAGCCTAAATTTGCTAAGAGTGTATTTAGTTCGATGATGCCCGAACTTTGACTGCATAGTAAAGTGAGCCTTTATGTGAAGACTTTTAATGTATGTATAATAGTGATTATATATTTTTTATTTATTATCATCTAAGAGCATTAAAGTGGCTGAAATGTGAAAATGTAACAATAGAATCTTCGTTTCTAGCAACTAATACGAGTTCACACTCGTATTATTTGCTGGAAGAGAACGTGATGAAGAAAATCATTTATCGAACGAGGTCACGTAAATATGCATTTAAATCCGTAAATCCTTTTCCAGTCCTATACTTTATTACCTTTAATGGCATGTAGAATGTTTCATTTCAAAGTGGCTCGTATTCTTATAAATTAATTCGGAAATATAAACATCAAAGGTTTAAATATGGTAATTAAATAAAACCGCATCTCGTTTTCCCAGCAACAGAAATTACAGTTCTACATCTTAACACGAACTTAATAAGATATATGCGGTATATATAATGTATATAATATATTTATAACTTAATAGGAACAACAAATCAATAGACTCTTCGAATTCCAAATTTAACTAGAGGAAAATTAATTTAATAATTTCGGACATGTCAACAGATGGCATTATATCTAAAATACTTAATGTCCATACTTAATGAATATAGATAAGTTGGAATATTTAACAATATTAACTTCCAACCGATGCATAATCATTGGAATTTTGATATTGGAAATTGTTTTAATTCGATATATAGTGTATATATATATATAAAGTTTGGTGGAAGTTTGAGAAGTTGTGCGGAGAACATGCCACCAGCTGAACACTGTAATATCACCTGTGGATGTTGCTTTTATTTCTTTTCCTGTTAGACATATTGATTCGCACTTGTAGGTAATTCGATTTCATCCAGAGAGGAAAAAAAAACTGGTTTTCAATCACTCTTGATAGAAATTTATGGCCAAATTGTATTTTCGCTTTTCTGTCACAATTAAGTCTTTTTCTATTGCCCTTTTATGTTCTCGGACCCGTAAAACACCTTCTGTAATATATTTTGCATTCTGTGGCCGGTGGTAACTCGATGCTCGTGCATTATTTCTGTAAGTATCGTTTAATTCGTCACTTCTCTGTGGGAGCGCTTGTTAAGAATGGTGTAAGTTTTTGGTATCAGTTTGACGTAAAAGTGTGTACCTCATTCTAGCAAAATGAGTGCATCTTATATACTGATTAAAGAAACTGTTTGTTTATCCGCAGAACTACCGGAGGGTAAAATTCGAGGGTCGAAATTTTCGGAACAAATCCTTCATCCCGCTTGCATTATCCTCAACGCCCTGTTTATGAGAACAAATTATAGCATCAAAATTTAAGAGAAAAAACCTTCGTATTATCGCACGATTCAGTTTTACTTTTAGTTTTTTCATCGTTAAATGTAAAATGTTTTCTATAAAGAATTTTTTAAGTGTAAAATATCACTTTTTTGTTGAAAAATTAACGTTACCGGAATTGAATAGAGGAGGAATATATTTGTTTGTATCGGTCCTTACTTAATCAAATTTGTTAGAATAGATTCAGTTCTACATCAAAGGCAAACTAATTTAAATATTTGCGTTTAAGTCAGGAGCTCGTTTGCAACAAAGGTCGAAGGGTGGAAATGAAAAGCAGGTAGCATCATTTTGTGCTATCTGCGCCAATAGAAGAATGAAACTTTTCATTCTATTGGTGCAGAGATCGTTGATTCTTCTATGAAAAATATCTTTTCTCTGGTTATTTGCTTCTTATTCAAGTGATTCATAAGTGTGGAGGGTGTTTACGTTTTTCTAACGTAACAGAAGAATATAGTAATTCGAGAAGATAATGAATGGCAGAAATATTCCGTCACTTAATTACATTTTGTAAAGAATATACTTAAGGACTTAGAATTATAATTTAAACCATATTTTAATAATAAGTTTTCATTATGCAACGTGACGAATTGACCAATGAATATGTACTTAATTAACAATCTTTCATTGAATGTGTTCCCGGACGCAACGTGGAGAACGTATTCATCAACTTCTAAGTAATCTCTGGTGGCTGCCTTCTTCCAACTCATTAACAGTTCCACGACTCATTTCCCAGAAGATCGTTCTAATAATTTTCGTCAAGATTAGGAGAAGAAAAAGAAGTTTTGAGTCTCCTAACGTCTGGAATGATACCGAAAGAAATTGCGCGATTACACTACACTGGCCTATTAAAGCAACAGATTTTCTATTTTATTAAAATATCACGTGACAAAAAGGCAGCGAGTCTCCATATTTCAGTCGTCGAGAACTTATATTTTGCGGTAAAAGTTTCTTCGGGAAATAATAACCGTTACGAAATCCTATTCGGAAGATAAGTTATCCTCCTTTTAAGAATTTGAAATATGATAAACAAAATTCTCCGGTCTGTTGCAGAGTCGTTGGCCACAACACCAATTTATTTAACTCTTATTGTCATACCAAATCCAAATACCATTAAATGGTCAGCTGTAGTCCTTGATACGTCACCCCAACGGCAAATCCCGGCTATTTATAACTGTAATGCTTTGGCTAGCGATCGATACAATTGAAAGAATTTTTAGGGTCTTCGGCCGTAGTTAGAGGATAATTTGTATGAAATTGTCTACTTAGTGGAAGAATCGTTGTCTGCATGAAATGATTAATGAAACTAGTTTTCTGCCTCGACAGTACGTTACGAAAAGAGGAAGAAACTAAAACCACACGGCAAGAATTTGGCATTATTCTAATGCGGCACGTAATGGGATAATAATTTAATAAAATAGCATTTGTAGATCCCTAATTTAAGTAAGTTACTTTAATACTTTTCTTCGTTTCCTTCTTCTCAGAACAGTTGCAAATATATAATCTATAACAGGAAAATTGCATTCTATCATGTTAAATTTAAAAGAAGGGAATGTTTTTGCAATTATATAAAAATAAATTTAGTGGTTTTTTTTGGGCTAAAAGGTGGGTTTTTGTTTATTTTGTACAAGTTCGATACAATCGATTTAAAACTTTATCAAAGAATACAAGATTCTACGGGATTGTGTTAAAATATTCATGGAAAAGTGTCGACTGTGGCAAAGACTGCTTTTTCCAATTTCAGCTCATTTCAATAGAACTACAGGTGTGTCTGTTGTAAGCTGTATTCTTTCTAGAGAATAAAGACCAACTTTCTTTCCTTCTTATTTTCTTATTATCTTCTGTTTGTTAAATCTTGAATATTTCATAAACAATATAATGAATGAATGCGGTGGAAGTTTGTTTTGTTGATGTTCTTTTTTATTTATCGTCGGATCTTATGTTTATCTTCGGATAAATTACACTCACAGTGTACTGCCGAGTTAAAAAAAATTCATTCGTATTGTTGGTAATCTAGTTAAATCGTAAGAAATATGGCCAGATTTATACGAATTCCAGCAACTACGCGACATAAATCCGTTGTCATAAATATGAAGATGTATCTTTTGAAATATTATAATTAAGTGCTGTTTAGAAAATATCTATTTATGGAAAGTTTGGAGGCCTGTTCGAGGCGCATTTTTACGTAAATCTGATGTTAGTTTTTAGAACTGAATAGATGACGTCATACTACCCAATCAGATAGACATAAGTGCATTTGTTTTGTCACAATAGTGTACACTTTTATGTCGTTTTGACGTCATTTCTATATATTTTTTTTTTTTTTCGTAATGGGCAAGTATAAAATTGACGTAAAAACCTGTATGCTGTTCCAACCAAGCTCTAGGTGCATTAGTTTTTCACAATAGTATGCCCTTTTATG
The DNA here is from genome assembly GCF_030686945.1 of Centruroides vittatus. Lineage (NCBI taxonomy): Eukaryota > Metazoa > Arthropoda > Arachnida > Scorpiones > Buthidae > Centruroides > Centruroides vittatus. The sequence goes on from NW_027121927.1 coordinate 2,992,110, forward strand.
TGTGCTTTAGTATATTTTTTTACGTCAGTTTGGCATCATTCTTATGTTTATTTTTGTAATGGGGAAGTGTAAAATGACGTCATATTGACATAATAGCGTACAAAATGAGTGCATTCCTAGATATTTCCAATTTCGGAGCTTCTGTTTTCTACAAGCGATCGCGAACTACCGGTCGATAAACGAACATTGGACAGAAATAACAATGAAATGAACACAGTACTCGTTTAATTCGTCTCTCTTTATTTAATTAACTTCATTCCCGAGTATGTGACGTAAATTGTCATTTGACCATACGAAAATTTAATTCATTTTCATTGCCAAAGGCGTCGATAGGAAATTATTACTGTCAAGTAGCATAAAATGAATTAAAATCATTAACAAACACTGCAGCAGTCGACTTTGGACGAAAAATATTTACACAGTTCGTTTTAAAATGTTAGTTTTATTCCAAGAAGGCATCGAAGGTATTTTAACTCTCGACACGTCACACAGCCACGTGTTTTTCCCCTCTCTCACTTTTTAGATAGATGGAGTAATTGTAAGTTGGGTTTTCACCCCTCCTCGATTCCACACAAGTGCTAGATCGGAGATGGTCTTGTTTGACCCACACGATTCCGGATTTAAAGAGATTGGGACACGAAATGCAAATGGAGGAAATTGTTAATCATGTGGTTGATGTACCATCCATGTAGCATGTCATCCAGGCTCCATTAGGCAAGACACATGATTGAACGGACAGGCTAATTAATGTCTCTTAGGTTATAGAGACTCATATTCACGCGATTTAAGCCATTTTAGATAAGCGAAATGCATTTCACTGGATGATAATAATAATAATTCTACGATTTCTTCAAATAATAAATCTCGCTCGCGTGCTTATACTTTAATTTTCGTTACCTTTTTTTCCTTCCTTTTTTGAAAAAAAAAAGTATTTTACAGCAATTCGCATATTTCTTTTTTGATTTATCAATTGTTAGTCTAGAAATTTCTTCCGTATTAATTAGAATAAACGTTTTCTCTTCTTATTAAAATCATCCAGTCGTTAAAAATTGAATTTTTTTTTTTAATTTTTACTTAACTTTTATATTAATAACATATATAAAAATGCGTTTTATTCGAAGAGAAAAAGGAGAAGAAATATTTTATGTCTTTATCCAGTTTTAAAAATATTTATTTTAATTGAATCATTTATCTTCTACTTATGAAAATTTCCTGTTATAATTAGTGTAATAATGGAATTTTTATTATTAATTTTTACGTTTGTGCAACGTAAATTTTGATCTTTACCGACATATTTAATAATAATAAATGATGTGTACTGACGATTACTGCCGTTTTTTTTGTGTGTGTGTGTGTGTGTATGACACGTTAAAAATGCTGTAAATTAAATTTTTAGATGGTTATTTTTAGATTTTTATTATATATAATTCGATCGTAGGTTTGTTTGACGTACTGACAATTGAGTAGGCTACTTACGGACGCACGGACGATTAATGCGTTTTATTTAAATTCTAGAAGGTTTATAATGCATTAAAAATGTAGAAAATGTAAATTTTTACAAGATTTATTAGAATTTACAATATTATTTGTAATTCGATCGTAGTTTTGTTTGAAGTACAGACCGACGTACTGACGTGTATTGACGATTAATACGCGTGTTTTTGGAATCTGAAGATGTGTGATGAATTGAAAATGTGCAAAATTTTTCGATTTATTAGAATTTACTGCATTGTTTATAATTCTATCGTAGTTTTGTTTACAAGCGATTGACACATATTGACCGTTAGCGTGTGTTTATTTTGAATTGAAGATGTATGACGCATTAAAATTGTAAGAAAAATGTAAATTTTTTACAAGAGTTTTTTTTATAATTTATTGAATTGTTTGTAATTCGATCGTAGTTTTGTTTGAAGTATCAATATTGTATTTCGTCGGTGCCTCATTAATACAATATGTCTAGGTAGTGACATGCGAATGGCATTGGCAATGTCACGAGGTATGCCTGGTATGTACTTTTACGATTGCTATTTCTATCAAAATAGGTAATCACGATCCCGAGCGATCCGAGATAAAGCTATTTCCCGTTGGAGATGACAAAAATCGAGTCTGTTTGGATGGCGATTCTTTGCTGGAAAATCTAATAATAGAAGAACGTAATTTGTACGACTGGAACGGGTAATGTTTATTTAAATTTATTATATTTTCCTTTAGTAAAGTGGGGTTTTAATTTTTAAAATTGTTTGTTTTCTTTTCTTCCCTTTTAGTTATATTGTAAATCGTCTTAAATTCTTATTTAAACTTCGATTACGTTTCTTAACTTAATTACAATAAGGTTCAATGTTATGTTGTAACTTATTTTTTTAATTGCGTTAAAATTCATACGCGCGTGTCTTTAAAGTGTATTTACGAAGGAAAAGTAAAAGTTTATCAATTTAGAGTGAAGGAAACTTTGCTCATTAGGCTTTTAAAGAAATTAATGTTGGAAATAAGCCTTAAATCCATTTCTGCAAAGTGTAAAGAAAGTTTTGTTTTATTATTTGAGAGTCGAAATTAAACAAGTCGAGTAGAACAGTAAAAGAAACGTGATGAATCGACGTCGTAAAAGCTTACTTAACATGGGATTTTGGAGTACAGATGCCACTCTACAATATAAGCAGCGACAGAACAGATTTCAAGTTTTCTGTCGGGGATTAAGAAGGATTCGCATCTTCCTTCTCAAATGTTAAAAATGAGTGCATATCATTAAGGTTTTATTCCGTGTTTGTTGGCGATTTCTTGATCTTTATCGGGCTGCCAGTTAAAAGTTGGTCACCAAATATCACCGGCGACATAAACTTCTGTTTTTTGATATATGTGACGTATTAGTCACGTCAGTTGCAGCAATGGCATAACATTGTTTTCGAAAAAAAAGAAAGCGTTAGGAAGGTTTTAGTAGTCTCTTTTAAAAAATAACTTCTTTACAATCGCAGATACTTAAGTGTTGCTGCTTATTATGATATATGCTGAAATTTTATTATCCGACAGCGTAACGGTTTCTATTGTTACGGCAACGTTACTTTGTTGTGTAATGAAGTGCTTTCCCTAATTCCTAACGTGTAAATGATTTCTGCTACGCTTCTTCCCGTTTTAATTTGGTTATTCTGTTAAATTATCCGTTTGTATTTTTTCCCCCCAAACTCTTCTAATTCTTTCGGTACCAAATAAATGTTCTAATTATGATTTAATTAGTTTACTAAAATTGTTTCTGCACCTGAACGTTATTATTTTCATTTAAAGAAGGCAAACAATACAAAAGTTCTTGGTTTTCATTTAAAATAACTGCTTTGTTAGTTATTCACCAAATTACCATCATACATCTTCGTTTGTATCTCGTGTAAGTTACCATACTTGAATATACCCGTTACGTGTGTAAAAAGGTAACGAGTAATAATTTAAATAATAATAAAAGTAGCCATTTTTAGATTTTATTTAATTTAGAATGGATCGAATTAATATAATCAACTCCCGTAGAGAGAGAGAGAGTGTGTGTGGTTTTCTTTTTTGGAAACATTCACTATTGTATAAATTATATTTTTATTTTTCTGTCGGGTTGATAAAAGTAAATGAGTCATTTCTAAAAACGCAAATCCCTGAAGGGATATGACGGATGCGAAGCTTCTATTCTTGTAACTTCTACAAAAGAAAACATTTATAATAAAAGAAGGAAAAAAAAGTAACGTGAACGCTGGCTCGCACGAAACCTAAGTAAATAAGTTAAATGCTATCCACTTTCATTTTCATAAATTACATAAAGGGGATTAGAAGAATTGTAAAAATAAGGAGAAATTCTATCGCGAGCTTGCATAAAAATAATAATAAAAGCCATCTCTAGGATAAGAAACAGTGTCGAAAATGTAGGGATAGTTTTGAACATCATTCATCTATTGTTTGTAAGACGAAACACAGTTGTCATTTCGTCATATTTTACACATCACTTTTGCAAGAGAAACTAATGAGAAATCAATAACACCTGAAGCTATAAAGCAGGTGATTAATGAACAAATCGCCATTTGTATCTTACAGTCCATCAGTCACAGACTGCATTATACTTCTTCTAGGTGACACGTTTAGATTCCTGCAGGGACAATTCTACTAGCTTTGTCCCCGAGGATATATGATGTCAGAACCACATGTAAAATATGACTCGCCCAAAGGCTTTGCTTTGCGGTCTCTTGTATGCGGAAGTCCAGGATATACCAACAAGATGTATTTAGTCATCAAGCTACGTCATTTTTTCTCTCCCCTCTTCGTTTGTTACTCGTGTTTTTTTTCCTCGATGTAGATTATTTTTTCAATTTATGCTCTTTGTATTTTACATGAAGAAGCTCCTATTTGTATATCGTTTAATGTAGAACACTACCCTCTTTAATGGGGTGAAATAATTACACGTTGTATACGTATATAATGTAATGAGCTAGTTTAATAATTATGAAGTTTTATAAATGAATGTATTAATTAAAATAGTCTGGAATACAATTTCAAATATTCTTAAACTAAATATCACTTTCTGATCCAATTTTGTTGTACTTGTTTGGAAAGAAAACGATTGGTATTCCTTCGGGATACGCGATCCCCAGATTGGAAAACTCTGATCTACGATGTTTACATTCTTTGCTTTACAATCTATTTATATATATATAAAATAAACGTTTATTGACTTTATGACTGTATGTTAAAATATACACGTAACGAAATGTATAAATTCAACAGCAAAAAAAGGAATTAAAATAAATTTCTACAGGTTCGAAAAAATTACTTTACGACAAACTTTTCAATCTCTAAAATGTGTAAAATTCTTTTATTTTTAAAGAATATAAAGTTATATTAATGTATCTAACTAACGTTTATAACATTAGTTTTTAATTAAAGCTATTTATAATTTAGATAATATATATTTAAATAATTTAAAAAGTATCAGATTGCATAAAGTATTCATCCGAGTTGACGATAAATATTCGAGTCCCGTCGTAGATTTTCTGACATTGATACGTTACGCCACTCGAATGATACATTTGAATTTGTAAAAAAGGAGCGAAAACATAAGTTAATGGGTAAAAAATGAGTGTAGGAAATTAAATAAAATTCCTACTTAGCATTTCTGATGTGTGGCACGGTGCCAGACACTGCTGAAAAATTCACGATTTGTTTGTAGAACGTCACGTAGACCCAAATGTGTTATAGATACCTTGACATACTGGTTCGAATTCCTGCGTAGAATCAATAAAATCTTCCTAATTTCGTGTTAAATATTTCAAATCTCGGTCTTTCGTAGAAATTCAATTTAACAGCCAATTAAGATCGAAATTCCAAGTAAATTGTATATTTATTTACGTGAAAATAAACTAAACTACATTTTTAATACCCTCTTAATCAATAAATGTCAACTACTACTTTTTTTGTATACTTAATTGTATTATTTTTGCTACATTTTAAAAAAAATTCAATTGGAGTAAAATGAAAGAAATGAAATAAAAATTTTTTAAATTAAATATATTTTTTTCTTATTTATTTACTTTCGGCCAACTAATTTACGTCGGCTAGTACCTAGTTTGACTTGAATATTCGCGCAATAGATGGCGTTCTCTTTCCATTCCACGGTGACGATGGGCCACGTGATGTCTTTAGGCCAATGACGTAACGAAACGTGACAAGGGATCGAAAATGGCGGAGGAAGGTTAGGTCAGTGACATGAGAATTGATTAAAGATCTGGTTGTAAATGACACAGTGGCTCGGAATGGAGGGAAATGGGATGGGTAACTTACTTTCTTTTTTTCTTTTCTTTTTTTTCAAAATCCAGACCGGAACATTCGTAAAGAAAGATTCGAGAAGAGAGGAAAAAAAGAGATTCTAAATGAATAATAGTTTGAGTCGAGCGTGACTGAGTATTGTTACAGAAACGGAAGGGAAATCATTCCCTTTAATACTGGAAACATCAGTAATTACTCGGACTGAAAAGAGAATTTTTACAAATATCTTAAAAAACATCCTGCGAGAGACAAAATAATGAGAACTCCATTATTAAAATGGAAAGTACGTGTTAAATATACGAGAAAACATTCCGGAAAAAGAAAAAAAAAATTCATTAAAAATAGCAACTACTCTAGTCTATTTTTCCAAACCTTAATTCATTATTAAGAGATTTAAATATAGAATAAGTTGGACGTTCCGTTCGTATGTCTATTCTGTCATTTAAGAAAATAAATCTATCTAATTCCGAATATATATTTATATGCAAAGTACAATACGAGGAAGTTTACACACACGAAAAATAGAACTAACTCAATAGATCGTTTGCTTATCGTATAGACAATGTTAGCATATGGTTCATTTTTTTTACTTTGTCACAGATAAATGACACGTAACTCCATCTATCACTACAGGAATAGACCATCGCTTGCTTTAATGATTAAAGACTCTTTGTGCTTCCATTTATATCTCTGAGGACTGAGGGTACGCGCATCAACTTATTATATTACTAACTTTCTCTTATTTTAAACGCTTCCATATTGCTTCTTTCCTGTATAAATGCGGGAAAAAAAGTTAAAAAAAATCAATTATTTTAACACGAACCTTTGGGATTTCGATGTATTACAAAAAGTAATAAAATATTAATAATTCTATCTCTATATATATACGACTTTTTTAGGCAAGTAGATGAAGATATCCTCATCAGGTCTTATCTAACTTACGTAATGGATGACATCACGAACTTATCGTAATGGTTATCTGCGGCGAAAGGATAAGTTTTTCCTTTCTTTTTTTCTATTTTCTCCACTTTTCCATTGTTCTTTCTCCGAAAACCCGAATTCGATGTTGTTTATCAGTTAAAGACAAAAGTATTTTTTTTATTCTTTCTAAAAAAAACACACACACAACTTCGACAATTTCCTGGCGATACTATTCTCCAATAAGTTATAATGCTTTTACAGATTTAATTATAGAAGATGGTAGGAGTATCAGAAATCAATCTAAAAAATTGAATAGGAGTAAAAGGCGGAAAAAAAAGGTATTTTTAAACTGAGTTTAGCAAAGCAATAACAGATGGCGCTAAAAGGGTAAATTTGAATAATTTCCTCCTCCACATTAATTATTAGAGTCGAGGATTTGGAGAAATGATCACATTTTGGAGTATATTTATAAAAATGCCGAATTGGCATTGGCGTAAGGATGATATAGGGTAAGCCTTATCAGAAAGAATTCAGTCGAATATGAAAGATGGACTTAATACATCAAGAAGAGGAAGTTTTTAGATAATATGAAGAATTTACATCATTTCAGACGGAAGATTCTCTGATGGTATTTCAGAAATTCTCAATCTCTTTCCAAAAAAATGATACATCGAAGGTTGCTTTTTTGAAATTCCAAAACTTCTATTAATTATCTAAATATATAAATTGTCAAAATGAATAAGATTGAATATTCTTGTAAGTATCCGTGTAACGATAGCTTTTCCATCATTCTTACGTTCTAAATTGCAGTCCCGCTAGTGGATTGTTCATCATTCTTAAACTCTACCCGAGTGCAGAGCTTTGTTTTTCCTAATATAAACTAAGTGTTACGTTAGAGAATAAGAATTTAACGGAAGTTAGTGGAGAGATATTATTGAATAAGAGGGAAGTAAGTCCTGATGTTTCTAGTCACTCCATCATCTGCTTCTGGACTTGGAGATACAGCGACTACCTGGTCAGAGCAATCCATTCTGGGAGCTGACCCTCACGTGTTCCCAGTGAGATAGAGTATGATATCGACCCGTTGAGAAGCCATTGGTTTGCCTACAATTCTCTAATATTACTGAACTTACTGACAAGGCATACATTACTTTTATGCTACACTTGCCTTTCTCTAATAAAAAAATATATATATATATATAAAAGTATTTTTATGGATTCTGTTTAATAGAATTTCTACAAAAATTTGACTCGATTTTTAAATAAAAATTCTATATATTTTTTTTAAATCTAAAATTTATTAAAGATATCGTTTGTCGTATATCAAAACATTTCTCTTCTAAAAATTGCTTCCTACTCCCCTAATGGGCTACTAACAATTTACTTTGTAACTCACTGTTCTAAAAAAAATAAATAAATAAATTATGGTGCTTGAAAAAATATAGTGGAATCTTTTTGAAATATTTATATAAAATTTTATTTTAATAAAATTTCGTGTTTTATAAAATATATTTTTTTAAAAATTCAATTCTGTTTGTATAGTCTGTAATTTATTTCATAAGTCAATCAAGTGAAAATAATTTTTTTTAGAGAAAATTAGATTTTTTCGATCGATATTTTATTTAATATTCTTTTATAAATTACAGTAGTTATTCATTAATTTTTAATTTTTTAAATTATTTTTTTTTATTTTTTGTTTAAGGTATATTTGGAATACCCCATCGTAAGAGATCTTCATTTACAATAGTTGTTTAATTTGACCCAAACTATTTTAACGTCTGAAGTTTTATTTGCAAAGTGAAATATCTAAACATATCTTCTAAAACCTTACCTAATTTAAAGTATTGGAACAGTTGATTAGCTCACATCACAATTACGATTGATTCCCTCCCACGCTTGATACAAGTACAGTACATACCTGGATTTGGATGTTCCAGAACTCGAAGTGAAGAATAATATTCATAAATTGTACAAAATTTAACATGTTTACAACTAAAACAATTTCGAAATAAATGATAATTTCGAATAAATTTGACTATCTGTCTGTAACACTCAACACCTAAGATTGAATCGCGTGCGATTTTCGGTGCACCTCGGTGCCGAGGGCGTTGTTAAGTTGACAAATCACCTCACAAGTCATTGTCTCACACGCCTAATGGGTCAAACATTACCGCAACTCTTCTTACTCTAAGTGATCTCGCTCTAACATAGGGGTTGCAACAATTACCTTCGACCATTCACCAACTATAAAGTGACGAGACCATTTTTTATAGTCTAAAAACCTAATTTTAAGGAGAAAAAGAGTAAACGTATCTGTAAGGTTTTTCTATTTTTATTCGTTTAAATTAAAAATAAATCAACTATACTCGACGAAACGTTAGAAGAGTTGCGGGTCTTATTCGTATGTACACACCCATTAAGATAACTGGCTCACGTTGTCACGCGAGATCTGTTCAATGATAAATAAACATCTCTCGGTTTCTCTGCATATTTTTATCGATGTGTTCTCGTTATTTAATATAACCGGAGGGATACGATAAATTGCGGTTCTAGACCCGCGGGTAACAATTTCTTACCAATTTAAACAAGATGGCGACTGGGTTTCCGCCATTTTGGATTCGTTTACATAATGGGTGACCTTCGACCGAGTAACCATCAATTTCTTTCCTCGGGCGACGACGAAAGAGCAACGAGACCACTTTCAGCATCGTAACTTAACAAAGTGACGACCCTTCCGAGTTACGATAATAAGGTTTGTATGGAAAATGTTCCTAACTTTTTTTTATTTTTTGTTTAACGCGGATCGGAACGTTAAGTAGAGGAAAAAATTAACGATAGAAGGGAATTTACGAGGAAAGAATCACGATATCCTACAGAATAAACAATAAAAAGAACATAAATTCAGATCAATGGTGTTCGCGGAACACACTCGAAATGGTGATATATGTCTCAAGTGGACTAGAAAAACTGATAGAATACTGGACAAGGTTAGCTTCGATGGCAGATAGACAGAGAAAAGGCTTTGCCTGACAACTACAAGTTAAAGATAGGATCAGGTTAATCCAATTACACTTCTAGTTGTTACACGTTTGTCCAGTAAATTTGGCACCTGGTATCCAACTCGGGATCTACTATTTTGAAGCGAAATTTTATGGTTTCTAAGCGGGGTTTATATGATTGTTGACATAATCGAGTTTTGTTGCAATCGTAATTTAATATTAAGTTTTATTACGACACTAATCCAAACTTAATTTCCTTTTGAAAATTTAAAAAATTTATATATAAAACAATACTAATTGTTTCTCAGAGAAATCGATAAAAACAATTTTATCGCTGGTCTATTATACGCCGCAATTTCGAGTAATTTTAATAAAAATTTGCTACAAAAATATTTTACTCAGGAATTTTATAAAATTCCGCTTAATGCGTACTTACAATAAGTTCCGAAATTACAATTGCCTATTGTCCATAATGGCACGTGATATGCCGTAGACGTACATATTGCGGTGCATATCTCGAATATTACGCAAATTATTATAATTCATTCCAGTTATAGATATTTCGTAGGTGTAATCACGAGCATTTTATGTTCCGTGATGCATTAGAAACGTCGCGTGTAACGCATTACAAGAACTATCTCGATACTGTTGATGATATATTAGAAGCGTTAAAATATCCCCATAAGCCATAGAAGCATTAAGTATCTTAATAACATTGGATACTTTCCTACAGCTTTATGGCATTGCATTACGATTAATCGAGGAATATGCCAAAAGATTATGCCCAAAAATGCATTATAACACGTCACACAAGCTTCGAAAGTGTTATCTACCCTTTATCTTCCGTAGAAAAAAAAATAAATAAATATAATTTAATTATTAAAATTAAAAATTAGCGAAGAAAATGAGTGTTTTCCTTCAATTTCCATACACATTGACGATTAAAATGTAGGTGTTCGTTAAGAGAAAAGTCGCTTTCAAAGTTTATCAAGTAAATTAATTTGTTCATTCGTCATTTGTTAAAGAAGAAATTACATTTTTGGAGGTGTTTTCTTTCCTTTTATTTGTGTTAAATGAATGCGAATGTTTTCCAACGAAGAAGAATTTATTAAAGAGTAGGAAGATTTTTTTTCCTCCAGTTAAAAATGAGAAATAATCTTCAGCAGCTAAAAGTTGAGTTTTTAGAAGAATTGTCTTCGAGCATTATTTATGAAGTGTAGTGTAATTTAGTTTCCATATCTTTCTTCTAGGAAAAAAAAATTAAAAAAAATAAATAAATATTGAAAAAACTGTAAAGAATTTAAAATGCAAGATAAGAATTGTATTTTAATGATAATAAAATTTTTAGAATTATGTTAATTCCAACAATTTTTTTCTTTTTTTTTTGAATGAATATTCAATGAAGAATAATACAAAAAAAACTTATGTAACAAGTAAGAGATCTTTAAATGTAAGAAATATTACATTTTTATCTTTACAGTATTTAAATTATATATATATATATTAAATTTTAAATTAATTTGAAACTACAGTACGATCTAAAAATCAGTTAAACATTGTAAAAATTAAATTATTGGTTTAGGCCTATATATTTTCATACAACGCTTTGATATATTTTCACGAATTGCTTACAAGGCTTCGGGCAATCCTTTATTTATATAGAAAATAGTCTAAAAATTGAATTAATCGCTTTTCTTACAAGCGATTCGATGGTTTGTGAGTGTGAAGATCTACAGTAGGCTACGGTACAACGCTTTGAAACATTGTTGAATCTAGTAAGAAACTCGATTTTAACTGAATTTTAGACCACCCTGTGTATAAATAAATACGTTTTCATTATCGCAAATTGTAGAAATGCTCACAAAACGCGTGGTTAGCGAGCTTTTGTGTCACCCTTTACATATAAAGACGACGTTTTCGTGTAGTTGTAACTAATTAACTAATTTTTTGGCCACCCATCCTGTGTAATTTTGGTTAAAAATTAAAGGTAATAATTGCCTTAACTTCACTGATAATTCATCTTCCATTAGCAAGTTAATTTAATTACTTAAAACTTTTTCTTTAAAAAAAAAAAAGAAAAAATTAAATTAAAATAACAACACTTGGAAACAAAGTTTATTTTAAACCATAGAGGAAAAGTCTGTAGAACGTGATGAAAATTTCATGAAGATACGAAATTATATAATACAAAGAAAAGATTTTTTTTTGTTAACAAATAAAAATAATTTTTTAATTTAATTTATTATCTGTATTAAAAGTTGCTTAAGGGCTTTTATAAAATTTGATGAAAAATAAAAATTTTCTAAAATTTGCTTAAATTTTAATTAAAATATTAACAAATAAAGTTATACTATATAAATTAGCACTTTTTTTAGGAAAAAAAATTAATTTAAAAACGTATTACTTTTTTATATAAAATGTAAGATTAACAAGCGTATTTTTAAATTATAATTAAGCAAAGATTTTATAATATACTTGAAATATTTTAAATATAAATTTATAGGGTGGCTCAGTTTACCGAATTAGCCAAAATTCTTATGCTCCGACTTCTGGGTATTTGTGTTTTGTTAAATTTCGCTAAAAATCTTCTAATTTATGTGTAAAATAGGTTTTAAAAACAATTTTTAAACGAAGATCAACGAGTAAAATATGTAGAAATTACACATTTTTTTAAAAAATTCATTAGAAATTGTACTTTTATTTTATTCTTTCAATTAGGAACTAATAAAAATATTTCTAATAAATTTCACAAAAATATACAAAATTATATAATATTTTTAATTATTCGAATAATTAAGAAGTATTAACTGGAATCTCGTGCATACAACCCCTGTAATTGAGTTACATACAAAGTTTAATGGTTAATTTATAGAAATTTCGAAGGAATATTTAAAAATAAAATATTCAGTTATTCAAAATTAGATTTTTTTTTTAAAATTTTTTTCCCTTGCCATTAGATCCAAGTAAGCTCTCTTACGTAATTAATTTGAAGTTTTTAAAAGGTCTAGAGTATTTGTTAGTATGTAAAAGGCTAACTAGCGATAATAACGATAATTAAATCTTTGAAAATTATTAATCTTATAGATAAGGTTCTGTCTTCTTAATTAAAAGTCGAGGGAGGAGAGATGCATTTTGAACGAGTTATTGTGGCCAGAAATTTGACAGAAGTCATTAATTAGCCATTGACTTATGCGTATGTTTGGAAGCGACAGAAAAGTCTGCAAGATTCTGATGCAACATCAGTCAAAGGAGAATTGTTCATGGGCTAAATGGGCGGATCGAGGCCTCTGAATAATTGAAGGCGAATACAATTAATAACAGATGTACGGGTTAATTGGCCAACTTCTGTCTTTCACACGTGCACACACCATTCCGCTCTTTAATATATTTTCATTAATATGGATTAATATCGTTTATTGGCCTATCGCTTAATGTCTTCTAAGAACTTTATCTCCGGTTTTTTACCAATTAGAAACGTCTGTACGCGTGTCTGGATGCCAGATACGAAGAGTTAAATTGTGCAAAAATGCATTTATGATATTAAAAATTGCCGCTTAACTCTTCGTTTTTTGTAAGAGTACACAAGAGAGATAATGGCGCATCAGGGGTGCTTTCGAAACTTTAAGGAAAAGGTTGTTGTAAACTTTAAAAAATTGCGGTCTTGAATTGAAATTTCGGGTATGACTCCGAAATGTATGAGTACAGTGGGACCATACCATACGAGGTTTCAGGTTTACGCTGTTGGCAATCCGAAAAAAAGGGAAAATACATAGGATAAAAATTCTTAATTGCGCGCCAACTCCGCGCCATTTTCTCAAATGCACGAAGCCTCGTTCATTCTCGTTCTGAGAAAGCGTTAATATGATAATTTCTTTGTTTTGCAGTAAGTAAATATAGGGACTGGCATCGGTCTTTGTCCGGAGTTGTCGGTTGTAACACGCTGTTGACATCAGTACTTCTCTTTGTTTCCTTTACGCTAATTACTTTGCAAACATGCTCCAAAATGCAAGAGTAGTGATGCAGGTAGCTCTGATAAGCCAAAGAAAAGATGCAAAGAGCGTACTTTAGAGGAAAAACTTAAAATTTTATATTTTGTGAGAAAATAAAAAAATTCTACTTCCGAAAATTTAAAAAAATTGTTTTTATGATTTATAGTATTATGCTATTTATTATTAATGAAATGTTTATTCCCTTATTCATATAAAAATTATGATAAGTAGGCTTATGCTAATGTAGGAAATACTTAATAATTAATGGGGTTCGTTATTTTACGCGAAGTGTCTTGGAACGTGTTTAGAAACTTATTGTTTACTCTCTTCCTCCTTTACTTTTATTATAGTGTTTCCAAGAAAGGTCGTTCCAGCTTTCTATCTCTGATTGGAAACAAATATAAAATTTTGGCCATTTGAGGTTATTCGTAGATGTAAGACTTCACTTTTTATGCTATTTTTATTTTTACTCTTTCCTCCATGAGGACACTAGGCCCACCATTGACCGAATGGATAAAATCACGCTTGAAGGTTCACGCTTCTCGAACGGGCTGGCCACGTGGAATGTTTTGGGTTTTCTTCACGTTAATAACATCTAAAGAAGGGCTAATTTCCCTTAAGAAGTCCTCCCGGGATGTAACCTCCCCTTCGACAGATCTTCCGATCTACCGCGTTGGTATCCGTCGAGGTCCGTTACGTTGCCATATGTAGATAAACAAACCAGGTGGCACAGTAAAAGGGCTTTTTTCAAACCCTCCATGGGGTCGGCCAGGCCCTCAATGGGCATCTGTATGGTGAGGGCGACTACCTTCCGAAAAATTTCTGGCAATTTCGACATGCCAGATTCGATCTTTGGTCTCCAAAGCGGTGGGCTAAAGTCTTAAACGCTTCGGTCATCCGGTCGGCACTATTTTGATATTTTAACCGTTGACCTTATAAGCCAAGATGGATGCAACTTAAAAATTTTAAATGGTTATCCGTATTTTCTAGCATGTCTTTTTAAAGGACTTTTAATGCTAAATCCGATCGTTCAGAAGTTAACATATAGAAACAATGTGCCGAAGGATAATAATTTTTACCTTAAATATCAGAATATCAAAATAAATGAAAAAGTATTGTTTTTATATCTATTAATACTCTCAAGCTTTTAAATTTCTATGTCCAATAAGACCAGATATTGGTTTTTCTTGAACACGCTAGAATAGTTTAAAAATTGAAATTCAGAATATAGAGTTTAATTCTCAAAATCTTGTTAATTAATGCAAAAATATAAAAATTAAAGAATATAATCTGCGGATAATTCTATTTTTTAACGTGCAGACACGCATATCTCACGTTGTTAGCAAACTAGATAGGTGAACGTGCTCGACGTCTACCCCAGAAAGAATTTTTCAGTTTCTTCAATGATATATATACAATTATATTAGGAAATTTGACAACGTAGAACTTGTTTATTTCTATTCTCTAGATTCAAAATTTATACTGGAATTTTTTCAAATTTTCTTGTTTAAACGAACGAAGAACAATAAATGCATTACGGATCTTTAAATTACTATCATCTTTCAATAGGACAGGGCTAGAATGAAAATGTTTATCGAATTATTCTTCGCAGATGTTTATTCGGAAAGAAGACAATGAACAAATACTAATGTCACATTTACTAGACACGGTGCTATATTTTCTTTACCTCATTTCACTCTTCTGGTTGTCAGACGAGGGAATTTGTTTTCGCCATGAGATTTGTAATCTACTTTGTCTTTTTAAGAAGTTAGATCCATACGTTCTTAATCCTGTTATGAATAAAAGTTTGAAAATCTTCGCAGGTACCTCGGAAAATAACAGTGGGAGTGTTTTCGTTGGCCGACGATCGATAAAAATTACAAAAATACTCTAGATACCTGCAGAACTAACACGGGAAACGTTGGCTTACTAGAGGCGTTAAGAACCCCCTCGAACATCTGGTTCGAATCTATAGAAGGACATAATGGAAGCTGACATCAGACTATTCTACTTCTGTCCGATTTCGGTGGAAATGTAGCGGAGAGGTAGAGAAGACCGAATCAAAGTGGACAGTTTGTACACAACATCCATTGTCACTTAGTCCGAGATACAGATGTCGAGTGGGACGATGTCAAAGTCCACCAACACCGTCGGGATTCAAAGAAATAAGGTTAGACAGCCGTTTTTCGGTTAGATAGGGCGTAAAATCGCTAAACCGGGGATAAGTCCATCTTTAATTCATACGACTTCCACATTTTCATTAATATATGATAAAATCGTTTTTTAAAGTACGTCGAGAAAGAAGATAAATGTTTAAATAGTCCAAAATAAGAATCGAAGGAGGAAAAAATGGAGCCATTCATATTCAAAAAGTCAAACGGAAGACGTTTTCCTCGACGGATCTCATAAATTAAATTGAGGGCAAAGAGGAGGCATCCATCTATTTCTCTCATATCAATCGCAGACTACAATACGAATCTTGGATTCACAAAAGGGAGAAGAATTTCTACGTGGAAATACAATCTTTCTCGGATGGTGACAGACATCGAGTCGTTTGATAGATAACACTGACAATCACTACCGAGGTGAAGATATCAATAAATGGGTTCGCCGAATGGAAAAAGTGATGGCTTTTGTCATTTTCACTAAATCCTTAGTATCAACCATTTGGATGTCACGCCGCACGCAAAATGTCCATTGGGCCGTGAAAATAACTTTTTTTCTTTCTCACGAAAACTATTTTGACAAAGATTGCCAACATTCTTCTCAATTAGGACGAATTGGTTTGGAAAGTTTTTCAAATTCGAGAAAAATATTTTCCGCAATTTCTTTACCTTTCGACAGAGAGGATAATCGATAATTTGCCACGGAGTGTGCCAATCTATTTCCTTTTTAGCTACATTTATCTAATAGAGATCTATGACAAGTCGAGACGTATTTTACATTTTTTATTTTTCTGTTTATTACTTTGCAAATAGTCCCCGGGGCGAAATTTACCGAATTCCAAACGCATTAAGGGTGGAAGTAAATGAAAGAAAGAGGTTGAATAGGGTATCGACGATTCCGGTAATGCCACTAAAAGGAAAGAAAAATCGTAGGAAACCACCAAATCGAAATTTTGGTCGTCCACGTGGTTCCCTTCTGCACAATATCCGAATAGTGGTCTTTGCAATCGTGTCCGGTGGTTCTGCTGTCATGCTGATTGTGAAACTCTTCTAGTAAATGGCCACTTTGTCCTACTCTAATGTTCGCAGTTAATTGGAGTTGCCTGCAAGAATGGAAAACTTCTGAATGCCTTTGAGTGACAAAGATCCAGAAATCATCAATACGACTTCCATTTTGTATAGACACGTCCTTACAATAGTTAGATAGATGGAGTTTCTTTTACAAGAAATTTCCCTTTTTTCTTTTTAAATTATATAAAGTTGAAAAATAAATTAATTTAACAATTATTATTATGAAATCTCGTTAAAATTTTTAAAAAATACGAGAGAATTTTGACTTTAAAACAGTTAATTTCGATACAATATGTAAATTTCCTTGCGGCTGGATACTATGAATTTTAATGTTTTTAAGAGGATTTTACGATGTCAAAGTGCAATTTCACTGTTGAATTAAGTCAAAAAGCGCGTAGAAATGAACGAAACACAGAAAATTGGATATAATGGCGAGCATTCCAACATGGTGATTTCCAATATAGTTTCATTTCGAGCAGAAACATCGCTAGCGAAAATATATCGACGAGATATTAATATCGAAGGTAGAATTTATGTAGCTTTAATATTACGAAATTATAAATGTGCACATTTTGGAACAAATAAGAAAATTGTGTAATAATATTGGTGACAACGTTACCATGGAAATGATGTTTAGTGAATTGTTACTAAAATTCACTCATGTAGGAACAATCAAATTTAATTTGTTGATGTCGTACGATGTTTGCTGTCAGCAAGTATTGTACGTTCGATCTTTAGGTATAGAAGTTGTTACAGTTGATGCGTTTGTATTCTGTCGATTCACGAAATATTATACTCTAACCTGGAATGAGATTAGCTGATTATTCATTCGAAAATTGCTAATTATGTTTCGTCCGTGAGAAGAAACTATTTAAAGACAGAAAAAATAAAAATAAATCGATGGTAAGCGAGGGAGATTACCATAATGGCAATTTTGTATTGCCAATTTTGGTGTTTACAGATAAATCAAAATGTCATCAAGTGGCAAAATCGCTGTGGAAAACCACTTTTTCAACTATAAATTTCTAGGTTTCGGAAGACTTTCATCTGTCGTTCGTTAAAAGTAAGAAGCCCTTTAATCCAATTTATTCGTTTTGACTAAAACAGATACAAACAAAACCCGAGAACAATCCACTTAAATTAAAGAATTCACCAAGGAATTTTTTCTAAATCTGAATTTTTGATTATGTCTTCTCTTCGGGGAATTTCAGCAAATAATCTCTTCTTTTTATATATACATCCCCCTTACGAGGACAGTATCAAATAGCATTAAATTAAAAAAAAAGGTAAAGAAAAACGTAGGTAAAATTGATAAAAATCCAAGTTTTAAATATTGTTAATTAG
Organism: Centruroides vittatus; assembly: GCF_030686945.1. NCBI lineage: Eukaryota > Metazoa > Arthropoda > Arachnida > Scorpiones > Buthidae > Centruroides > Centruroides vittatus. The sequence continues at coordinate 3,010,386 of NW_027121927.1, forward strand.
TTAAATCTTTTATGAAATTCAATTTTCGGTTGTAATTAATAGGATAATAATTTAATAATACTTTTCTCTTTCCGGTTTAAAAAGTACTTAACCTAATTAACGAAATTATTTAATTTGATCATTTCATTTTCTTATCACTTACTTTTACACGTGCAGAAAAAGAAAAAAATGAGAAAAAAACGAAGTTAATGTACAAAAAAATAAAACATTTTTGTCTTTAATTTTATTATAGGAGAGGAAAAAAAAACACTAGTTAATACATTACAGTTGTAATCGAAAATTATCGAAAAAAGCCTTCAAAATTAGATGTTGGAATTTTAATATCACGTTAATACCTGAAAAGAAATTGAATCTTTCTGGTATTTTTTTTAAACCGTGTATAAAAATAGAGAAATTATAATGCTGCAGCTTAAACGTAATGAGAATCTCCAACAAATCAACTATATTAATACATTAATTTCCAAAAAACACGTGTTATTCCTAGTTAAATTGATCGGTTTCCACTTCTATAAAATAGGTAGAAAAATAAAAAAATGACAAGAAATAAAGATGTCACATGGTTGAAGGGGCATCGGATGAGTCCTACTTTTGTTTCAGCACTTTACACTAATTGAATCATGTGATCGCCAACCCTCTATCCACGTACAAACTATCACAAATGGGTCCATTAGTGATATAACACAACCATCTTCATTTCTTCCTGACTCCCCGTTGTTTTCATCTAATGTGTTTTCCAGTTTAGCAAATAAGGAACCAACAATAGTTAAAAAAAAAAAAAAGAGAGGAAGACAAAACTATTAAGTTGGTGATTACACTTTGACCAAGGTTTCAATTATATAGCTACAAACTGCTTTATAATTACTATTCTTTGTGTGCTTCCGAGTTTATCCGTTTCGTGAAATTAGCGTGAAGTTCGTTTCGTGAAAATCGATATCTTCAGAAATTTCCAAGGGGTTAAAGTTCTTCTTTCCTCAAAAAAATCTATAGAATCGACTCGATAAAGTCTGCAAAGGCGCTGTTTGGTTTCAATTAAACTAAGAATTCTTTGAAGTTTAGAACCATCGAATAAAGAATAAATAAATAAATAAAATGTCTCTTTTTTTTAAATTTTTTTCTTCTAGAATTTCTTAGATAAATAGACGAAACTAATTTAGCATTCGCTCTTCATTTGAAATTGTAAAAATCCAGTATTTTTACAGCATAAATTTCGTTTGAAATTGTAAATAAATAAAAATATAAAAGGTAATATTATCACCCGAGGATCAGTAAAGGATAAGAAGACAATAGGAGAAACATTAAACTTCACTTATACCAGACAAGGTTACAATTTATTTTCTTACTTTCAATCGATACATTTCCATAAATCCCGAAGCGTATCTTTAAAAAAAAACGCGACTTAAAAAAATCTTTTAAATTTTATTTCTTGGAATGGCAAATTTGAAATTCTTTTCTTTTCTTTTTCAACTTTAAAATATTAAATGAAGTGAGTGAAGGTAAATTTTTCAACCGAAGAAAAATTAATACATTAATCTTCGTGCTTAAGATTTAATTTATAAACATTCCTAAATATATTATAAAAAAAATTATTTGATAAATAGTTTTCGACTAAACAATTTTTGGAGTTGCTTTATCGATGAAATATATTTTATGTTTCGTGTGGAATATTTTTATTTAAATTAAATAATTTATATCTTTTCGTAAACGTTATTTGTAAGATGTTAATCAAGTGTCGAAATAAAAAAATTCGTATTTCCAGGATTTGTGACGAAAATTCTCTAATTACTGTCCTCTAATTGCTATCCTTCTCTAATTATTACACTCTAAATTCCGTTTTTTTAAGTATGCTTCCTTAAGTACTACTCAATAAATACCTCTTCGTATATCATCATTTTAATTATTATATTCTAAATATTATTCTTTAAGTGGAATCTAAACAGAATTACAAATTTTACGCGAAAATTGCTGGAAATCCTATAAATCCTACTGCAGAAAATGTTTCTAAATAAGATTAAAATTATATAAACCATATACTTTTCGTGTTTCTATCAAATTAACCTTCAAAATTCGACCAAGTTTTCTATAGATTTACCATCGATCGCGATCTACAGTTTGAAAACTTTGTCCTAAAAGGATGAAGATTTTGAAAAAGTTGAAGCTTGTGAGATAGGATTTAAGAATTTTAAACATTCGACTATCACTTTCTAGTTAAAGTACACATCATCTTTTAGGGAAGTACTCAAAACATTCTACCGTGCGACACCTGTCAAGCAGGCGTGACACATCAACGTATGCTTGTTTGACGTGGAGCGTATCGTGTCCTAGATACGTCACGTGATAGTAGTTGGTCCCTTTGCACCCAGCGAGAAAGGGAGCGTGAAATATCTATGACTACAGAAAGTAGAAAAGTTTGTAACATTTAGAGAGATTCGTACCACTGCTTGTTGCTCTCGAATATCCACCATTTGCAAGAAGATTGCAAATTCTATGTAGTAACTTTCGACGTAAACAAGGATTAAGTTTATAATATTTCGGACAGTTATGTTGATTTCTAATGGAATTGCCATTTTCGATGTTAATATATCTTAAAAATTAGATAAATAATTTCGGATTTGAAGAACATTTTCCGCTATTTCAGTGTTTCTAGATTATAATCTAGAAGCATTCGAAGTTCGACGTTTATTTTTCTAAAGATAATCAAGCGCTAAATATATTTTAAATACCGTATATATAATGTGGAGATAAATATTATCAATAAAAAACAACACACTTAATTTTTGCGCAAATTTTGTAATTTGCATAAAATTCATTGTTTTCTCATTCATGTAAAACCAGATTATGATTCATATATAATCTGCCGATAAAACGCCGCAAAAAAAGTAATAATAATAAATGCAAATTAACTAATTTGCATAAAAATTAATCTAAGGCGCATTCGTTTTATGTAAATAATGTACACTTTTACGTCAAATTGACGTCATCATCACACTTTTATCGTAGAAAAACCACAAGAATGACGTTAAATTGACGTAATAGCTCAAATTATTCGAACAAAACGAATGCACCAGTAGATAATTTGGGTTAAACACCAGAAAACAGTTAATTTTTATGCAATTAGGTATCGAAAATGATTTAATTCTTATTAATAAAATAGGAATAAATTCTTCTAAAATTATGATTCATTGAGTAAAAATTCTAATAACAAGCCCAACAAATTTATTTGAATTACATTTAAAGATAAAAAAATTAATTTATCAACGTTTAATACTCTAAAAATATATATAATATATAATAATATATATAATAATATATAATAGTTAAATTTTACTTCAAACGAGCTAATTTTCATGAAAAACGAACCTAATTGAACCTACGTAATTTGGTTTAAACACTAGAAAACACTTAACTTTTATGCAAATTAGGTAGCGAAAATGATTCACTACGAAAAAATAAAGCAGAAGCTTGTAGAAAAAAAAACAAGAGTCATTAAATAATATAAAATTTAAAAAAGAACAACAACGAATTTATTTGAAGATAAAAATAATTTGAAATTATCATTTATTATACCGGACTCGCAACCGTTTAACGAATTAACCTTTTTAGTTATAAATAAAATTTTAAAGTTCTTAATGGTTTTGTGTTCTTATTTAATGATCGAGAAATTATATTTTCGAAATTTCAAACATGTTTAATGGAAAGAAAAATGTTTACAAACAAACACAGCTTTAGGTAATGCAGAAGTTTCGTTTAACGATTGAAAAACGTTTCTCTTCCAACTAAACAAAACGTTCCAGACAATCATTTAAAAGTTTTTTGGTGTATTTTTAGAAGAAGTTTCTATTTAAAAAAACAGCTTTGAAAATAAGTACAGTTGACAATTATTTGATAAAAGGAAAAAAAAATGCCAAACAGATAAATTATACAATAATATCTTAGTTTAACACACGTTCGACGGGACATCATTTTTAGAATTTGGATGAGGAATTTTTAGAAACGAAAATAGAAAATGCATTTCCTCGATTTTATGTAGTTAATGCGTTTCCATTAATGGCTATTGATTAACAGAAGCTGCAGATGTTTCTTTTATATTTAATAAATATCTACAATTTCGATAACGTTTATTTGAAACGTTAACAACCAGAATAATAATAATAAAAAAAACAATATTTCTCCTTTATACCTTCACACTTAATTGGCATTTAAAGTTAATTAAAGATTTAACTAAAAAATTAGGGAAATTAAAGTAGGATTGTTTAGAGAAACCTTAAAAAGATAATACCGAAATTAATAAGTGTATAAAGAATTATTTCATTTCAATAAATATTTAAAAAATTTAAATTGTTGGAGAACTCAATTAAATTTCGAAATGATTCAATTAAATATTTAAGACAGTTAATATCGCAATTTTAAAATTTTATTACTTTTAAATTTTAAAAATTAAAATTTCACTATAGTTAAAGATCAACAACAATTTGGGAAAAATAATATACAATTAAATATAGTTTTATTCTTAAATAAAGCTTTAAATAAATAACGTTTATTGTAACTGATGTATCATAGTCTTGTTAGTCTCTTTGTCAGCAAACTGTTTGCATTTTTTATGACAGAACTTCTGACAACCCCGTCTGAGATCATATTGTGAAGTATTGCTTAGGTTACTCCTCACACTAACCCGAAGCACTAAGCTGAATCAATTTTGCATTGTCTTATAAATGTTATAACAGCTTGGATAAACAACAGAATTATATGTGAATCGATATCTTGAGATTGAAAAGTTTAGTCGAATAGAAAAAAAAACAATTATCGAAAAAAATATATTTTCGATAATTGTTTTTGTGTTAAAATCTTAACTATTGTTTGATTACATTTCGTTCGGTAAATAATCGAGTATTTTTAGTGTACGATTACATCTGTGAATAATCGAGTGTATTTAGTGTTCGATTACTTCTGAATATTTAGTGTTCGATTACATTTAGTTCAGTGAATAATCGAGTGATTTTAGTATTCGATTGTTTTTAAGGGTTTTTTTTTATTTTAGAAAATATCATTGGTTATAGAAAATACTTGAGTAGTAAATAATATTAAACACCGAATTATCTCTTTTCAATTTGAACATTCATTAACACGAAACGAGATTTTGTCGGTTTGTTAATTATCTAACAAATCTGTAGAATAAATGAAGCTTTAGTAATAATTCGGCTATAAATTATAGAAAATGAAAAAAAAATAAGTAGAAAATTACTATGGTGAAAATTTTAAGTATCTCCAGGCCATATCTACTTTATACACTTTTAAACTTTATCATAATTCCATTTTCGGGGTGAACCATTTCTCGTTTCTATCACTATTATTTCTGTCGAGTTTCTTTTTAAAAAATCCACTTTGTTGTCGTAAATTGCGGGAACTCAATTTTCATTTCACTTTTATCATCAGCCGCTCTTTCTGTTATCGAAATTTCACCCTCGAAAAAATTCAAAATATAATTTTTTTCTTGTAGAACCCACACAACACATTCCATCGATATAGGTAAGGAGTATTTTTGGGAAGAAAGAGCTTGTCAAGTAACAAACAACGATCGATATAATAATATAAAGTAATACTTGTAGCATATTGTACATAATGGCCAAGTGACAAATTCACACAAAGTGAGAGATCCTCCTAATCTCCATAACAAGGAGTCACTACCAAATAAGATATTCAACTAATTCTCATTAGTTTCGCGGTGCCTAAGGGAATAATATTCTCCGTTAATCAAGTGGGATTTATTTTATTTTGATGTAATTTAGTTTGAAGATGTTAAATGGGCGCGTGTTTACGCTTTGTAATAAATAAGCTCAAACAATAAAATATATGAACTTTCTTTAACTTCATATTTTCTTCCTTTTCTCGGTGTTTTTAATTAGGAAGAATTAGTAATTCTTATTAATTCCTAAACTTATAAATAATTCTTTTTAGTATGGTATAAGTTAATAAATTTAACTGGGAATTCTTTAAAAATTCAATTATATAAAACAAAAAGATATATTATATGTAATAAAATAAATAACAAATTATTCTCAAAGTTATAATCAATAAAAATATTTTGTACTTAACAGAATTTAATTTTACAATAACAATAATCTTTTATTAATTTTCTCCATTGACTTTTAAACTAATTAATTAATATAATTAATGTTTATTTTTTAAAATTCATTTTTAAAACTTTATTTTGTATATTAATGATGTTTAATAATCAATTTTCTATTTACTTAATATTTGCAAGATTAATTCAGTGAATTATTTTTGTAAATTTAATAGAAAATTTACATAAAATTGATAAAATTTAAGTGAAATTTTCCAGGAAATAGGCGGAATATTTTGCAGTTTTCAATCATAACAGAAAATTTCCTAAGAAAAATAAAGAGTTATTTCCATATCTAAATATATAGAAGCTTTATAACTTCTTCCTGTGAGCTATATATCTAAAAATAGTGAAGCTGTCCCGAGATTTATAAACATATTTACCCAATAGTGTAAATACATTCGAGCAACTTCCGAATTTTCACAAAGTTTATGAAAAGGAATAGATTTAAAGGATTAGAAACTAACTTCCCTATTCAAATTGTAAAGGGAAACATATTAATAAAGCTAAATTAATTAAGTTAAGTAAGGTAAATTCGTGTGGAGGAATATAGCAAATTAAAATAAAGATAATAGAAGCAATATACTAATAAGGATGAAGTCACATAAGAGTAAATAAAAATAATGTACTAAAAAAAAAGACATTACTAAATTAAATTACTTATATAAAATAATATAAACAGAATAAATGAATATGGATAAATAAATTAAATTCGTAAGTGTAAATATTCTAAGATAAAATAAAGCGATAGAGACGATACATTAAATCAAAATAAATTAATAGTGTAAATAAGAGGAGATAAGTAGGATAAATTCATACAAGTAAATTAGTTAAAGGTAAATTAAAATAAAGGCAACGTGTAAATAATATTTTAATAAAGAAAAATTAATTAAGATGAATACGTATGAGGTAATATAAAGTTAATTAATAAGGAAAAGTAAGATCAATTCACAAATAATATCAATGTAGATAAGGTAAATTTATAAAAATGAGTTAAAGATGAATTAATTAAGGCAAATTCTTTAATAAAAATAGTAGCATATAAGGTATTGTAAATAAAGGAAATTAATAAGGATAAAGAAATGAATAAATATGATAAATATAACCTCATAAAAGTGAATTAAAAGTATATTAAAAGAAAGACACTGAAAATATATTAATAAAGATGAATCAATTAAGATAAACTCTGCAGTAAAGGTAGTATATAAAGTATATGTTATATGAGATAAAGGAGAGAATTCTGTATATTTATACTTAACTTATTTATATTACCTTTATATAAATAAGGTAACTTAATTAGGATACGTAAAGTAAATTCATAAATAATATAAATTTATAACGATGAATATAATAGATTAAAATAAAAGTAATAGAAGCTGTATATCAATAAAGTTAAATTAGAAAAAGTAAAATAAATGTTAATAAGCTATATTCTTGTTAGTTAAAGTATTAAATAAAGTAGATAAATAAGGGTAAATGATGTAAATTACCAGATCAAATAAATTCACAAGGGTAAATATCGCAAATTAAAATAAGACTATAAGAGCCATATATTTATAAAGCTATATTAATAAAGATAAATAAGGAAAATTCGTAAATAAGGGGAATGTTAATAAGGTAAATTAAAAGTAAATAAAAATAGAAACAATAAAAATAGTATATTAATAAAATTTTGTCTAATTAAAAATAAATTAATAAAAATGAAGTAATTAAGAAAAGTTCTGGATATATTACAAGTAAATTAATAAAGGTAAATTGATTAGGAGAAGTAAGGTAAATTCTTGAAAGTAAACTGAAGATAATTTAATTTAAAACAAAGATAACAAAAGCAATATATTAATAAACAATTTTTTTTATCGGTAAGGATAAACTGCATTTATAAAGACATAAGAATTATTATTCATTTAATAAAATAAAATTTAGTTTAAGCCCTTATTAACCTGTTTACGAAAAGATCGAGTTACTAAAAATGAAAGTCGATAAATTAAACGGAAATTTTTATTTTAAAAGTTTTAATAGTTTTAAATAACAATAAGGAACTATATAGAAGAATAAAATATATAATCCGCTTATTGAATTATCCTTTATTATGTTTGACTTAATCGGAAATTGGATATGTCCACTCGTATAGATCAGTATCGTTAAAGCTAAGAAATAATCTCAGTCTAACGATATTGATTGTAACTTGTTGGTTAACTTACACAATTATTACTTACTTATTTTTATTTAGGCTAAATCTATTGCTTAACTTATCAATTACATACAATAAAATATTCACGCCTAGAAATAATCCAGGTTTAATGGTCTATAACCCCATTAACTACTGATTAGTTATTCTTACTTAAGAAAAACACCAATGTTACGATATTGATCCGTAACTTACCGTATAAGTTAAGCGTTTAGCAACACGCTTACTGTTAATTTATACTGTTAACTTAAGGTAATTGTATTATCCTGTCGGTTACTATAAGAAATAACGTTATAAGTAAGCGTAACGATTTCCAGGGTATAAGTTACGTTTTCTTATAAACGTTTATCGTCAAACTAACAAGTAAATTTAGTTACGTTCGTCAAATTACGAATTATATTTATCGAGAAGATCAACAGCATCGCTATCATCTGCAACGATCCAGTAAATAAGTACACCAGCAAACTACACAAATAAATAACTAATAATAATAGCGAGCGACTCGTTTCATGCCAAAAAATTTCATATTTAATTTAATAAAGTTGTAAAACAATTTCTAAAATCAACAAGAGGATTTAAGCCGTTTTATACAGGATGCTATTGGAGCGGTTGTGTGTTTTAAGGGAATAGAAAAGAGTTTTTTAGGAAAAGGAACTGCTATGATTTGATCGATCTATATCTATCATGGAAATAGGTTTAGTGGAGATTGCATTCTGAAATCAAATTTGTTGGCACGGCTGACTAATCGGCAGAATATATATCCATCAGCTATTCCCCAATTGCTTTTGAATTTTTATCGACTGACAGATTTCCAACTGATGAATATCTGTTTATATTCTTCTGATGGAATACAGATGGATAAACAGCATAAACACAAAATACTTTATATAGTTTATATACATTGTTATTTTTTGATAAGAGCACTTTTTGGAACTGAAATATTTATTGTTTTTTCTTGTCAAAAATTGACGGATTATCGAGCCATCAAAACACAAAAACAAATCGAATTTTTTTAAAATTCATTTCCATTTAAACAATATTTTATAATTCGAAAATAATGACAATTTATATCATTTTTTAAAATCGAATCCTTGCTTATATAAACAGGATTTCCAAAAGTCAGTTAATTAACTGTGTTTTGTTTCTCGTGTTCCTGTTACTGTAAATCAGTCGATATGAATCGTAAATTAAGTTTAGCCCAAATCTGAACGCAGTAAAAATATGATTAACTGTCTAAATGGTCGAACAAGAGTGTAATTTAGTCTTCTCGACGGCTAACCGGCATTTGAACCAGCTTGTCTTTCTTTCTGTTCTGTCTGATGAAGAATTTCATTAAAAATTTACTTCTGTAGAAAATAAATTTTACGAAATAATTAAATTCCCTCAAATCATTCTTACGTCATAATTGAATTCTGTGTTAATTCTAATAAATATCTTTCTTTCTCTTAATTGAATTCTGTCGAATTTCGCTTTATTATGAGTGTTATTGCGGCTTATAATCGATTGTATTTCATTTAAAATTATTACGTTTCGAGTTTATTTCCTACCAAATCAATATTACTTCATAATTAAATTTAATGAGATTTAAGTCAAATTAAACTGAATTAACCAAAATTATTAATTGCAAACGTAACAAAGGATAAGCGTATTATACAAGGTACAGTGTGTGTGTGTGTGTTTGTGTTTTTTAGAGAGGAAAAAAATAAAATGGACGTCGTCGCGTCTGCAGACAAAATTGTGTTTTTAGAAGAATTTCATAAAAATTATCGTTTACGTCACACAAAACATTTTTCTACAAAACTAATTTCTGTCAGTAATTGAATTTTGTCATCGTTTAGACAGAAATGAAGTTGGAAATTATTGTTAGTCCGCCATTAAATTTCCTGCACGTCATTAAAAGTAATTAACGTTCGAATGTTTTACCCAATTCAGGAATTATTTAAATTCTAAAAAACTCTTTGTAAAAATTTATATGTGTGTTCGAAAATTAAATAAACGTGATTAAAAATCGAACTCGTCAGTTTTGAGACGAAGGCATTTCTATTTTAAAATGACAATTCTATTCACACTCTGGAAAAGTATTAACATTTTCAAGAAGTAGACATGCTTTTTTATAACAAGAAAATTATCCAGAAGGAATGAAATTAAATGTCATTAAAATCTGAATTGTCGTCATCTATATCAGTTTTTAAATGGTATGTTTTTAGAAAGACAGCTTTTACTTTTAGAAGGTTTTAATAGGCACAAAAAATAGACATCCTTTGAATATTTGTCTTATCCAATTAAAAAAACCTGCGTGTCTTATAAAAAAAATATATAAAAAATTTCCCAAAAATAGAGAAATTAAACGTGTTCAAAGTCAAAGTTGTTAATTATGATATCAATTTTTAGATGATGTATTTTTACAATAATAAATCTTATTCTGTAAGGATATTAACATGTTCAAATAGTACACTTGATGGAGTGTGAATCAATTCTTTGGAAATATTCAATTAAAAAATTATAAAATAAGGATAATTAAAGGCAGAATAGCTTCGATAAAATATATATAAAAAGGACATTTTATATATAAAATACATTAATACAAGATTTTAGATGATTTTAAGAATATGAGGAAAGTGAAGAGGAAGAATTGCCTTTGAAAGAAAGACCCCATAAGTATATAAAAGAGTTAAAAGGTTGAAAAAACAAACATGGCAAAGTTTTGGGTCAATTCTTTGCTACATTTAGCAGAGAAAGTTGAATTCCAAACATCATTTAAAGTAGACTAGAGATTCGATTCAAAGCCTGTTATGTTGTTTCAAACGACTTTTTGCAATCAGTAGAGTATTCCTATAGTGTCGACTCCATCCTTAAATCCTCACATAGACCATACACATATTCCCTATGGGTGTTTCTTAAGCGATTTGGCAATTCTCATGCGATCTTTCCTTTCACTATCCCTACATTTGGCAAGTCGAAAATATATCAATTTTCCCCACATCACTTAGATTATTTATGAATCGAATTATATATTTAAAAAAACTATCAAAATTTCATGTTTTAACAATTTACGGTGAAGACGAAAACATAAAATTGAAGCGTGACAAATTTCGAAATAAACAATCGACGGGATTTTATTACTTTTATTTCGCAATTTTATATATAAAATTCATACGGAGCATATCTTATATGACGTAGATTTTCATCACACGTGCGTATAATTTTTGGATATTTCACTTAAATGTGACAAAATATTCGAGATTCAATTCTAGCGTGAGATGAAATTCAAATTAGTTATGGCTCTTTTTTGCATGTCACGTGAGGAATTTTTCTAAAAAAGCACGCATTTTGTTAAACATAAATCGCGAAATCTATTGAAATCCTCATAAGATTAATAATTACTGATTTATAGTTTAAAAGTTATTTATTTATGATTAAAAAATATATATATATATATATCAAAATTTAAAAGGAAAATAAGATTTTCGAGAGAATTCATTGGAAAATCGTAATATAATATGCGCCTAAAATATCGATTCTAAAAAAATCCTTATCATAAAAATGTTTTATGCGCTTTTATAATGAATTTATATATTAAATATTAATATTAAAGAGTTCGTTATAGAAAAATTCTTTAAGCAGATTATATTATAAATTAAATTAATATAAACAATCTTTCGCTTATTTGGCACTTTTAGAAAATGAATAATTAAATAAATAAAAATAGGAAAGTTTTAAAACCTGAATTATACATAACACGAATTCACTTAAACAAATCAATATTAATGTTGAAAAAAGGCAAAATATGTCCCAATAAAAGTGAATTATTGGAATTATTTTATAGAAAAATTTCATCTAATATTCATGTTAAGATGCTCCTTTCTATAAATTTCATATAAATTAAGTCGATATTTATACTTTACCAATTAAAAAGAGGATTGGAATTTTTTTAAAAAGCCAATCTTTTGGAAGAAAGTACACTTGAAAAAACCGAAATTTAGTTGGGTTTCCACTTATTTATTTTGTTTAACTTCATATCTTTGCAAAGTTTAAAGTATTTTTTTTATTTATTTTTTAAAGTGGATGTATAGAGGGAAGTGATTTGCTCTAAGTCAATATCAAAACGAAATGATAAGTTGGCACTCGGAGATGTACCCAAGAGGGATATTTGAACTAAGTCTCTATTGAAGCAGTGAAGATACTTCATCAACGTGATGAGCACGACTCCCTCCGGAGAAAAGAGAGAAATCATTTATCATTTTAACTTGGAAGTTACTAAAGGAGACTCGTGCTAATTGCGTGGGACACTCTATACGCTCTTATATTTTAATATCAAGGAGACAGAAGCAACTAAAGGTCATATCACCTCCTGTCTGCAGTCCTTGCTATTTCTTTATATTATTTTAGGTTTAAAAAAAATATGATTTAATTATCTTAACACGTGTTAATCATTATAAAAGATTAAAAGAAAAGCGTAACTTAATGAAAATTAATGTAACATTTCGTGACGTTTTACGACGCATTTTGAATAATAAAATGTCTGTCATTTATTTCAATATTCGTTTATGTCATAACGTGATTTTATTTGGCGTGTGACAAAATTTTTTTTCCTATTTTTTTCATTTGACGATGTCCATAATTTTGCTGCGAGAGTGACATAAATTCAGTCACGAAGCTAACTATTTTGGTAGAAACGTAAACGTATCGAGCGTAGCCGAGACGTGATTTAGAATTAAGGACGATATAAAATTAAACAGTGGCATAACATTGATTTTGGAAGAGAAATGTCACCAAATTTAATTACTCAGTTAACAAGATTTTGTACCAAAAGTGTTATTATTCCGTATTCAATTAAGTTACCTTCGAGATTTTTATTGAAGTGGCAAAATTTAATTGTGATCAGTAAAGATTTGTTTACCAATAAATCATATTCAAATTAGTTAAAATCGTATAATTTTCACGCCTTACAACTCACAAAAAATCGATGAAATTAAGAACCGAATAGAAGATAAGTGAATTAAGCGATGAAAAATATGATTCTTCTAAGAGGAAACGTCTTAAATCTGTAAGAAAAATATGAGCAACAGTTAATTGATACAGTAGCGGGAGTGTTATAATTCAGTTATCAGCTCGTTAGTACATTTAAACAAAAGGAAAGTAAAGAATAAAGAGCTAAAGACGTCAGAAATCTGTCTTTTAGCAATTCATCAGCTCGTAAGTAGAAAGAAATGATGTGAGCTAGAATTTCCGCCTCTAGGATTAAGCCAGAAAGTAATAAAATATTAATTTATTAGCACTAATGGAGTCAGATGTTGTACACAAATCTTAGAAAGAAGGAAATCCCTGCAAGCGTCATAATTAAAACTAAAGTCATCTTGTTTAGAAGTTTGCAGGATTAGAGAACATCGACGTTTCCTCTTTCTAATTGGTATTCTTTTTAAGTAGCCAACTTACTTATTAAAGATTTCTTATGGATTCTCTGTGGTTTGGGACCTAAGTCGATTAAAAATGACTCGTTTGTTATGAATTTAATTATGCTAGTAATCGCGGTTTTTATCGATTTGTTTCCTCACAGTTTATCAAAAAAATGGAAGAAAAATCCACTAATTAAAATATAAATATTGTTACGTTTTAAAAATAGAAGAAAATTCGATACAAATTGAGGGGGATTTTATTGTTTTTTTTAGTTTTGTTTGAAAAAATTAGTTGAGAAGTGATAAAGTTAAATTTGCAATTAAAAAAAAAAAAAAAACAGAAAAAGAAAACGTTCAAAGTATGGTTTGAGATCTCGAAGTGTAGGATTTTGCGATTCGTGCGTGTTCTTCACGCGTGAATCCACATTAATTGGATATAATGTAACATAAAGCTAAAATTCCTCAAGTTTATACGGTGAGCGTGAAGAATCACAAGCTGAAAAAGTGCTAAGTAAGCGTGAATCTTTATTTTGAATAAGCGAAATACGGATTCGCCCTTTCTAAAAACGTCTTCCACTCATACCAAAGCGAATTTAAATCTGTTAAAATCTTAAACTATAACATATAAGAGGCCCTTTTAATAATAATAATAAGTTTAAAAACACGAGACCCTAAATAGTTTAGTGTATGTATAAATCCAGCGCTGGCTCACGCGAACTTCTATGACTTAGACTAGATAGGTTGGAATGCATTTAATGAACACATACATAAACCTAAATAATTTTTGAACTAATCTGAATATAAAAATGTAGAAAAAAAATGTTATTTTAAAGCCGAAATCGATGGTGAGAAGTAGGAAGCTCGTTTGTTCGAAATTAAATCTAAACGTTTCTTCATACACAAAACAAAGTTCTTTTCATTAAATACGACCGACTTTTTAATAATTTTGAATAAAAAAATTTAAGAAAAACTAAATTTTAATTTTACATTTTTAAAGACGAAATATTTAAATGTATATATATAAATATATCTTTCTTTTTTTTTCGTTTAGCATCGATCAGAAATGACTCGTCAAAGCGAAGACATATTCGGTAATAAATATAAATAAGTGTCAACTGTGATTTATTACTTTTAATTAACAACAATAATTAGAAAGTTTTGCATCCCAAGAACGTGACCGAAATAAAATTTCATCCCTGATAAAAATATAATTAATGTCAAAAATAAGCATGGTAGAAGAGATCGATACAATTACATTTGATGTAAATTATTCCAGTGCAGACAAACGAAAATCGACAGAAGAAAGTGCAATTTCCAACACCCATTTGTTGATCTTAATAAAGGTATTTCTCGTCAATTGAATTGATACTATTGTAGAAGAAGAAGAAAAAAATTCGATTATAATTAATGCAAAAATGATTATTTGATCAATTATATTAAAACTTAAAATTTATAGGCGTATATAAATTATTAAAGTTAAAGCTAACGGTACAAATTATCTGGAAATAGCAAATGTCTGCTGGAAGGAAGTTAAGAATCGATTCTTAATTAACAGTGTTTCGGACAAGCCATTGTTTAGCCACGTAAAAAGTGAGAAAAATATTAATTACAGCGTGATAAATGAACAAAACGATGACATTATATCAGCTCGCTCTTCAAGGTATTTTTCATTTCATTCCAATAAAGTTTGTCAGATTAGAAGAAAAAGAATTTTCAAACCTATTAGAATTACTTATACCCCCCTATATATATATATATATGTATGTATGTATAGTTCTAGTCATTAAGGCGAATAATGTATAGCCTTGTCAACTACCGCACACCAACGAGATTTTCAGAAAATTAAAGATATCAATATTATAATTCTTAATTTCTTGATGGTTATTGGGCGTCCCGAAGACAAAATAAGACTTTTTTTTATGGTGATTAATAGGCATTTTTAGGCGATGAAAAGAATATTTCGCGAATTAAGAAATTCTAGAAGAATGTTATGAGAAAAATTGAAATTTTCAGGTAATAAATAGGAATTTTTTCCCCTAAAGAAAAGTAGGAAATTTTTAAGTTATTTTTTGGGTGACAAATGAGAATTTTCGAGAAATTTTCAAGTATTAAATACGAATTTTCATGGAAAACTTTCGGGAAAAAGTAGAAATTTTTTAGGAATAGGAATAAGAATTTTGGGAGCATTTTCAGATAACAAACGAGAGTTTTTCGAGAGATTTTTTCGGGGGACAAGAATTCTTTTAATGTCTACAAACAGAAGTAATTGCGTATAAAAGTAAGAAATTTCTTTAATTTAAAATAGTTTCGAATAAATGAAGTATTGGAGAAATTTGATAAAAATTCATTAATGATTAGTACTAATGAATGATTCCTTTAGGTGCATGATTTTCATCAACAAATTCGCTAACATTGATTGAGTAGAAAATTGAGTTATGGCGTGATTAGTTGCGGATATCTGCTTTATTGAACGCTTAACTTCTACTCGAATCAAAGAAATTTCTTACTTATTTCATTCATTTTCTCTATTTTTAGATTATTGAACGTAAGGAAGTCGTCATATTTATTAAATGCTAATTACGGAAGAATATATAAATTTACCGTTAAAAAAACAGGAAAAAAAAGAATTCATTTCTGTTGTTCTTTAAAGAGAAATGCTTTAAATTCCAAAAACGCAATGCGATTTTTTTTTTTGATTATTTAAATTTATGAGGTTTTTCCCTTCGGTGTCGTCTTTCCGTGTGAGTGAGTTGGAGAAGCACCAAGTACATAATATAGACACTAAAACATTTACATAACTGTTTTATCAAAGTAAGAATGCGCTCTTCCACCTTCCGTATGGCTGACTACAATAAAGTAGAATCTACTAATCTACAACATTAATTAAAATACTCATCTTAAGATAAACGGTTTCGACGAGGCATAAATTTATTAGCAAAGCAATTTACCGAGTTGTTAGATGTTTAGAAAATTGCTTCCTTTAATACTAGATAGAAAAAAAAAATGGCGTACGAAGGATTAGTATTAAGTACTAAAACTCGAATTTGGAATTAAAAAATTGCCACTTTTAATTATTTTTTTCGAGGTTTTTATTCTTTATATAGAGAATTTAAATATTTTCTTCTTTCGCTCTACAGAATTAGATTATTATTTAAAGATATTTACCTTTGTGTTATTGGAAAACATGGTAAACGAGCATTTTCTTTGTTCCGACTAAATTCTTAAGTGGATTATGGCAAAGTAATCTTAAGAAGATCTAACAAGAAGACTGATTGAGATGGAACCGAAGACAAGAATGTGGATAGATTGGTGATGATGTTGGCTAAAACGGGATGTCACCAGAACAGCTCTTAATCTGTCACCATTACAAGCAAAAAGCACTTAAAAGATAGTAAGATGACTTAATACTAATAAATACCATTACGGACGATCGCGTTACAAGAAAAATAGATTTTTACGGATGACGAGGACGGACAAACGTACAAACAAAAAATAGCAGATACTCTAAGCTACTTTTCGGTGAAAAATCTTAAACGTTTTAACTCTAAATACTTTAAAAGTTAAGCGAAATAAAAGAGGAAAGGAATACGTTATTTTCACGATGTTCATCTTCAGTTGTCACGAGTTCACTTTTGACACAAAGTGATAAGCTACATGTAAGAGTTAGTTGCGTGATTGTTGAAATATGTCTACTATATTGATTTTCTATTAAAGTAGATAGGCTTGCTTTCTTTCGTGTCACAAGAACTTTCCTTTTTCACGAAATACTTTTACAAATCTTTACTAAAACGATTAGAGAATTACTAAAAGGACCAGTCAAACATATTGGATTTGGTAAATGTATAATAGGATATTCGGGTTTACTCGGTGAATCGGGTAGAAAATTAAGCAAAGTAATAACTAGATAATAAATAGCAGGTTCCTATTTTTATAGAGTATGAATTGAAGTTATTTTACGAGCCATTCAATCCAGAGAGAAATACCGGATATGAGATTAACTCTAGAAATATTTAATTACTGTATATCATCCGCTGACTGACTAAAAAAATACGTATTTTTTTAAAAAGTCGTATAAAAATAAGAATCTAATCTATTTAAAAATAGAATTAATTATAAACTTCGACTTAATTAGTATTATTTTTGTAATAACTCAATAACACGCAGCAGCAACTCGAAAGATAAAGACGAGGAGAGAGAAAAAAGTGGAATTTCTAAATAAGGAGTCGAAAAATTGATCAGAAAAAAATCGATAATCGATTTTTCGTTTATAAACTTAAAAGATAAGAATTTTGAAAAAATTGTATTCGTGACCCAAATGACGAGAGAGCGATTAATTTAGTCGAAAGATATAAAAATTGTATATTGCAATGGCCACGTGTTAGAATTGCAAAGCGTATATCTTAGTACAAACGATAGTTTTATGACAAAGAAGCCTGCCTTGGTAGTGAAATTCAAGCCATTGGGAGTGTTGATTCTTAGATAAAGCGAATCCGCGCTATAATTACGCATGTTGCAAATGGAGAATCAACTGCCGGTTGCACAAAGATTACAGTTGCCAACCCGTAGCGCACTCATTTGAACAAGATTGACCAACCGGTCTGGCATCGATTTTCTATTAAAACCCTTTCCCCGGCTAACTTTCTTCGCTTCTAAAAGCTTCGACATATGTTTTCGATACGCGTAAGGATCGAGCAACGGTTTGCCGGTTCCCTATTCACTCCGTTCGCCACTTACCCAAATCTGCTCGTCATCGAATATTAATGATTACGTTGCGTGAACTCGGTAATCGCGAACACGTTTAAAAGTCTAACATCTGGATAAATGAAAGTCTGATATAATTCTTTACCTCACCAAATGCCCAACTCCAGCTATTTAAAATTTTTACAAGAAGGCGTGAGGAAAGAGAAGAAGAAGAAGAAGGAAAAAAAGCGCGAAAATGCTATTACCACCATGCCGTCAGGTGCTCTAATGGTGTCGCTTTTAGGTTGCAGGAAATTACGTGGACGAGTCGATAGGAGAAGTTGTCAAAATTGATCTAGAATTAGATCCATAAGGTAATAGCCTCATTGGTTGTCGACGCTATCCAAAGTTGTTGTGGACAGTAATAGCATCATTTGACGAGCGCGTAATGAAGAAAGTTGGAAAGTAGTAATTTGGTTACGCTATTAACTTATCTAAAGAATGCGGTACGGGGGAATTCGAGAATTCAAACTGTATAGCGATTTGTTTTCTTACTTTATTCGCAACAAAGAAAAGTAAGAGAAATGAGTTCCTCGCAATGCTCCTCCAATAAAGTCCTGGGATGTACCGGTAATAACGATAAATCCTTATATTCTGTCAGGTGCTAAGTATGGCTAGGAAGATAGTGTATCAGGCACGCATCAGCATCTTTCCCTTCCGATATAATCCTACCTGATGGAGAAAGAAGAAAATTATAATATATAGCCTTATTATAACTCGGTATTAAAAGACTGCACTTTTCATAAAGCAAAAAACAGTTACCGAGTCGAAAAACTTTGTCATTAATTTCTTTTTTTCTTATCCATTTTATCAAATGGAAATTCTCGTTGTAGGCACCAGAAAATAAATGGACTTTTAAAATATTATTATGCCTATAATAATTACACGAATTTATTTATTTCTACTTTTTTTCCCCTCTTTCTTTTTACGACTGGCTTCTTCGAAGGGGGAGAGAGAAAGAACTTTCGTGCAAATTCGGTTTCTTCGCATTAATAAATCTTGTTAATTACCGATTGATTGTTCATATTTAGAATAATGCAAAGCAATTAATTTGCAGAATTACCGAATATCTATGTATTAATCAAATGTATTCAAATTTCGTAGACATCTAATCACAATCACTATAATTTACTCTCAAGTTATTAACGTGCTGCGTTCTGAAATCGCGCTACCGATACTAGTCATTAAATGAAACTCTGATAGTAGACTACTAACTTACTTACTGCCCTGGACACCAATAATATCGAGTGACGTTATCGATATAAAAACCGAATACGAAAAAACACTCGTAATGGTTCTCAATTTTTCTTATGTTCCCGTTACTTAGAAAATTATTTCTCCTTTAATTATTTCGGGAATTTCGAGGTCATTTACACAACTTTTTCATTAAATATAACTCTCTCCAATGTATTGCGAATAAGCGGATTTTATGATACGATCCGTGAGTATCTTCGTTTTAAGCATGAGGCTCATTAAAGGATTTATAACTTTAATTTATGAGATAAAATAAGAAAATTTGCAATTTTAGATTCAAAATAAATCACGTGTTATGACTTTTTAGCATTTTTTGCTTTGCAATAACTTTTTTTGAAGCGTACAAAATAAAGTAATAAATAAATGCTCGTACTTATACTTTCTCTGTTGTTCTATTTTGCGTAATAGTTCTATTTTAGATACTCGATAGGTATTATTGTACCAGTATATAAGTATTCTACAGGTATTCGTGCAAAATTTCCATACAAAACTAGCAATTTTATAAAATAATCGAATATAGAATTGTAAGAGTCATTATTCTAAAAATATTCTATAGCTCGTCATTTATTCTAAAGCAGTGTTTCTTAATATTTCCTTAGAAATTGCCCTTTAAAACCTGTTTTCATTGAATATTTTTTTCTAATCTAACAAAATTTAATAGTAGGCCTAATTAGTTTAAAATTGTTATTATTTATTCTCGATACTTAAAAATGAGTCATCACTTATTTATTTGTTATATTTTATTTGATAATGTCACTTACACTTCTGGCTGATATCATTACCAATAGTATTTTGCACCTAAAACTAATTTTCTCTCCCTCGAGAAATCCGTTTTCACCTCTAGGAGAGCGATATCGTCCCCTTGAGAATCGCTATTCTAAAATGTTCTTTATAAACTCTACCATTCGTTTCGGGTTTATATACTATTTTATATTAGAATTAAAAGTGAGGAAAGAACGGAATCAATTAAGAAAAAGTTCAAGCACTCAAAAAATAGCATTTCTTGATTTAGAAAAAAAGTACTTTTGGGGTCGAGATTCTCTAAAGAAAGTGCAGTCTGTAATAGTAAATACTCTGCACTATCTTTTCTATTAGTGAGATATTCAAAACACAAATTAATTTTCAAGAACAAGTCGAGGTGAGGCTCTTACAGTTGTTTTAAAAAAAGTTAGAGGAAAACGTATGCGTAGGTCCTACTTTACTTATCAATACACAATCAGGAACCGGCGACCCCGCCTCCAGCTATCTGTCTCAATTAAGGATTAATCAATACATCGTCGATCTGTCAGGACACGATTGTTAACAACCTCCAATGATTGGAATATAATCGAGTTGGGTGATGCCATGTTTACAAAACTTCACCTCAAACTTAACCGACATCTATCAAATTTACGTCATACCTCGTCGCTTATGGCCAATTGATTTAAACAGCAACAAGACACAGAAAAAATGTCTTCAATAAGTTAAATTTTCGATCGTGTGTACGTATCGGTTAGCGTCATTCTCGACTCGATTTCATAATAATGACTGTTACATATAAGTACTATATCCAATTGCTTTATTTAAGAAGTCTGAAGGGAGATTCCGTTCGAGTTGTAGTAATGTCTTTTGATACGATTTTCCTTATCTTACTGCTAATGAGAAATCGATAATACCACATCGTATGTCTGGTGATGAATGAAAATCTAATTTTGGGTGGACCGACTAAATAGCTACGTGTGTTATTGGCCTTCCAACAATCTGCTCAAAATTGGCAGACGAAGGTAAAGAAGACTTTTTTCTTCTTCCCTTTACACTCCAATTATCCGTTTAAAAAATATCGATCTTACGTCTTCCTCTAGTTACAAAATTGCCATTAAATAATATTTTAACATTTATTAATTACATAAATAACTTTTGCCTAACGTAAAATAATTTAATATTACATAAATTCTCGAGTTTATTATAAAATTTATAAGTTTGGTTAGGCGAAACATTAAAAAGTTACAAAGTTCGCATTGGACACTTAGAAAACTCATTAGAGGGTTGAGGAGTTGCGTGAAGAATAATTACCTGATGGAACTAAGCCCGTAAAGAAGTTAAGAACTAAGTAAAAAGTGAGGAAATATTCTAGTTTAAGTGAAAGAAGTGTAAAGATGACGAAACCGAGAGGGTACTATCTCACGATACGAGCAAATAAACTACAACTAATGCAAATGGCATCTGCCAACGACACCCAACAGACTGTTGTCAATGAAGCGTTTAGGTGTAACGATATTTTTATACTCCGACATAACAAGAGTGTTATCGGATATTTTTGCTCCTCTGTTGACACTAATTGTTGTCTGATGGAAACATACGCTGCATCTATACAGAATAACTTCATTGGTCCTCCCTCCTCCGGCACCTTCTTTAACTTGCACGCTTTTTTTCCGAGGTAGGTAATAAATATAGCAAGTTACGGTATGCAACGTCAGAGATTTTTGTTCCCTGCAAGATATATCGTCACGTATTGGAAATGGTATACTTAAGAGGAAAATATCTGACATAACGAAAGTATGCTTGTAAATTATGCTAAAAAACGAGAATATAAAAATATGTAACAATGTCGAAGAGCCTCCATACAGTCCTTTTACTCAAAAAACACGAAACTCTCATCCTCCTTAATTTAATGAATATTTATAATAAATCTATGTAAACAATATAACGTCATTTAATTTCATTAAAATTAATCATTTTTGAATAAGATTTGTTTAAATATTTACAAAACAGATGTTTGCTTTATTTAATCAAATCAGGGCTGTGGAGTCGCTAGATTTTTACACGACTCTGACCAGGGGCGGACTTGTTAACAAAGTAGACCCAAAAATTCTGACGTCATCACATCACCTCAGAATATTAGCATCAATAAATATAGTTCTAATAAAGATAAAACGTAGAAACTTTTTTATTCCAAAGCTAAAATATGTCTCTGAGTAATGAGTCAAAACGATAATTTTTACTTTTCTGTTGTTATATATAACAGAGGATCGTTCAAAAAATGACCCCACCCAAATTTTTGCATTTTTGGACTCGGGGCACCTCGAAATTTCGAGATATGCAAAAGATTCGGGTTTTTTTCCTGTATATACGAATGTTAAACTGTATGGGAGGCACGATTTTGAATCGGAGTCAGATGGTTTAACACAGGAGTTATTAAGCTTGAAAATGGTTGAACTAAATCGGTTGGTACACATTCTAACATCCGTTTGCACTTGTCTACGTTTCGAGGCTTTCCGAGTCCAAAAGAGTAAAAATCTGAGAAAGCCATTTTTTGACTGATCGTCATTCTTTTCCTTTGTTATAGGCCTATACTGTATAATAGCCGGGAAAGTAATAATGACGACGATTCTAATTATTTTTTAAAAAAATACAAAATAAAACGATTTTAAAAAATTAATTAAACATTAAAATTTGACACATCTACCGAATATATAAGTTCACATTTATTAACTCGTTTGATGATGGCATTGGTATTTGGTAAGCGTGTACGAATAAAAATAGTAAAACATTCTTATACAAACAAATTAGTTTAATAAAAATGTTGTACAGTACATAATATTACGAGTGTATTCGGTAATATATAAGTATACAGATACATTAAACTAAGTCAAGAATGAGAAATATAACATTTAGACTGATAAAAAAGAGGTTACTTATTTTGCCATGTTGATTAATTTATTATTTTTCATCTCTGTTATAAACTGAATTACTCCTTACAAAAAAAATCACTTCTATTAAGTCAGCGTTCACCGAAGCTCTTAAATCATATTTAATAATTTTAAGAGCGGAAAATGAACACACTACTGAAACTTGGTTGGTGACAATGCTGTGACAATCAATGTTGTATTTTGGATAATGTCTGGATAGTGCAGTATTGTGGTTTTAACATCCAAACTCGAAGAGTGGTCAATGTGATTTATTTTTTCCAGTGCATAATAAATATTATCTTCAAATTTTGTAAGATTTCCTTTTCTGTCTGTATCTGTACTCATATTAGAACTCAAGCTTAATTTTGAAGATAGAGACGAGTTTTATAAGAAAAAAATAAAAAATAAAAAACTAGCAGATGAGCCAGATGTTGCTCACGCTAAAAGTAACTGTAAAAGTACTAAATTAGCAAATGAGTTAAGGTGTTTTAGTAATATCGCATTGCAATAGATAAATATTATCAAATATTAAGTATTTATTGGAATAAATCATTAATTATAATAATAAAGAGAACTTATATTCAGAAATTTCATCGAAATTCTGCGAAGATTATGGATTTTTTTCGATATTTTATCGGATGGACTTGGGATCATCGTAAATAATATGTAAACAGTTGGAGAAGAAATTGCTTTATGATTTTGTTGTTCATTTTGGCATTTTATTAGCAATAAAGTTTTGTGTGTTTAGAAACAATATTGTGACGTGAAGAAAGAAATGTAGCGACAAAACATATTTCTTCAAATACAATAACCGAACAGTTATTTATAGATTTTTTTAGACTCACCGAAACAATCTCTTTAATAAATACTAAAATTTTTTTGATGATGGCTTAAGAAATTATTTTTTTATGATTTCAAAATTGATTTAAATATGAATTTACGTTATCATTTATCATTTTTCTTTTTGATATGTTTAAAAAATACATTCGAATTCTCCATACACAATAAACTAGGGTATACAACTCCGAGAAGTATTCTTTTTATTTCTTTGTTTATATTTTATTATCTTTCTATTTAATCTAAGAAAAAATATTTACTCATCCTATATTTTTATTCTTATATAAAATTTATTTATTAAAATGATTTTTATAAATTAATATTTAATTTTGATTAAACTGTAACTATGCTCCTCAAATATTTTCCAATTACTGTATTTTAATTGAGTTTAAATAGTTGCAATTTTCTTACGTATAATAATAAGTTAAATTTATAAAATTCTAGTTAAATAATTTAATATTTATATAGTTTTTTTTTTACTGTGGTAAGATATTGATAATGGGGGATGAAGAAGAGCTTCAGTGTGATCGTATGTGACCTTCATACTTATAAAATACTCAATAAATTGATGAAAATAAATACTATTAAAGTGAAAACAATTTATATCGAGTTTAAAGGTTTTTATAGCTTTCATTTATGTTCAAAGGATTTTTGCTAGAGCAACCATTTACCAGATAGGAGAACAGGATTTGCCACAAGAGCAAAAATCAACCGACCATCATTTAGGATTAAACACCAGTTAGGATGTAGGAATAAAACTTTTAATACTCTTATAATACACTCGGTATACACGAATAAAGGAAGATTTTGTTTTAACATTTTTCCACTGAAATCTTTTTTTACTTCAACGAAACCGTTAAGAAAGAAATCTATAAGATTAGAAAGTGCGCGAGTGTGCGAGTGAGGTCAATGGTTGGATTGGATACGATAGCGAAGAAAAGATAGGGTTTCACGTACAATGAGAAAAGAACCATCAATTTTCTTAGAAAAAATAAGAAAAAACGTTTTTTTTATTTAAAAAAAAGCAAAAGATAAAACGAAGATTCTTAAACGCTTGATTTTTCTTTCTCTATGTCACATTCCTATGGCGTTTGGTGAAGAAAGAATTGGCTTACTTAAGAATTGAAAATGATCAGCAACACTTTGTGAAAAGAACATTTCATGATTTTCTGCAAAAGACTATACAATTTTCGGATATAAAAAAGAGCAAAAAATGTATATCAATCACCAAAAACTTTATCTACATTTGATTTTCTTTCAACTGATTCAATGGAAATCCTCATTGTTCAGATTATCGTTATGATATTTTTAGAATAATTAACTTTCTTTCAAACCATTAATAAATATATTTAAAGTCTAACAACAATAATATTTAAATACACATTAAGTTTTTTTTTCTAAAAATTTCATTTAAATTAAATTTAATTGAATTTCTTTATAAATTACTAATTAAGTGTAGCTGATATCTCTTTCCATCATCAGTTTTTTTTATTATTTCTTTTATTAAATTGAACATAGATAAAGAAAAAAATTAAAAAAAGTAAAACCTTATTTAACTATTCAGTGGTTTTTATTCACATTATCATATTTTTATGATGGATTTTATTCGGGGAAACCTGCTTATTTTCTTGATCGATAACCACTTTCCAGATAGGAATCTTGCATAAATCTCATCTTTTCTGACAGTTGACAAGATACAAAATTATAATTTTGTATCCTGTCACAGCCCCCCGAAAGAAGTTTTCCAATTGTAATAATTGCGCATACCAAAAAGAATTTAATAACTGAAAAAAACGGTATTTTTCCAAACTGATTGATCGAATTACATCCTCATTTGAATTATTTATTAAATAAAGTTGCAATTCAAAGGTTTTTTTCGAATATATTCTCCATTTTTTTTCTAAACGTATGCATCGTTTTTCTGAATATTTGCGACATTTTTTGAAAAATTCGCGCCACTTGTTTAAAATACACGCGCGGTTTTTGAATATTTTCACTTTACTTTTTAAAATTTTTTGAATTTATGCCAGAGTTTTTAAAATATAAACTAGTTTTTAAATATATCTCTAGTTTAATTTGAATATATGCACTGTTTTTTAGAATATTCCTACGTTTTTGAATACGAGCGAAATTGTCTTTTTTTAGAACATATTTGCGAACTTTTAGACAAAGGCGTTCAAGTTTTTTTAGAAAATATTCGTTTTTTTTCGAACATAAAAGCCATTATTTGAAATATATTCATTACTTTTATTAAATGCATAATTACAATTTTAAGAGATATTAGAATTTGTGAATGTGCGGGTCATTTTTAGAACACATAAATTTGTCTGAAATCTCTTTAGAACAAATTTTAAACATATCTCACGTATTTCAATACATGCTCCATTTTTAATCGAGAGTATGATCTTTTGTTTAGAATATTCGCTTTATTTTTTTAAATATATGCACAAAATATTTACTATTTTATGAATTTATTCGAAAGATTTTTTAGAATATAAATGCGAGAAATTTTAGACAAACATTCTACTATTTAGAACATAAATTATATGCCTTTTTTCAGATGTATTCGCCATTTTTTAATGCTGTATTTTGAACATATGCATTAAACTTTTGAATTTTTTAGAATATATGCGCTAATTTAAAAACATATATTTCGTCACATATTCCATTTTCTGAAAGTATTTAGCATTTCCTGGCATTCATGGACAATTTTTTGAATTTATTCAGTCTTTTTTGCACGTTTTTAAAAATATGCTCTATTTTTTACAACATATTTGCTGTTTTTCCGGACATTCGAGCAATTTTTTAGAATACATTCGTCATTTTCTCGAATATATATGTGAAGAATTTGAACGTCTACACTACCTTTTGAATTTTTTTCAGCGAAAGCAGCAGTTTTTTAGAATTCATTTGCCATTTTTTCTGTTCCATAAAGTCATTAAATACGCAGAAAAAAGAATGATTCGCTTAAATATTTACGTCTCTAATTAGAAACAATTAATTAAATTATTTTCTCAAAAAATGATCTTTAAAGCAGCTAAATCAAGTCGAAGGTTAGAGATGAAAGGAAGACGAATGCTCAACACACGACACTAAACTAGGCACTTAAGTATATTTTAATTACGAACAGTCGTCAAGAAACTACTCACCGAATAGAAACAATTAAAGATAGATTTACAACTGAAACGATTCGATAATTACGATTATTTTGTTGATAATCAGATATAATTTCTTTTGATAATTTCGTTCTCTCGAGCGTACTTAACGATATCTCTTACCTTTCATATATTTATTAGATTAAAATGGAAAAACAGGTAAAAGTTCCATTGGCTAATTATACATATTAACAGTTTTAGGAGGGGGTGAGAGCGCCTCACTAGCGGCTAATGATGGAATTGTACGTCCATTTTCTCCACCTGCTTAAAAATATAGTTTTCGTACGAGAAGGTTAATCGTGACACAATGAAAAATCTTCATTTACTCTCTACTTTATCAACTCTACAGCTGAAAATGACGTTCATTATCAAAATAATTTTCCATCTTTACCAAATGAGATCTTTTTCAGTCAATACATTTTTACTAATGACTTGTGGGATAAAGGTAATATCAATTAACGCTGACGTTATGAATCTATCTAATAGTTTATAAAGGAATATTTACTTGCCATTTACTCTATATTTTCATTTTTATTTGTTCCTTATTACACTTTTTCTAACTCGTTTTCGCTCGTTACAACATGAATAAGCTGTGATTTCTCCCGTTCATTAGTCGAAGTTTTTTAGAAAATTTTATATTAAAAAATTGTAAAAATTTTTCTTTTTTAAATTATTAATTTTTCTATTGCTTAAGTCGTTAAAAAGTTATCGGTTTGAAATTTATTTTCTGTTTTTCGCCGATTTATTTGCATTTAAAAATTGTGCCGAAAATTATATTAAAATATAATTGAAATCGCGAAAAATATGGTTGAAATTAAATGTAAAAATATAATCGAAATTATGCAAAAATGTGGTCGAAAATCGCGAGAAAATAGGCAAAAATATGTTCGAAATTACGAGAGAATTACTCAAGTTACGTTCCATATCAAGCAAAATATGTAAAAAAAAAAATGATACAGAACATATAATGAAATATAATAGGAAATCCATAAAGTCGATCGTCCCTTATATACTTTTTGCCATTTTTTACAACTTTATTATCTGGTAGTCGCGTGCGGATGCAACATACATGGAGCATCGACGAGGCGAGGCGTTAATCTGATTTTACAGATAGAGATATACTAGCAGTTAATCACTTGTGCACATATAAATACACTGTCTTACTCGCTACTCAAACAGATACAGTCACAGCAACGTTGCGTATAAATTTATAAATGCTTAAAGTACACAAGAATAGGGATAGACAGCGGCAGAAGATAATCTTCTACCAGTGAAGAAACATTATCCGAAACGATTCAGTTCGAATTTTTGAAAAATCCAAATATCAGTTTCTGTAAAAATCCATAAAAATATCTCATCTGTATACAGTCATGACTGAAAATGCCATCTACAACTTTACAGTTTTCGAACCGATACGTAAAACGATTACTTTCTAAGGACACGTTATTGAATTTCCAAGTTCGTATAGATAAAGAAAAGATGTTTCTTAGATTTATTTATAGGAAAAAAAGGGGTAAAGATGAGATGAAAGGGAGGATTTTCGGGTGTCAGAAAGGCTCGAGTAGATTGTGATATTCTTTAAGTCATTTAATTGATTAATTCAGTATTTATATAAAGAGAAGTGTGTTGACATTAAGCGAAGGATATCTGTTATTGTATATAAAAGAGATATTTATGTATGCAAATTGTAATATTCTAAGTTTGTAGGAGTTACACTTGGGACAATAATTCTACGATTATAATTCTCGGATCACATTCGTTCTGTTTATTAAAGTTATTGTTGTGTAAATTGTATAGTAAGAGTAGTCAACCGTGAGATGTGAATCAAATCCCAAGTCTATATTCAATTGTTGAAAATTAGTTTCTAAACAAATTAATTTGTAAATGAACGTTTATCCAATTAAAAATAATTAATACATTTCTCATATAGAAATCTCTAATTTACATATATTTTCTTTTTGAATACATTTGCATTTGAATCAATGTTTTTAAACAAATATACGAAGAGTTAATTTAATTATTTTCATTCTATTTGCTAATTATCACCGTCAAATTTATAAATTTATGAAAAAAATATGCTTTTATATCACAAATAATTATAGACTAGTATTAAATTTAAGTTTAAAACATGTTGCATTTTAAAACGTTTGTTTTTGATAAGGTGAAGAAAATTCTTCGAATATATAATTAAAGCTATTTATATTAATTATGATATTTTAAATTTAAATAAAAATTAATTTTTTTACAAAAATTAAAGTAAAATCTAATTAAAATATATTACAAATTATCTACATTTGTATTCATCATAAAGCTTCACAACACTTAAAAGCTGTCGGATTCAAGAAGTACAGTACAATTAATTAAATTTTCTTATTACCAAAAAAATTAATATTCTTTAAATTATTATAAACATTAAAAAAATAAACTGTACCTAATAATAATTTAGTAATTGTAATTAAATTCATTTCTAAAATGATTTTTGTACGTGAGTAAACTTGTATATTATATACGAAAGTTGTAGAGGAGGAGTTTTTTGATAGTATTATCAAGCAAGAAATCAATAAGAATAAAGTTTTGCCAGAATATTTCGCAGTTTAAGTGCTGTTGATATCAAACTTAGCAAAGCAGATATCAAAGTGAGCAAGTTCTGTCAAGCGGGAGAGATGGTTGTCGGTGATTTTGGTCAATATTAGTCCTGACCAATATTTGGCCTAAGTCAGAAACACAAGATTCAATAGCATAGCCAAGCAATATAAGAGATTCCTGCACATATGAACAGATATTTCAAACTTCAATACTTTTTTTGATGAATAAAAATCGATTTTTTTACCTTCCTTCCCTTGTGTTTTAAGCTATACTTTCTTAAAAACTTTATATTTTTAGAGTAAGATAATTTTATTTTATTTGTTTTTCTTTTTTTTAGATTTTAGAAAAGTCAAATAATTTTTACCTTCGATTTTTTACGATAATACCAATCTAGAATCTGTCATTTTGGTAGAGGTATGGACGAAAATACGACAACAACATCGAAATGGTTTCAGGTAAAAAAGAGAAACTTTTTAGCGAATGGTTGTTCGAGTAGAAAGTTTGTTTCGATTTATATCGAAAATCGTGATATTCTTTAAGGTATTGTATGATTGAAATTTATGCTAGAATTATTTTAAAACTTGGATTTAAAAAAAGAAGAAAAAAACAGGAAAGTATCAACCACTTGGCTTTATCGTTCCTCTATGGATTTACTATATTATATAAGATATGGATGTGAAGAAAAGTTTAGTGGAGATGCACCATTAGAAATGGAAAATTCCACATTTTTTCGAATTTTATGGAAGATTTTCTTAGAAAATATTCTTAAAAATATGTCTGAGTTGGTGATTTTTTAGAAAAACGTCACTCGTTCGGGTAAATTCAAGACTATAATCTACGTGCTTATTCAAAAAACTTGTGTTAAATAATCGAAAGAATTGCCCTTTTTTATCATTATTGATACACTTTGGGCGTTGTTTGCTTGGTAACAAATATATTGAACAACAAAAATTACAGATAAGTCAGTTCGAATTCCATTCTTTGGATGCTCGAGTGATGTTTTCGAGATTTTAATTCACTTTATGTCTCGAAGGATTTCTTAGAACAGAAAGGAATTTATAGATTTTGTTTGTTTATCCTTTTCTTTATTTATTAATACGTCTCGAGTCGGACAACTGTTAAAAGTTTTGGCAATCGATGCTATGTCGAACATCTGTGTGGTAGTTCTTCGAAATGTTAGTCGATTGACTACCGTATTTACTGATGTATTGTCGTATTATCATTAAGTGTATCAGAAAATGGGCAGTTAGCAGCCAACATATGCTACCGATGAACACAATAGGAGAATGGAATGCATACTACGCTCCACTTTCTGTTCTTTAGCCAATGGCGATGCGCTGAACTGGACAACAGAATATTGGCTGTATTAGATAACTTTAGGACATGTGAAAGTATCCGGAATATTTGAGAAAACCCGTCGAATGTTTATATTTTATATAAAATAATAACCAATAGGAAGGGGTGTCTTGTCTTAAATATTCTTTCAATTTATCGCCCTTTATAAGTACTTACATGATTAGATTTATGACATAAACAGAAAAGAAAGTCCTCGCTAGCTGATAAAGGATACTTATCTTCTTCGATACTCTGCAATGTCATTCTTATCTGCACTACCTGTTCCGTTTTCAATTTATTTTGCTTTTGGTGTCTGGTAAGGAAGCTGTCACTTCTAAGCAACACCTGTCAAAATCTATAAGACGATAAGTCTAAAATACTTACCTGATGTCTTCTAGATTGCCTTCCACAATTATTAATATATAATATAATTCCGCAGCGTTTTTAGAATCTAAAAAAGCAACTTGGACGTTTACGTTAATGGAATTAAGTGATTTTTTAAATTTCTGTCTTTTTTAGATCCTTCGTGATGTATAACTTAAGTTAACTAGGTGAAAGAAATTTATTACTTTTACATATGGCAGCTTCGAGTAAATGACTCCGGTAACAAATTACAAATAGTTGCGAGTGGTAAGCGTATAGATCACAGGATTTCCTGAAAATCAGAAGAGTATTAACACCAAAGTGACAGTGGATATATAAATGTTTACATTATATTATCAAAAGAGGATGCGCTACGTTATGGCACAGTTTGAAATAATAAGATATTATCAAGATACATCACTTTATTCCTCGCTCTCACTACTGATTTGCCAGAGGTTGTGTGTAATAAATTGGCTAAGTAGTGTAATAATTACAATGTTAACACTTATGGACATTACAGGGTTATTGCTCGCTGCTGTGAAAATATTTACGTTTTAATAATGTAAGGAAGTTGTTATAATTTCGAAGTTATAAAGCGTTGTCAAGTTTATCTTAGAGCATGTTCTGGTTTATTATAAGTCGACAGATTACAAGAATATTTGAATTGTATTAGTCGTTGAGGTATTACTTTGTTCATAACATAATTGCCGTACTTACCTTATACGACAATAAAATTAGACTTTAGTAAGTGTAAGTTTCGAAATTTTAGACTAAAGTTTTCGTTGAAGAATCGAATTCGAGTAATTTTACAACCTACAAAAATCTATTCTCCGTTAACTTCTTCTCCGATAGATCGATACTATGCAAAGTTTAACAAGACTTTTTTTGGAGAAGAATTGATTTTGTGTATAAAAATTACATTAATTATCGAATATTTGATGTAAATAACACAAATAAGACAATATTGGAGACGTAAAAAATGCATTTTTCTTTAATGTTTGTCAAATTGTAAAAAGTTAATTATACAGAGAAGGAAAGAAAATCATCAAAAAATCTCGTCTTTTTAGAAAATTTACAATATTATTATTATCGATCATCTTACATAAAATCCAAAATAGTTCAATCGTGAATTCTTTTCGTAAAGAGTCATTTTAGTGTCAATCAATGACAAGTCGCTGTCACATTGTCGTTGATGCATTAACTGATTTTCTTATCTAATTTAACTTTTTAAAAGAATCATTTTGTATAATTCATAAGCATCTCATTATAAAGAATCATCTCGGTTCTATAGAAAAAGAATATTTTAAATATATTAACTTCTCTGTTACGTCATCCGAGATACTAATCGTAATGAATTAAAGTTATACGTTTCCATTGACAAATTATATTGAAATGTCACGCGGGAGTTAAAAAAAATAATGCTTAAGCTCTACTTTTGACAACAGATAAGAATGATATTAAAGAGAAAGGGTAAAAAATTTCAACGGAAGGATTTCATGTAATCCGTGTATAGTTCTTTGAAAAATATTTACAGTGTCTTACGTCTAGTCTTATTCAAGAGTGCATGTTATACTAAGAAGATTAACATTTTTTCTCTTTTTTTTCTTACTATTTCTTCAAAGATTTTAGATATGACAACTCACCAAACTCAAGAGTTTCGTGTTGAAGAAAGTGAATTATTTTATTTTCATGTAGATAGTTTATTTGAAATTTTTTTTTTTTTTTGGACCGTTGCAACGAAATATTTTAAAACCACGCACGACAGTAAACAAAATGTCTCTTGGATTGGTTATTCTATTTTTTTTTTTTTAATTCTACTTCATTTTATTCTATTTTCTTCAATTTAATCTATTGATTTTTATGGCTCTTGATATTCTTTTTTTTTAATTTTGTGGTTAACGCTTTTTAAAAATGTATTTAATTAAATTGAAGTGTTTGTTGAAAGGTTTAATCTCTTTAGGCTATTTTCTTACTCTGTGTTAAAGAATTAAATATATTTTATGATCTATTAGGTTTCTAATTCTTATAAACTTTTCTTTGTTTCGTTTAATTTCAGTTTTATTGATGCAATTCTGATGGAATTTTTTTAATTTATGTACTTTCAAAGCGTTTAAATTACAAGTCTCTTAGTCTGTTTATATAAACAGCTTTATTATTCAGAAAGTTTCTTAATAAAAAACTTCAATAGTCTTTAATAGCAACAAAGATTCTAATATCCTACCGAGCTCTTAATCATTTTCTAATTTCAGCAATTCGTAATGCCAAGAAAGGCTCTGGTTTTAACAAAGGCTTTAATACTTTGATAGTCTCGTAAAACAGGCACTAAAGGCACTAATTACATCAATAGCATCTATCACTACTACAACCTATAATATTAACCTGATAATTAATATCTTTATTGCTCTAATGTTAAAATCGGAGCCTTTTTTACACTTTCACACTGCTTAAAAATGCTCTGCTGAAATTAGAGCTTGTTTTATGCCATTTTTGATATTAAAGGCTAAAAATATAAAAGACTTTCTTAGCATTAGAGCCTTGAAAGATATTAAACTTTATTAATATTAGAGCAATCACGAATATGAGAGACACACATTGTCCGTTTTTAATTAAGAATTAATTTAAAATATATTTTTATGTGCTAGTATTTTAAAAAATTCGCATATAGTTCTTTACATTTATATCTACAGGAATTAAAATTTTAAAGACAAAATAAATTATCCAATAAGAGTCGTGTTTAAATTATAATTTAAAACATTTTATTTGTATAAAATGTAATAAAAAGAAACTTTAATGAGAGATAAAATTAAAAGTTATTAAGAAAAATTTTCAAATGATTTAGATATATTAAATTCTACTTTCCCCCATCATATTTAAATTGTAAAAGTAGATCCTCTGAATGTTCTAATCTAATTATAGAGATACGACATTATCTTCATCCAATTACAACAAGTAAGATTACTTAGAAAAATCCTTTTGGTATCTTTTAAGAAACGACGATCATCATCTGTCAAATAAAGCACAGTTATCAATACGATTTCGGTTGCAAAGATCAAAATAGAAAATGCAATTTTTCCAACATCCCATTTGGTCTTTTTGCCGCTTGGCTAATTGTAATCCACTTTTGTGTTCCAGAAAAAGAATAATTTCAACAATAAGGAAATTCCGTATTATCTGTAAAGTTCAAGTTGCCTACCAACCTAATACACCCCCCCCCTGTATAAATTGAATAAATATAGTATTGGATTAGATTTGCTCTGGCAAATCTCATCAACCAAATGTGCGTAATCATAGCTTTAGGCGTCATAAGATAGAAATTACTTTACTCACCGAAATTCAATGGAGAGTGGCTTGTCAAGGTTGACTAAAAAAGAATCGTCGTATCATTATTTTCCAAAAAAAATATTTAAAAGTCTTCATGCCTCTACACGAAGTTGGAAATTGCATAATAATTTTTCGTAGTTAAAAGTTTTTTTTATATTATTATTATTATATTTTTTTTATTAAGAATAATATCAACCAGACGTGAAGTTGGCTTTTTTTTATTATTTATCGTCTGGAAAATTTGAAATAATTTAATTTTTTCCCTTCTTTGCCTATCAAACGTAGTAGTTTATAGAGTAGTCTATATAGTTTATGTATATATAGATGGAAAGATTCGATGATAAAAAGTAAATTTAAGTAAAAAGCAGTTGAATTTTAGATTGCTCTAAATTTACCAAATTCTTCTAGTAATGCCAAATAATATTCTATGGGTGTCGAATCATACATTATGAATGAGCATTCGATAAACTTTGCATGGCATCCTACACTGTAGAGGAGTCGTATAGAGGAATCTGTACCTTTAAAGAGAACGTTGTAGATCCTGAATGATTTCTTTGAGTTGTAAATAAATATAAACGGATCCATTTTTATAGAAGATAACGTTATCGTCACCGAGAATCATTTCGCGGTCTTCTGTCAATACAAAGATGAAGTGAAAAAATAAATAATTGTTATATCGATTGATTAAAGAATAAATTAGATACTTTTATTTGATTTTTTGAGGAAACGAAAAGATAAGTAGACTTTCATTGATCTAAATAGAAAGACAAAAGCTGTTGAGAAAGAGAATAGCTTCACTGATAAAGTAATTTTAAACACTTTAAGGATTCTTCATTGTTGTTTAACAATGTAACATCGATATCAGTTCTGAAAGTCTTAATTTAAAGTTTTTAAATGATATTATTTAACTTTAAAATTTCATTCAAACTGAAAATAAGTATCTGATTATGCATTAAACCATTTATTTTATATAATTCTTCCATTTAAAAAAGAGTAAATTATCAAAAAAAATAAACGAGTTCCATTCATAAAAATTATTTTCTTTTTTTTAGAATTAGAAAAAAATGGACGTTGGAAAAACAAACGTGTAAAGAGACGAAGTGATTATGCATAAATGTTTATTGATTAAGCTTCTAAGATAGTCTTTAGCCATTTTATCAAGATAAAAATGATAATGAAGAGTAATTCATCCAGTCAATTTGATCAAAGATATCGATCGAAGGAGGAACGAAGTAGGAAAAGGAATTTTTCTATTGAATAAGATATATGTAAATTATTAATATAAAATTATTTTTAATAAATTATTAATGAATTCCATCTCCTCTATATTTTAATCTCGTCTTTTAAGTTTATCGTCTCCAGTTAATCTCTAGAGGAAACTTTAGATCGACTTCGATTTAAACGTCACGATATATCGTTATTACCAGCTGATGTATCGGAAAAAATCGGTTATAACTCGATATAAAAAATTAATTATTGATTAAAAAATGAAAAATATACACATTTATATATATAAATATAAAGGAAAATATAAAATAATAAAAATTTCAATTTTTATAGCACAAGAATGTAGGAGATACAGTATCTAATAGTTTTATATGCATATTTCGTATGGCTAGAGTTATGAATAAGTGAAAGCAACTGGGATGTTGGTAGTTTTTTACTTATTTTACGCGTAGTATAAGAATAACTGTACTATTATGTCGGCTTGTTTGTAATTCCCGTGAGGTAAGGCGTCAAGTTTTCTCACGTCTAGTCGTGTTTCACTTTCAGTAAGTCGACATTGCTGCTGGACTAACTTGTCCCTCGAGACAATCGTAATATACTCACTGTTCTGGAAATACCTCACGTTCTTCACTTTTACTCCTCAGATTGATAGCAGGTTCGTTAAAAAGTCGTTTTTATATTTTTTTATATTTGCACTTGTTCGTCTTTATTTTACTTCTGTGAACTATTTCAGTTATTCTTTACTATTTCAAGACCGTTGAAACTGTAACGAGGAGAAGAATTGTTCTCCTCCTCTTCCTCCTCCCGCTCCTCTTCTTTTTTTTAATATGAAGATTGAATGAGAACAGAGGACGAAAAGATTCTTTAGAATCAAATGGATGGAAAGTTATTTTTTAAATTATGAAGAGACCGGAACCATTTCTGCCCGGAGGAATTCCAAAAAATGTTTTTAATATATAATTATGAAACCATCTTGTTATAAATATTATATATTTTAATATAGTCTCTAGTTTCGACGATAGTAAAATATACATACGGAAAGGGGGAAAAAGGCCTTTAATTTTTAATATATTAAAATATCTATCTATAAAATTAGGTAGATTTCGAATAAACGATCCATGAATGGATCAATAAGAGACTGAATATAACATATTATTGAGTATCTGCGGAACACGGTACAGAATATGATATCGAGCGTTCTGAGGTGAATAATACAAAGAAATCCTCGCAAATATATAAAATTAAATTGGAATTTTTTCATTCAAAACATCTTCGATGTTTTCCTTGTTAAATTTGATGTCTCTCATTAAAATCATTCAAGTTAGGAATAATCTTTATTAAAATTGTTTCTAGAATAACGCTCATCAAAATTATATTTTCAACATGTCTTATCAGAAATATCGACATTTACAACATCCCTCCTTATTAGAAAATTAATTTGGCCATCCTCCATTAAATAAATTATTTTAAAAAATATTATATTACAAATAGTTTTTATTAAAATTATTAAAAATTTCAAATAATTTCCTTAAATATTTCTTAAATATATATATATATATATTCAATATTTCTCGCCGTTAGAAAATTACATTTAGAGAATCTCCCCTTTAATTAATTTATCCCCCTTTACTCACCCAGAAATAAATTGTATTGCAAATATTTATTATTATTTATTTCATTAAAATTACCACAATTCTAAACAACCTTCTTGAAAATACATATTTGTAAAATTTCCCCTCATCTGAAAGATATTTTTAATGTTCCTCCCCATAAAAAGCTGTTTTAGAACGTTATTTCTCATCAAAACACGTATTTAGAATATACTTTCTCATAAAGAAATATATGCTTCACACATTCTTCTTCACCAGAAAAACACGTTTCCTCATCAATAAATATTTCGAATATTCTTCCTCACAGGAAAAATATTTTCCCTCTTTCCATTTCCAAATATTCACAGATATATATATATATATATTTGTAATATTCTACTTTATCAAAGAACATACCTGGAATATTCTCTATTAAAATATAGAAATTTAGAATAGCCTTCATCAAAAAAGTCCTTAGAAGAGTCTCATCAAGTTATTAGGAAAATTTAAAGATGAATAATTTTATCAGGTTATTCGATTCTCTTTAATGTTCTCCACGCATAATTATATCGACTAAAACAAGGATTCGAAACTTTTGAGTCGCCGCTTCTCATTAAGAATTTAACTCCATAAATTGGAAGCTCATCACATGGTTAAACTTATAAAGTGCAGCAGAATCCATCAGATATATTTAAAGATGCACGAATTAACGTTTTGGTGACAATTTACAAATCTATTCTGCACTTTTCCCATTTTCTTTAAAGTGGTTTAGGTCTTAACAAACGGAGAATAACGAGATAAAGAATCAAGTTAGTTCAATGTTAATAATAAATTATAATAATAATAATTATTATTATTATTATTATAAAATATAATTAAATTGAGAAATTACAAAGAACGTTGCCTTTGAAAACATATAGGTCTAGACCTTTATGAATGAGGATAACTCGCCTGTCCAAGTAATTTATTTTAATTTTATAAATATTTAAAAGGGAACTAGACATTAAATATGATTTATTACCAACTAGTTGAAATTTAATCATATTTTATAAGTTTAATTAAAATAATTTTTTTAGTGAGTTAAATTGAATATATCTATGCGTAAAGAGGGGTGCTTTTTTTTAAAATAGAAAGTATCATTATACAAATTATTATAATGCTATTTTTAGTCTGAAAGATGCTCTTTTGAATTAAGGAAGTTCGCACTTAATTCCAAGTTTGGCAAACCAACATTGACATCTATAGACACTATCTTTAGTAATGGGGTGGATGTTATAATTCAGCCACGTGATTGATGTATTTCTTACAAAGTAAGGAAGAAGTAGAAGAAGGATAAAAAAAAGTTAAATTACAAGCTTCATTGATAAATTAGTTCTGTCGATCTAATCGATTTAATGATGAAGATTTTATAATAAAGTTATTTTGGTTCTCAAAAGTTAAATTTTCTTCTTTTTTCCATTTTTTTTTATTGTAATTATCGTTGAAAATATAAAAGAGAAAAGTGTTTTTTAGGAGAAAAATATTGAAAGATTGTCAATATTTTAAGAAACGATTTTATAGATGCGAAAATATGATTCATACTTTCTAAAATAAAAAAAAATCGGTGTATTGTTTGAAAATTTTCCAATAATCGATAGCTCTGTGCTTTTAAAATGATCACGTGGATTAAATTGTTTTAAGATAATTAGTTACTCTTCTATTTGGGGGTGAAACGAAGACCTCTAGCTGCTTCTTATTCAGTGGAAGTAGAAGCGAAAAGAGTTGTTAAAAGTATTTTATATGTATACAAACGACTTCATGAAGAATACTTTTAATTTTCAAAAGTATCTTCCAACAACGTGCCGTTTTTAAATTCAAAGTATTTTTTTTTTTTTCTTAAGAAACGGCATTGAAACCAATGGCTTAATATAGTAACTAATAAATTCGCCTCTCCACTCATCTCACGTTTTCCCATCTCGTCTTGGCATGATATTAACAGCTATTTGTAAAACCAAACAGGCAAATCCAAATTCCGAAATATCTGTAAACACTCGACATTCCGAAACCATTCTTCAGTCGAAACTTTAACAATCTGAAGAGGCAGAAAATGCATTTAAAGTATGGCATTAAGTTTTAACAATTTCTGCGAAAAGAAAAAGGAAAAGAAAAAGCAAAGAAAGAAAAGACAACAGTCTCCAATAAAAGACAATTTGACTGTAAGGCGTGACTATTCCAAATCATGTGGCAAAGGAGACCAGCACGAGAGGAAACGAATAGTTCCGGTATCGGAAATGAACGGTGGCTATAGAACAATGCATTACTTCCACCTCTTCTGGACTGTCTAGCAATTTTTCCTTACCTGTTTCTCACAACTGTCTGAAAGATAGTTGGCTAGAGATAAGGAGAAAATGATCCCTAGAGCCAAACTAACAACATTCACACAATATACTATGTCGATAGGAATATCCATTTATCATGTCGACGACAACCCGAAGTAGATTTAAGCTTAAGTTTTTAACACCCTCTTCTTCTTCTTCTTCTTTATATATATATATATTGTTCTTCTTATCCGCAAGCAACGCTTCAAGGATATAAGCACTTTTGTAATTAAGTAAAGTTTAAATTTATAACTCAACTAATTTCTATCGATTTATATTAAATCCAAACAGCGGTTGAGTTAGAGTTTGTATGCAAAAGATACTCATTTGAGCCTTTTTATTATTTTAAGTGATATTGATATTTGTGAAGTTCGATGCCAGATTGTTTTCATTACTCGAATTGAGCAATAAGAAATGGATCTATAGCCATCTTCTCCGACAATAAATGTCTTATTCTAATGAATTTCTGGAAGTATATCGATGGGACTATAAAGTTGATCGATTGTTTTTAACTTTCCAGTTTTCTAACTACAGTTATTGTTTACAATTCATCGCGTTTTATAGACATCGATTCCCTTTCAAGTTTTAAAACTTTCCATTTAAAAAAAAATATATATATTTAAACAATTTTTTAAAACAAATTTTCCATTCGATATTGCTAAAGTCGTAGAGAGAGTATCGCTTTATGACCCAATTTAGAACGAGCCGTTTATATTGAGTTATATATAAAACAACATTTTAATAAAGGAAGGAGTTTAAAAAAATTAAAAATTCGGCATTTATCTAAAAAAAAGAAAAAATCAGTAATATCTTTTAGATTTTTGCATCAGAAACGACGTCTTTCTATTGATTTATACATCTGAACATTGAACTTTGAGGAATTTCTATATCGGAATAAGTTACTGCAATATGTCGAAAAAGTGTCAATCTGTGATAGCAATACTGTTTAAAGAGTAGACAGGTAAATACTCATAGCGTACTCGTCCTACCTGTACAGATCGATTTTGTTGCAAAGGTTTAGTATCAGTGCACACGCCGTCGTTTTGACGATCTGTAAACATTGCTGCACAGCTTCGTATAAAACTAGATGTGGATCCGACACGAAAATTTTCACCTAATAATTCCACACGATTTTATTTTCCATTGGAAATCGTTATATGTGTACATTTGCTACGAAAAACTTGTTAATATTTGCTTAGTCATTAGATAGAAAGCTCCAAGGATGATGATAATATGTTTGAAAGCTTTAATGGATGTCTTACTTCCAAATTTGATACTATAATAAAATATGTGAATGGATTTTTAATTGTAACTATACACATTATAGACCTACATAAACGAACAAAGTTCTTCTTAGAATTAAATAAGAATTAATTATTTGTTGCCGCCTTGTAAAAAACTGTATTCAAATGATTACTTTTTCATTTACTCGCTTGACAACTTAGAAGTCATTTTATTAATTACTTATAAATTAATTATGAAATTTTAATCCTTAAGGAACATATATGGAGTAGAAGCACGACGTTTTTACGTGATGTAGTAAATTACTATAAATTAATATTATTAATGACAGTATAGTAAATTATGGAACTTCGAAATTAATGTTTAGATATTTAAACTGTAGACACACGAACGTAATTAAAACATTAAAATTAATGCTAATGCCTGGAGTTACAACTAAATGTATACATGAATATTTTTTCTTCCAGTGAATTACTGTATATTAAGGGTAATATAAAGAAAAAATCGATTTATTGTACTTAATATGATCCAATCACATGGACAAAGAAATTACAACTTTGCTGAAAAGTAATCGAGGAAAGAAATTAAAACGGATTCTCCGTTTGAATTAAAATAATAACGTCCAAGTTAAATTCAAAGAAATTTATTGTTTTAAGAATTCCTCTTCTTAATTAAATTATATCGGAATTGTCAACGGGAATAATTTGTTTAGTATCTACAATGCGAAGAACGTAAAAAAATAATTCCCTGCAATTTAAAACCCCTCTTTGAATATGTTTTAAAAAATAATAATTTTTACAAAAATTCAATCGATTATTTTAAATATTGAAAAATTTTTAAGGTTTCGTGATTGATTTTTACATGTTTTTTACATGCGATCGACGTAAAAACAAGAAATAAAAAAAAGACTTATCTATTAGACGAAGGTGGAAGAAGCACCTTTAATTCGCAATCAACAATTGAACATCAATTGCTTCCAATCAGGAGTTTGTACACAAAAATAACGTTTCTGTCCAAGAGCCTATTGGCTAACACATTGCCCATCATGGTTCAATTTTCCAGAACATGCTTCGTTAGTCTCATTCATATCTGTGATATAACGGCATTAACGAAAAGCCTGAGGGACTTTACTCTGGAGAATAAGTTTCTCTAACGTCTGGAAACACGAAGAAAAAAATTAGTAAAATATCTTTGTGAAAATTTTCAAATTTCACTTATTTAAAAAAAAATTAAAATTTCAAATTTTAATCGATTTTTTTTTCCATTTATATCCGACTGTAAGAAGGAGAATGCGGTCAAGAAACAGTATTTTCTTTTTAATATTTTGGAATATAAATCGTTACAACAGTTTCGTATTCTTTACATAAAAAAATATAGTTTTAGTGTGTAATAATATCTGCAAATTTTGGATAATGAGTGGCACAACTCGGACGAAAACGATATTTTAATTAGACGATACAAAAACCGTTACAACTGCACGACTAATTCATTTACTTCTTACTTCAAAAAATAAGTACTCGGTATATGAAAATATTACTGAAATTTTGCTTAATGAATACCGTAACTCGAACGAAGATAATGTTTTCAATTTGAAAATTAATTAAAAATATTTAAAGACAATTAAAATTAGAAACTTTTAGTTTTGTAACTAAATAATTTGTGTAGTTAAATGAAAATTTTGCGTACTGAATGGCATAATTATGAGAAAATAATGCCGTTAATTAAATATTTTGCATACTTACAACAAAAATGAAGCTTAATATTAACAAATTTCGAGTAACGTATGGCACAGTTCGAAAACAATATTTTATCGAACGAAGCGAAAACCGTTACAACCGAACGTATTGTACCGTGCGTAACTAATCGTATTGTTACGTTATAAAATCGAGCTTGGCTTAGTATACGAAAATATTAATAGACTTTGAGTAACAGTAACACAAATTCGCGTAACTAATTATAAAAAAAGTAAAGCTCAGGTACGAAAATATTGGTAAATTTCGAAGAGCGAATGGACACAATTAGCAAAAGAACAATAGTTTCAATGGAAGAAAAGGAAAACAATAAGGACCGCATTCGCGTAATCGAGTAATTTGGCAATTTCTTAAAGAAAAATGCACAAAGTAGGGTATATGAAAATATTAGCAGATTTCGTATAGAGAATGGCACAAGTCGAACGACGTTAGTATAAATAATTCAAGAAAATTAGCATTAAATAAAGTTAGAAGGAGGCGAAGGTCCGACGCAGCAGATTGCGACTCCACCTCACCTGAAGCAATAGACTAAGCCGGTAATGCAGGCTGAACGGTTCGCCAGCAGACACACAACAGCTTTTGCCACAACCGGACGCATAAGTTCTCACTCAGCCTTCGTGACAAACACTCCAATTGATTGTGCCCTTCGACGATAAATACTTATCACCCGACTCGAAATGTATCCGAGACAACCCGTCAACTGCGAAAAGAAAAAGGTATTTTTTTCTAACCGCTATACCAAATTTTCCTATATATATGAATAGAACCTTAAGGTTTAAACGTAAAAGAAAGCTTTTGTACCTTAGCGTGTCACGTGGTCACCTTTAATTGTTCTCGTACGTCATTTTTCACGTTTATTAATTTACCGAAGTTTATTTAATCTTCGATAAACGTTATATACGACATTTTTAAAGTCCATAATATAGTCCTGTCAATTTTCAATGGGAATAAGACGCGTCGACAATGGGGTAGACATTAATCATTTTGGATAAGGCGCAAAACTAAGAGTGGTACACTTCTGCCTTAGGCATTCCCGTGATTAATGTCGTGAAATTGTGGGAACGACATTATTGTATTCGGTTCCTCCGCTCCTATTTTTCCTATCCGATTCTATCGATAGGCCAAATGTATGGCCTATCAACTCGATAATTATTTTTCGAAATCGATAAAAGTACGTGCCTGTATTTAAATATGATTATTTAGTTTAACGTACTTAAGAGAAGCGGAGTACTTTTCAATTATTCTCTAGAAATTGAATGATTTAAATGAAGTATATTGTTTAATTTACCGGATTGTATCGAAACCGATTAATTTATTCCACGGCACAGGTTAACCAATTCTAGAAAATAATATTTTCCAAGCAATATTTTCTATAATATCATCAATTATCTATGCAAAACATAGTTTGCTTCGGCCGTATATCTAGGTCGAAACAGTACTGTTATTATTTGAAGA
Source organism: Centruroides vittatus (assembly GCF_030686945.1). Classification (NCBI taxonomy): domain Eukaryota; kingdom Metazoa; phylum Arthropoda; class Arachnida; order Scorpiones; family Buthidae; genus Centruroides; species Centruroides vittatus. The sequence continues at coordinate 3,054,968 of NW_027121927.1, forward strand.
CGTATCGTATGATAGATTACATTATTTTCTCTACCACAAATAAGTTTTGGAATCACTTCTTTCGGAAATACATACAAATATTATTGCTTTTTAAAAAACATTTATATCTTGGAAGAATTAAAAAAAAGAAACGTATTTATGGTATATTTGATAATAGTCTGGTGCAATTAAAAGCGAAATTCATCTAGAATAAGGTAGAAAGTAAACTTTTATGAAGTAAATTTAATTGGTCGTCAATCTGGAAAATCTCGGTTGTATTGTCTATTAAACTAGAGATATTTTAGCGAAGTATCGACTTTATTCTTTTAATCTACTCTATACAAAGACATTATAACCCGTAGACTCCCAACTTTACAGTTTAGTTCCTCTGATGAAACAGTTATTGAATTAGTCAAGGTGGGAGTGGCAAATTTATAGAACTATTCCTCGCCCCGTTGTAATCTATCCGAGATGGAAAGTTACTTTTATCCCATATCCTTAAATCTTTCGACCGCTCTTGGCTACTCTGATTTATAATTATAGTATGTGCTTTCTTTAGACGAAGATGCTACTATATGTGATGACTCTCTCCTTCCTTTACGTATATCCTACAATATGATACATCGAGAGAATTTGCAGAAAATAATATTCTTTTCTACATTTATAATTATTTTTTAAAAAAGTTAATACATTTTTAACGAACAACAAATACAATTAATGTATTTTCCTCTACGAATTTGAGGAATACAAAATAATTTATTACTTCGAAAACATTTATTTTTAGTCAAACAAGGACATTAATATTCTAATCATAAATGTTTTTGAATTAAAGGACAAAGAAAAAAATTGTAGAAAATTGCATTTTCTTCTTCTTCTTCTTCTTCTTCTTTTAAATCTTTATCTTAGTGGGAAATTTATTGAATAAAATTCATAGCATCCGAACATTAAGAATCGCTTTTTGATAGAGTTGCTGAAAGAAGCATTTGGTGGAATAACGTGTCTCTTAAGATTAATTAGACTATAACGACATTTTAAATAACCCAGTTAATTAATTTAGCATTACAAATGTATTCGAAAATGAATATCAAGTTAGAAATGCACTTAACTGGATATTTTTCGGTGAGAGAAGGTAGTTTGCATCTTAGAATATATATTCTTGTGCGTATCATGTTTTCTAATGCTTCGCTCGGTTTATTTTCTTCTAATTTCGTTTGCGAAGATCGGAATAAATCCAATTTTTTGTTGCTAAGTCATATCTGTAGCTTTTTAGGTTCACCTCGGAGACGTGGCCATAAGGATCGCTTCGGTTACGTTCTTAATATCAGACATCGAGCCAATAATAGGGAGTTATCGATGTTACGATCGGGAAAATTGGCACTGGATGTCATTCATTCATATATGTCTCATTAGAAGATTTTTGGGTGGGGTGTGAGGACGATTCTCTAGGGATGGAAAAACGGAAGTGCTGGCGTGTATCTGGATAATGATGGGATGTGAAATTAGCTCACGTGACGGGAAATAGAGACACCATCAAATATCACCTGGCGACCCAATTGATAAACCTGGAAAAGTTGACATCATTAAATGTTATATCGGAATAATCTGGATTCTGTGGAGAGACTATTAAACGAAATATAGTATAAATGCAAAGAAATTCGCTACGCAAAGTAGGAAATGATTACTCGAATTTCTAAACACGGAGCGTTTAAATTACACATAATTGAAGTTAAGAAAGCGAAATACCATTTACCAGTTTACCAGTTAATCTGTTTTACACTCGTTTGAAAATATTTAAATGATTAAATTTACAATTTCTACCCGAAAAGGTCACGTAGAAATGCTAGCTACACTAAATGAATTGCGTATGAATTTTCTGCAATCACCTATCAACCGATGCAGGTGATGGAAGAAAATTGATGTGAACTCGCGTGTTTTTATAGGCAAAGGAGGAGCGGAATAATTAAACAAAATTCGGTTTATTCGACACGCTGTAGACTACTGGCAGTGACATGCGGTACGAATACTCGGTTTGCATCGCCTCCACATGAATGTGACATCTGACGAAGACTTTATTAATTATTAACAATGTATAGTGTATTAGCTTTGTAAAATGTCGAATCTGTTAAAGGCTTTATTAAATTTTGCTCGAATCGCATGAATTGAATTTTATAAATCCATATTTAGGAACAAGCCAGAAAGAATTTAAGATTTGATCTGAATTGACTAAGAGTCAATTCGCCTCAAATCTAACTATTCCTACATATAAAAAGTCATTTTCTTCAAGAAAAACTGTCAAAATTAATGTATTGTGTAAAAGTAATTTCTCTTGGCTGCAAATAGAATTTCCTTTTCCATTCTCCAAGCAAAACGCTTTATCATATTTGCGCATTGAATTTGGTTGGCAGCGTGGCACAGGAAATGACATCCACCCCCCTTCTGTAACTTTCCTCGCTTCTGTCATCCTGTACTTTTCCTCCAAAATGTTTAATATTTCAACTTCTGTTTCCTCCGGCTGCTTGCATTGTTAAATGCCAACAGCTTTGAATTTTCTGCTTGTTGCTGCTATCAAAAGAATTCTTTGCCCCTTTGAAACTTTCACACCTATTCAAGATATCTTAACTGTTCGATATTTGAATCATAATTAGATATCAACAAAACACCAATATTTAAAAAAATAATTTTAAAACTTCGATACTTTTCTTTTTTATATATATAAAATATAAACTGCGCCCAAAGTGTGTGGTATATATTTTGACACGCGAAAAGATTTCGCGATGGAACCTTAAATTAATATAAAATGAAGTCTTTGGAGATCTGAGGATTTTTATGTCTGTAATATAAGAGTTTGGCTGTTTCGAGTTTTCAGGAAATATCTTTGTCCAGCTCCTGCAACAAGATAGTGATCCAATGTGAAGAACCTTCTCCCCTGGGAGTCTCTACGAATTCAAACTGATATCGTTGGGATAGTTATTATCCATTGTATGCTTCACAATAGCGATATTATATTCTTGATTACAAACACCCCCCTTCATAATACGAAAAAGAATTCTTTTAAAGTATATCAACTTATTCCCAATTTAACAGACAAATAACAAAAATAAAACGTTTTGAATCAGAAGTCTTTATTTGTTATTATTATTCTTTCTCTTTCAAAACAATCCTCGAAGATAGGAAAAAAAGAAGAAAGAATAAAATGAATTTATTAAATTATTTATTTATTTTTACAATGATAAAATTAAATAGAACTTATCCAATATAAATTGAAAAGGAAAATCAATTTACGCTAGAAGCTCTGTAGACGAAAATAATAATAATAATAAAAAAGAAAAGCAATATTCACTTCTTTGGGATTTATTTCAATAATTAATTTCGATTTTGTAGCTTTTATTTTCCAGATTTCATTTTTAAAATGGAAATAAATTTTAGAAAACGAGAAGAAATTTTTAAAAATTTGAGTTGCAAAATGTCAATAATCTCAATAAGTCAAACATGATAAAGTGGTGGAAAGTTAAAGACAGGTTTTTGGATATCTAAAAAATAAAACCAATCTATTTATTCTATTCGTTTAGCGATTTTTAAATTGTTTGGTTGAATTTTTCCTGTTGGTACTCGAGAAATGGTTACGTTGTAACCAATAAAAATCCAACGGTAAAAAAAATCAATGGCGTAGAAGGGTCAGGAAACAGACCCATATTCTTATTGAACTGACCAGCAAACTTTGTCTAAATGTCACCAATGAAACTACTAGGTATACCTTTCCTCTACTCTATTGATCATAAGTTTCTGCTAGATTTTCTTCCGATTTCTGCACTCCTATCTCAAACGTTATTTATGGAAAATTTTAGAGTGAAAAGTTAAGAAAATTATTTAAAATCGCCCTCTGGACTTTTTAAATATTTAAGAAATTGAATTACACAAAATAATAATCGGAACTTATGTTAAAGAAATTGAAAGAAAAGAAAAAAGATTGGTTCGACATCCGATGCAATCATAACATAAACAGATATAAAAGTGCAGATTAAATTATTTCGGATCGAAGTAATAAGATTTTAAAGTAATTTAAAATGTAATAATCTAAGTTTAAATATTATAAGAGCGGAAAATGAAGAATTAAAGTAAGAAAGAAAACAAACTGGGCACTTTCAGACTGTCACCAGATTGTCATTTCGTAGCCGAGAGGCTCTTCATTCCAGTTTACTTTAATGAGAGGATATCAGAAAATTGTTGAAGCATGCAAAAAATGACTCCTAGAGAGAGAGAAAAAGAATAGTAGAGATCTTCTCGATCGGCTTTACAACAGAATCGCGGTTGGTTGCTCTACGTCATACACTAACAAACTACTTATAGAAAGTTAAAGAAGAGTCACTGACCAGATACAATAACACCTGGCAGTTTTGGGTGGACCGAGGTATTAAACTTTGCAGAGAGAGAGAGAGAGTATCGAATTTTTGCACGTACGAAGAATCGTTCTCCCCATAATATAAATAAAGCCGGAGGTTCTTCCGGTTTAACGAATAAATTCGATCACGTGATCACCGGACGAGTTATTCCTCGAAAAATCGATTAAAAGCAATTCGAAAAAGTCATAGGGGGGCTTAAAAACCTTGCCTATTGGTTAGCATTTTATGTGCCATTTGGGAATTTAGGCAATTAATTTAGCTACTGTCATTATATCGGCTTTTGCATGGTATCGAGTGCTGTAAAACGGGTTAAAAAACGCAACACTAGTTTAACTAGTCGTGTAATCAGTGGTTAAGACGACGACTAAATTTTTATTGCTCTCTGTTACACGAATAGAACTAGGGGCGGTTTGCTCCTAACCTCCGAAACGATTAAAGAAACAACTAAACTATTTTATAGGAGAAGGGAGGAGTAAGAGGAAACTAGTAATTTTCATAATAGATTTCTCTCGTTTTTTTAATATTATGAGCAATTTTGTATCGTTTCTAATTATGCAGATTGGAATTTTTTTCCGAGTTTTAATCCCGTATTTACTACTTAATCGTATTTTAAATTGCTTCCGACTAACTGATCCCTTCGTTTTTTTACCATCCTTCTCCAATGACCATTAAACAATTTCTCTGGCCATATCGGTCGTTAGCCTCGTATAAGAACCTTCTAAACCGAGAATAATCGTAAGAAATTAAAGTTTTTGATAGTAGTGAGAGGGGGGATTACTGCAAATGTGGTGCCATCTGTTGTTTAAATTAGAAACACTTAAGTTTAAATCTTGTTAAGTACGCTTTGAGAATGTTTAGCGATAAAAAATTTGTCTTTAAATTAAAAATTTGAAAATAAATCTTAGCTCTAGAAAGATAGAAATTAATAAAATTTTATCCAATTTAAATATTTTTGAATATTATTTAATTTGTAATAAAATTTTTATGTGGGGATGCGGAAGGAGAGCGATGAATAAAAGGAACGAAATCAAAATTTAAGTGCGAAAATTGTACTGTAATATGTCTTTAATTGGGAGCGTATGAGGGCTGAAGGGCCGCATATTGAAAGCGATAATAAAAATTGATTTATCTACGCTTCCGTACATTGACGATATTTACCAGTTTCGTCTTATGTGGATCGTAAAAATTCCTTTGACGTTCAATTGGATTGTAGATCGGATTTAAGATACGATCAATTCAACTGTAGGCTCTTAAGAAGGATCCTCAAGATCAATTGGTCTCGTGCGTCACAAGGACACTCTTATCAACATCAACCGGTGATTTGTGCCGTGTTCGGCTCGACACTTGCACTACAGTTGTCAACCTTATCCAATTGACTTAGAAGTGTTGTAAATCTTCCGCTACTATGGAAACTCCGCTATCAAATGAATATTCAATGGCCAACGAGTTACAATGGCCATTTACACCTTTCAACATTGCATTCCTTCAGAAAAATAGCGACAATCTCTTCCAGGCTAAACCAGATAAAGAGCTCAATATCTGTGAATTTACTGCTGAAGATTTCTAACGTTTCCAGCATATATTATGGAAAATACGTGCGCCAAACTTTTTCCAACTTCTTTTTTTTTCTACCTTCTAACTTCGAATTTCGTATTTTGAGCACAAATCATTATTAAAATTGAGTTTAAAATGTTTGTAGAAATCGCTTAATTAAATTACTAATGGTAATAATAAAATTTTACTTCCGTACACCAGCTTAAAGCGTAGGAGTAATAAGTGAAATTTGAAAAGTATATCTTTAATTATATCGTAAACTATTGTGTGAAGTTTTGGTGAAATGTTTGTAAATCCGGTGACCAGCTATTTCGTTCGCACCATTTGCAAAATGTCTCTCCTATATACTCGACGATTGGACAGAGCTTAATGGCCACAGTAATGACTGTAATTATTATATGGAAGAATGGAAATTCCTATTGCAGATTACGTGTACGAATGAAGATAGGCAGCTTAATTGCAAGCCGAATAAAATCGTTGCCAGTTTTTTTTCCTTCTACCTCTCCGTTAATTAAATATATTAAGTTCTGTTGTATGATATTCAATCAACGAGAAAGATTTCTCTCTCGAAAAGACCCTCATCGCCATCGTCTTGTTTGCTGCACAAACTACGATGGAAAAGTAGTGGATGCTACTCTCTGCAACAGCCAGTTCTTAATTGGTTACAGCTGCAACACTCTCTTTTGCAGGTCCCGCATCGGATAATAGCCACGCTGCCTAATTCTCTCTGCACACTGCACTCGGAATTAGGAGGTCGTCTTTAGTTAAGATAAAATAATTGCACCTATCATTGATGTGAAAGATAAGGATTGTTAACTTGTGCAGTCTTTTCAAACTGTAATGACCATCAAAATGTTCTCGGCCGTTTACCGGTTAATTGATTGATTATCCAACGAATTATCTAAGATAAAAGTGGTTTTACTTTGATGGCCACTACCATACTTAATGATTTTGATAGATTTTCTTATTTTTGCCAATACCTACAAATTTTACTTTTGCTTTCTAAAACGTGCAATTTATTTTCAGCACTGTACTGTACAGTACTTATTTGTCGCAACGTTATTTAATAAATTTATAGTTGTTTATTGTCGATTTTATATCTGAATAGTCTCTTCTGATCCTTTTCGATACGAAATTTTCCCTTTTAGCACGAAATTTCCGTTTTTCTAGCATAAAAACTCTTCTTTTTAGCGCAAAAATTTCTCATTTTAGCATGAAAATTCCTATTCAGCACGGAATTCTCTCTTTTCAGTACAAAATTCTTTTTTCTCAGCACGAAAATTTCCATTTTTCAGAATGAAAATTTTCGCTTTTTAGCACAAAAATCTCTTTTAAAGGAGAAATTTTCCCTTTTTAACACGAAAATCATAACCATTGCTGATCCATTCGCGCATCGTGAAAGTAAAAGTTAGCAGGATGGCTAAAACATTTAAATTATCTAATAACAGATATGAATAAAATGATAATGATAGCGGTTGTTATAGTTTTAATGCGATTTTGAGAAAAACCGGATAAAAATAAAGAGCTTGTAAATTATTAATGTATACAATTAAGTCATCCCGAGTGCAACTATTATTTTAATGATGCAGCTTTTCTTATAATGATTATCTTTATGCTTCATCGTTTCTTATTTTCATTCATTAACTTCTAACAGATTTTTCCCCATTCTGTATACGTTATTTAAAAAATAACTACTGCGTAATAATAATAAAGGATACAAAATAAATCTTTATTATTAAATACCTACAATTTTTAATTTTATATTTTAGAAAAATACGAATATAAAATTTTACTTCGCTCATAGAAGAGCGCGGTAATGAAGCGGTCGATTTTTTTTATTATTATCTTACTCTACTCATTATTATCCATTATCCTTAAATATATGATACTTAATTGAGCGATAATTTAGTATTTTAACATAATTAATTACCAGTTTGCTGAGAATTTTTTTAATTTTTTGACGATATTGTTTTGTTTCCTCTACACTTCTAAACGTCTGGGTGAGCAGTACATTAATCGAACATAGATTTGCTCTCTGCATAGGAAGTTTGCGCCGTGCTTTCTACATCTACAACAGATCTAACAAAGTAGAAACACACACAAAGAAGTGTTGAACGTGTCAAAAATACTTTCATTATAGCTATTTAACATGTTAATTAAAACCCGTAGCGTTTAGTGTGAGTAAAAATACTACTCAGAAGAGTTGATTAAAGTTGTGTTTTAATTTTTAAAACAAAGACACGAGAAAATTAATAAAGCTAAAATTAGCTTATACCTATTGAAATTGTTTAAGTTTTTTTTTTTTTTTTTTTTTTTTTTACTGGTGCAGCTAAGAGACACTCTACCTTATGTTTATGTAACTATAGAGTTAAGATAAGAAGTGATGCATGGCGTGACTCGCAACGTTGACTGGCAACTATTAGTAGAGTAAAGACGACAAACTACCCTCGGTTGTCACCTCTAGCCCACCTCCAGTTCGTCAACGTCAAGTAGGCCAAATCTAGACATGTGTCTTATCAGTAGGCGACTCTTCATTGTCTCCAACTGGCGCCTACCAGAAAAGAAGCTTAAGAGATGTAATTCAAAAAGAGAAATTATCCGAATTATTTTGTTAATTTAAACAACTGAAATTTAATAATTAAACAAACGGAATAATCTTACGATGTAAGTTTTAATCGCCTTAAACATCAGTAATATTCTTACATCGCTTACGAAGTTGAAAATTTATCGAAAGAATGAAAGCTTTCTAGCGATGTTTCTCTTAAATAACCATTTTTAAATTAAAATAAATTTAAAATTATTTAATTCTAAATGGATCTATACTCAAATTTTAAGCTTTTTAAGTGTAGAATTTAATAAGATTATAAATTATACACATTTGTAAAATTTTAATACGTAAAAGTTAACACTTTCTAAACGCTCTTAATGAACAGAAATTTATACATAAAAATTTATTTTACGAAATTTGACTTTTATTATCATTTTCGAATAAAAATAAATTGCTATTTTCTCCTTATTTTGTGAAAAATTTTGAGGAATAACACAGCTTTATAAGGATATAAAGGTATAAAAATTCTGACTTAACATTTGGTCCTTGGGTCTTTAGAGATTTCTCATAGATTTAGACATTCTACACATAAATCCCAAGATAGAAATCTGAGTCAAATTAACTTAAGTGAAAAAAATTAACAGAAATTACAAAAAATAAATAGATTTTTCGAAGAAATGAAAGGATAAAATTTAAAAAAAAATAAAAATAAAAGACTATAAGTTTGCTAAACTCCAGCTACCGGGTTGATGCGAGTCAGCCATCTTTTATTTATAAAAAATATTCTGCAGGAATTGGAGTGTTTTTTTTATAAGTTGTGAAAATTGCACCCTTAAGAACTACTGAAAAGCATAAGAGTTTCATTTGTGAGACTGAAACACATCATTAAAAAAATGGTATCCAAAGGTATTTAAACTGCAATCGAGGAGTTGCTAGAGACGAAATTAGAAGAGAATTAATGGGAAAACATGGTTAGAATAATAAATAGAATAATTGAGATGGACAAAACCCCGGGAAGCTTCAACTGACATATTTATAGAGATAATTATAAGAAATTATTCCGTTCTTTCCATTTTTCCTCTTTGCAAAGATAGAAATTGCAACGCATAAAATAATCATTTATTTAAAATTATTCTGTAGAAATGTATGAAAAATAATTCATTGAAAAAATTAAAATTCTCGTAGTGTTCCTCATCGAAAAAAGTATCTCGATATTAATAAAATTATTATTAAAAAATAAAAATAATAAAACTAAAACTTTCCGTTGAATTTATTTTTAAAAAGTGAGATTTTCACCCTTTGTATATATTGTGTATAACAATTTCAGATTCTCACCCTCTTACGGCGCGTATAAGGAAATGAGATTTCACACCCCATACGGCGCGTATAAAACAATGAGATTCTCACTCCGATATCGTGGTTTAGAAAAATGAGATTCTCATCTCCCATACGGCGTGTGTATAAAAGAAAAGTGATTTTCTCACCCTTCTAAACGCTGTGTATAAAATAATGGAATTTTCATCCCCAGATGGGGTATATAAAATGATACGATTCTTATTCCCACACCGTGTGTATACAAATTCAGATTCTCATCCCCCAAACGGTGTACATTAAAAAAAGAGGTTGTCGGCCCCATACGAAACATGTATAAAAAAATAATAAGATTTTTCACTCCTTATTCGGTTGAGTTACGGAATCGTAACTCATCCGTATATGAGATGAAAAAAGTTTTAAAAATTAATTTGGCTGAAAATGTTTAGGAAATTTACGCTAGCGCTTAAAGCGAGAATTTTCATTAAAATAATAGTAATAATCGGAAGGGATAAAAGTTGTGATTCAGTGTTTATGTTAGGAGATGGCAAACAAGCGTTAGAAAGAACACGTAAGAGACGTTTCTCCTTCAAGTAACATTATTACCTGACTGGATGACGGCTGCCATGCTCATGTAACCAAGAGATTGATAGCTTCCCTCTACAAATTAAGCGCGTTTTTCCTGTCACACCCAACCTCAATGTCTATAACTTGAATTTAAACAATTTCTCACAGTCGAGGTGTTGATTTTATTACTTTTTGAAAAATTTACTTTTCTCATATGTCAACTTAAACGCGAAAGAATTAATTAAAGGAAGTTAGATAACGTCGTGTTTTCGTGTTTTCGGTGCTCCCCTCCCTTCTTTTTATACACATATATATTTAATTTTAGTGTCGTGGATCGTGGTAGAAAAATAGTGACGAGGTCGAGTTACGTCGCACTCGAACTGTTTCAAATTTCTCTGTTGACCACGGCCATTCAACTACACGCTGGTTGGATATAAACAAAGAGTTCTTTCAAATGCATTAGATAATGAAGTTTATTCTTTTATTTTAAGAATATTTTCATTATATAAGGGAATATATCTACTTTGAATGGTGTTATATTTCACTACGCTATCTTAAGGTACTGTATTTATCAAGTTTTAATGTTGATAGCCAACGATTTTTCTTGTTATTAAGTGGATATAGTTAAGTGGATGATATTTTCTTTAGAAATTTAAGCGAAAAAGTACCAGCTGTTCGTACGGTAAAAGATAATTTATCAATTTTATGCAAATTATTTTCCTCTGTAAATTTTCTAATACATTTATTTATAAAAGAATTTAATCATACTTTAAATATAAGTTTTAATTCTTATCATACTTAAAATTTAATCAGTTTAATGAATAAGAAAATTGCGGAAGCTTGCAAAATTTACTTCTCTTCTATATCCTCCTTTCTATACCTGCATCTTTAATACTAATACATAATAAGCTCCATACCTATAATTTTATATTATAATATACCGTGAGTTTCACACTAATATTAATTAGTATATAAGCTTCTCACTTAGTTTAGCTAATGCATATGTAATTTCATTAATTTTGTATGCTGATATATATGCAAGCTCCTCACTAATTATGTATAATAATGCACACGTAAATTCCCAATAATTTTATATAGGTACTGATATATACGTAAGCTCCTCATTAAGTTTATACACCAATATAAGTGTAAACTCCTCAGTAATTTTATATACTAATTAGTATGTAAACTCTGAACTAGTTGTATTTACTAATGCACGTGTAACCTATGCTCTCAACAAGTTTATTAACATACTGTGAGTTCTATAATTATATTTTTAATAGTAATAAACTCTAGATTTCATAGTTTAATATTTAAAATGCTGTTAAATTTAAAAAAAAAAAAACACTAATAATGTAAAAATGACTCTAAATTTAACAAAAGTTTTTAGTTTTTCTAATTCAAATTTATCAGAGAAGATCTTCATTAATGCTATTGATTTCAGAATTATAAAGAGAGAATGGAATCTTAATCGAAACAAATGACTAATTTATTAAATTAGAAGTGACAGGATTTCTTTTTCCATTTTTTTTCCGAAATGAAAACACGAAAATAATTGATGTAAGTTGATTTTTCGCTAATTTTTTCCTTATTATTTGTTTTGCGGAAAGATTGGATTCGGTTTAAGAAAATAAAAGCAACAAGAGAAATCAATGTTTTGGACATTCCCTTAGAGAACATAGTGTAAATTGGTTGGATTGTGTAGCAGAGGTGGAAATGCCAAAATAATGAGAACATTGTTGGCAAAGAAAGCATTCAATCCACAGAGGAAAAGTCAAGACTTGACATTTAAGAACTGTCTTTTCAAATATAAGGTAATGGTATTGTTTTGATTAGAAAATCAACAAACTATTTTCTTTTCATTCACATTTTTTTCTTCTTTCCTTTTTAAAAAATAAAATTAATACAAAATGTCTCGAAAAACAGAATATTAAATATCTGCGAGATATTCTAGATTTAAACGTTGATAAATTTGTTATATCAGAAAAGTATTGTAATATGTATGAATCGTCTTTATTATTGTTTGAAATAACAAAATGTATGATTTAATGCCGTGTTTCTCAACCTTTTTAAAGTACTAGACTTTAATATTACTAGGGAATATGATTTATAACATTACAGAGTCGCGATTTTCCGGTAGTCTCTAGAACAGTGTTTCCCAACCTTTTTTGTGCTATGCCCCACCTAAGCCTTTCTAAATTTCTTATGCCCCCCAACATATATGTTGAACTCTTTTGGAAGGTCTCTCGTTGCCATGTTTGTTGAAGTTTTTTCTTGCACTTAATTGTCACACTGTTTTATTGTAACCACGATAAAACTCAATCCTTTTATCAAAGTCTCTTGCACTTTCCAGTCATTGCCAAACGCGACCTGGAACACCACAACTCACGTCTGCCCACTTTGAGGTCTGGGCGAAGAATGTTCTTTCTTCTCTTTCACCGGCCTCAGGGCCTCGTTCATCTCTTTGTTCTCAGTGGTTCCCAGAATTGTTAATCCCACCCCAAGGGAAAAGAGTTATAAAGGAAAGTTCTAGAAGGAAAGGGAAACAAAGAAAATTAAAACTAACTTAAATCAATATTTACAATAAATATGGCATACAGCAGCTATACGGTTAACTTAAACTCTGAATGAGTTTCAAATTGCCCCCTTGTGGGGCGTGGGCCCCACGTTGGGAAACACTGCTCTAGAACTAATCATAGAACAATGAGATATAATAGACTTAAAATTTGACAAATTATGTTCTATCAGGAAATATATTCGAATAAAAACTACTTTATTGGTTACATTTTGAGATAATAAAATGGAAACAATGTATAACAATTTTCTCAATTATTATTATTATTATTTTTTTAAAGTATTGAAGATTTCGACAGTATTTTTAAAGACCCTCATTAATTTTACACACTGATGCAGAAATAAACAGCTAATTTCTCGCTAAACTTCTAATTTCTTGTCGCTAATTTTAAATACTAATGAACACGTAAAATCCTCATTAAGTTTATATAATAACACACAAATAAGCTTCTAATTTTATATATTAATTTACACGTAAGCTTCTCACTAAGTTTATATACTAATGTACAAATTTCTCGATAATCTTATTTACGAGGTATTAACAATATTCGAGAATTTGGATCGCGTTCTACCTGTTGAGTAACTTCTTCTAAACGTATTAATATTTTTATTTAATAAATAACTTGTAAATTTCTTATATATATTTTTTTCTTTTTGAAATTTTAACTGCTGCAACTTTATATTTTAAATTCTCGAAGTGAAGTATCTGTACATTGTAAACACCGAAGATAGATCTTTATTTATATACACTATTACTGTATAACCTACGTATCTATACTTGGACTGTGAAGATACAGAATTCGAAATACTATACTATCTTCACTTATACACGCTATAAAAATAACGAAATGGACTTCTCATAGACACGAATTTGACGACAAATATGAAAGCTTACAGCTTTATACCATAAAGTAAGAATTGAATTTCAAATGTCTTCTTTTCTTTCTCATCTTCAATCCTCACTACTTTATTGAACTTTCAACGTTAAAATCACGGATATAAATAACATTATATAGCAGATTTAACTTAGAATATTTAGTACTATTTTCATGCTATAGATTTAACAGTTTAACTTATTAGTTTATACAAGTGTATATTTATCATCAATTTTTTTTTCTTTTTTTTTTTTGTATTATTTTCATTCTAGCCCGATTTAGAAAAGGGAGTAAAGAAGAGGCATTATCTCTTGTTGGTCACAACTGTATGTGCTTGCTATTATAATGCCCTAGAGTGTGGTTTTGTGTTTGATGACATGTCAGCTGTAAAAGATAACAAAGACCTAAGGCCAATAACACATGTCTCCAACATCTTTTGGAACGACTTTTGGGGTACACCAATTATAAAGGTGAATATTTAAAAAGTTTTTTTTTTTCTATTTTTAAAGTAAAGTTTATTGTTTTAATCGATACTTCACTTTCCAAACTAATATTTTTGAAGAGAAGTTTGTCAATGTGTAAAGATATCCATATGTGAATTGCTCCGTGTCAATACTTATTATCATTTTATTGACGATGGAATGTTTTATGATTGACATTTACTATATATATTTTTTTTATTTCATTAAAGTTTTCTGAATCGTTTTTAAGAAATATCTTCACTACATTTGCATGATATTGGAAGCAAATTCTTTTTATTTTTTTATTTCTTTTGGTGGCAATTTTCAATTCAATGATTTCTACTCATTAAATACGGCTTTATGGAGTGCAAAAAAATGAATCTCGATATTTTTCTATTTTCATACAGATTTATATTGTCTTCCTTTTAAAAATTTGCTGAATTTGCTAAAGTTTTGAATAAAAATTCAACTGTATTTTCTTTTTTAAAAATATTTTTTCTATCTTTTATAATCCAAAAATCGATAGGGATTTCATAATTACTTCTAATATTTGTATTTAATTTAATGAAGAAGATTTTAATTATAATAAAAAAACACACCCTAAATAAGTTAATTATTTGAAGATTAAGGATTATTTTTTTAATTTTTATTAATTTACTAAATGATATATATAGCCAATATATATCTAAGTATATCTCATTATACTGTAATGCAATTTTTTTGTTGCTAGTATTCACTTAAATAGGCGTTAATACTGATATTTAATGCAAGCCTTAGGCAATTGCCATTAGCTATATCTAATGTTTATTTCTAAGTATTTATTATTAATAATTTTACTCATTAATTTAAATGTTTATTATCTTTCTATTCTTCTTCTCAATAAAGTATCCATTTTTTTAGTCTCTAGAAAGTATTATAAATAAAGAAAAGTATTTTAAAAATTCTATTGGATTCTACATAAAATATATATTATATTCTTTCCAGTATATTGTATTGCAAAAAATAAATAAAGAAAAAAGTTTTAGTATTTCAAATTCAAAATGAAAAAGATGGAAAACTTTCTTGTCTATAATATATCTAATTTCACATTCAATGCAGAGAAAATTCTTTATATAGTGGATTTAATACTTTTAGTGTATTTAGTGAAAAAATATACTCCATAGTTTACATAGAATATAAGATTTTTAAAATCTTATATTGTGTATACTCAATGTTCTCAATTGTTTGAAAGAAACCAATAAACCCAATGTTCTCATAATAAATTGTAAAGAAAACAGTAGGGAAAAAATGAATTATGAAAAACAATGAAGAAAAATTGAGAAGAGAATAAATTTTATAAAATCTGTAGTTCTATTTTCGGTCATTCACTTTCGTGATTTCAAATTAACATAATAATTAGAGAGCATCCATCCGAGAATCGAAAATTGTTATAAATTATCTTCATTGAAGTCGTAGATAACACGCGAATCGTTGAATTTTTTAACACTAATAATAAATAACTAACTGAAAAGTTTTATCAGATTATCTCCTTCCTCAATTGCTTGACCATAATTTCTCAATTAAGTCGATTAAAATGTAAAACTAGAGGCATTTTAATGTATATGATATAAATTTTATTTTTGTAACTTCAGACAGCGAAGAAAGATTCGTGTATATATATATAAGGTAAAAAATAAAATAAGAAAAAATGTATGTGAGGCAAAGAAGATGTCACTTCACATCCGGAGTACAGATAGCTTGTAAATGAAATTGGTAGCAAGTAAAGTTGAATGTTATCGCTAAACGTCATGCAACTTTCTCTTTTCTATCAATGCGGAAATTGATAATGCCCTAGGCAGGTTTTCGTCGACTAATTTCCCCGTTATCTCCATATAGCCTTACATAGTTACGAGCTAGTTCATGACTCTTATCTCAACCTGGTCGCTAAGGTCTCTCTTTCCCTCTCTCTCCCTCTCTCTCTCTCTACATACCAAAATCTTACCTCTTGAAAAATTTGTTTAGAAATATTGAACTTTTATTATTTTAAATCTTTGATAATTACTTAGATTAACCGACAATTTAATTAGGCTGTTTTGTTAAATTTAGCCATTACTGTTTAGATTTCCAACCGGTAGTTCGCGATCAACACACCTTTAATTAATAAAGCCAAGTTTCCGGTTAAGAAAATTAGTTTGAAAAGGTTTATTACACGATAAAGTTATTTTTGGTGTGCGGTTTTAGTAGTTTTGTTGGCGAGGAGCTGGAAAAAAAACTTTAAAAAATTTGAAAGTAGATGAGACTATGCGAAAATGATTGTGTAGCGCAACTTCTAAAATACTTCGGATCCCGATGCAAAACCAATATGCCAATATAAAGTCGTATATTTTGTCTAAAGCCGTTATCGTATCTTAACTTTTGGTATCGTATTATGATTTTTGAAAAGTATCACTCTTCCACTTGTATCTTATTGAGACCAAATACATGATATATACGAAGAAAAGTCGCAAACATAATACTATATTATAAATCACTGTAGAAAATAGTGGAATACTTGAATATATTTGAATAACAAGATACGATTCCTGTATTTGTTTTCATACGAAACGAGTCCCCAAAAGTGAGAATACTTTTATTTGATTCCTAATTCATAAATTTTATTTTACTTTTTTCGAACCCGCAAAAATTCCAAAGAACAATCCATTATTTCTCTGTTCTTAAGTTATTATATAAAAAAAAAACTATTCAAAATAATCGTATAGAATCATATTATCATCTCAGAAATCATAAAAACTATAAATTTATTACTTATAAATCATCTAGAATTATCCTATCATCAAAAAATCATATATAATCTATAACTTATTATATAGAAATCCTTGTTTTTTTATCTAAAATAATCTGGAATTATATTATTTAAAAGCGTATAAATTTATTATTTTACATGTAAAAATCACATGAAACCGTCATCTTACTACCTAAAAACTTAAGTAGGCCGTTTCTTTTCGGGATATCGAACTCACTAGCGTTTAAAATTTCCAAAAAAAGAAAGGCAACCGGCATATGGCACAACGTATCGAACATCCGCTCTTTAATAATATCCATATAAATAATACGTAACAATGCAATATTTCGTGATCATAAAATTATGCCCTATATTAATACATAGAAAGCACGCTACCTTATTTCTTACCATTGGAAAAAAAAAGGTAAAGTTTTGCAACGTTGCATTGTAATAATTTCAAGTAAATTATAGATCTATAATTGCATCCACAATGAAGCAATTCAAATCTCGGGATTTTAATATTTTAAAACATCTCTTTAGCGTTAGGAAAGACATAAAATAAGAATTAAAAGCCTGCAATCGGAAGTAATGACGAGTAATAATAAAAAACTAATGTAGAAATTGGAGATTTTTATTATATATCACGAAAATTATTATTATTATTTCTCCTATTATCCAATTGTATGCCTCTGTATAAATGATCTGCGGTTCAATATACGAGAAAAAAATTATTATTCTATATATTATTCATGCTAATTTCTAGACATTTTTTTTAAAAAACATTATAGTAAATAACGCTACAGCATAGTTATAAGTTAGTAATAGTTTTAAATTGAGTTTATCAACCTGGG
This sequence comes from Centruroides vittatus, assembly GCF_030686945.1. Classification (NCBI taxonomy): domain Eukaryota; kingdom Metazoa; phylum Arthropoda; class Arachnida; order Scorpiones; family Buthidae; genus Centruroides; species Centruroides vittatus. The sequence goes on from NW_027121927.1 coordinate 3,072,849, forward strand.
GTTCTCGATCGACATTTTCTTCTAATATATATACATGAAATAAGAAAGGTTGAAAAGCATTATAATAAACAATTCTAGAAAGTTGTTTTTTACGTAATAACTTTTATATGTAAAAAGAATCTATGGCTCAAACAATAATGTGAGGATTAATAATATATATTCTATTGTCTAAGGTATAGATGGATTTTTTAGTGTTATTTTCAATTAATGATATGTTTAGAAAAGGATATAATACTGAAGGATAATTATAGTTTTATTGTAGTTTTTCAACTTGGGGTTCTCGGGCGAGTTATTTTTCTATTAAGTGTGAAAGAAGTAAGAAAGGTTGAGAGGTGTTAGTATCAAACCTTTATATTTGTGAAGTTAGGTATGAAAATATATATGTTTTATAATAGGAAGAATTGCTACTGACTGAAGGGTATTGACGAAAGTTGGAGTTATTTAAAATTAGTGATACGTTTAAAAAAAAAGAAAAATTTATAATATAACAACAACAATAGAACGTTTCTACAGCAACGTTTTAGTTTATAAGTTATCGTAAATAATATCAAGATATAGAACTTAATATTTCTGATGGTCATGCAACTTGGGATTCTCGTGCGACATATAGTAGAGAAAGTAATAGAACAAGAAGGAAAGATTGAGTAGCGTTAGTATAAATAGTTTTCTATCCTTGATATATTTGAGAAATAAGGCACGAAAATAAAATTTTAGTTTTATATTTAGAAATAATTGCTATTGTTTAAGGCAGTGTTTTCCAATCTACGGGGCGCGCAGCTTTTGCCAAATTATCACTTTTTAATACAAACAAACAAAAGAAAAGTCAAATCGATGTGGAAAAAATGAATCAGCAAAACGGTTATGCCAAATTCACAACCCTCGTCCGAATGACTCGAATACGACCGCTAAAAATCTATCCACACTCTTGCAGAAACGTCTCGACAAGAGTCGAATCCCGGGAACAATATACTTTATTCAATAAAGGTATATTGTTTTGTAGGCCATTAAATAAATTATGAGGACAAAATTTATGAAATTAGATTGTTACGAAAATTGAGGAGGCGCAACAATTTTTTTCTGAAAAAGAAGAGGCGGAGGCACAGAAAGTTTGGAAAGCATTGGTATAACAGACTCGTCGGTGTTATTTTCAATTGGTGATATGTTAAAAACAGGAGAATTTATAGTATACAACAATAGAAATATATCAAGAATTCTCTGGGCAAAATGATGGGTTTTAGGTCATAAATTTCTGCACCAATTTTACTTTCAAGAGTTTCTTGTTTTTCTCATTTTTACGGATTTACAACATTTAAAAATCAGGCGACTCTTATTGTTTTACTCGTGTGATAAACAATATAAATATACAATCCAATTTACTTAAAGTAATTCTTTATATAAATTCGTAAGTGACATTTCTGTCTGTTTAATTTTCATTTCGGCTTTTGTCTTTAAATTGTTATGGGAATAGACACGAAAGCTTTGGGAATAATAATAATGCAGTTGGATAACTGTGAAAATTAATACCATATACTGCTGGGAATTTAAATTCATAATAACGTAGATTAATTTAACTATATGCCTTCAGATTGTATAAATATATGTTGATATGGATATGCCTGAATAATATTTAAATAGTAGTAAACAGAGAAAACAAATGTTTATTCAAATGACTTGTGTTTAGTATACGAGGATATAAGCCCGAGTCAATTATGGCGCATTTATCGTGAGTTTTATGCTATTCTGTGCATAATTACGAGTTACACTCGACATATCTTGCGTGTGTTTGATAATCGTACGCTAAATACGGCTCTTACACTTACATGTAAGGCGTTAAACGTGGCTTTATGGTATGTACGATTCGTCAGAGAATATCAACTCTTGCGTCAATTTTACGTCATTTTTGCACTTAACTATTTAAAAAAAAAGGTGTCACTTACCACTTTTACGCCATTTTTGCGTTATTTTGTTATAAAAATCTCACAATTTGACGGAATTTTTCCATTTATCCTTTTAGAGAACAGGAAGAATAATGTCAAAGAGAAATAAATTAATTCTGACATAATACAACACTCAGAATACACAATAAAAGTTAAGCAGCTTTTTTAAATGGAAGCAGTAATTCCGAAGAAGAGCGAAAATTTATAAAGTTAACATTATTGTTTTTCAGGAACACAGCCACAAGTCATACAGACCCATATGCGTTCTGACGTTCCGCATTAATTATATGATCGACGAACTCAACCCTCTAGGATATCATTTAGTGAACGTTCTTCTCCATGCCCTAGTTTGCATACTTTACCTCAGGTACGTGCTGTTTTCCGAGGATTAGTGGCTATGACAAATAACCCGGAAAAAGCAATTTCTTCCATAAATTTGTAACATTTACAACCTTGATGATGAAAATAATTAATAGCAACAATTTTCCATCTTCTTGATCCCAGCAAACAAATTTTCTCTGAAATTCTGTCAGTGTGTTACATCAAGCGGATTAAAAATAATTGATGGATAGGTACTTTCTCTTATAGGTTATGTTACATGTTTCTACCAGCGGAAAGCAGTTTAGTGGCAGCCATGTTATTTGCCGTACATCCTATACACACCGAAGCGGTAAGTATGATTTAATTATAATTAACTGTTTTGAATTTCTAAATGGATACTTAGCAGACTTATTCTTTAAAATTTGAAAGAATGTATTTAAAATATTTAAAATACTTTCTCCTAACTTTAAATTTAATATTTAAAACTACAGTAAAACTTTACTTCATTAAGTATTTACTAGTTGAAACGTATATCAAGTTAAACATAGTCAAATTAAACAGTAATGATGAATTGTTACATTATCTAGCGGAAAACCTCGCTTATTCTGTAATTATACCATATTCTGGGTCAAATAATACATCATAAAATTTCATAATATTCATATTTACGACGAGTCTTTGTGTTTAGAATAATTGTTTTTATTGAAATGACTTTATATACTTTCAAAGTTTTCGAGAAAATAATTAAAAATATAAGCATTATCATCAACGATACAATTACTTTATTGCTCTTAAATTACGAGTGTCGAATGTCACCCGTAAGCACGTTGCACATAAAATTGTACAGGATACGCCCATACTTTTTGGTGTATTTGCAGATAAAAATGTTATTTTTTAAGAAAACTATTTGAATATTTTCAGGTGACCGGTGTTGTGGGTCGAGCGGAAACTTTGTCTTCCGTCTTTTTTCTGTCAGCTTTCTTGTGCTACATCCAATGCTCTCAATGGAAGTGGACAGGTGAGCTGCGTATCAATAAGAAGACTTTGACTCTAACACGTCAAAGCCTTGCTTACAAATTTGATATTCTATTACGATTTCGCCATCTGTACCACAAATTTGTTCCGTCAGCATATTTTTTCTATTTTTTTGAATCGAAAACAGCGCAGAATACGTTAGAAACAAATGGAATTTTTTCCAATTTTACAATACTTTTTCTCTTTTAATTAATAAGAAAAATCAACTTCTGCGTAAATAATTAAAAATTTAATTATTATTATTTTTTTCTAAAAGTAAAAGATAAAATGATACTTTTTGGTTTTATTATAAACGAAGAGATTCTGCATTTTATTTTCCATTTAGAACGTTATCTAAGTGGAAAAGATTTCCACATAATTTAGTATATATATTTTTCTTTCGAATGAGATTTTCTAGAAAAAATATTCTCGAATTTATATATATATTATATTCTTATTGAAAAACTTTAAACTAGAGTATTTAAAATTGCAACTGTCAATAAAGAATGATTTATAACTGGACATTTTCTTCAACAGCAATTTGACAAATTGCTATTAAGGAAAATATCCAGAAAGTAATGTAATGTAGAGGAAAATTGTTCTTTTATGTAATCTATAACTAGATTGGCCATTCCTGATCAGCTGCTTGCTACTCGTCGTCTTAGCAACTCTGAGCAAGGAACAAGGAATAACTGTGATCGGGGTCTGTTTTATTTACGAACTTTTAATACTTCATAAGGTAAGTCGAAATAACAAAATCGGAATAAAATTCTCAAACGATCAATTATAAATAAAAAACAAGTTATACAATAATTTATTGATAAAATAAATGGTTTTAAAATCCAACAAATTTCTGTTTGCTACGTATGATTTATTAAATGTTTGAATTAATCATTTTGATGGATTTATGAAAAATTTCTTTAGGAAAAAAAAGCAAAAAAAAGTATTTTTTACTATTTTTCTTATTGATAAAATCGAACGGGGTGAGTGAGTGAGAGGATATCGCTGCTATTTTCACCCGATTCATAAATAATATTTCTCTTTGTAATTCGGTTTTTACCACGTAAGATAAATAAATATATATATATATATAATAATCAAAGTTTTAAAGAATAGAAAAAACATAAACTAAAGCCAAAAATTGAAGTGGATTATAAATCTATTTTTTCGTGTCTGAAAGATTTCTTTATGCACTATTTGTAATTTTTTTTTTTTTTTTAAAGTTTAATTTTCTTCTTTTGTTGCATGAAAAATAGATTTTTTCGAACATTTATCTAACTTATTTGGTGCGCAGAATGTTTAAAATTAAAAAAGTGATGGAAATTTTTAGATAAAATCCTTCAAAGTTTGCGAATATTTTAACGGTTTTACATCGTATAAATTTGTTAGTATTGTAAAATATTGAGCTATTATTTTGATATATTGATATACCCGTTACTCTTTATGATGACACGAACTATGTAGATGCCCTGTAAGTAGTCTTTACTCAATTTATATATATATATATAAAAATGGAACATAAAGTTACATTTTTGAAAATTGAAAACAATATAATTGGCAGGATGTTCACGTCAAACGGTCATTTTGGTTTTCTATTGCGTTGTAACGGTATTTTATGATGTTGAGGAACGTTGTAACGGTTTTTTTTTTGTAATGTTAACAAATGAAAGAAACGCTTTTTGTAGCAGAATATTATATCTCTGATACATTTATGCTTAGGGACGTATATGGGAGGTCGTGTATGTCGGTCAATGGACGAGCAAATCGCCACTTCCTGTATGGTTACGAGAGATGTTTCTTCGCCTGTTCGCTCTGATTTTAGCAGCCGTATCTCTACTAATAGCAAGAGTTAGATTGATGGGATCTCAGTTACCCGTCTTCACAAAGTAAGTACAGCCCATCACTTTTAATGATACAATAATCTGCTACAACTAGATTACTCCACTCATAAAACGTGAATAAATAAGTAATGGATATCGTCAAGATTTTCTATTAAATATTATTGAATAAATGGCATACACTTAATTAACATTACGAGATTTCATGACGTTATTTAATTTTCACTTCACGGAAAATATTAAGAATGGGTAATTTATAAACGTAATTTTTGAATGTCATTCGCATGTTCTATTAACCTCTGTTCATTATTATTTAAAGAAATGTAAACAGACATAGTAAAATGTATTTAGTATTTAATGAATTTATCAATTTTTAAAGGAGTACATTTGTACATTTGAAATTATTCAAGTATACTAATGTTACTTGGTTAGAAATTTGAAATTTTGATCGTGGTTAAAATTTCTATCGCACGTTCTATTACTGTAATTAATAGCTAACACCTTACGATAATCTATAGTAAACACAGATAATGGATAATTAATTTAGAAATAGATGTATCATAAACTCTATAAATCATTTATAAACATGTTAATTACTTAAAGGTGTTAAAAATGTTGGCAACTTTGTAAATGATCACAGTTAATCCAGCGGGTTGTTCGCATGATACGGAGGATAATGGAGCTGTAAAACATAAAATAATTAAAAAAATTGGAGTGTATAAATCAAAAGATTGAATAATAAAATGCGAAATTCAATAGATATAATGTTGCAAAAATAATAAATCCTCGAACTTCTTAAGGAAAATGTTCTGGAGTGTGTGGTCGGTTTATTACCCATTCCGTAGTATCTAATAAATGAAGCAGCTTAAAACAATTCATCAAGAGTCAGTCCATTACACGTTTAGTCTGTGGACTACAATTTTCTATTCACATTTTTGAATGATTACAAGCGAAAACGTGTGCGAGACAAGAATGAATTTATTTTCTCACATAAGTCACCGGATTAGTCGATGTTATCAGTAAGTGCGGTTTTAACTTATAACATTTCCACACGCAGCCATTTTTAAAATAAGCCGAGGACGTACACTTTCCCATAATTAGTGTGATTAACTGCTTTTTGCAGACGTGAATAATTATAAAGAAAGACATAGGAGTTCTTAGTATGCCGCGCGGTATTTAAGTTACAGAGAGCAAACCCCTTTAACTGTCTTATTACATATTCAGAGTCAACCTAACTATATTCGATGACGAATACTACCCAATTAGTTGGAAAATGTCGAGTGTACATTGTACCTCTGGGACTTACGTGATGCGAGTGAGCAATGCATTAATCTGTGGTAGATAACTAATATACCCGCCATGTTTTGTTTATTGATCACATGACACGCTTCTCCGGTCGACGTTGCTAAAAAGAATAACAATTTTACGTCAAGATATATTGGCGATGAGTGATGAAGAGAATAATCACAAATGAGTCGAGTAAGGTGAGGGTTATTAAGGTTGCAGCTTTTTGACACGCAGGTAATATTTTAAACGCTTTTCTCTCTTTGCTGTAATTAATTATTAATACGGTCTTAAGGGAACGAAGAAATTAAATTTGCAATTTTTTTTAATTACACTTTTTAAACGTTTTTAGATTTGACAATCCCGCCGCTGTGTCGGATACTCCAACGAGACAGCTTACCTATAATTATTTATTGCCTGTTAATGTTTGGCTACTTCTGTTTCCCTGTGATCTTTGCTGTGATTGGACAATGGGGACCATTCCACTCGTGGATTCTTTTCTGGATCCGAGAAATTTAGCAACCGTAGCTTTATATTTTGCAATAAGTGCACTGATAAGGAGCAGCGTGGTTTCGGAGGCGGAAGGACATTATTCTGTAGTGATAATGGTAAATAATTTGAATATTAATAAAGATTAAACTGTAAAAAATAAAAATTTTTCAAGTTTTCGCTGAAAAAATTACATATATAACGAAAAAAAATTGTTTGTTGTAGGAAATAATTCTTTGTAAGAGGGGGAAAAAAGTATTCTCGCCTCATACAGAAAAAAATTTTTTTACAAGCTCTCATCTGAAGAAATGTATTGTTTGTTCTTTTCTAGAGTCTTTCTCTGATGATGTTTCCGTTTCTACCTGCTTCCAATTTGTTTTTTCCTGTGGGTTTCGTAGTTGCAGAAAGAGTTCTATATACTCCTAGTATGGGGTTCTGTTTACTTGTAGCATATGGATGGCAACTTCTTTATAAAAGGAGGTGATGTCTATAGATCAATCAAACTTGACGTATAGATTATCAAAATTTATTTTTTGAAATTAATAGATTTAAAAAAATACAACTACTGTAAAAAGTAAAGTGTATTGTATATTAAAATTGAAAAATCTCTTCTAAAGCTAGAATTTAATTTTAATTTAGGAGAATCTTATTTTTTACTGCCTTTTTAAGAGTACTTGGAAATAATTTTTCTTGTTCTTTTTTCCCCTTTTATTTGTGTATAGAAGATGGAAGTTAATCGTGTGGAGTGGAGTTTTGGGTCTTCTTTTCATCCACACGCTGAAGAGTGTCCATCGGAACAGCGATTGGTGAGTGATTGATGAACTGTGCTAATGTTGTGTTAAGGCGAGAATTCGAAAGGAAACTATCTAAGATGATATTGCATCAAGAATTCAAATTGATCTTTCGTTTTGTTGAAACAACTATCTAACTGGAGCAGAAAATTGAATTTTTCTTTACGTCTTTTGTATAGAATTTTTGCAACCATAACAAAAGATGTTTTGTTGACTGGCGATGAAGTCAATTTCCGAATCTTTTTTTTCATAAAATAAATTTTTTTTTTGATTAATTAAAACTTTGAAACGAATTTCTTTATTTTCTAAAAACTGCAAAATGAAGTTTTCTAAATGTAATTTTTACCGTAATTAAAATGGAAAAAATATATAAATTACAATTTTAAATCGATAATTTGTTAATTTTTCTACGCAAATATTTCATTAAAATAAATAAATATCGATATATTTAATAAATATTTTGACCAATTGAAAGACGTTTTAAGCTTAAAAATCTATAGCGGGATCATAAATAAATTGTGTTTGCTTCAAGGTGTCATTTATTTTTCATGACAGATAGACTAGGTCAGCGCTCTTCCTTTATATCATAACTTTATAGGGTCTGTGCCATTTGTATCGAAGATTATCTAAAAAAAAAACTTTACTTATCGTTGTTAGATCGATATTTATTTAATAAAATTTTATTTTTTTATATTGTAAACTACAGGAAATCGGAGTATACAATTTTCATGGCTGGATTGAGAGTTAACGATCGCAATGCTAAGCTATACAACAACGTTGGTCATGCGTTAGAAAATAGAGGAGACTATCAAAAAGCTCTGGAATATTTCAGGAAAGCTTCCGAGTAAGTAAAACAATATTTGATTAATTAATTACAAAAATCTTTACGTATTTAATTACTTAACCAAATTTAGTTTCTTAACAATCCTTATTGTTTGCACTTTGTTTTCCTCAGCGGCTGTTTTCTTAAGAACCAGATATGCTAATCAAATATTGAATATCATAAATGCTAAATTATTATTTAACATAAAGAAAAGAGGGGAAAAAATATATTAAAGAATTGAACAAATAAAAGGAAAATAGCAGTAATTAAAGAAAAATCAATAGTCGAAATTGTAATCTAATAAAAGTAATTTTAGTGAAAATGTCATCTTGATAAATTGTTTCAAATACAATTGTTTTATTTAAATGAATTTTTATGCAAAACAGAGTTCAACCGGATGATATAGGAGCGCATATTAATGTTGGAAGGACTTTAAACAACATGAGAATGTATCAAGAAGCGGAAGAGGCATTTTGGAAGGTAATTATCTTCAATTAATGTAAATTTTGTATAAATTATTATTATTATTTTTTTTCCTCCACTCGACATTTTTATACAGTTTAGAAGTCATACATAATGTAAAACATATAAAAATGGAAAGCTAACGTATTCTTTTACTTTTCCGTTTTCACTATTTCCGTTGATTTTTGAACGACTTTACATTTTTATTTATCGTATCTTTTGTTGCTTTTTATATCCATTTTTATCTTTCAGACCCTTTTACTTTTTACTTTGCTTTTCATATTGGTTGTACTTTCACACAGAAAGGGAACAGATGTTACTAAAGCTTCCTCTACCCTCCTTCAAGATTAAAAGTAATATCTTGTCTAACCCATAATCATACAATAGACTAACAAGGAAGTAATAAATTAAAACAAAAGTTTTCAGACGTTAAGGATTGAAGCGGAGCTTTAGTATACACTGATTGTGATTGTCTACAACTAATTTCAACGTTTCGATAGTAAATGAAGCGTCGAGAATAAAATTAAGTCGGGATTTATACGGTATATTAGTATAAGGAGATTAGTTAAAACAGTATTAATTAAATTGGAAGACGTTGGTGTTAATGGCAATCTATAGGATTAAAAAAGTATTTAATGAAGTAGAAAGCTACTTATGTTCCCGAATTGAGCCTCATAAAATAGTTGTTCCGCAATCTTAAGCGAAGTTAGGAGAAATAAAATTGCTCTGTCAATGATTACTTTTCTATGAAGGCGATAAAATAATTTGAAAAATGATAGAGAAGATAATCAGGAAAGGATCAAAGTTAAAATCAAATAAAATTTAAATATTTTATGAGGAAATAAAAATAATAACTTCTAAAAATTCCCCATTTGTTTATTACTTCGTTTCTTTAGGTGTAAAAATATTCATCAATTTATTGGAAAATTTAATAAGCTCAAAATAAGCTTAGTTTGAATGTCTAAAAAGGCTTTTTCGGAGTGATTTAATCATACAAAAAGGTTTCTTTACTGTTAGAAGATTAAGAGCGTAACATTAATTTACCGAAAAAATCCGGTTGCAATTTCTCAGTTTAATTTCCATTTAAACGGTAAAAAAAAGGACAAATAAAACAGATTAATTCGTAAGTTAGCTTAAAAACGACATTTTGAGTAAATTTTTTAAAGTAAATTAGTGTTGTAAATTCTTTAGAAGTTGGGTTAACTCGACCAATAAATCTATTAAATTAATGTCTATTGATAGTCACAACGATTAAAATATTCATCAGGACATATCTTTTGTCGAAAGTGGCTCTCTCCCTCAGGTGACATCACGTCTTTAACCGAAGATTGCAATCCGTCTCCATTAATACAATTTCCAAATTCATCATCTTGAAACGTTTCGTGTCCGCATTAAGACAATGTAAAGTTCGTTAGGGATTTTCATCTTGTTCAAATTAGTGCCAGGAGGGAGAGTAATTACGAAACGCGTAATTTCCTTAACTGGTTCTATCGCTGACAACGAGTGGAAGTAATTTTCTGCATTCGGACGCCGAGGGGATTTATACTTTCCACATATGATTTAAACATGAATTTCCAAACCAAATCTAACACAAAAATAAAGAATTTCCAAACAACTTTATATATATATATTACTTATCCTCTTACAACCATTATCGATTTTCGACTTGTATTTTCTTCAGCGTGAAATTTTCAGCAATAAAAACTGTACTTTACAAGTTAACAGTAAGTAAATTAATGCAGGACATTAAGAAAGCCTCTGTTAACCGAATTTATTTAACGTTTTTTTCAAGGCAAAAAACTTGCTTCCTCGACCTCGTCCAGGTGAACAGTACCAAGCCCGTGTGGCTCCGAGTCATCTCAACGTTTTTCTAAATTTAGGAAATTTGATATCTAGGAATGATACCAGACTAGAAGAAGCCGATTCGGTGAGATTTCTTTGTTCTTTTCACTCGGATAAACGTTAAATAATTGGAACAACCATCGACCAAACTCTCCCCCTTTTCGCTTTGCCATCTCAAAAGTAATGTTTTATCTCATTAAAATTGTATTTTATAAATAAAAGCTGTATTTTTAAAAGTTTTAAGACGCTTAAATGCGTAAAGTTTCTGTTATAACTTTCGCAACAGCCTCGTTATTACTAGGCGATGTGAACGTTATAACAGAAACTCTCCCCCCTTTTCGTTCTAGAATCCCAAAAATAATGTTTTATATCATTAAATGTTTTATTTTATAAATAAAATACGAATTACAAAAGTCTTTTTTTTTTTTTATAAGTTTTAATATGTTTAAATGAGTAGCGCCTCGTTATAACGAGACGATTGTGAGCGGTGTAATGGCAATGCTCTTATTTAACTTAAAATAATTATGGATGGTTACTTAAAAATAACTTTCAAGATGTTTAAATGAGTAGAGTTTCTGTTATAACACTCACAACCGCTTCGTTATAACAGAAACTCTTCCTCTGTTCGTTCTGACATCCCAAAAATAATGTTTTGCCTCGTTAAAAGTGTATTTTATAAATAAAATAAGTAAAACAAAAATGAATTTATAAGTTTTAAGATGTTTAAAAGGGCAGAGTTTCTGTTATAACGCTTAAAACTTTTATTTAAGTTAAAATAAATATAGAATTATTTAAAATTTGTATAGAGGAAGTAACAAAAACACAATAAGCTTTTTTTAAAATTCGTTTAAAGTAGATCTAGAGAATTAAATTCGTAGTTAAAGTTAAGTAGAAGTTATATTAGTGGAGGAGATGATACGATGACGTTATTGAGTAAAATTGATTTGAGAAAGATGCTTTTAGGGAAGAGAAATTCAAGCTTCAGTAAATGTATTATTACGGTCGTGCATTATTCTGAAAAGACCCATTAATGTTGTAGTTAAGTTCCCCCCTTTCAGTTTGCAGTTGGAAATTTGATATGCTATATATTTGTTGTATATAACTTAGGAGTATACAGGCAACATTGTCTTTCCAGAGGCGATTGTTAATCATTAAACGAACGGAAGTGTAAGACTATCCCTTTTGATTTTATAATGCTTATCTCGTAATTAATGATAAAAACTAAAACGAGTAATTATGTGGTATATAATCAATGATTATAAATTTGCGGCAGAATGGGTTAATAAACAATTAAAATAGCTTATAAATTATATTTTCTAACAAATATTCGGCTTAATTTTCTCATTTCATAAATATTCTTGGTGTAAAACTGATTAGTTAGTTAAAGATTTGAAAGGGTAATGAACAGTAATTAAGTAATTTAAACGGCTGTTAAGAGATTTACTTTATCGTCGACACGATTTCTATAAAGCAACCACTTACCCTATATAAATTATTATTCTAATAGAGTCGTAAATACAATTTTAGAATCACTTATATTAACAATTGTGCTATTCCTTCTTACAGCTATACAAACAAGCTATTAGTATGAGGGCAGATTATATCCAAGCTTACATCAACAGAGGGGATATTCTTGTAAGATTAAACAGGTTTGTTGCCATTTTGTCATGTTGGAAATTAACTCCAACGGATTAAAAACGGTTTATCTATTGTATAAATCTAATTTTATTATATCAACCACTTAATTATAATATTCTTTAATACTATTAAATTGTTTGCGTCATCTGAAAGTGACTTCAGTCTTTTATAGAACCGAAGAAGCCAGAGAAGTATACAAGAAAGCCTTAAAATTTGACAGCAATAATCCTGATTTATATTATAATGTAAGTTTTAATCAATTTTTTAAGAAATTTTTTCCCAATTATTTCTCGTTAATTAAATTTTATAATATAGTTAGGGGTTGTTCTGTTGGAACAAGGACGTTCCAGCGAAGCTTTACAGTATTTCGATAAAGCCCTGAAACTAGATCCAGGACACGAGGTATATAAATAACTCGATTATTTAATGACTTGAAATATAATTAACGAACAATTTGGATAATTTTTAGAACTTTTTATAGCAAGCTTTAATGAATTCCGCCATATTAATACAAGAAACTGGAAGTCCCCAATTAAGGAAAGTCGCTCACGAAAGGTAATTTTTTGTTTAAATCCAGTTATTGTTATTTATTTTAATTAAAAGTTTAATTATAATTGTTAAAATAATTTAATTTAGTATATTTATTTAAGGTTGAACGTATTACTACAGAAGGGAAAAGCTAGCGAAAGGGTGTATTTCAATCTAGGGATGTTAGCTATGGACAATCGTGATGTCAGTGAAGCCGAGAAGTGTTTTCGTAAAGCTATTGAGGTCTGGATGATTTTGCATGTTTAAATCACGTAAATACACGCAAATCTTAATCATTTTTTTGTCTTTTTTTTTAGTTACGCGACGATTTTAGAAGTGCCCTTTTTAACTTGGCGTTACTTCTTTCCGATGCTCACCGTCCTTTCGAAGCTGTGCCTGTTCTAAAGCAATTGTTAAAAGTAAGTAAACTTAATAAATTATTTGTTAATGAATAAGAAAATAATGCTTCGTTTTCGTGTACAACCAACAAAAATACATTAAACAGTACTTTGGGTGGAGATTTTTATTCTTTAAATATATCCCTGCACTCACGGAATATATCCATAAATTTATATCAATTTTTAAAAGAAATTCTCTATAGTAAATTTTACGAAATGATTTTCTCATTTGGGAATTTGAAAGTTTTATTATTAAAATTGATTTTCCTGAAAGTTTAAATGTGTAAAAATAGGAGCAAGCAAGGAGGGGAAAAAAATGTTTTGAAGGAGTAAATTAAACAAAAAATCGAATATTTGTGTAATATTTTATTCGATTTATAGATTAAAATTATTTTTAATTACAAACTAATTAGTTATTTTCGAAAATCTTTCATTTATTGATTATTTTAAATTTGTTTTTATGAATTTAAATTAGTGTTTTCCAACCGGTAGATCGCGAACCCTTAAGCATCATTCTCTCTAATATTTATTTGTCAGATAAAAGAAAAGGTTGGGGAGAAAGATAAGAGAAAGGGTGTGATGTCAGATCTAATATATATATATATATATATTTTATTTATTTATTTATTTATTTATTTATTCTACAGAGCGGTGACTTATTCATTTATTATCCGAATTTATTATTTATTAATTTATTCGAATAATTTTACAATAATTATTAGGATAATTTAAGCTAAAATACTTATTTTTCAACCAGTAGCTCGCGAGTTCTACAAGAACATTCCCAATTAATATTCATTTGAGAGATAAAAGGAAAGGTTGAGAATCAATTTCATTTAACAGCTTTTTATTTACAAAATGATTACAATTTACAATTCTTAAATTATAAAAATATTTATGCAATTGAATTTTTAAAAAATCCTATTTGGTTCCTTTATTAATTGAGGGATAAAGGAACGTGTCAAATTATTTGCTAATGATCATATACAGTTTCTATTAATTTATAAAAAAAGAAAAAATAATAATAATAAAAATAATTGGATTATTGTATCATTAAACAGGTCCACATCTTAAAAAAATATATTTGACAGTAATGAGAATGAAAATGATGTTGCTACAAACAAAACAATGACCTACATCTCTACAGATGATTGTCTTTTTTCCTCATTTTTTACTCACAACTGAATATTAATAAAGAAATGATCCTAATTATAATTTAATATATAATTAGGGAATGTGTAGATCATGAAAAATGTAACAGAGGGGGGATCAATATATATTTATATATATACAGAGAAAGGGGAGGGTTTGAGAGTTTAATATCCAGAAAATTATTATTATTTTTATGCAGAATTTGTCATTCTTAATGATAAAATATTATTATTTATCTTCATTAATAAATAAAATTATTAATGAGAGATTAAAATATTATTTCCCTGCAATTTCTGATTGTTTAAATTGAAAAAAAAAGGAAAATATTATTGAATTGACATTAAATATAATCGTTAAAATTGGAAAAATTACAATTAAGTGATGCGGAAGATTTATTATATTTTTATAAAAAATTTTTTCTTTCATACAAAAATTCGATATTCCGTGTGATTTTTTTAAGAAATAAAGTTTATATTCTAAACTATTTCTCAAGTTAAATATTTTTTTTTTAAAGCAAAGGAATTTTTTTGAAGTTCTCCTCCTTTTTCTTTATGGAGGAAAGAGAGATGAGAATTAAAGAAATTCAAAAACAGATATAAACATTGTTTAGAGAAATGATTGATCTGACTACAAGAAATGGATAATTATGTTGTTTTTTTAGATTCTCTATGATCATTATAATTGTTCAATAGTTAAATTGAGAATTTGGTTTTTTAGATGCGCTCCAATCATTCAAAATAAACGAGAATAACCGTGCGAGTCTGTCCCATTTATCGATTTATTGTGCAGACTGTCTTTATTTTGATTACTGCACTTCCTTCGAGAGTTAATCGGTCGATATGGATACAAATTTATGATCAAGATGTTTACTATATGGAATTAAGATAGAAACCGTAGTATTTTAAGATAATTAGAAAAGTTTTACTACATCCTAATGAGTTGTTTAGCTTAAGAAAGATAATTAAATTTTATTTAAAACAGCATTTTCTATATTTAATTTAGAATCATCCCGATCATGTAAAAGGTCTTATACTCTTGGGAGACATATACATTAATCATGTTCGCAATTTGGACGCTGCTAAACAGGTGATAACAATCAACTTTATTAAATATTCATTCTTAGTTTATTAATCACAATATTCGAATAATTTAAATAATAAACTAATCTCAATTTAATATTTTATTAACGTTAACGTTTAATTTTATTGACTTTCAATGCGCGAAACTCGGGAGGATTTTAGTGTCTATTGTTGTTATTCATTTGTTATCGTGTATATTTTTTTCCTTTGTTTTTTTATAGTGTTACGAAGATATTTTATCGTTGGAACCTTCCAATATTCAAGCGTTACATAATTTATGTGTGGTGTACGTGGAACGTGGACTTTTATTAGAAGCCGAATCGTGTCTGAAGAAAGCAGTGAGTATAGCTCCACACGAAGAATACGTCCAACGTCATCTAAAAATCGTTAAAGATCGTCTAAAACAGCAAGAAGATAAACAATCGCTAAATGGACGAAACAGCAGTTATTCTAGCAAATTTTCGCTATTAAATTAATATATATAAATATACCAATCGTTCGAGTGACGAGTGACAGAATCATCAAAGAAGTTCCTAGAAATGATTGATTATTGGTGCTATCTGGTCCTTCACGGGATACCTAATAAACATCTATGCTATGTACTAATTAAGTAGTAATATCCGTGTACATACAGTAAATAGGACCATTATTTTTATATGTGCACCTTTTCTGTTTAACAGCGAGGTGTAATCATTGGTGTTTGTGACGAAGACAATTCGATTATTTTCTGTGATAAACGGAATTTAGAATATATTATAATGTATTATTTTACAATTTTTTCTTAGTTTCAGGTATGTACATGTTTATAATTTACATATTATTTGCTATATATAATAAGAAGAGCGCGATTATGTTGTGTAAATGTTCAATTCCGCAACAATTCTACGGAATAGAGTTCTATTTTTATTGTATATTCATTAGTTTGCGTATACCAAAGATATCATGTAATGTGTTCTTAGTTATGGGCATATCAAGTATAATTACATCCTGTGATCAATAAATTACAGTTCAATTTTTTAAAAAATTAACGAATATTTTAATCTTTTAAAATCGCTTGGATACAAATTCAAGAACAATATAAAAGAACAATAAAGATGGCTCAGAGGATTTGCGGGCATTCAAAAAGTACTTTTCGTATCAATGTTTCCGAGTGAAAAATAATTGAAAACAATTTTCTTTAATATTTAAAAGTAATATTTTATGAATAAAATTGGATAAAAGGTAAAAACTTCACGGGTCATCAACTGCAAAGAAAGAACATAATGACTCTTCATTCATCCATGAATTTTACAAAACTAGAATAATTTTTGATTCAATCGACTGTAAATTCTTTCGGAATTATTCGAAGCAAACTCTTCGAATATTTCCAATTTTGATATTAGAAAAAAAGAAAGAAAAACTCAAGTTAATCGATAATATAGGTAATGGCGAAAACTATTATCTCTCTAGCAAGCCATTAAGATATAAGTCAATAATGAATATCTCATAAAGAACGAGTGAAAATCTATGCCATTACTGAGGTATATTACGTGATAACAGTACAGACAGATATCAATTTGTTCCGCATACAAGAAAGTACCGTTATTAGATTAATTGAGGACCATTGTACGGGGTCATACGACAATTTTTTAGAAGAAATTACTTTATCACACCAACTTCTTTCTTTGAAACTTTAATAGGAAATTCCGAATCTCGTTCTGCTATGCATCCATAATTCATTGGAAAGCAACTGCTAATGTCTTAAGTTTTGTTGCTAAATGTCTGATGTAATTGCCAACGTACCCCCAATTGTTCGACTCGTTAAAAGTTTAAAACCATCGCTAATATATCATTTGATTTTGTTAATTAAGTAATGGGTATTAACCTTTACAACTCCGGAATATATTATATACTGATTGTTACCATCTCTAGATATTGGATTCGCTCTTGGAATTCTAAATGAATACGAGGTTTTGGTATCCTAAGATTGTGCTTTCCATCCACGTACATTAACCAATGAGTACATGGAATATTTTATATCCCGACAAATAACAGTCAGTAGCGTGTGGCAAGTCGTAACATTTAAACTTCACTCCGTCTGACCCGAAGGAATGTAATTTGCTTAATATAGACTGGTTTAATTATTAAAGCAATAAATTCTTTAATTTACTTTATATTGATTTTTATTTTTGTTTGTTAACGTTATGTCATAACGTTATGTTTCCAAAGTGGAAACGTACAGGATATATCAAATTTGTACCTTAGGGATTTGAAACGTTGCCAAATACTAATTCCGAGTTTAAGTGTAAATTTATTTGTATATTAAAAATGATTACATCTCGAAATTCTAGAATACTTCTTAGGGTTTTCATTAATTAACAATCAACGTTTCTTGCCACTTAATTTTTATTAGTGTTACTTAATCCAATATTTTGTATATTTAATGTTGGAAATTAATTCTACATTTTTTAAGAATAGTTTCTTACGCTGAGAAAACGATGCTTTTGTTAATTTTAACAATAACACAATGCAGAAATTCCATTCAAAAAAACGGAAAACGTTGACAGAAACTATTGGTAAAAATAAGGTAGAATTTAAAATAATCAAAAAAATAAATAAATAAAGATGAAAAAAAGAGAGAAAATAATAGAATGTGCAAGTTTGTATTTATAGTGTCAAGTGAAAAATCACGCCCTTTGTATAAAAGTAGAGTGAAGTCAGCCTTTCAATAACAGAATGAAAGCTTCTATTCACATTCCATTGAGATCAACCTTATCGCTTACTACGAAGGCAGAAACCGGACTTTATTCCATTTTTATTGAAAAAAAATATATATATAGTCATCTATCTCTACTTCCAGTAAATTTATGCCGTTTTGTGAATGATATAAGCTGAATAGTAGTTCATCTAGCCAATAGAATGCTATCATTTGACCATTTTATGATCTGCACAAAATAGGTGTCTGAAACGATCGATGTCGATAGATATCTATTTTCTTTGAAAACTAATCTGCTATCGCACTAAAATGGATCGAATTTCGTACATCTAACTCAACTGAATGCTAAAAGCCAGAGAATGTCACCATGACTCACTTTTCCAATACGCTTATTCATTGGAAACCATTGATAACGGAGAGTATAAGGACACCAGACATAATTTTTAAACTGTCAAAACAATAGGAAAAAAAATATTTCACCCTCGAAAACTTTTAAAATTTATGAAATTTCAAACTCGGATTATTTACTGTTTAATTAAACGTATAAAATAAAAGGAATTTACGTAAGAAATGTATATATATGTGTATGTATGTAACCCCTCTATTCAAACTCATTACTTACGGTTTTATCTTCAATGTGTTTGCATAAATCAAAGGATTGGAGAGGTTCTTGTAGTATAAGCTCTCGTCACATCGCATCAAAGAGGATTCAAACGCCCAAACTAAAACTAATCGCTTCTTTGATACCGAGATATTTCAAGTTGTCATGAAACTTGTCGCGATGTCTCCTCGCGATCGATATTTGTCGTAAAGATGTTCTGTTGCTTTCTGATAACACCTGGAATTGACCATAGCAAAAATTTACAACTGTAAATTAAAGGAGATTATGTCAAAATACATATAACTTCACATAATTAGCTTTAAAAAAAGGATTTTTTTTTCTAGCAGCAGTAATTTAAAGCGAGTAGAAATAGATTTTTTTCTTTTTGTACACGTTTCCTTACAAGAATTTTGTATTGTATCCATTACTAAACTATATATATATATATATATATTTTCTAAAAAATTCGAATTTGTACTTATAATATAATATAAAGTTTGTTAAAAAGTAGTAATAATATGTTTAAGGTTAGAATTTAGTATGTAATGATGGTTTAGTTTTCCTTGTTCTTTTATTTGACTTTGGAACAATTGTGTGCTTGTACTATGTATACAAACGGGTATTTTGAAAAGTTAACGGAATTCGAGAGAAAAAAAATTCCACTAAAGGTTTATTTTGTTGAGTTAAAGAGGCGGAACAAACGGTTGAAAGACTCTACCCTTAACTGAATTTGGTATATATTTCTGCTTCTAAAATGTTTTCTGAAATAACAATTTATATTTTTATTCGAAGGAAAAACAGATTTAAAGAATTGTTATCGTTGAAGGAATAATTTCGATTCTTTCTTTCATAACGTATAACTTAAATTTCGAACTTATGGAAACTAATAAAGGTATTGTCTGATAATTAGATTTCATTTTGTGGAGTAATTCCCACCATACCACTAACCAATCAGCTAAATAAGGAAACGTGACGTTAACTATGGAATGTATCCCTATCGACATTGTATGGGTGTGACCACAGATCACTGTGCAGCGATTGACCCAAATACCACTCAGACTCCGTAATTGGCTCATCTTATCCTGAAAATCAGATAATTCTATACCGCAAGCCGGGGAAATCGCGAAATGTGCCTAAATAAATGAGTAGAAAGAAATCATCCAAAAATCACCATTTTCTTCTGTACCAATTTGCTCTTAGTGCAATTTTTAAACAATCGTGTTTTGAAGTTAAAATTATTATATAGAAAAAGTTACTTTTATGTGAATCTCTAAAAGAAAAGCACTACCAAAACGTGTATAAGAATATTGCAAAATCTCTAAATGAGTCCTTTTAGAGTAATTAAAACAGTAATTTAAGTGAAGAAGAATTAAATGATATCCTACGACATGGGTATTTTTCCTCTTCAATAGGACAAATATGCATTTTCTTCGAAGGTAAAGAAACCAAAGATTCCTTTCTTTGAAGAGCTGTCAATATCGAACCATCGCCTGTGTAATATGAACTCAGAGAATCTCGCATTTCTCCTTCTAAAATTCTAACTTGGCACATCAACCAAATATAATATCAACCAACAATTTTGCATTCGAGCAAAGTTTTCCCAACTTTACTCAAACCCTACTTAATTTTCGAGAAACTGAAATATTTTATCCCTCTCCTTTTACCTTTCAAAAGTATATTCCTCTACTGAGGTTTACAAAATACACTTTTTTCTTATTTTTATTTTTCAATTTCTAAAATATAAAATATATTACTAGGAAATTCTCTCTCTGAGGTTTTTGCATTTTTATAATAAAATATATTTTCGTAATACGTTTCTACAATAAAAAATATATTAATATACCTTTGGTAAGAGGAATGTCATACATTTTTCTTGTTTAAACTATTCAATTTTGCATGCAAAAACTATATTTTAGCTTCTATAATGTTTAATTTATAAAATGATTCCGTTATATAAATCAACGTCATTTATTTTATTCTTCGACATTTTCTTTTCTTTGCTTTTACAAACCCATTATCGGACTTACTTACTTCTTATTTAAATTAATCATGATGAAAATTGAAAAATAATTCAGATTAATACTTTTATATTATACCCTTAACTTAATAAAAAATCATATAAGTTTAATGAAAAGGTCACATATACAAAGAAACTATCAAGAAGTAAGAAACAATGAATTATGACAATGTCATTAATTCTTCCAACTGAGAGGTATATCAAGTGTTGTGAATACAATTTCTTCGTATTTTTTCCCTTTTAAAGTCGTTTCTTTTTACACATCTGAATAATACATAGGTTAAAAGTAACTAGTATACGCAGTAGCAAATCACTTTTAAATCTGCACACAATTTTCTATAATATTTAATATCATTCTGACTCTTTTATATTCATTTAATCTGTCAGATGATTGATTACTTTAAGAGAAAAAATAATAGTTTCAAATGTTAAATTTTAATAAGTCGAATTGATATTCAGCATAAGTCAATTAATATATTACATAATTCTTTTTTTACAGTTTCTCTTTCTTAACTACATTTTTAATTATTAGGATATTAATAAACTTGTAAAAATTGTAAAACTAAAGTTTAACAAGAGTTAAAAGTAAGAAAATATATACTTTGATGTCGTCGATTCTTAGACTTTTGTCTACCCCAGTCTAATTATCACAGGCTTTTATTTTTGTTGTAGTTCTTCCCCTTTGTAAAGTATGGTCTCCAGCCGAATCCCTGAGGGAATGGATGCCTCATCTAGTAGTAGCTAATTGAACAACTTTGCGAAATGTTAAGTAGGCAGTACTCGAATTAATAATTCTTTTATATTTTACAATCTTACATATTTTTCTTTAACAAAAGCATAAATTACATCTCATTAATTGTAACCTTCATTTTGCGCATTATCTTTCTTTTATTAAAAAGTATTACAATCGACGATACTCTTAAGAAAATTTGCAACTATTAAATGAATATCAAATCTCTCTTTAGTTTTAACTTTGATCACTCCGCTGAAAGATTTTTATTTCCATTGACAAAAGTGTAGGAGCAAGTTCGATTTACCTTACTTTAAACGTCTTGATTGAGGCAATTTAATATACCTCAGATTGAGGAATTCCTCTTACCATCTGCTCAACTTCATTAACTTTACAAGGGCGTTTCTGCCAATTTTAAATTTAAGTAATTTAAAATAATAAATAAATAAAAAAAGAATTTTCATTTAAATTCCTGTTTACATTTTCAGTATTTTGGAGTACATAAATCGTTTTTTCTGCCATCATTTTTGAAAATATAATTATAAAAGAAATTTAAGAGGGAAAAAAACCATCATTTTAACTTTAAAGAGTCAAGCATTTCTAGAAAAGTTTATTATATATTTCGTCTAAAAAATATTTAAATTATTAATGTTCCTTGTTATAAATAAGAAAAAATATATAGAAATTTTATAAAAATATTTAGCATATAATAAAATTATATTATTCACTTTATACGTAAAAGTTGGAAAAAAGTTTTCAACATTTACTAGTAATTGCATTTTCTATTGAAAAGTATAGAATATTTTTTCATTTTTATTTTTGAAACTTCTTTAAAGGAAGGAGTTTCATCTAGTGGCTTTGTTAAAATATTTTATATATTTTATCTCCATAATTATTATCCGAAAAGCATAATAGAAGATTATAAGGTAAGCTTTTATAACTCCTTATTGCTGTAAAGAAATTGAATTTATGTGACAAGAAACATCGTCAAAATTTAATAGACAAGTCTACAGAGGTAACAACTGAATTATTTGATGCACACATTCATCATTCTCTAGATAACTCGTGATGAAGACATAACGTAGAAAATTTAATACCCCAACTTTATTTCTCAATTATGTTACACGTGCTGTTAACTGATTATAATTTTATGTTTTCCCGAAAACATTTCCCTCTTAGAAACTTAAACTTTCACTTATTGTAAAGTAATTTTGCACGAAAAAAATTTAAATAACTATCAATTTTTTAAACTTTTCTTTCTCCACTGATCGATACTTTTTAAAAACGTTATATCGAGTATTTAATTTTGGAAGAAACTATTCATTTTTAAAATACTATTGAATAATATAATTAAGAAAAATATGCGAGGTATCGTTTTATAGCGAAATGAGATATCATGCATAAGGTATCAGTTAATGTTATACGGAGGTGTCATTTAATGTTATAGTGAGGTGTCATTTAAAATTATAGTGAGGTGTCTTTAATGTTATAGTGAGGTGTCATTTAATGTTATAGTGAGGTGTCTTTAATGTTATAGTGAGGTGTCATTTAATGTTATAGTGATGTGTCTTTAATGTTATAGTGAGGTGTCATTTAATGTTATAGTGATGTGTCTTTAATGTTATAGTGAGGTGTCATTTAAAATTATAGTGAGGTGTCTTTAATGTTATAGTAATGTGTCTTTAATGTTATAGTGAGGTGTCATTTGATGTTTTAGTGAGGTGTCATTTAATATTATAGTGAGGTATCTTTAATGTTATAGTGATGTGTCTTTAATGTTATAGTGAGGTGTCATTTAATATTATAGTGAGGTATCTTTAATGTTATAGTGATGTGTCTTTAATGTTATAGTGAGGTGTCATTTAATGTTATAATGAGGTGTCATTTAATGTTATAGTGAAGTGTCTTTAATATTATTGTGAGGTATCATTTAATGTTATAGTGAGATGTCATTTTAATGTTATAGTGACGTATGATTTAATGTTATCATTTAATGTTGTATGAGGTATCATATACGAATTATCACTTAAAAACGAAACGTCATATATGAAATATTGTTTAATATTGAAGCGAGGTGCATTTATTAAGTGACACTGAATTTATAAGACTATACTTAAAATAAGATGTTATATATGAGATATCGTATTTCATATTGATTTGAGGTATCATTTAACATCAAGAACTGTTAATAACGATGTTACTAGAATAAACCTTTATTGGAAATTAAATAATTAAATTTTGAATATTTTGATAAATTAAAGATAATAAAATTACAATTCAATATCTCATAACTAATTTTAAAAAAATTTAGACGGATTTAATAAAAATGTTTGAGAAGTTTTCCATGTTTTTCCAAATTCTTTTCCACTGTGAAACTTTTTAATTAAAAACAATTTTATTTTTAAATTTTGTAAATTTTATTTTAAAAAAGTAAAAAAAAAATTGTGAAATTTATATCAAAGAAATTGCGAATAAAATTTTTCTCGCTTAGATAAAAGTACTTGCCAACCTTTTCAATTGATGTACTTCTCTTATCGCGTTGAAAACCGTCATTAACTAATAATGGGGTTCGCGATCTACTTTTTGGGACACGCGACTTTTTATTCACTATTTCCTGGAATTAAACTATTTTTATTTAGTATATAAAGATAATTCTGAAGAAATTATTAAAAATTATCGATCTTAAATGAAGATAAATGACAAAATAATGTAGAAACATCTAAATATTATGATAAAAATAAACCGTCACTTGGAGTTTAATTTTATTAAAAGTATAGAAATATTCGAAATATTCGATTAAAGTGAAGGATTAGATCTAACGTTAACTTTATTATCTTTAAAGAATGCTAATGAATTGTCAATTAAACATTTTCTTAAGACAAAGTAATGAGAAAATTGGAAATAAATTTTTAAATAAGAAAAAAAACAAAATTCAATTTCGAATTTTAAAAATGTTATTTTTATAAATTACAATCACCAAAAAATAAATGAAATATTTCTAAATAAGTCCATTATACTTCACGAGCTTTAAAATTTTCGTAACAAATACCCGCGGAGTTCAAAGGTCAACAACGCTTCTATTCATTAAAACACGAGCCGAGTTTTATTGACCTTTGAACTTAATTTCGTTTAATTTTTATAAAGATTTAAAATTCGTATTTATCAAAATTAAATGATGCCAAAAATTATGATTCCAGTTCATAGGTTATTATTAAAAGATTTTACACATTTATAAAAGTGTAAAGTAAGAAAAGATTTACATTCATTGCGAGATTTATTTTCGAATTTTTTTAAGTTATCAAAATATTTATTATAATAATATATTATAAAATTAATAGATGAGAATAATAAAGTTCCGAGAAATGACACAAATGCGGAACGAATATATAATGAGGTTGTGTTTATTTGTATAAATAAATAAAGACGTTACACAGAATGACTGAGTAAATAAACCAAGTGGTTTTGTTCAAATATTTACAATTTTATATTAAAAAAAAAAAAAAATATATATATATATAGTTTAAAATATTAATTGTTATTTACTCTGTTTCTTTTTAAACATTTTAAGTTAATTTTACTGAAAACAGAAATAAAACGTTGTTTAAAAGACGTATAAGATGTAAAAACACGCGCGTATTTGGAAGATTTTTGTATAAAATTCTTAATAAAAGTGATTAAATGTAAAGAATTAATGTTCATACCTTTTTAATATTCGTTTTAGCGTCGTCTATATTAACGCTTATGCAAGTCGTAGGTGTGGAAGTTGGCAATGCAAACAGGTCGTTGTCGCGTTAAAGTGTCAAGGGTGATTGAGTGAAAGGTTCCCATTAGGAGACACTTCCTCTCGCAGAGGACATTACTCGTTTCTGTTTCTCTACATCCCGTGTGAGTGATCAATTCACACGAAAGGACAGAACCATCCCGTCATCACTTAACTTCAAATCTTGCACTCCCCAATGGTAATTCCTGGTTGTTCGTATCAAATGGATGTCGACGTTCGCTAACAATTATGAAGTCAACTCTTTCACCTTTCGATGAACCTTTAGTGACAGCTTTTCTCTCCAGGGATACTGCTTTTCTCAACGCTCGATTAAATATGGCGAGAAGCAATCAGTGTAATTATACTACTAGAATAGATAAGTCGCAAACCGATGACAAGAAAATAATTAAAACCTTAAATTTTAACTCGAAATTAATATATAATTAAAGTTTTACATATTTTTTTTCTTCTACGTTTCCTGTTAAATTTACAGAATTAGCAATTTATCTTAAATATATTGTAAATTAATGAAGCGATGAATGTAAACTATATTTAAATATGATTAAGTGAGTGATAGATCAATTTTTTAAATGAATTTTAATATAAATTAAATTAAATAAGGACATGGATGAAATTCTCGAAAGTCCAGCCGTGAAATTTACAAGAATTGCCAGCTATTGAAAGGAAGATATTAGCGTAAAGTATTCACTATTTACGCATAAGATGTTTATTAGCTGAATAAATGCAATTCATAGAAAGAACTATTGAGGTAGTTAAAAGCCATAGAAACTTTTGTGGTAGTAAAATAGAGAGAAACTCAAGACAATTTTATAGATGTGCATTACACCAGTCATTACTTTACTGAAGAATTTTCTTTTATCCCTATTGCCTGGAGGAACAGAAGAACTTTTAGAGACGATGAAGAAAGCGTAAAGTTCATTAAACTGACAAAAATGTGAATGATTCTAAAACATTATCCTCTAGGGAAATATGAATTTCAAAGACAAGACACTTGGATTTTTTAGATTTTAACAAAAACTTAATCGATGTATCGCTTATACTTTTAATGGTAGTTGATATATATACAATAATAGCTGACGTATAAGAGAAACAAAAGAAAATGTCCGATAGTTTATACAAGTTGTATGAGGATGGTAGAAGCGACGACACTTGTTTGGTGTGTGACAACTGGGTAATGTAAGCAATTCAGAGTCGAAGAGTGAAAATCGGAATGGGGTTTACACATGGGTCAAGTAAGGTAAGAATTTTCGGGAAGCAAATATTCCTTGGTATTCCGAAGACGTCCTTCGATATCATGATGTAAATATTGGATAAAAATAAATAAATGTTAAGCGTAAGAAACGGGCTATAAAAATAGGAACAACGGACACTTATTAAGGTATATATTTAAATAAAAATGTGGAAAACAGGACTGGATTTTTTCTAATATTCGTGCCTCATAATTATGAGGAAAAAAGTCAGTTATTTAAACATCGCGTTAGCATTTTTTCGCATTAAATTCTGACCTATTAGTAGAAAAAAAAATGTCTACTTTTGGCTAAAAGAAATAACTATCCTTTAATTAGGTATTGTTTGCTTAATAAATGATTTTTTTTCGTATTTATTTAGAAAGTTTGTTTGAATTCTAATGAATATTTTCTTTTTTAAATGATGAATTAATTAAGTTTTATCATTAAACAACTCGTCATTATAATGCTTTCCTCTAAATGAATAAAAATAATAACAACTATATCAATATGAAAATTCTGTATTTGTTTAATTATAATTAAAACTTTATAATACCCATTTACTAATTCAAATTTTATTTTTTTAAAATAATAAAAAAGACATTTTACGTATATTTTATTATAGAGATTCTACAATAGGCTACAATATCTTAAAGGTAAATATATGCTGTTTTAGAATCAAGTAAATAAAAAAAAAGTGCATTTGGAAAGGATCTTATTCAATAATTTAAACTTTACTGCTCTTGTGCTGCATTCTAAAGTTTATTTTCATATTTATACAAGATGGTGATGTCTTTATCAAGGGATTCAAATATTTTTCATGCTTATATTACCAAATCAATGAAATTTGTGGGGAAAATGCATTCCCTTGACAAGTCAAACTTCTCACATCCATTTTGATTCAGCCTGGGAGCTGTAAAGTATAGTAACTCACAAGCTAAAACATTACAAGATGTATGATATGTACTGTAAATGGCAGTAAATACAGAGATTCTACGTAGACATGCTTCATTTAAAAGGTTATTACACTGGATAGATATCTCTTTTTTTATGTTCTATATAAATATTTAAGAATAAGACAAACTTTTCTTTATCATTATTATTATTATTTTTATATATTTTAAATTTAAAAATGTTTTTTTTTCCTTACAAAATTTCCCGAAAGAGAAGAAACGTAATTAAAATAGAAATAAGCTTTTTTGTTTTTCAAAACGCAATTTAAGGTAAACAAACGTTATTCTATAGAAAAAATAAGATTAATAATTAATTTCATAACATTCGAATTAAAGAAAATGTAATTAATTTTATAACTTAACATTAAATGTGTCACGTTATTCGTGACGTTTAAATATTCGTTGCGTGTTACGTAATGTATGTAAATTATCATTAAAACGTTAAATTACATTTTAAAAAATATACATGGAAGTAGTAGTAAAGTATATTGTTAACCTGAACAATTTAAATTCGAATCAAACGAATTACAATTTAGATCATGAAATTTGTTACAGTTGTTTTAAAAATTTAAAGAAAACAATTGTTTTCTTGACAATTTAAAAGAAAACTCTAGTGGTCAAGAATAGAAATCGATCGTATGGTACCTTAGTCTACCAGCTGTTCTCTTTTGACAGCCAACTGAAACTCTAATCTTTGCACTTTCATTCAGCAGCAAGTGGAGTGTAGACACCAAAGTCCAGTTACTTTCTCGGTTTAATAGCACTAGTGGGGAGCTACCTAACAAAGAAAAAATATATAAAAAAATAGCCTGCAGCCTTAAGATGAAATTTCGGAACTTATAACAGGTACTACGTGCTATATTAACGCACACCTTTGATAACAATTCCTTTAACCTATATATATATATATATAGAAAGATAGACAGGAGGAGTAACAAGATCACATAATGTTACTTTATAGGAAACTGTACAATTATGACTTATTAAAAGTTTAATATCGCCTATAAAAATTTATTACGCATTTAATTTTTTAGAAAATTAAAGTTTTTTGGCGTAAGTGTGCCAAAAAATTTAGATTTTCGCATTTTTTAGATGCTCTTTTCAATCGGTATTTTTTTGAATAATTTAATATCCTAGGAAGCCTTCTTTATACAAATATCAAATGTATCAAACGTATGATTAATTCTATATTTTTAAGGATGATTAATTCCATTATTTTTTTGGATACGTATACATAAACAAAAAGATTACTTAGATACAAGGAATATATAAGAATATATATTATTAAATTAAAATAAAATCAAATATAAAAAAAATCGTTTCTAATAAATTACTTATAAAGCAAAAAACATCCTTTTAAGCAATAAAAAGTTTGTTTATTAAGTTAAATCTTACAAAATTATATTTAGTTTTTCAAAATGGAAATCCATTTTCTAGACTTGATTATAGAGTAACTTTTTTCCTTCACTTACAAAGTATGGAATTCGCTTCTTATGATCTTTATAATAAAATTTATCAATTCTTTTCCCCTCCGATGTACATCAGAAACAATAAAGAATGCCTTACTCTAGAAGATATGACCTAACCTTTTAGTTTTTTTATAGAAAGATTTTACTTGACTGGGGTCAGACTAGATTTTGTGATTCGTAACTGAGTGAGAAGATCGATATTTTTGGTTACTGATGAAAAACAGCAGAGTAAGTGGACAAAAGACATGTATTATGGAATGTGAGATTCTATTTTCTTCAGAAATTGTTTCGTACAAAGTCTACAAAAGGTCGAGATGGAAGATAAAAGCTTTCGACTCCTGAAACAATTGAATATATTCTAGTAAAACGTATAGAGGAGAAAAAAAAGCATTAAGAAAAGCCAACATTGAAAAAGAACTAAACAATGAAACTGCGTGTAAAAACATAAAAATGCAGCTATTTATTTGGAAATAAGTGAATTTTGACTATTTTTATATAGAAATATATGTATTCGAATAAATTCTTCTACTGATTTTTTCCTAAGAGAGGTTATTAGACGACACTTCATACATTGTTAATCCTGATTCTTTCGTTTTTAGGCTATATATATTTTTAAAAAACCTCACGAAAACACAGAAAACACTTTCATTAAATGGAAGAAAAAGAAATATTGACATTTCTAAACGTTTCGGGGTACAAAATTCCTCAAGAAAAATCTTATAACTATAATATTTGTATCAATCATAGATTTTAGTCGCATAAAGAAGAAAGAATAGAAAAAAAATTTTTATGATCAAACTCTGAAAGTGAGATGAAAAGAAATTCACTTAATCCGATTTATATCGTTAAAAGCACATCAACAAATGTGAGACTCTCAGCAAAAGAACATCCACGATAGGGTCAGGATCCATCTCCATTTCCTGGTTAAAAAACATGCTATTCATACGAAACTTTAGAGATAAAAAAATGCTGAAATATCCATTTCGGTTTATTTTTTGACAATATGTCAAATATATACTAAAGAATTTAAGAGGCAAGTTTTGAAATAAGATATAAAATTTCAGTCTAACATTTAATGTAAACTCTTTTTATTTTTATCCATGAATGTTTTCGAAATATTTCGAAATTTTGGTAAAGTCTCCCTCTCTATATATATATAAATAGATAGATATATTTATAAAAATCATCCGTGTATGGTGTTAGAATTTATAATATAGAAAGTATCTGATCGAAATAGTCAAAAGATACTGAGAAACAGCTGCTACGTGAAAATTTCATCTGAATTCGAGTATAAATTTCGAATTTCTTTATTATTCCCCCAATGCTTTCTTCTTCTTGGTAAACATTGGACGAAATTTATATTCGCTTAAAACAATATTCCCTTTTATAAAACTCAAAGTTAATCGTATCTATCAGTATTCTTGTATTTGATAAGAGTAGATAGAATATAGAGAACGATGTACAAAGAATACTAATATCGAATATGCAGATAAGATTTAATAATTCAACCGGCCATGTGTTGACACAACAGAACACATTAATATTCTAAAGGGAAAGAGGACTCATTCTTCAAATTTTAGTCCCGGTGTCAGTAATTGTTCCAGTGTGGATGTATACCGAAGGATGTAAAATTTAGATTAATTATCTTTTGTAACTATCGAGTATACGTATATATATTTTGAATTTTATCTTATAAATTTATCTTTATGTCTGAATAATGTATCGTTTAGCATTCGCTTCTTATATCTTAACATAAATTTCTTATTGTAATATAAAGTAAAAAAAAAAATAATTTTTATACGTCTAAAAATATGCGAAATAATTTATTTAAAGCTTATTTTCTTTTATACATTTAATTGCTATTAAGTGTACGTATTCTTGATTCGATAGAACAGTTTAAAGGGTTTATCTGCAAACAGCAACACATTACTCTAAGAAAATCGATTTTTAGCATTTCCGAATAAAGTAACATATTTAGTAAAGCGAACTGGAAGAAGACAAATAGAAGGTACTCAAGCTAAGAGTGGGTCTCTGACGTCATCTGATGACAGTCCAAGAAGAAACGACTATCGTTTTCACATTTGTCATCAGTCCTCTGAGAAAATTGAGGTCAACAATACGCACAAAACACAAGAATAAGATACTTTAATTTTCATTTTTTTAAAAGAAAGATGAAAGTAACTCCAACTTCATTATGCAATCTTCTTTTTATTTATATTTTTACTTTCATTAGCATACTTTTATTCATACGACTTAATTACAAATGAAAATTTTCCGTAATAAATAATGTTATATATTATATATTACGAATTTTTACAGTTATTTATTTCAAAAAAATCGAAAAAGAAATCACTAAATAATTAATCATTTTTCGTGTATAAATTACATAAAATTAATTTTATTTCCATTTATTTTTAAATTATGAACGTCAATAGAATTTAGAACATACAGAATTTTTTAAATTATACTTTCATAAAACAAACAAAAAACGAACCTCAAACCGAAGAAATTTCTAAATAAAATAAATAAATTTTCTTCCTTTTAATCCGTAAAACATCAGTCAATATTCTATGCAAAGTTAATTCACAAACCGAGAATTGGATTGTATTTTCTCAATAGAAATATTTTCGAAATAAAATTAGTTTGAAAATTAAAAAAAAAAAAGTGTTTAGATTTAATCCACCTTTAAAAAAGAAAAGGTTTTTTTAAATAAGATTTGCCAAATTTAACAGAAGAAAAATATTCAAACAAAAGGAAAAAAATCACAATTATAGAATATAAAAAAGGGGTGAATAAGGAAAGTAAGAGTTTTGTCAACCCTTACCTTTAAAACCATTCTATCGACGCAAAGGAACAGCTGTGAAAGCTAGTTAGTCCCTAGAGATGTATGATCAATAATCCAATACCGGAATGGAAAAAAAAGGGAAAGCATTATTGAACGTTATTGAATGGTATGAAAATATAGAAATATATAAAGCACTTGTCTACGAAGTGCGCTCCAACATCGTGTACACATACAAATCCGTTGTTATATTTTATTTTTATTCTTTTATACACTCGAAAATCGATCATAAAAACGCATCTCGAATACCATTATACATATAAATTAATACATAAAAAATGTCGAAAACATTTCTTATACTTGAAACGCCAGGGGTTTTGTTGGAATTGATAGAGTAGAAAGTGATTTTCTGTCATTAAAATGACTTATCTTAATGTATTTACTCGAATTTATTTATTAATATAGTTAAAAATCGATCATTAAAACACATTCTAAATACCTTTTTACATGTAAATTAATACATATATCTTTAAAAAAAAAAAACAACTCATTTTTGTACTCAAAATACCACGGCGTTAGAATTGGTAGGGTTGAAAATGATTTGATGTCGTTAAAATTGCTTATCTTAGTGTATTTACTTAAAGAATTTATATATTAATGTTTACGATTTCCATTAATCATGCTCCCTGTTTAGATAAGTAAAGTTAAATTAGTCATCGGATTAATAAGAGGATTAACGACTATTGATCAAAAGTGAAATGTAAAATTTGATAACTAAACATTGATTTGGTCGTGTTTGAAATATAAATTTGGATAAATGTTTAATTAATGGGCTCACTGATGAAATTAATTGTGTAATAATTGTTTGCTTAAAACTTAATTTTAACAATTTAGTTATTTAAATTATCCAAACTTTTCCCGACGTTTTCTTAATATCGAGTGACCTATTTTTGTACGTGGCAATGCAGTGCTTCCCTCTAGTAACCAGAAATATTACAAATAGACCCGTTTTGAATTTTAATTTTGATCGATAGGACCACTTAGAGTGATATTTTTGGATATTTTAACAGTTTCCCTACGTTTTATAACTGTTATACACACCTTTCACATTCACAGTTTCGGCACTAGTTGCTCACTTTCAACGCTATTTTAAATTGTAAAAATATTTTAAAAATCGATTGTAAAATGTTCAAAATTATTTATTTTTATTTTAAAATATTAAAAATAATCATTTAATTTCGATACTTTTATATGCAGACAATTAACGAGTGTAAAATTTTACAAACGATTGCCATTCGAGATATTTGTTGATATAACAGAACAAAGAGAGATTTTTCAAGAACAAAGAGATATTTTTCAAGCAAAATCTTACAGCCTTATATTAAGTCATTTCGCATTTAACTAGTGAATCGATATCGTCGTTGACCCGAGGCTGTTATGAGATATGAAAACTCTATAATGTTCTTCATTTCCGACCTGGACGAGTTTGGATGGGTTGTGGGTCTATTTGGCTAGATGACACAAACGTGTTCGGTAATGTGCTGCTGGATCAAAGAAGAAAGATAAGCGCTGATAGAAAATGCTATTCTAACACATAACATCGACCAACATCAAAAAAATTTCTTGCTGAAATTGCTCTCTCTCTCTCTCTCCCTCTCCCTATATGTATACATAGGAAGCACCTGTACTTACACCTTCAATCTACGTATTAAATATTTATTAAATTCTAAAAAAATCTGTAAGTGTTTCTTTTAATGAGTTAGATATTTTATTGATATTTCTAGTAACATCGTAATTTTTAAAATTTTTAATGATAATAATCAACTTTTTGGATACTATTTTGGAATGGATTAGCTATTTCAAGAAAGTTAAGTCAATTATACACATAATTACCAATCATACATTCTTTATCACCTCATAATAAAATTTATAAAGTGAAAACATTTGATAACAAGCAACCCGAGTTGATAAAATAGCTTCGTCACGAAAATCTCCTATATTAAAAACACGCAAGTTATATTAACTATGGAGGAATTCGTGCGGTAATTTATGTCCAAATTGTAAATAAATTATCTAAAAATACTATATTTTAATTATTTACACTCAAATTATTATTTACTAAATTAAATTTCTGTTTTAAATGTGTTAATTAGTATTTTCTCCTAATGCTTTTTAACATTAATCATGACTAAAAGTGTGCAGTTGATCCGTTTGTCAACAATTTTCTAACAATGTAAGGATGATATCAGTTACCGAACACATTGAAAATTTTAAGCCATCTTCTAACTCTTAGCCAAGTTAATACCAGCTTAAAATTCGATAACCCATAATGTGAAGGATGAGTTTCGGTACTAAATTCCCTTATTCGATTTTTTATTTTTATGTGAAGTATTAAAATTTCTATTAAATTTTTATGCTATAAATCGTTATAATTTAAAATTTAATTTATAAAAATATTTTTAAACGTTCTCTCTTTAAAAAAAATTCTATACTGAATTCATTTGTATACATAATAACGAACATAAAAAAGGTTATATGATATTGATCAGCTGTTTAAAGCGAAGTAAAATTTACTATCAAACACTCATAAAAATTGAATTATTCATCAGATATAAAAAAATATTTTTTGTTATGTATATTGAATAATATTCAAATTTGCAATTTATTTCTAAATAAATGCGGTCATTAAATTCAAATTTTACAAATCCATTTTGTCGTTACTAAAAATGGGTTTAAAAATAAATAAAAGTTTGACTTTGTTAAATATTTAATAATATATTTTAAGTAAATTAAATTTTTTTATAATAGTTTCGAATGAAAATATATGAAAATTTTAAGCATCCTCGACTGTTGAAGATGTGGAAACTGAAGCATCTTATTGATGAAGATGTGAACCCTGCAGCATCTTTGATTATTGTTGATGCGGAAAGTACTGAATATTTATCAATATCTGTTAAAGATGTGAAAATTCTGAAGCATATTTTACCCATTGATAGTGAAACAACTTAAGTCTGTTGATAAAGATGTGGAAATTCTACAGCATCGTTTCCTATTGATGAAAATGTGGAAAACTGTTTCTTTTACTATAAAACGCTCTTTTATTATGTTAATGACATAATAAAAGAGCGTTTTATAGTACAATTGCTAATTGATACGTTCATGCATAATTGCTATTATTTATACACTACATCAACTTCCAAACTACAAACAGACAATGCAGATGTCCAACTTGAAATTTCTATTAAAAATTTTAATTTAATTACTTAAATTTTCTTATTATTTAAATAAATACAATTTAAATTTTAACTAGAGAAGAGACTTAAATAGAAAAAAAAGTAGAAAAAAGCAAGTTATACAATAATTATTCGTATCTTGTTCAGTGTTTTTAGTGTATAAAAATATATATTAGTTAATGTGTTGTGTGCAATTGAAAACCCGAGTTTTAATTTTGAGTTTTAAAAATTAATAATTTTAATTAAAGAAAGACGAGAAACAAAATTAATTTTCCTTTTTGTTTTTGTGTTTTCGAAATATTAAATTTTCGAAATGAAAGAAATTAATTTTTTCTTTTCAAAGACAAACAATTTTTTAAAAAATACAATTTACTTGTTTCATAGAAACTCTTTAATGCATAAAAACCACGTTGTTATTTAGAAAACCTATAAATAAAACGTATTTACTAATTATTTAACGATAATTTATTCTTTTTATCTTTAAAAATATGGTATATTATTTTTAAAAAATAATAAATTAATTAAATTTTTTATTCGAAAATTTACTTTAAAGTACTGTACAAGATGTTTGTTTTTGGTACCAAGTTTTAGATTTTTTTATGGTGGTAAATATATATATTATATATATATATATATATAAAGAAAAACCTTAAAATTTCTTAAAAATAATTAAGAAAATTATAGATAAAGTAAAAACAAATAAAAATAGAAACAACATTTTAATTGGTAGTTTGTACTGTACGTTCTCTGGAATGAAGATCTCAAACTACCGATTGAAAGAAATATCTAAAAATAGGAAATATTTTATTTTTTTAAAAATATCCAGAAAGGAAGTCACTGCAACAAACCATTTCATTTGTTCAAAAACTTACAAATAAATAAGTTTTTTTTGGTATCGAAAAAAAGCTTTTTTGAAGAAGTCTATAAATTGTTTTTGTACGGTAAGTAATAGTAAACTATGACAAGAAATATACTTAATTTTCGCGTAAAGTATTCTGTTAGAACGTTTTGTAAAATTATGAAACTAATAACTAATCTGGTAAATCTCTAAAACTTGGTTCTAATTTAAATTTATCCATATTTTTTATGAGAAGAAACTCAAAAATTATGAATAATTTTTCTCCTGCACATGGCAGATTTAAAAAAAAAAGAAAAAAGACAGATTAAATCAAATATATCTTTTCTTGAATCAATCAATAGATAACCTTCATTTGTAGTTTTAAAAAATTGAAAGAATCTCCTCGAAAGTAACGAGTTTTAAAATGATTTAGCGAATGCAGAATGATGCAATTTCCATCTTACATTTGAAAAGTAGTCGCTTGTCAGAGACAAAATTTCAGCATTTTTGCAACTAATTGGATCAAAATAATAAACTTTAACTTTCGAAATATTCTTATTGCATAATAATAAAAACATTACAAAAAACAAATCGATTAAAACTAAACGTCAACGCTGAAAGTGATATTAATTCCATCATCATCATCTGTAATGATATCCCACAACGGTAATTATCTATTTTTCTTGAGAATAAATAATATATCTATATATATATACACAACATATTTCAGAAATATTTAGCAAAATTTTACAAACTTGTAGAAGAAAAACCTGAATAAAAATCGAGGTCGCTTGAAGCTTGATTAGCAAGTTAAATGTCAAAGTAATGGCGCTTAAACCATTCCACTTTTCAAAGATGAACTATGAATGTATGACTAATTAAATTCGTTTAAAAATCACATCACAGTTTCTTTATTAAATAGCTTAATAATTAATCTTTACTTTTTAAATATAAAGAGACTTTTCAGAAAATAGTACGTTTTGTATAATTCGTTACATTTGGCTCTTCCAATCGGAAACTACCTTACAGTCTAACATTCATAAAATAGGAATTAGCCTGAGATAATTTCCTATTCAGCTTAAAGCTAAAGCAACACACGTTAGGACCAACTCCAATCACATCTCATTACAGAAAAATGACATTCGCATCTATTCCAGTTTAAACTGTAAAAGCGAAACCGCATCCCTCTGCTTTTTTTATTCGGATCTTCCTCAAAAGTGTGAAATTTGCAAAATATTTCTGAAACACCTTGTAACAAGTAATATATATATATTACTATTTCATTTATTTTTAGTACATTATATGTCAAGAATGTTGATAGATATAGAAATTTGACTTTTCGAATCATTTCCTCTGGCAAAATTCCAATATCGACATTATACATTAGCTAAACAGTGTAAAGAACTTATAATGAGATAATTTTGCAATGATTTAAAAAATATATTTCGTTCAGAGCATATTTATAAATATCTTGCAAGCATTTCTATTAATTTATTTTTCGAAAACTGCCAATATTTTGTAAGTTAATGATTAACACATTTAATGATTTTCGTAAATTTGTTTAACTTAATAAAAAAATAATTTTATGAAAATATCGATTAAAAACAGCGGTATTTTATGTATAAAACGCAAATTATAAATGTCTTTGAATATCTTTTCGAATGTTGTATCAATTGATGTATGATCAGTCCAGCCAATTTTATTTCATAAATAAACGAAGATCAGAAACTTCGATTTCACTCATTTCTAAGGATTTAATAGCTATAATACAATAGTAAACCCGAAGAAACGAGCAAAATAAAAAGCTTTGCATGTTTAAGAAACTGAACTTTGAATTTCGCCGATTTTGTAGTAAAAGATGACATTAACGAAGTTTGATGTGTAATTATTGCATGGAAAAGTCATTTATCTTTAACTACACTTTATCGAATTTGACTAATGGAAACCACTCTTTTGACTTTTGTTAATCATTCCTCCGGCAAAATACAAATATTGACATTATCCAAGCAGTATAGAATTGCCAGATATCCCGAATTTTTCCATCTAAAGGATGAACTTTATTCTAAAAACTGTTCCTACAATGAAGTATCTTTTTCTTTTTCCACATTTTAAATGTATTTCTGTCACCGACAGAGTAAAAATACACATCTATTGCACGTCTTGCAATTGAGGCGTCCCTGTATCTTTCGATAAGAATTCATTTTGTCCCGGATTTTATTCCCAAGAACTTGGAAACTCTAGAAATACTCTCTATAAAAAGTAAGAAATATATATTTATTCTTAGTACAGTACATTTTATTCCCAAAATGTTGATAGAAATCTTAGAAATTTGACTATTTCTAATCATTTCCTGTGGCAAAATATGTCGTTATAGGCTATAAATAACATATAGCAAAGAGCATATTACAATAAATATTTTTATTCGTTTATTTTTATTGAACTGCGGATATTTTGTAAGTTATTGTTTAACATATTAACCAATTTCGAAAATAATTTAATAAAAGATTTAAAATTGTTGAAGTTAGAAAAATAATTCTATTAAAAATTGATTAAAGAAAAAAAGCACCAGTTTAAGTGTCAAATGCAAATTACTAATGTTTTAAGATAACTTTTTTACATTTGGATATCGCTTGATGTTGACGAGTTCAGTCTGTTTAATCCCTCAAGTAAAGATCAGAAACTTCGATTTCACTCATTCCTAATGGCTTACTAATTCGATACTCCAGTAAACCCAAAGGAACGAGCAAAATAAAAGAGTCCTTATGTTTAGGAATACTCAAGTTGAATTTCGTCGGTTATGTAGAAAAAGAGGTACGTACAGTACGTTTCGAGCCATACAAAAAATACATACATCATATACTATGTATAAACGTACTGTACAAGTAATAAAGATCATGCTTAAAGTCATTTCATCATCTTAATTGCGATGATATTATTTTAAGCAAGATCACTATTAATGTTGAATCAATAATAACAGTGTTTTTTTTTCATTAATTAAACTTAGTTTTCGAATATAAGCTAGGAAAATAATAATAAAAGGCGTTTTTTATTAGGGGAAATCATACAGTACCGACCATTACTAATTTTTCGCTACTGGAGCTAGGTAGCAGCATTCTACAAACATACACAGAATAATATCATCGTCATAGGTCATATTTTGGGGACTATTTTGTTTGGTTCGGATTGCGGGAACCACGTGCCAGAAAAGGTTTTTGTTGGTATTTAGTGCATCAAAAGTTATTTTCGCGGCTTTCATTCTACTTTGGAAATGAGTGGTTGATTCTGTTTAAAAATGTACTTTGTCTTAAGACAAATCGTATTCGTTTCACAATATAAAAGTACATACAATGGACAATTTCCAAAATGGCACGTAACAGTCGTCCAGTTTGGTCGACACTTACCTGTCGTGCAGTGTCGACCAAAAATAATTTTTAAGGAAAATGCCTGTTTTCTTTCTTCTCAATTTAGAGAGAATTGC
The DNA here is from genome assembly GCF_030686945.1 of Centruroides vittatus. Taxonomy (NCBI): domain Eukaryota; kingdom Metazoa; phylum Arthropoda; class Arachnida; order Scorpiones; family Buthidae; genus Centruroides; species Centruroides vittatus. The sequence goes on from NW_027121927.1 coordinate 3,112,248, forward strand.
GGAAAATGAGAAAAAGAAGAAAGTAAAATTGACCAAATCAAGCCAGAAAATGGCAATAGATGAAACTCTTGTAAACAATATGACTCAACGAAAGGCAGCTTCAATATTTTCAGTTCCAAAAACATTAGTAGATCGAATGAGAGCAATCCAAGTTGGTAAAAATATGAGTATGGTCCCTCAGATGGGTAAACTGCAAGACTTTCGATGGAAAAACAGCTATTTTTTAAAAAAATATAGATCAGGATTAAAAGTTCATTCAAGAAGACTGGGTACACTGTATTGCATTTAAGAGATGGACACATAACAGATGGACAAAGGGGCCGATCAATAAAATATTTCGTATTTTATTTGTGACATTGTGAACATGTCACGAATAATGAAAATTTTTGAAGATTTCTTATGTTTTCCTAGTATTCACTTTTTTGAATAAATGTTATTATTATTGGTTTATTACAATAGTACGCTATTCTACTATTGTCAAAGAATTCTGTACTTTTATTTGCTTGAATAAAAATTACTAAAACAATTTATAATATCATTTTTAAGATCTTAATACCCTTTAAAACAGTAACTGGTCGGTACTGGACGATAATATTTGCACTGCCCGAATTCATGATATTTTTATTTTAGATATAATTAGTAGGCTACTTTAGGGAAAATTTTAGAGAAATCTTATCTTATACTTTATGAAGTACTATTTGAGGTTTCATATTACTGTTGTAAAATTAATTTTTCCCGAGAATTACATTAGTTAAGGCCAAAAATGTTACGGTGGTCAGTACTTCACGACTCTCCCCCGTTTTCCGACTGTATGTGTTATCGCCATACCTTTTCTCTGTTATATGTTATATATAACAGAGAAGAGAAAGTATGGAAATTGGTCAAAAAATGACACCCAAGATTTTTATATTTTTGGACTCAGGGGACCACGAAACGTCCAGAAGTGAATAAAGCTTTTTTCTATATGTCTGGATGTTTGCCTGAATGTAAATGTGTATGGGATACGATTTTGTTCACCTAGATCTTAATAACTCCTGTGTCTTTTGTCGAAAATTTCTAAAAATTTGCAAGAAGGTTTGTGTATTGAAGATGATACTATTAAAGTTTGGTGGTTAAAGATCAAAGAATGGAGAGATATAGGGGAAGTTACTTGTCATATCTCGAATGAGGTCGGACATGACGAAAATTTTTACTTGTTATTAGCATTAGTATTTTTTTTTTAATATAAAACTCATCTCTACCATCAAAATTAAACTTTTCGCCATTTTACAGTAATTAATAATATAAAAAGTTTTAAAATAAAATATCATAACAGATGGTGCTACATACAATTTTAACTCTTGCAGGAAAAGTTACGCAACTCGTTGCTGGATTTCTTTTACATATGTAAACGGTTTAAATTTCGAAATTTTCTTGAAAATATTTATATTCAACGTGTACCAATTTCTATTAATACATTCTTTTAAATAATTTTAGTGCAACTTCCAAATATACTTGATTACATAATGCGAAATTAGTTTTAGTAATTAATATTTATCAAATGATTATCTTCTATAATTAAAACACACTGGAAATTTTGAAATGACAGTTTCCTATGGAACAAATCAACAGTTTCCATAGGAGACAAGCTATAAGACGAATAACGATAAATAGTGGACGATAATATAATTTGATTGCGATCCTGCTCGTGCAATTTAAATTATTTGATAGTTTAAAATTTTATTATTAATTTAGGACTTTAAAACATATTTAAAGATGAAAAATCACATTTCACTTCCTGATTTTGCCCGCAAAATACCAATATATAAAGAGAGTAGCAAAGAACGTATTACAAGGTAACTTTCACAGAATTTCAATTAAATAATTTCATTTACGACATTATTTATTACGAATATCTTGCAAATATTTTAATTTATTTAGTTTTAAACAGATAAATTGTAAGTTACTCATTAACCTATTTAACAATTAAAACTATTTATTAAATTAATTTTATTTTTATAACATGTTTTTTAACTCACAAGAATAAAAAAATATTTGAAATTTTACAAAAAATCGATTAAAAGAACATTATTTTACTTACAAAATTCAAATTACCAATGTCTTTAGATACCTTTTTAGATTTGGATATCGATTGATTCCGACGAAGGAAGTCAATTTAATCTCATAAGTGAAGATCAGAAACTTCGATTTCACTCATTTCTAAGGGCTTACTAACTTAATACATTCGTAAACCGGAAGAAACGAGCAAAATAAAAGACTCCTCGTGTCTTTTATTAGGAATTTCGTCGGTTTTGTTGTAAAAGATGTGCGATTCGAATCCTACAAAAAAATCTTTTGTATATCCTCGCATGGTTAAAATCGCAATACTTCAACAACATTATCCTAATTTCATAACAGTTATTTTAGCAAAAAAATAAATTTTCTGTCTCCTCGTCGTCATCTCTTATGTTATCAATGATTTTAGGGTTGATATAACTGCTTTTTGTAGCCCTAAAAGTAAAGATCTCTGTCTGTAGGGTGCCATTTTCTGGCCACGACTCCACTATACGCGAAGCTTATAAAATCCAATCTTTTCAGTAAAAAGTCTTTTTCTTTTGAAAATCGTCTCAAATAATTATATACTATATTGTTCAATTTATTAATATTTTAAAATATATTTCGTCAAATGAAATTAAGCACAATATAATTTTAAATATAGAAAATTACAGAACTATAACACTCACTTTATACAATAGATTGTTAAGATAAGAGAACGGTAATGTTGCAACCGATTAGAGAACAGTAATGTTGTTAATTAAGTTTTAAAATTATCATCAAAAATTTGCTGAATAGTAAAAATTAAAAGTATTTTTCTTAATTAAAAGTGTTACTGTTGGCACTCGAGCTATTATTATTAATAAATTTAGCATTTTCCAGTTTTGTATACATATAAATTACTGTGTATTTAAAATTTTATTTATGTTTATACATTTTAAATTGTAATTAAAAGAACTGAAATGTCTAATTTAATTCAATTGAATACAATAAAAGTTTACAAAATTAATAATATTTCTTTAAAAAATTTGATATGTGCTAAACCAGCGGTTCTCAACCTCTTTTGTCTCATGGCTCTATTGCAGTTTTCTCGGCTCTGTGGTCTCCTTCATCCAGAAAATTACATTTTTACTGAAGGGTAATCAAAGGTTGGATTGTGAACTCGGAAATGATAACTAGAACTGGAAGATAATGGAACTGAAAACGTTTATTTTCAAGTCAATAAGTGTCATTTTCTTTCGAGAGGAAAAACCCTTCATTTAAAATAAAAATAAAAAATTTTCATAGAACGTAACAAAAAAATAAAAGCTAAAAAAATTAATAATTAAAAACTAGGAAAAAATTTCACGAGTATTTCCCAAGTTTGTAAAAAATGTATTATATATTATTAAAATAAATTTAATTTTAAAATAGGTAAATGTTTAAAAATATAAATCTTCAAAATATGAAAACATTAACTTTGGGTTAAGACTTTGAGTCTTGAGGTTGATGATAACAAAGAAGTTTTTGTATATTTGGCTAGAAATTCATTAAACATAACCAAAGATTTCCCGTGTTCTCAATATCCAATCTGTTTCAAGCTTTTGATTTCAGAAGAGTTGAGATAAGTGGCTCTACTAAAGCCCAATTCAACCAAACAGAAACTTGGAAAACTTAAAAATTTTTTTTCATCTTGCATCAATACTAAAAAATTGTTTTGGTTCTTTCTGAATCTTGTTTGAAATGCCGAATATCTATCCACATTAGCCACATTTATTCTAAGTGGATCCATCATTCATTCTGAGATTTTCATTTCTAGTGGATCTCTAAACTTTAGCTTCATTTCTTTATATAATTTTTTCCGACTGTTTTCCTTGCTATTAGATTTTCGATTAGGGTTTCTGAATATAACACTTAGCAAATAACTTTTTATATTCTACTTTGCTAATTAAGATGATCTCTTATAGTTCCTGGTACAGTTTCTACGACTATCTAATCTTTCATGTGGCCTCTGTAAAATTTCTGTGGTCCCCTGCGGGATCTTATGGCCACTGTTGAGAACCACTGTGCTAAACAAACACGTCTTTAGAAAGATCATTTTTTATTATGACAGCATATTTATAAGAATTGCTTAAATACAGGCTCTAAGTTATGTTCCTGTTCACGTAACATGCGTTACAGGAATAACACTTCATACAAGTTCTTATTTATTCTGTGTCTACGCAATGCAAAAGTTTCATCAAAATCACAGGTATAAATTAAAAACATTACTTGTTTTTCGATGAAGAAAATAAATAAAAATATTTTTTTTAAATTATTTTTTTATTATTAAAGTATAAATTTTAATTTGAAAGTTTGGATTCGGTCAAATACGAATCCGATTAATCTATTAATTTATTACTAACGTATTTATGTTGATTGCGTGTAATAGTAACATTGAAAGAGATAGAAAATAAAAATTTTAAAAATTGAAATAGCAACTGCACAATTTATTACAGTAAATTAATTCCGGTCTTTCCTCTTTCATTTTATTTTCGTATTTTCCGTTTCGCTTTATCATTGTTGTCATGACTCTGTTTCCGTTTTTGTCGTTTGCCCTTGTCGTCGAATTCAACACATTTTGATATAATATTTTCATATTTTTATTCATAGTACAGGGATATATTATATAAGAAATAATAAGTATATTAAAACAAATAATTATGGATGGTCTTTAGATTACACAATAATATATTTAACAAACATGGTCACAATTCCGGGCGGCAATTTTTAATCATATTTTTAATTTATTTAACTTAAAATATACGCCCTCCACCTCAAATTAGTAGTGGCTTGCCCCTGGGCATCATACTTTTACTTAAAACTTAATTAAAACAAATATTTTAAGAATAAATGAAAGTTAAAAATGCCTTTAGATATCTTTTCGGATTTGAGTATCAATTAATACTGAGAGTCCATTTTATTTAATCCCATAAGTGAGCATCAGAAACTTCGATTTCACTCATTCCTGTAGGTTTACTAATTCGATACAATAGTAAACCCGAAGAAACGAGCAAAATTAAAGAGTTCGCTTGTTTAGGAATAGGCATGTTGAATTTCATCGGTTTTGTAGTAAAGGATGTGCGATTCGAGCCGTACGAGTAAACCTTATGTAGCCTATATCCACATATTAGGTTGAATTCGCGCTACTTTAACCACATTTTATTAAATTTGATCCGCAGAAGCCATTCTGAAATTTATATATTCAAACGTACTATCAGAGTAATTATAACAAAAGTTCTCTCCGTAATAGGAAAATTACTTACGTATGAAACTTTTACAGTTTTTTTATACTTAAAAATCGTAATATACAATTCTATGATTGAGAATTTTAGAATTATTTAAGTATTTTTAATACGTATTTCTGTTACAATGAAAGATTTTGTATTGATATTTAGCCGTAATTTACGTTAATTTAATCAATATTTTCTATAATTTTAATTATTAATATTGTCGTATTTAGCAACAAATTCAAAATTCTGAGATGAAAAAGATGAATTTTCTATTAAAGTTAAAATTTACAGAATTGCTTTACTTTTCAAACATATATTTATATGTGGGCTTAACTGTATTTTAAAAATCTAAAGAAAGAAATCTAATTTTGCAGTTTGAATTTATCGTTAATTTAGTAAAGAATGACGAAAAATTTATTGAATTTAAAATCTAAATTACAAACAATTTATTAAAAGATATTTGCAAAAGAAGTTTGTTATACATTTGCACCAGTTGTCTAGAAAAATAATCTTGTTTATTTGTATATATTTATCTTCAAACACGCAGTATAACCTAACTTTCGTCAGAGATTCCATCGACACGAAATGATTATGTAAGTTTCTAAACATTATTTTACTGTTAGATTCTAAAATAATAAATAAATGATATATCTTATACAGAAATTTAAGTAATAAAACTCTAATTTATAATGGAATGATTTTAAGCAGAATTACCACATAAATAAATTATGTCCAACGAGTTTACGAATTAAAATAGTTTTCTAATCTATTTTATTTATTTATTTATTTTTTATGAGTAAACAATACAAATTTCGATCTTCTAATGAAGATAGACCCTACGTTAGTGGCGCACTGAAGATTTAATCTTGGGGAACCCAGGTGAATAAATAATGTTTTTACGCGAATTTAATAAAATTTCTACTTTATGTGGCCGCTAATTCATAGGTAGTATAGACATAGAAGACAAGACAATTTAAATACAAAAATAAATTTTAATTAGGAAAAGAGTTTTGGAAAATTTTCTAGTTTTTTCCCCCTTTTTCTTTCGGGGGTGCCAGCACTTGGTCGCATCTGAGTGCGCCACAAGTCATCTCTGATAAACTATTTTTACCAAATATATTATTTTTAAAGGTTTCGTATAGTCTTTAATGAGGTATGCGACGTTACAATTTGTATAAGTTACCTAACTTCTTAAAATGTTTAAAGAAATCTTTATACAATTAAAAGATATCTTGAAAATCTGAAAGATTAACTTCTATAGAAAACCTTGACAATTTACATAAAGAACAAGCATGCGAATCCGGTAGGCCTACCATATAAACCTATAGATTTAATAATACTGCTTTTGTACTATTATTAAATAAGACATTTCGAGCTCCTGTAGATAGCCGCTTAATTCAAAAGACATCAGTCATTAATAAGCTGAGCTGTTTCGGTTTGTAGAAAAAAGAAAGAGATGTCTGAAAAAAGGAGAAGAAACTGTTCGCTAACAGTCGCCTTTATTTGGGCTATTAGAGGGAAGTTCCATGAAAATGAAAGTTTGAGCATTTTGCTTGCAAACATCTAACGTGAAAGATAATCCGCATGAAATAAGTATTCAATTCACTTTTCAAGTGCGATCTCGGAATGAAGTCACAAGCCAAAAATGTCTACTACATATTAGTATGTATACCTATACGTCGAAACATTTTTTGTCAATTCTTATTTCCACTCTAGCAGTTTGTTTATCTTGGGGAAATAAGCATTCTTATTTTACCTGAAATTGCTTTACTTTTCTATTGTGGTACACTGCAATATTTCCTACTTCGAGAAATTTCAGTCTCAATATTAAATAGAATGAAAACTGTTATACTGTAAAACGTTCGTTTTACAGTATAACAATATTCTATTTAATAAGTTAGCACTTCTACTCTTCTGTCCTATTTCTTCTCAATATACAATATTACATTTAATAATTTACCGTTAATTAAATTAAAAGTTCATAAGTATAAAAAATGTGTTGAGTTTTTTAATATACAGTACGAATGAATCATCCTTATAAGTGTTTCTCTTTATAATTTACGAGAGCGCATCAACAGCTAAATACAGTCTTCTTGTAGCATTAGCCTTTTCGCGTAGAATATTTAATCCGATAGTCTAGCATTTAGTAGCTTTATAATACTGTACATTTTAAAGGTAGGTAACGTGCTTTTGAAAATTAATGCTAGATCATCCTACAGCGTATTAATGTAATAATTTAACTGGATTTAATAAATACAAAGAGCAAGTTTTTGTGTCCAGTTATATATATTCGATAATAAAAGCTTACTAAGTGAACATTTTAGACTTTGTAGCATATTTTCTTGAAGTAACAGATGATATGCTTGATTTACCATAACTGATTAGTTCAAATAAATTAGCTACTGATCTGACATTAATTGGAAATATCTAATTAATAATCAGGAAAATAAGTCCTGACAGTAATATCAATATTGCTGCTACCTGCTGACCTAAAAGTTGCCCGAAATGCCTTTGTTATCTACGAATAGATCATATTCATTTAGGAAATCTTCCAGTATCTATGATATCAAGATTCGGAGTGATAATTGCAGTCTACACAAATCAGCGTGTTCTTACAAGTTATTTGTTAACTTATTAAATATTGTATCTTTTTTTAGATATTCAAAATAAACAGAAAATTTAAGCTGTTGATCAAGGTAAGTAGAGCAGACAAAACTTTGATCATTCTATGAAATTTGTACAACCACTATGTACAGCCACCATTTGTCTTTATGGGATGCATATTCTATATTGAGTCATTTTTAATGCAACTTTTGAGCGTAGCATTAAAATTGTTGTATAACAAACTTCTAAACACTTCTGATATTTGTAGATGTTTCCCTCATATTGAAGTTACTCTTGTATACAGGAAAAAGCAATGTTTTTTAAATTATATATTGCCCAGCAAAATTGTCTTAATCGCACTTATCTGCGTTAAGTTGCAGATACTTAAATACTGCAGTCAGGATTTTTTCCATAATTTTGTGGTTTTGAAAAAATTCGGACATTTCCTATTAAGGGTCTAGCTTACTAGCCTATTCTTTATATCAATTTTTTTTTGTAAGTGCACATTTTACACAATGCAAGCAACTCTCTGTGGTACTACTACAGTTTTTATGTCGTGCTCATCAGAATATTTTCTGCATACATTGCTTTCTATACACATCTATACTGTGTTTCTATCCTGTACACTTAAAGCTGCACAAAACTATTGTTGTCACTACATATTTCATCTATTAACAACAATAGCCTTCAACACGACAAAAAGACCATTTGAGATTAATTTTCCCTTTTACCAACGACACACGACACACGACGGAGTTTATTTGTCACCTCGAAACCAACCTTTCTTAAAATCACTTTGTTCCTCTTTGTTCAAAGTACCTTTTCCGCCCCAGAAAGACTTTTGTGAATCTCCAGATTTTCTCTCTGTATAACGTCGACGATGTTTTTTTTTTTTTTTTTTTTTTTTTTTTTTTTTGAACATCTATAGGGACATCAAATACTCGAACTATTGGATTAAATTCCTTGGGACCAGTTACAATAGCATCGCTGTATTTATTTATGATTTCCTGTTCTAGATTCAGTTTGTCTGTATCCGTCTGACACTCGAACACAATGCTATTTTTAAAGTTTTATTCCATTTTAAATTTTATTCCATTCTAGACAACACTGATTTTTGACTATACTGAATTAAGCTCTCCAGCTTTTAAAAGTTTTTGTACACTCCATTAGTTAATAGAGCCATTTTCATCTTTAACAGTGACTAACAATATCGGTTCTTGACTAAATACATGCTTTACCGTCTTTGTGAAGGTAGCGACAAAGATGCATAACTGCTATTTGTGCGCTATTTTGAAAGTGACATATTAACTTTGATAAGACCATAGAAAACTTTTCTAATGTGTCTAAACTTCCCAGAAGCTCACTCATCTTGTGCTTGGCATTTTCTTTATTCAATCTTTATCCATGTTATTTCTAGAATTCAAAGCATCCAGTAGGTGATCTTGTAGCCATCTGTCGGCTGTTCTCCCGTAATTACAGTGTGTTTTCTGTTTCTCTTCAATAACTTTTTGCTATATCTTCATTCCAAATTTTTAAACTTCACTTCCTATTCCGCTTTTTCTTTTCTCAACGGTTTCGTTAGCACTTTTTGTTATAGCTTACTTGATATGAGACAGAATGGAATAATTTCAAGTAAACTATATTCGCATCTTTAGGAGTTAGTTTGAGTTCTGTTACTAGCCTCCTCTGATAGAGCTTACTAATGTTTTGAAGCAGGTAAAGTTTGTAAATTTCTTCAGGTTCATAATTTGTTATACGCTTGAGTTTCCTCCATCTAGCAAGTATTTCGATTTTAGAATTCGCCAAGAAATTGTTGAAATAAGTATCTGCTCTCTTAATATTCGTATAACTCCAAACTTAAGATAATGTCTTTTGATGGGAGCTGACATTTTCTATAATAGTTCTCGACTCTCTGGCTTCTCACCTGAATTTTTGTGTATCTCGTTTTTCTAATGCGTTGGTTATTTTCAAGTTGTTAATTGTTGAGAAATTTTGCAATTTACGCTCATTTTCATAAAGACGTTGTTCTCTAGATATTCCTAATACGTTTTGTTTTATACAGTCACTGGCCAAATTATTAGACGCACTACAGATTTTTCATAATTCAATGTTTTATACCCGGTCTGGTGTAGGCCTATCTTATAAATCATAATTTTGATAAACGAAACTTATTTTTTAATGTCATTGTATACCTATATTGTTATATTTCATTACAATGTTAATTTATTGGTAAGTATCAGAGCTTAGATATTGAAGGGTAGCGTACAAGTACTGTACAAACGTGTTTCAGTCGCGTTCTCGCTTGCTACTGGTGTGAACGTGTTTCTGTTCACCTCTTGTATTTATGTCGTGGTATACAATTACGCAAGTGTTTGTTTTCTTCGATAGTAGTATTTTTACTAACCAGATATAATAAATTGTGATCTTTTGACATGGGCAAAAAGGGGGACCTTTCACCACGTAAAAAAGCTGAAGTCAAAGCCCTCGTTAATACAAAAATGTATTCCAACTGTGAAATTTCACGAAAATTGAAGGTGTCTGAAGCTAGCGTACAACGTATAAAGAAAAAAGTTGAATCAGATCAAGATCTGGGTTCGAAAAGAAAAAATAAATGCGGCAGAAAGCCAATTTTCAACCCAAGGTGAGAAATATGCCTTAAGAAAATTTGCTTAGAAAACAGATTTGCTACCACTAAATCAATAAAATCTCAACTGGAAGATGCAAACGTGAATGCTTCTGAACACACTGTTCGCAGAAAATTGAAAGATCTGGATTTTAAGGCTTACCGACCTGCAAGAAAATCCAAGTTAACAATTGCAATGAAAGCAAAGCGTTTGAAGTGGGCCAAACAGTGGCGTGATAAGGATGTAGACTTCTGGAGATCGGTAATTTAACATTAAATAGATTATTTACTATAAAATAGACAAATTAACAGTAGATACTTGATTCATAAGATATGTTTTTTTTGTTTTCTCAGGTCTGTTTCAGCGATGAAAGCACATTTGAAATTTTAGCCAACAAAGCTCATTTTGTCCGTCGTCGTAGAAACGAAAAATTTCATTCTGACTGCGTCATTCAGACTGTTAAGCACCCCACGAAAGTAATGATTTGGTCTGTCATCAGTGGCAAGGGCACTGGGCGCCTGTACGTAGTAAAAGGCACCATGAGGCAAGACCAATATAAAGAAGTCTTGCAAAATCGGTTGCTGCCACAGGTTAGAGAATGGTTCTCAAATGGGGAACCATTTATTTTTATGCAAGATGGAGCTCCCTGCCACACAGCCAGGTCTGTAAAAACATATCTACAAGAGCAAAATATCCCTCTGTTGGATTGGCCGAGTAATAGTCCTGACATGAACCCCATAGAAAATGTGTGGGAGCTCATGAAGAGGGAAGTGGCCAAAGAGGTCATCACAACCAAAACGCAGCTTTTGGAAAAAATCATCCATGTGTGGAATCATCATCCACAAATGCAAGAGACAGTCCAGTCTCGCCGGATTGAGGCTCTCATAACTGCAAAAGATGGCTCAACAAAATACTAAAATTTATATGACAATTTTGTATTTTTTTACTATGTTAATAAAAACAAAAATTTTCAATAAATATAACGTTTTATTTGTGTTAGCACCTATGTAATAAAGTAAACTGTACATTACAGGTCAAATTCATTGGTAATAAAATATTCAAAGACCAAATTGTAGTAGCTGATAATTAAAATTTGCATAAAAACTATAGTGCGTCTAATAATTTGGCCAGGGACTATAGTTATTCCAATTCGTGCATTTAAATCTCCTAAAATTAACAGAGTATTGGCCTTGGAACGTGTGATCATTTGTGTTTATAAGTTTTCATAAAATATATTTGTGTCAGCATCTCTGCATTCTCTGGCTTATAAACTGCATAAACACCTAAGTGTCCTTTCTCTATTTTAAATCTTTCTATCAAAATGTGTTCATTTATCCTTGATTTTCAATTAGAATCCATTAACATGGCAACTTCTCAACAGGCTTTTTTTTTTGTTTTATTGCACCCCCCTCTATATCACCGTATAGTAATCATAATCCTTCAACCTTTTCAGTTTTTACTTTGCCTATGTTAAAACTGTGGTATTGATCTTCCTACTCGAGTTGGTGGTCCTACTGCTTCCTTAGACGTTAATCCTCCTCATACGTTCCACGTACCTATATGTAATCCTTTAATCCAAATCCTTTGCCCTTTTTTCCTTGTCGTTTGACTGATCTTCTGAAAAATTATTTCTTTGAAGCTTACGAGTTGAATGTTTTTTACTTGAAAGAGTAACGTTACTCTTTCAAGTAATAAACAAAAAAGCTTTGTTAATTCGTATTTTGTCGCCCTTTTCGCAATTCCCTTGACTTTTCTGGTTGTAAAGGTAATAAATAAATGCAATAAATACATAAGCCTAAATGACTTAAAGATCATATTATTTTAAAGATCTCTTTCATCTTTTAAACTTTGTTAATTCAATTAATATTTTCCACAATTTTAATTATTAATGTTGAGATATTTAGCAACTTGAAATCAAAATTCTGATTTACTTATAAAGTGATATAAAAAACATAACTTTAATTAAAAAGTTAAATATTCCAGACAGTTTTTTAAATGATTTAAATATATATGTAAGTAATATTTTAACATCGATTAAATTATATTATAAAAAAAATTATAAACTGATAATTTACTTGAGAATAATGAGTATTTGTATTTAAACTTTAAATTACAACCAATGATTTTGTCGAATACACTTTTATGTCTATATATGTATTACAACTTGATAAGAAGAAATAGAGGAAACATATTAGAGAAGGAAATCCCATGCAAACATGGAAAAAAGGTGAAGATAAAGAAGAAGCATGCATTACAACTTGCACCAAAATATCCATCAGTGATAGAAAATAATTGAGTTTTTCAGAAATTCTTTTATAATTATAATTTTTTTAAAAAATGCATATATTATATGTATAAACGTAAAAGTATAAGAAAATCCGCTTAAAGTCTACCACTAATTGCAATGAGATTATTTTAAGCATGATCACTAATGATCTCGAATCAATAATAATAATAATAATAATACATTTCATTTCATTAATTTGACTTATTTTTCGAACATAAGCAGCCTTTTATTGTTTTTACACAAGCAAACAGTATAAATTTCGACATTCTCTAGAGATATTTATATTCAATGTATACCAATTTCTATCAAACCATTTTTTCAATCTTAGTGCAAGTTTCTATTATATATACTTGATTAGAAAATGAAAAGTTAGTTTTAATAATTAACTCTTATAGAATAATTATCTTTCTTAATTAGAACACTCTGAAAAATTTGAAACGACAATTTCCTATGGGATAAATCAACAGTTTCTGTAAAAAAAAAATAAAAATAAAATAAAAACAAACGTATAAGAAGCACGCGAATGGTGCACGCGAAATGCCGTTTTCGGTAATTACGGGAGCAAAGGTTTCTAAACTGCTTGCTGCAGTGTGGATGGACTCTTGGGAAAAAATTTCTTTTGGGGATTTAATGAAAAAGTAGTTGGAGTTTTGGGGCATGTATTTTGAAAAAAAAAAAAAAATGTAAATTTGAATAAAACAAGTTTAGGAAAATAACAAAAATAGATGCTGTTTTCACATCTCAACTACTGTATTTACACGTTACGTCTAAAAGAAAATTTGCTGCCATGGATAACAAAATAAGCGTTAATAAGTTGGTTTTTTTCATGCCCTTATAAACCAAAGTTAATGGCTAACAAAGTAAACTTTAACGAGTCTGCTTTGTTTATCTGTATTTTGTCGCACTTTCCGAGAAAACTACTGTATAAGAACAGCTACCTCACAATCGTATGAATACAATATGTTAACTGGATAACTAAGATGTTAATGCTTTGAAGATTAGCGAAACAAACTATCTCTGACAACTAAACAATAACTATAATGTTAACAGGCATCTTTCCGATAAATTGCTGCCGATTCAATAAATAAAAAATAAAATAATTTGAACTTTCCGAAGTTAAAAGTTATAGTAAAACAGGAAACATTTTCTTAATAGAACTTTTTCACTGACATCACGTCACACGAACGAAACTGCTCCGTAACCACGTTGGTGCCGATGCCGTGGGATAATGAAAAATTAACTCTTGTAGAAAAAAAAAATTCCTAAATGATTAAATAAAACTGTCATGGATATTTCGTATATAGTTAGCCTACAGCATTTCAATGGTTATTCCTTAGGTAAAGATGAGAAATAAAATGGATTCAATTAAATTAAAAGCTAAATATTAGAAAAAATTTTAAAAAGACTAATTATCAATTACTTACTAATGATTGCAACATAATTAACAAAAACATCGAATTTGCATAAATGAATATTTTAAGGCATATTGTCGATTCGATTAATGCGTGGCATATCCGAGAATCTTCTGCCAGGACTTCTTACCGAGTATTAGTGGAAAAATATGCATGCTGACTAGACATTTTAGCTGAGATAGCTCGTCAGTTTCCTTTGATTTGATGTATTTTTGATGTGTTTTTGTGCCTCTTTTATCAAAACTCTTTTGTATTTTTTGTATAAAATTTTGTAAAAAAATAAATAAATAAATAAAAATTTCGAATGTGGAAACTTATGGATTCGATTTCTCTCGTGTGGAAACGTACTATACTAATACCAGATATCTTTTCGGATGTGAGTATCAATGCTGACAAGTCCAATATATTTAATCCCATAAGTAAGGATCAAAAACTTCGATTTCACTCATTTCTAAGGATTTAATAATTTATTACAATATGAAACCCTAAGAAACGTGTAAAATAAAAAGCTTTACATGTTTTATAAACTTTATTTTGAGTTTCGTCGATTTTGTAGTAAAAGACGACATGACTTGGAACGTACAATAAAATTCATATATAATTATTGCACGGACAAGTCATCATTCTTTAATTACACTAAATAAATTTGACGCATATAAACCACTCTGAAATAATAATTTGCTTAAAAATCAAGAAAAAAAAAAATATTTTAAGCGAGATATTTGCGATTTCAGATCCGATGTCACATCATATTATAAGAAGTAATAAGTTATTTGTAAAAGGTGATGTACAGTACAAGATGTTTCAGAAAGACTGTATTTGTCCAAATTTCAGAGGCATGTAGAGAGGGGGAAAAACCTTCATAAAAAGGCCAGAGATGTTTTTATTCTAAAGCTTAATTAACCGATTAAACGTAAAAGTGCAATGAGGTCATTTCCGTTTTTAAGTTAACTACAAGTGTGTAATGTATCAGTAATTAAATTATTAAACAGCTCACTGTTAATTAATCTCTATTTTTTAAATATAAATATTGTTCAGCAAATAGCATGTTTCGTATAATGCATTTAGAGTTGGCTCATCCGATCAGAGACTGACTTCCCATCTATAATAGGCCTATTCTTAGTGGGGTAATTAGCTTATCAAAATACTAGACAATTATCGACTGAGCTAAGATTAAATGAAACTAAAGCAACATAATCAGGGTCGGCTACAGATGATACCTCTCGCCCCTATTCCAGTTCTACCTGTAATTTAATCAGATACAGAGAAAAAAATCAATCGTAATCGTGAAATGTCTTCAGAAGTTCGATTTCGTACTAAGCTACTATACAGTATTTACAGTACTGTATAACAAATGCTGTAAAATTTGTTGTGTTCAATCGTTTTTCTTATAGCACACGTGCAATTAACAATAATTTAAATCTGGAAACTGGCAATAAATATTCGTATTTTCGTTGGTAAACTGTAATCACATTATTTATTAAAATTACTGATATCAGAAAATTTTACGACTAACATACAGGCGAAACCGAAATCTCCGAAATAACAAGCGATCTGTTTAATGAAGAAATTGTGATTAGTAAGCAAATTTAATTACTGATATGTCACAACATTTTTACGTTTAATAATTCGCTGATTAAGCTTAAAATGAAACACCGGACCTCGATTTCTTCTTAAGGTTTTCTTCAATACATACCATGAAATATGGCCAAGAATTTCTGAAACACCTTCTGTAAGAGGTAAAAATATATATTTCATTTATTTTAAGTACATTTCTACTCAAAACTGCTGACAGAAATCTCAGAAATTTGGCTTTTTCGAATCATTTCCTCTTGCTAAATATAAATATCGACATTATCTAAACAGTGGAAATTACAGCAAAGAACATATCATTAGATAAAAATTTCAAATAAAATTTCATTCATAATCATATTCATTATAAATATCTTGCAAGCATTTCTATTTACTTATTTTTCGAAAAATTGCGAATAGTTTGTAAGTTACTGATTACCATATTTAGCAATTATACTTTTACTTAATTATATGCATAAATTTGTTTAACTTGTAAAAATAATTTTATTAAAATATCTATCAAAAACCGCAGTATTTTATGTATAAAATTCAACTTACAAATGTCTTCAGAAGCATCGATTTCGTACTAAGCTAAGCATGTATCGAGTTAGAATGCCAAATGACTTACTAACTCTATATATTAGTAAATCCGAAGAACCGATGACATGACTTGGACTATACAACGAAATTTAATATGTATATGTTATTGCATATGCAAAGTAACCCTTCTTTAATTATACTCTACCAAATTTGAGGCACACAAACCTTTCCAAAATGAACATATTTGCATAATTATCACTTCATTTTCTCACAACGATATTTACAGTGCTCACACTTTTGCACAAAATCTTATACAAAATCTATAACTGATCACAAATACTGTGATCAGTTATAGTTTAACTTTTTGTTGTATTTCATGTAACTCGTTACATAAAGAAATACAACAGTATAATCCACGTCAATATAATTTATATACTCGTATTCCCATGTCTGTCCTTCGTTAATCTCGAGAACACAGATAATGAAAAGCTTGGGATTGAAACCTAAGCTTTTCATATTTCCAGCTCGATTAACTATATTCGAACTTCCGGTTTAAACCGAAACTCACATGATTTCAATTGAAAGTTTTCTCGAGAACGGAGTTAGCTAGATGGCAACATGACTCGATTGTTATCAGGAGAAATATAATGCACTGCACAAGCCGCTACTAAAATCCAAACCAGACGTGGAATCCCCGATTAACTATATACGAATTTTCCGGTCTCGACCGGAAGTCACGTAATTTTTTAAAATTAAAAGATGATTAAAAATTGCAGCCCGGTAGTTTATACTTGAGTTCTATGGAACATTCATCTGCGATAATTAGAATAGATTTTCAAATTCTAAGACAACTTCCTACAGTAGCATGTATCTACTATGTATTTTTATGTACGTACTTCTGCCTGGCTGTGCTCAGCGGTGCCAGACAATAACGATTATTTTGACTGACTGAATACAAAATGGCAATTGTACAGTACAATGAAGAAACACAAAAACAAGATACGTAATAAAAAAAATTCAGCAAAGAGTTGTGTAACTGTAAAATTGTGTATGGCATCATCTGTTATGAGATTTTACTTTAAAACTTTTTATATTATTAATTATTATAAAATGGCAAAAAGGTTAATTTTGAGGATAGAGATGAGTTTAAAAAAATATTGTAAATGGCGAGTGAAATCTTCATTAAGTCCGACCTCACTCGAGATATGAAAAGTGACCCCTCCTATATTTCCTCCCCCTCGACTTTTAACACCAAAATTAAACAACATCAATCCTTCTAATATACAAACCTCCCAGAAAAATTTCAGAAATTTTCTACAAAAGGTACAAGATTTATTAAACTACAAAGTAGGTGAACAAGATCGTGTTCCCACATACACACTAACACTCATACATACAGAAAAAACCCCAAATTTTTCGACCGATCGCCATACATTCTCTCTATTATATATAACAGCCAGAAAAGTAATTAAACATAATATATTCATTATAAACATCTTTCAAGTAGGCCTATTTTCATTTAGGCTATTTCTTTTTATAAAATTTCGAATAGATTAATTTACTCATTAAGATATCGGTCATTTGCTGCAACAATGACTAATTCCAAATTTGCCATTTTTGAGTTCTTGATATAGAAAGAACGGTTCTTTCTTGTATTTTATTTCCTACTGAACGACATTATCGAGTTTCCAAAACTCACCATAAGAGAGAAGTTGTGTCACTGTGTTATCACAAAATTCTAGACGAGTTTAGTAAATAGACTTACGTATCAATATCATCTCTTTCAGTGCACATGAAATGACGTAATAAGCCCTAGAGCAAAGGATTACTGAACAATTATTGTGTGCTTTCAAAGTGTCGGAAAAGCTTCAGCGTTTTACAAGGTTTCGCTACTATTCCGAAAAAGAATATTATACAACATTATTCATATAACATTGGCATTGCTTTAATTGCCCGAGATAATTCTTTATCTAAAACAAAGGAAATTCGTACTTTTCATAACGAAATTAGTAATATATGGGACCAATCATAGTGTTGCACTTATGGAAAACTGAGTTTAATTAAACGCAGTGCTCCTAGTGCACTGGAAGCAATCGGATTTTTTTCCTGAAAGCTCCACTTCCTTTGCTAAAGGATCGGTATTGCACTGATTCACTTTGTTCATTTACTGAACTCGTCTTATAATGGTACAAAATATTCAAACTCGTTATTTAGAAAATCGTGATTTCTGAGTTATTTTAAATATTTTTATTGAAAAATCGATTAAAATAAATATTTTACGAATAAATTGACAATAATCAATTTTTTAGATACCTTTTCAGTCGTGGTATCGATTGATGTTGACAAATCCTATCAATGTAATTTCATAAATGAATGTCATAAACTTCTATTTGACTCATTTATAAGGGCTTAATAATTTATTACAATAATAAACCGAAAGAAGCGAAGAAAATAGAGTTTTTCATATATTAGAAACTGCCCTTTGAATTTCGTCGATTCTGTAGTAGAAGATGGGGTGACTTAAGCCGTAGAATAAAATCTGATATATAATTATTCCATGGACAAGTCACCGTTCTTTAACTACATTCCAAGAAGTATAATCCGTACAAACTATTCTAGAATAATAATTTTCTTAATTAATACCGGTAATAATAATAACAAGAAGAAAATAAAAACAAAAACATTTTAAGTGAGATATCAGCGATACCCAAGGGAGATATCCTTATTAAGAAAAAAATTCGACTTTTCATAAGACTTTATGGATTTTGATATTAAAAAATCTATAAGAAAAATTACACGACTGAGAATTTTTTTTAAAAATGAACGATCATTTGTGAGAAAATGATCATCTATTATATCGTGTTTAAAATTAATCTGGATTCATTTTACAATTTTAAATTCTAAATTGCAGTCTGAAAAAAAAAGATTATTTCACTGATTAAGCATTAATTAATGCAGTTTATCAACAGCAACCATTTTTAATATCAGAACTAAAAGATTTATGTCTGTCATCATCTTCATACCGACTTACATAATAAAGAAGTATTTAAATAAAAATTTTGTTTTTAATAAAAGTAATTTTTAATTAATTTATATGTAAATATATTTTAATAATTTATTTTTCTCATCATTAACCATAAAACTTTTCCAATAAAAATTTCAAAAAGTAAATATCGATCATACTTCCGTCATTTTATTTAATCATTAAGTATTTAAACATCGTTTAAATTCTTTGATTGTTTGTTAAACGCTAAAAAAATATCGCATAAATAATTAAAAAAATATACAAAAATTGATATTTTTAGAATTTCCGATAATTTTTCCAATATTCAATTTTTTAGAAGAACATGTGATGCGAAGTTTCTGAATAATTAATGAAAGTTTGTTTTGGTTTCGAATTTCATTCTATAATAACATTTTTTTTCTTTTCTTTGCTTTTAATAATATATTTTTTGTTTTTTTTAAACTTAGAAATATGAGAAATGTCGTATCTGTTGCTCTATTCTGAGTTTAGAATTAATTGTCGAAAACGAGATAAATTATTAAAATAATCGTTAAATTTAAAATACACAAATAATACAAATAAAGTTCAAAATAAAGGCTTATTATATTTTGAAAGAATAAACTATTATTTTTTTTTTCTTTGAGATTAAGTAGAAAATTAATTTTTCCAACATCCGCATCACCCATTTCGCTCTTCTTCGTCTACAAAGGATATAATCTTTTAAGCTCTTTTGATTAAAAAAAATTATTATAATTAATTAAAATATTATTCTTAACATTTGGAGAATTTAAACTTTGAATAAAAACAACAACAACAACAAAAAAAAAAACCATTGAAAAAACTTCGTTTCAATTGACAAAATGAATAATTCTTTTGAGCAAAAATTCTTTTGGAATTAATTCAATTTATTAACTTCGTTCATACATATAATTTATTAAATTAATAAAATTATTCTTTTAATATTTTATAAAATGACAAATGAATTCTAATAATTTATGAAATTATTCTTTTCGTAAATATTTTACTACAATTTATTAAAAATTTTACGTAATTAATTTCGGTTCGTTCGAAAAAATACTTTGAAATTTTAAAAACTAAATTTTCTGATTTCAAGAAGAAACAATTAAATTTAAAATAAATAATGCTAATTCTGACATTATTATTATTCATATATATGTACTATGTATCGATTTATTATGTTAGTAGCTACTCGAAATTGATTAGTTCTCAACTTCACCGAATGAAGCAATTTTGGCGCTGTCGTATGGCGTAAAAACCGTATGCAATTATGAAGACTTGTCTCAAATTGTGATTGTTTTCTTCGTATTCTGTTCAATCTAGCGTTTGCTTCTATAATTAACATTAAATCAAATTCTTAATCATTGAAAAATCTCAAAGTAACTTTGATTTTAATGTTTAAGGATTTCATTAAAAAATCAGACTTTGTTTTAATAAATAAGCATGTTTACAATATACTATAGCAGTGCTACTACTGTATTTCAAGGCTTTAAACATAGGAATAGTAAAACTTTCTAGGGGAAAATTAGGTTAAATAAGGAAAATTTAAAATTAGCCGAAATCTTCACTTAGAGGGGGGTGTTGAATAAAATATCATAATAAAAGCAGCCTATACTATATTTATTTGATAAAATAATTTTTCATTAACAAGGAAAGGAAGTATAGAATTAGCTTAGAAGAGAAACGCGAAAAATATACATCGAAAAAATAATCAATGAGTCTTGACGACTTTTCACACATCGAAAAATAGAATAAACGAGCTAGACAACTCAGCCATTGCCTATAATATGCTTTATATTATTTATGACATTCAAATCAGTTTTTTTTTAAATAGTTTACTTACAGAAACAAAGAATTTTGAAGAAAAAACCCAATACTTATATTGGGAGGCAATCTCTATAAAATGGCATAAAATTCATTAAATAGTGGAATTGGTAATTCCCTATCTTTCCTTCTTAGTATAAACCGACAATAGAACCCAAATATCTAAGCCCTGATTAACCAAACTTCCATATTATTATACATACTACGATAAAAGCTTCCTATGAGGGAAATCCTACAAGAAGCATATAATGGCTTGCCTCTGTTGTAATTTATTACCAATGAAATTCATTCATTTACTTAACCATGCATACAATATAACGAATACGCTACAGATTGATTTTGTCAACCAATCTGTAGCATATTCGTTATATTGTATGCACAACATCGTTTATTACGGTATATTACTTTATTAAGAATTCGTATTGTATATTTTGGTTAATGTTACCTATGGTTCCAAAATGGCGGCTCGTCTCTGATTCCAGCAAATAGAAGAAAGAAACTGAATTTTAACTGAATTAATCCTTTAAACTTTGAGCTTTTCATAACCATCTAAAACTTCTGCATGTAAGAGAAGTCCCATTATACAGGGGAATCCCACGTCTTGCTGAGACAATTAAATAAGAGTTTGATAAAATTTATCACAGAAATTGCTTCTAATAGTATTTTATTCGGTTTAGAATGAAGTTTTCTAAACCGCACTGCATCATCCGCATAGAAGCACTCGTTGCTTCTCTATGGATGATGCAATGTGTAAAAAATACAGTACTTCGAAAACACCATTTTTTTGCTTTGATCTTGCTTGTAACAAGCTATTAATTTTTTCTCTGTCGTAGTGGCTGTACCACTGGTGCATATAAATTTACCAAGTTTCTCCATTCGAAATTAAGTTTATCAAACAACTCTCTCAATTTCAAAAAAAGCAATTTCTCTTCCCATTGTTTCTTTTAGAGGTCGATAAAAATAAATTCTCATAAAAATTATCATTAGAAACAATAACGCATACAGGATATACCATATACCAAATTCGTAACTTCTGTAGTTTCATCAAATTGAATAGAAAATTTTGGACTCTAATTCAGAGTATTAATTGTAACAGATCATATCTTATTGCCTCTATTCTTCTACTTATTGTATTATTTGGCATTGGAACCTTTGTTCAGATCGTCTACATATTGCTTTACGTGAATTATTTCATTCAATTTCACTCCAAAAAAAGAATTAACTCCTCCCCAATTCTATCTGGCTTTTTAGCTTTTGCCATCAAATATTCAGTTTCGTAAATGCAAATATGCCATTATTTGCATTTTTTTTTTTTTTTTGTCGGTTATATGTTTCGCTAGCACTGCTTTTTGTTGAGTAAAATTATTTAAATTTCTTTAACAGTAACAGAAAACAGATAACAGAAATGTAACAGACTTCCGATATAAATTGATTTGTTAAAAAGTGTATTTTAACTCTCTGCGGATTTCATATACTATAAGTATATCCATATCGATATATATTATATTTATAGGATTACTTAAATTCGACATAAAGTATGCTTATTCGAAGTCTTAGATTCGGAAGTATTCTCAGCAATTCGAATTATGATATCTTATTTTAAAGCTAAAACTTTTAATAAATATCCGTAAAATTTTTAACATAAAACATTAGAGCATAATTTATAAGTTTTATTAAAAATCGTTTAGAAAGGCGCTATTTTTAAGTATAAATTAAACACTTTTAACGTATTTAGATACTTATTGAATTTTTTATGGTAGCTGTATTATATGTTGATCTAGTAATAGTCTCTTTAATCCGAAAGGAGTTTGAACCTGTTAAGCTGTGAGACAATCTACCGTCAATATATTTTTCGGATTAAAGAGACTATTACTAGATCAGTATTTAGATACGTTTTCAGATGTGAATCGATCAATTTAATTCCAGAAATAAATGAGGATCATAAGATTTGATTCGCTCATTCATAACGGGCTTAATTTATTATTGCAAAATTGAGTAAATTAATAAAATAATGGTTTTTGAATTTTTAAAAAACTGCACTTTGAATATCGTAGATTTTATAGTAAAAATATTACAACAGGTGATATACAAGAGAATCATATACATGGTTCATAGGAAAGTCCCTTTAACCGGAAAATTCTTGCGAACGGAGAGAGCTGAGGTAACGGTAAGTAAAGTGACTATGACTATGGTCGAAATCGCTATGCTGTAATCACTCTTCATTAAGTTTGACCATAGATACTATGTTACTGGATTAAAAATGTGTGTAAATAAGACAAGAAAAACATATTTTTTTCAACGTAATATTAGCGAAAATCAAAACAAAATCTCTGTTTTAAAAGAGGAATTTGATTTAGTATAACATTTGTATACATTTATATTAAAAAGTTGTAAAAATAAATAATTGAGAATTTGAGTTTAAATTTGTTAAGAATGGAGCCTTAAATAAACACGAGAAAATGATCTTTTTATCTCTTGTTGCTAACTTAAAAATACAATTTCTTTCTATCGTTTATTCAATTAATTCGTTTGTTTCTCTTTGAAATTACTTTAAAGTTAGAATATATATATATTCTATATATAATATTACTCTCCATTCTTTCCAGAAAACGAGAAGTATCGTCATTATTTCTCTCTCGCTTCGAAGATTTAATTGGTGATTTCAAATACTTACAGCAAATTTTGATCAAAAGTTTGTCGTAATAAGCATATATTTTGATAATAATTACATATTTAATAAATACTTTCCTATTCGGAAGATAGTAATGGTGGCGCATCTGGTTCCGTTAGCGTGGTTCTATTTTACTTTCTAAAGTTTATTTTATTAATTTTTAAAAATATATTTTTTTACTTTTTACATTCTATAGGTTTTTCCTAAATATCTTGTTACGCTCATTGCCAATCAATGCAATTAATTCAAAGTTATTCTTTGTTTTATTAACAGATATTGATTCTAAATATCCTTATAAATATAACAAAACCAAATACGTACATTACAACATAAAAGGATTTTCATACATACTGTATGTATATAAATTAATATAATTTCATAGCATTAAACTGCATATGTTCTCAAAAATTTTAACTTATAAGCTAAATAATGGCTAAAGAACAGAGGCATAACCACGTAATTAAATTTGGCAAGAGATGATAAATTTAGTCCTGTGTTCTTATAAATTTAACAAAGACGTTTTAAAAAGAAAATACACTTAAAATTAAAAAAAAAAGAAAACTACATCTCTTTTATATTTAAATTAATATGATATAAAAAATTAAATTTTATTTTAATTATTCGGTTTGGGGGCGATAAACCATTATCCATCCCTGGCTATACTCCTGTGTTAAAGAATATCAACGAGCTTTCATAATGATATAAAAATTCACTTATATAATTTATTATTCTATTAATAAGGATTAAATAAAACTGTTAATATACATCTATTTTGATTAGTAAATAATGAGATTACTCTTTCAAGATGTTTCATGTAAGTGATGATATTTTAATTAACATTTATAATCCGTTTAATTTTTTAACTATTTGATACGGTATAAATTTTATAATGCTAAATAAGAAATAAATATTAAAAGCACTTATTAATTTAAGACATTTTTATATTGTTAATAAACATTAATAGGCTCGTAATTTATGCCAAATGTACTGTACGAATCTGTGTAGTCCTATAAGGTTTTACGGAAATCTTAAAAATAGTATTTAATTCCAGTTTTAGTAATATCTAGTAAAATAATTTATTATTCAAATAAAAATAATCACTAAGTCATGTTGCTGTTGTTCATTTCCATGAATAAGGTGCTAGAAAGAAATGCGAAGTCAAACGAGAAACATGTAATTCTATTGTACGAAGAAGAAATTGACACGATTCCGCGTATTCATTTTTACAAAACATTTTTCGCTTTAAGTTGTATATTTGTCCATCATTTCAAAGTAGTTTTAACATTAAAATACAAGCGATGGGAGGGTAGAGACTGCTCTGTTGTCAACTGTGCAAACAGCGGACAGATAAATAGAAAAACTTTTTCTTTCTATTTATTTATTGTATTATTAATTAATGATTTATTATTTCTAATGTTTGTTGTAAGCTAAATTGTATTTATAGAATAAATTATTTATTCAAAATAATTTAACAAGAGATTTATCGAATAAATCTCTTGTCAAATTAATAATATTTTGTGGCTTCGCTTTTATGCCTGGATAAATATATATATAGTTTTTGTAGCTTTGCATTTATGTCTTATATATATATATATATATATATATATATATACAGTAGAGCGTCGAAAATCGGAATCAATTGGGGACTGGGGTTGTTCCGATTAGTCATTTGTTCCGATTACCGACTTTGTACGAAAAAATATATTAACCTGTCCGATGTTCAAATTTTTCTCCGTTGAGTATCGCTTCGTGTGGAATTTTTCTCCGTTGCGTGTCGCTTCGTGTTGAATTTTCGTCGATTTTAAGCCTAACGAAAATTTTTATAATAATAATCGAGGCTATCGTATCGTTAAAAATTATTTCTGCATTTTGTACAAACAAAATAAATATATTGAAGAATATAAAAAACATGAAAATTATACTTTAGAAGTAAATCTAGTATCAAAAACGTTCGATTCAGCACGACACAGTCCGACTGAAAATCGTTCCGATTAACGACGCTCTACTGTGTATATATATATAAATGCTTATAGAGTTTGGCTTGTAGACTTCATATGGAATGATCTCTCTATTAAAACTGTATAACATTTATTTAAAATAATACTAAAATAATAATTTTTATTTCAGATGTAGAAAATGGCTAAATGCATATCGTTACCCTGAAGTGGTAGAAAAGATTCTTGGCATTTAAGTTAAAACTGTAGATTATGCGGTAACCATTTTAAAAACGTGTAAAGGCCTGTTCATACTTCGTAAGAGTATAAACGAGAAGAGAATGTGTTTATTCTCTTCTCTTAAGCACCTGCAAACTAGGCAATATCGAAACAAACTAGTCGAAAGCGAAGTAGAACGATCATCCCCGGTCGACCATCGATTGGCCGGTCATCGACTCAACATCACTCTACGTCATACCCTTCGATGGAAATTAGACCTTTCAGATTCGGAAAGTTGGATTTTTCGGGCGACGATCGGCGACGATCATGCGCATTTGAAAGTTTGCGGAAAAGGAGCATGCGCTATAGGCCACAAAAAAGAAGCGCAATCTTTCTCACGTTTCGGCTATGTCTTCGCTACGCTGGGATTACGAAACATAAAGCTGTTTGATAAATTTTCATAGATGTAAGAATATATTGAGATATAATATAAGAATATTCGTCTTCGTTTATTAAATTTCTGCCAAGCAGACAGCCGAAGCTAACATCAGCAATCTTTGTTGCAGGTTGTGGCAAATTAGAAAATAAACTACGGTAGAGGGGTTGACGAAACGTTTATTGGTTCTGTAGAACTACGTGACGAGTGATATCGTGCTATCTCAAGCGGCGACTTGGTGATGAGATATCTCAAGCGGCGACTTGGTGCTATCTGAAACGGCGAACATAATTCTAAAAATTTCAGTTTTATCAGTCTCCATGTTGAAGGACACAAAGAATTGTGGGCCACCAACAGAAAAAGAAAGTATGTCACTAGTAATGAGCGAAGTAATGCCCACTAAACGTATTTAATGTCGTTTTCCTTTCTCTTTTCCGTTTTCTGAAATACAATATGAACCGACCTTAATTCTGATATTTTTCTTAATTCTTTATGATTAGTTTTTGTTACGTAGGCTTTACAAGATTACACGTTACATTGTCTCATATTACATATTTAGATACTTAAAACACTTATCTAAAATTTTTTAATTTTCCCGGCAACATTTAATACTGCGTATGTGGTGCTATCGGTTACGTTATTTTATTAAAAACTTTTTATATTTTTGATTATTATAAAATGGCAAAAAGCTTGATTTTCAGGGTAGGGATAGTTTTATTTAAAAATTGTAAATGTAATAACGAGCAAACTTGTCATTAAGTCCGACCCTACTCGAGATATGACACACGAACCCCTTTATCTCCCCCACTCCATCGACCTTTAACCAACAAAATTTAATAGCATTAATCCCTGTAATACGTAAACCGCCCTGCAAAATTTTAGAAAATTTCGACAGAAAGCACAGGAGTTATTAAACTTCAAAGAGGGTGAACAAAATCGTGTCCAACATACACACACGCTAACATTCATACATACAGAAAAATCCCCCGAATGTTTTTGCATTTCTCGACGTTTCAAGGTCCAAAAATCTGGGGGGGGTCATTTTTACACTGATCGCCATACTTTCCCTTTGTTATGTAGGCTATAACAAAAGGAAAATAAAAAGAAACAATTTTCGATAATAACTTACGAGCTTTCGCCATCTTAGCTAGAAAAGCACGTTAAGAAAATCGAAAGAAAAAGACATTCAGATTATCCTCTGAATTGACGTAAACAGTTTCTTTTCACGTCACTCAATCAGATTCGACTCAGACAGATCTAGGGTTTGATTAGGGGATTTTTCCTAAAATTAGGGATTTTTCAAGTCAACTGAGAAAAATAGAAAAGAGATATTTCTGGAGAAAAATTTTGGGGAAATTCTATATTCTCGAAGGAAAAATTGGAGAATTTATAATTATTTTTTATTTTACCATAATTTAACCTATTATTATTAAAAATTAATTGTTTTTAAACTTTTTTTATTGCATCTCATTTATTTATTGGCTTGCCTAAATAATAAAATTTTTATTAAGGTTGTTAAAGCATCTACAATTCTATCAAAATGCTATTATATTTTATAACGACGTCCTGATATAACTAGAGATATAAAAAAGTAAGAAAACTTTGACTTTGTCTTTAATTTTAGATATTCCTTAATTCTTTGCTATATTCCTTTGATATATTTGCTTTTTTCTAAACTAATTTTTTATAATTAAGGACTGATTTATAAATAATAATGCTCTTATTTTTAAATTATTTTGATTTATTTTAATAATAAATCAATTAAAATTGTTTCATTGATTATTTAACCTAAATATCCAAAGCTTTTCTGTAAAAGTTTTAAATATAATAATAATTCATCCCTCTAATAATTCATCAAGCATATAATTCTTAATACAATATTATTGTAAACTAAAAATAATTGAAAGTCTGTGTTTACGAGTGAAAGTATAATAAAGCAGTTGAAATTTACGATATTTTATATTATTACAGTATATTTAAAGCATACGAATAGATTTAAGTAAATTATTATAATAATATGTACCGTGCATAAAATGAAACGAAAAGAATGTGACAATCTCTTTAAGACTTTAAAGTCAAGCAATATGAACTGAAACTACATGTTCTGTGTATGTTTTTCCTTTTTCCAACTAAGTTTATACAGTTTTAGGTATCTTTACATATTTTCAAATTATGAAAGAAGAAAAATCAATAAGTGAGCATTCAATAAATAGGCTAACTCTCCAAAAAACATTTCAATAAATTAACGAGTATTGGAAAATATTAAAATTATATCTGCAGGGTTTGATATTATTGTGAGAATTTTTCGATAAAATTCCTTAATTTAGAGAAATTTCGCAAACAGTTTGGGGATGATTGACTCTATCTGGAATCTTGGGCAAATGACTTTTTCAATTGGCCCTCTCACCTAGTTTTCACAACGCCATTTTTCTAACAAAGAAATTTCTTAAAATAAAACGATACGTGTTTATATTAAAAGCGTTTCTGTTTAATTTTGATAGAATTACCAACTAATCTAATTTGATAGCAATTTATAAAAAATTAATATGCTATTTTTGCTAATAAAATGTAATAATAAAGTTAATTTAGACTCATAGACACAATTTAAAATTTTATATATATGATATAAAAATATCGTTATAGACGTCGTTATTTTACACTTAATTTCGATTTTCGACACGAATATTTAATATTTTACTACATTTCACAACGATGACTTTCCTTAAATAACATAATACAATTTTAATTATATTAATTTCTTGTGAATTTAGTAAAAATAAATTTAACATAGTTTTAAAATAATTCTATTATTACTTACAAACGATATATTTGATTTAAGCTGTCTCAAGGGAAACAAGGAAAACTGAACTTAAACTGGACCGTTACTTCAACCCAAAGTACATCTTAACTCTTCATGATATTCCCAAGAGGGCTAAACATCACGTGACTAACATGTATCGGTGGAATGGTCTAAAACGGCTATGGGCCAATACGCAAGTCATTATATTTGTTTTCGGATCAAACTATGTATTTAAGGCACACCAATGACGTTACAAATAGAGGTGTTTGTTCATTTCTATGTAGATGCACCCCAGGTCAAGTAAATATAATAAATGCAAAACTTCAAAGTATGTTAACGTTACTAACATAAATATATATTTTAATACTATTTTAAAGCCGCTTTTATTTAAATAATTCTTGTTAAAATAAAGAAATTGAAATTTAGCCTGAATGAATTTTTTCTGTTTCCTTCCGTAAAGCCTGCACAGTAAACTTTAAATAGGATTAATATTTAAGCAGAATTAAGTCGCATTACCGAAAACAATGTTTATTATACAGAAGCTCCTCGACTTAGGCTGCGATGTTTCGATATAAGATATTTCGCACATACGATGGCCGACGTGAAGGAAGCGGAAACGCAAAACTGTTATTAGAGTACGTGGCAGCCTCCAGCAACCGCGAATGGAAAGAATCCTTGTACGCGCTTCGAGTTGGCGAGACCATTGTCCAGAATGGACACGTCTTGTTTACAAAATGGCGGCGAGACGATTTCGTGGAAAGCTTGCCACAACAATTTTCTATACTGTATTAACGGAACTTCTTATAAGCAGAAGTTATCGATAGCCCCATAGCCATAGCATCTCCTTCGACTTATTTCGTGTAGCTCCTCGAGCGATTATCTTCAACATTACGTTTTAAATAAAATTAAAGTTTTGCTTATTTTCGAAAAATCATTATAAATTAATTTATTTTAAGCAATTTAAAATATAAGTACTCAATTTCAAAGAATGATTTTTAATTGATAACATGTTTTAAATAACATGACAAGTTTTATGACGTCAAAAACCGACTTAAGCATATATTTGAAAGCGAATTAAGCTGATCCAATTTTTAGTATTTAAATTGGTTTCGTTCACACTGTATTAATTAAGTCGACTTTATCATTTCAGCGGTTTAAAATGTAAAATGTGAATGGGGTATAAAGAAGGATGCACACATGCGGCGTGGCAAGAAAAAGCGGTGTCGCAAACGCGTCTTCGCCGCGCGGCAGCACAACCACACAAGTGGAAATCCGTTTACATTTCAGCGCATGCGTTCAGTATTCAAGATGGCGAACGATAGCGACATTGCTTCTATTTACGTGTTTACAAATTTTGTTTTGTACGGCATGTTTCATTTAGCTAGAAGATTTCGTCGAAGATTCGAGTGAAGATTTTGGATTAGAGATATCATATTGGCAAGAACCTTGCCGAGATATTTTGTTGGATCGATAAAGAACTGATGTACAAAATAGGCTTATTCTTCGATTAAGATCTCTCGATAAAGAATACTATTTCGAGTAAGATTCGGTTATTTTGTTCTTTGAATTAAATAATATATGATTATTGTATATGTGTAGAATTTGTGTTAAATTTATTATTCTTTCCTCTTTATTCTGATGTTCATTATCTCGGTTGACCACGTCGAACTTTCCGCTATTAAAACACCACGTGATTATATTTTCTCACGTGACTGCCAGACGAATTGTTATTGGCTGATAGAAATGCGTCTTGGCGTAACGCTTGAATAGATGCCATAGATACCCTTATAAAGACCTCCCGGAAGGCAACCCTCTAGGCAGATCGCCCAAGTGTTGCGTTGCCATAACTTAACTAAACAAACAAACAGAAACAGTTACTACCCTAAATTTCCAACTAAAAACAATATGGCGGCGCCCATGAACTAGTCTTTGGGAGATAACACATAATTTTAAAGAACATATCGATATTCTTAAGAATTGATATTAAAAAATGCTAAAGTTTTAAAATAATTTTCCTGGTATGCTTTTGTATTTCGGACTTAAATGCAATTTTAGAAGTAGATTATAGAATGCTTCTGTAAATTGGAGATTCCTAAAGATAAAAAGTTATTTTTTCAACCGAAAAACAAACTTCTGAAGTATTTTTTAAAGCTATATTGATACAGACTGACAAATGTATATAACTGCCATATATTCTTAGTAAATTTTATTTTATTACAATAGCGATTAAATAATTTGAAACATGAATAATTATCGAAACAAAATCTTAAATATTTCCGAACTATTTTTTATGCAGTATAAAAGATAAAAACCCAGGAATTTTTATTAATTCGATAATTAAATTCTGATTTAAATATTTAGGCATAATTAAAATCGATATCCGATCAATTGAAGATTTAAATGTTTTTACTGCAAACTTTTTCCGAAATTTACAAAAATTAAAGTAAATTAATTACATATACTGTGTTTAACTAATAAAATAACAATGATAATAATCTAAAATAATATATTCAAAACAAAATTTGGCATTCAAATCATATAATATTAGATAAGAATAGGCTAGTTTTTAAAATTTAGAAATCTATTTTAAAAATACTGTTTATAAAAAAATCATTTTTTGACCGATCGTCATACTTTTCCTCTGTTATATATAACAGCCAGAAAAGTAAAAATAAAGACAATAGAAACTATAAGGACATACCCGAAACAAAAGGAGATACTTTCGGCACTGATGTATTGTAGTAGTCTACACTAAAAGATCTATTTTAAATAATTCATTAGACTAGAGGTCGTAACCTTTCGCTTGCATTGACCCACATAAAGAAAATATTTTTTTCAATTGATCCTCTTAAAAATTTTAAGTTATTTCCCAAGACTCCATTGACCCTCAGGTGATCTATGACCCCGTTACACTACATTACACTTTTACCTTTAACTTTTCAAAATTTCATTAACGTTTCGTAGGATTAGCCTCTCCAAATAATTAAATAATTATTTCAATAATGACAAATTATTTGGGGAAAGAGTATATTAAGAGCACGTATTTAATGGCTTAATATATTGAAAATGTTATCAATTTGTTATTACTGTACTATACTATGAAGTAGATTAGGAGAAAACTAGAAGCAAAACGTACGATCTATTAGACGTATGTTTCCTCCTGTTTGCCCTGCTCTTTTTGATTTTCGTAAGATATTTTGTGATTTCTAGGTCACCCAAAAATATTTATAAATTTATTTAAATACAGTAGATGTATTGTGTTTGAGTTTAGCATATATTGTCATATTGTACTTGTATACAAATGTTTATACAACTGTACAAGCATATTTTAGCTGTAATACTGCAGGCAATTTAAAAATAATTGTAACTAATATGATTCCAAGGTATAGGTAACAACACAACTGTGCTCTCATAAAGTAGATTGATGTATAATGAATACAATTTGAGTAATTTCGACAACAAAATCCTACACGTTTTTCGAATTTAGTCATTGTTGTTAATTAGTTTAACAATTTAAGTTAAAATTAAAAAAAATTATTTTCTCTAGTATAGGATAACTAAAAACACAATTACTTTTATTTAAAATTAGTTAATTAAATTAATATACATATACAAATCATTTGCTTTCCTCCGTTTTCGTACTGTTTATAAATATTACAATTGTATAAAATGCCAAATTTAATTACCAAAAATAAAATGCCAAATTTTTCTGGTCATTTCGATGTGGAATTAACACAGTTCGAAGTTTATCATTTAAATTACCACGATTCTTCAGAAACCCATCAACTAAATAAACATTCATTAATAGTTCATTAAAAAGACTTTTCATTGTCGTCGCCAAAAGACTTTTTAACCAATTTACATTTTTTACAGAGGCATAGCCTCAAATGAAAAGTCGTCTCTGTAAGTGAATAATTGTGTATTTTTGATTTTTCACCGGTGACTGTGAAACGACCTATTGTGAAGACAAATCTGTTTTTTTTTTTTTTTTTTTTTTTATATTTTTCTTACTATATAAATTAATACTATTTCGAAATTTCTATAACGTAAAATTATTTTTAAATATCTAATATTGTATTTTATGCAACAATTTCAGCAATATAGGAAAGAACACATACTGGCATTTGTCACGGGATCAGCTGATGTTTCTAGTAGGTCTACTGCATTCAATATTATTCTACAGGGCAAGAGTTCGTAAAGTACTTGGCATCGACATCAGGAATGGATAAAACAATTTAAGAGTTCGATAAACACTAACAGTTTAATCTGGGTTAGTTAAGTTTTTTGGGATGAAAAGTTTATAATCAAAATAAAAGTTGCGATGGCCGGATAGCCAAGTGATTAATGTATCAGGCTGCCGCTCTAGAGGTTCTGGGATCAAAAACCCTAAGAATATTTTGAAGTGATCTGGGGCTCAATGTACGGCTATCCCATTGTGGGCCTAGCGTAACCCACGATGGGCTTGACATAAAAATCCTTAGTGTCCACATAGGACGAAAAGAGTTTAAAAAGTCATAAAGGTTTATACACATCCAAAACTTATGAACTAGCGGTGAAGCTAGAAAAACGTTGTGAATGCTACATCGCAGTTCGAGGTGGACATATTCCACACTGACAGATCTCTTACGTGGATATTGGTAAGCACTTTCCATCTATTCTCTACCTATGTCCAGCTGCCATATGTATCTTTTTCACCAAAGAGTTATTGCTTTAATTTGTAACATCTTTCAAGTTGTTGTGTTGTGTTTACGTAGACATAAATAATCTCTAAAACTTACGGAAAGATTTTCAAGTCAATTGGATTGATTAGCCATATTCGCCAAAAATAGGAAATTAATTCATTGAATCTCATTTATAAGATGAATTCATTGATTTGTGTGTAGATCTCTAAGTTAAATAACTTCAGAATTAAATACCTTAGTAATTTTTCACAGGTGACCTATCATAGTATTATATCGGAATCGACCGAGATAAGTCCTTCATCAAATGATCATCAATAATCAAGAATTCAATAAAGAGGTCGACATTGGGTACATGTAGCCCTGAGAAACAGTGAAAGAAATGTGTAATAGCTGCCAAATGTAATTTTAAATTAATATTTAACTCAATTTATACCTAGGCAATTCAAACTTTTTCACATCCAAGTCTTTCAAAGCTGCTAACTTTAATTTTTTTAATGGGTGAAGACCCGGGTTCAGTTATTTTTAATTTGATTTTTTTTTAATATTATCTATTGTTTAATTTAGTACCTATACTGTTAAATAAGGAACGTAGTACTTTAAATTGCAATTTAATAATTAAAAATCAATGATAATAGAGCAATTTTTCAAAAGTTTTATTCACAACAGTGATTTAATAATGTTTGAATGCTTTTAACGTACGAACATGACACTGAGGTGTATTATTTTTAAATTTCTTTATCAAAAATCATTATAACAAAGCTTATATATACTATATATTCTTCAATAAATTTTATTTATTTATAATTAAATAACAAAAATTGAAGAATTGATGGAAATTTCACACATTTATATAACGATAAGCATTGTGGGATGATGTGAATTTATTTTAAATCTGATTATTGTAATGCTTTCTATTCATCACAAAACATTATTTTTATTCCAACTAATTCAAAATTCATACATTTCTGAAATTATTTATTCACAATATTAATTTTTTAAGAAAAACATCAATGAGATTTCTTAAAAGATTGATTATTTCTGAGAAAATTATATTGTGAGTAGAAAAAATAAGAGGGCAGTTTGAAATAAGCCTAAAATCTTAATAGTTTTGCACATTGCAAAAGCATTGTACAACAAGGACATTAATAATAAAATAGTTGGGTTGCAATTTGAAAAAACTGTAGATCTATAAATTCCCACTGTCGGCCAGTCCGTTGTCTGTCTTTCCTTAATCTCATGAACAAAGTTAAATAGATGAAAGAGTGAATCAGATACGTAAATCATGGGGCAAGAAACACCGATTAACTATATAAGAACTTCCGAAATTAGAAGTCATGTTATTTTAATTCAAAAATCTTTCCCTGAAAGCAGTTAATAGATGACCAGCACGACTCTTTTGTTAAAGGAAAAGTATGATGTACAGGGGCAAGCTACTACTAATTTGAGGTGGAAGACATATTTTAAGTTAAATAAATTAAAAGTATGATTAAAAATTGCAGCCTGGCTTTGTGACATGTCACAATAAATAATTGTTCGTTTGTTATAAATATTTATTGATTAACTGTAAATTAAAAACCATTAAATAGACAATAAAAAAAATACTGAAATCGCTTACTTTTATATTCAATTCATAAGTAAATTACTGTGATATCGTCACAATGCTGGGCTGCAATTTTTTAATCATCTTTTAATTTCAAAAAAAAAAAAAAAAAAAAAAAAATACGATCCAGTCTAGAAGAAGTTCATACATACTTTTATAAGAACTTCTAAGCTTTCTACATCTGGTCTCAATTTTTATTTATTAATATTTAACTCAGTTCTCGAGATTAATGAAGATCAGACAGCTGGACGACAGTGAGGATGCAATTTGAATATTACAGCCCAATTAGGTTTTAAACTCAATGTTAGAATTATTACCAAATGTTTTTCACAAAGTCACCCTAATTGAGTTTCTAATTTTATTTTCTTTACCGACTCTGATTAACAGTAACTTTGGGATGTAATTTTCAAATTGCAGATCTATACATTTCCAATGGCGTCCGTCTGACTGTCTCTTCCTTAATCTTGAAAACGGGGTTAGATAGATAAAAATCGAGACCATATGTAGAATGCTTAAAAGCAGAAGTTCTCGATTAACTATATATGAACTTCCGGTTTGGACCTAAAGTCACGTGATTTCAATTCAAAAATTTTCTCCAGAACGGAGATTATATATTTTAAATGAAATAAATTAAAAATATGATTAAAACTTGCAACCAGGCATTGTGACGATGTTACAATAATTGCTCGTTCTCTTTACGTTATTCTAGTGAGAGATAAAGACAAAGGTATTATTGTAGAATAAGAAAATAAAATATTGGAACGTCGTCTGTCGATAATATTTCAAAGATAATATGGCAAAATTAATAAACAAAAACAATTTACATTGTATCCAAAAGGAGTACATTATTGGTAAAAGGAAGACGGGAGGAACGAAATGATTGTTGTAACAATTTTCGAAGATGGTTTTAAAGCCACACACGTATTCAATTGCGAAATGAGAGCTTTCTTCGAACTGACATTACGGACTTTAGCAAAGTCGTTTTTCACTCCATGAAACGAATACGAGAACGAACGATACGCTCGTTTCGTATTGAGAATAGTAAGCACGATTTTACACTTTCAACAGAGTTTGCGAGTTGATAACTCGTTTTGAGATGATAGCCGATGGCGTCTTCTAATTTTTATGCAAAATTTTCGAAAAATAATAAGTACAGAAATAGTCTACTTACTTTCGAAGATTCTCTGTCATCTTTTTTAAATACGTTCAACAAGATTCCAGTTCCGTCCCGATGGCACGCAAAGTAAATTCCTTTGTGGTAGTTTTAAGAAAATCGATGTAGATATGCAGCCATTTTTTCATTAAATTATCTTCGAATAGATTCACAGCTCTTTCGCTTGTTTTCCGCCATCTTATTTTCTAAATATAGCCTACCGTATTCGGCTCGTTTCGTTTAATGTGAATACGAACGATTCCAGATAATCTCAAAGCAGATGCGTATTACGTGGTTTGTCTTTCTCGTGTTCGTTTCGTCAAGTGTAAAACAACTTTGCTAAAAGTTCCTATTAGAGAAGTTGAGGCCGAAGTTTTAAATGCGAAAATCTGTACGTCGGACGTTCAGCGCCGCGTTCCTGTAATTTTAGAAGTTTGACAATGGCGTTTGGAATGTCGTGCATAATTCCGCTGACTTTCCAAACACCATTGTCAAACTTCTAGGCTTACAGGAAAGTGCCACTAAACGTCCGACGTACACGTTTTCGCGTTTAAAACTTCGGCCTCAACCTCGCTATTATCACGACATTCAACGTCAAGTGTCAAAATTCACCTCATCTATAGGTTAATCGATGGCATCAAGCCGCATAGTGCTGAGATGTAATGGATGAAAACAAAGTTAAGTTGTGTATTAACAGTATGCACGTTTACTCGGGGGTAAATGCCAAAAAGTTGTGAAAAATAAAGCGATTTCTCATATTTTTACTATATGAGGCAATTAGTTTACTTATTGTAGGTATTGGTACAGGGGCAGCAATTTAGTAAAAGCTTCGCATCATGTAAGATTTCGGATTTTTATATGAATCTTTAAAAATTTTATGAACAACGAATAATTTTTTTACACGTACTAATCATACTATACCAAAATACATGTAATTATATCATTGAAAAGTTAGTAATTCTTACAACGATGGGTCATTCCATACAAAATCAACAGAAATGTTTTATTTTTTTAGTGACTTCTATTTTTGTATGGGAATTTACAATTTTTAAACTCTGTTTGTAATTACTATAAAAGAATATTCTATTACTTATCCTTGCGGAAGATAGAAAACATTTAAATAATTTTGTTGTCATTTCTGTAATTTCTCGTAAAAAGTCACTTTTATTTAATACACGAATAAATATACAAATAATAAGTCTCGCACAAAGATTCGCCATTCTTTCCATTATATTACGGCTCGGGAAAATCGAAATTTTCGACACTAACACTGAAATTTTAGATATAGACGATAATGTACTATGTAACATAGAAACGCATTGTCTATTGTCTATACTAATTTAAAATTTAAAGACTAAATATTCCCGATAAGAATAAATGAAGAAATTGATAGACATCTTTTAAATTCATGTTTTTAGAACATAAAAATGAAAACAGACTTTTCAGAGATGAAGTAACTCATCTACTTGAAGCCTTCATCGAACCGAATGGCTCTGCAGCCGCTAAATTAAATATAAAAAAGTAAAACGTAATTTTATGGTTTTAATTATTTAATTTTCCGTATAAAAACCATTTTAATAAAGCATAATCATATGCTTTATTAAACGGCTTTTTTTAATGTGGAAAATAAGATAATATATCAGAAATATGGTACCAAAAATGCGGTCACTTCAGGATATTTTTAAAAATCTGTAATAAATTTATTTACTATAATATTAATTATTATATTTTTATCAGAATTACCGAGACGAATAATTTCATCAATTTATTTAACCATTCATTTTAATGGAAAGAAGCTCTAAAAATTATACTTTTAATTTAATTTATCGCTCTAATTAATTATTGATTATAAGCGGAATTTATTTTTAACTTGTAAAATAAAATTTTGTAATTAGCTAATTTTAAATTCTTAATTAAAATATTATTTTCTATTTAATTTATTTATAAAAATCAAAAGTTCTTAAAATCATCAAATGTTTATGCGGAATATTTCGTTATCAGTAAGAAAATTGTCACGTCTAAATGATTTAATTGTTGAAAAGTCAGTAAATTTTTATAAAATTTGGAATGAATTTTCCTACGTTTTGCTATTTGTATAAATATTTCGCTAACATATTTAGGCCTATATCAGGAAGCGAAAATGGTGAACTACGTTGAAATACTTGAGTTTAAGTTTTTCTCTTAATTAAAAAAAAATAAAAAAATTTTAAATAAATTCTATCTTTATTATTTAATTTGGAGAAGAGATGAACGAAAGAAAAGAGTTGAAATGGCTGACAAAAAATGGCAATTCCGTATAAAATTGGGCGAGATAAAGATGAAAAAGATTTGAATAAATTATAATGTTTTCAAAAATGTTTATCGTTTTATATAACGTTTCTCTTTTGAAAATTAAAAATTATTATTTTATTTCGGATAAATCTCCAACTGGAGTTCTTACTCTTTCTAAGAATATCCTTTCTTGTGTTACTAACTCATTAATATTTCACCGTTATCTTCTTAAAAAGACATCTGATGTATAATCGATTATATTTTTAATTAAATTAAATTATTTATTTATTGTCCAAGTTTTGTCTTCAGCAATTGCAAATAGGTTATAAGATTCTTAGTTTTCGTGAATCGAATTTATTTATTTTGACTAAAGATCACGTAAGATCACCGTTAGTCTTCGCTGAACACACCAATTTCTTTCAGATCTCCGAAATTAAGGAATATGAGGTCCGGCTAGTACTCATGCGGGGAAAACACAAAAAAGCTAGACATTGTTACAAAATCCCCAATGCTTAAAGGTCCTTCCCAAATGTGAAAAACAAAAAGAAAGGTTGCAGTAGTGGCGGCTCACGGCGAGGAGCGCTCTTGCTACACTTCGACTCCGCGGCTATGGCTGTCTAATACAGAGGTGCTGATTAACAACTGCTACTTTACATAATAAACTATATACACTATCTAAATGAAATTAATTTATAAATATATTGATGTTGAAACTCATCAGGAATACATAAGTTTCATATATTAGTTTCGCATAATCGACGATACACAAATTCAAAAAAAAATATTTAATAAGTATTGTACTTTCGCTTGCTACATAAACTTCTTCAGAATATTATAAAACTTAAAATTAGTTTATTTAATTAAATTATTTAAAAATATATTTTAAGACTGTAGCATGTGTATATATATATATATCGCAGTATCATAAAATTTAATTAAATAAATTGATGTAAGATTCAAAATTTTTGTCCTTTTCATATTAACGTTTATGGATCACCGAGTACTTTGCACCTGGTAACTAATTCCACATGGAGTCAATTATCTTCAAAGTGTCTGCAAAATTTTTCTAAATTAAGAAATTTTATCGAAAAATTTTCCACAATAATATCACTATTGCAGGTAGCATTTTAATAACTTCTTATTGAAATGCTCTTTTGTAGAGTTATTTATTGAATGTCCACTTATTGATTTGTTTTCTTTCATAATTTGAAAATATGTAAGATACCTAATACTGTATAAACTAGTTGAAGAAAGGAAAACATACATAAAAGTGTAGTTTCAGTTCATATTATTTCATTTTAAAATCTTAATAAGACGGTCACACTCTTTTCTTTTCACTTCATGTACAGTACCTATTATAATAATAATAAAGTAAATACCGTATTTATTTAAATGTGTTCGTATGCTTTAAATATACTGTAATAATATAAACAATATTAACTTTTAACTGCTTTATTAGGCCTATATCTTCACAATTTGAAGTTAAAAGTTAATATTTAACTTGAAATATTATATTTAAAACTTTTACAGAAAAGCTTTGCATATTTAGGTTAAATAATCAATGAAACAATTTTAATTGATTTATTATTAAAATAAATCCTTTTTTAAACATTTACAATAATTGCTAATACTGTAAACAAGCCAATTATTAATGTTTTAAAATAATAATCATATCTAAACATTGTAATAAATACACTTTTGGTTAAAAATTTTTCTATTACAATAAAACGAAAATTTTATTATATAAAAAAGCAGATGTACAGTACATGATAAATGAACAAAATAAAGAAATACAGTATGTGAAATTAAAGTTATAATTAATATGATCACGTTAACGTTTTCAAATCTCTAATTATATCATGACGTTGTTATAAAATGGTATTAGCATCTTGATAGAACTGTACAGGATTTAACAAGCTTAATCAGAATTTTGTCCATTTAGGTAAATTAATAAATAAGTAGGATGCAATAAAAAATTTTAAAACGATTAATTTTGAATAATAATAATAATAAGTTAAATCATCGTTAAATAAAAAATTATATAAAGTTTTCATTTTTCCTTCAAGAATATAGAATTCCCCAAAAATTTCCCCAGTAGGCTAATATATCTTTCCCATTTTTTCCGGTTGACTTGAAAAATTTTCGTTTTGGGGAAATTTCCCAATCTCGCGACCTGATTCCATCTGAGTGCACTCCTGCCACTGTACTATTAAACAGTACAGTTAAAAGAGGCGCATGACAAGCAACCGCTCTAATACAATCGTTTTGATTTTGATCAGCGCTGGTTTCTATTGAAAAATTAATTTTAATCGTGTATTATGATTTATAGACTATAATTAAAAATCGAGAGCTCATATAATATTTCAATGTGCGATTTAATCACTGTTCTTATACCAAACTTTGGTATTACAGAAAGTATTTTATACTGAGTTCCTGCAATGGTGGATTTCTCATTGGACCATTAAGCATTAGTAGTTCCTAGTGGGTCTAATGAGAGGGCCTAATTTTCACTAATTCCTTTAGGAACTAGTGCAAATTAAAAGCTTAAGTTAGGGATAAAATAAGACATATCAGATTTCTTTGTAAAATAGGGCTGGCGAATACAGTATTAACGTAAAAACACGTAAACAGATAATAAAAATATCTTCTTTACTCGCCATGTCCAATCACCTTATCTTATAT
Source organism: Centruroides vittatus (assembly GCF_030686945.1). NCBI lineage: Eukaryota > Metazoa > Arthropoda > Arachnida > Scorpiones > Buthidae > Centruroides > Centruroides vittatus. Next base: position 3,153,866 of record NW_027121927.1, read on the forward strand.
TTTTAATTGAAAAGAGATTGTCACCTGTGGACATTTTAGACTGTTTAACATAATTTGGCAGAGGCGTAGCCTCTAAAGAAAGGTCGTCTCTGCTGTGGAGAATAGTTTGTTCCTGGTGATTGGACATGGCGAGTAAAGAAGATACTTTTATTATCTGTTTGCGTGTTTTTACGTTAATAAGACATATCAGTTGGGTAGTATTAATATATGAATATATTTTGCACGAACAGAGTGGCAGTACTAACGACAGAGTTTCGATAGCAGTGTCCTTGGCTCTTTCGATATTTAAAAATCTGTAAAAGTATAATTATTACAGAACTAAAATTGTATGTAGAATTATTCTATGCAAAAGTTGTACTATTAGTTTGGGAGCGCTTGCATATCGTCAGCCTAGAATATCCATATTTCTAAATGCGCCATTGAGTCCCTGGATTAGACTACAATAAAAGCTTCCTCTCAAAAAAGACTACTTAGTGATACTATGGGGAAAATATGGGGTTAATAAGGACGAAGAGAAGAAAAGAAGAAACTCAACTCAAATAGATTTATGTAATTATCACCTCGTATTAAACAAAACTACAGATTTTGTTATAATGTTCTGCATGTATATAGTGTTCTGCATGTAAAATCCGAGTATCAAAGAAGATTCCGAGTGTTACCTTTTATTTCTAAATTTAATATTATTCTGTAAATGCTTTTACGCTAAAGGATAACAAAAGTGAGGTACAGTATTTATTTATATATACCGTATAGACATGGACTTAACGATATCAAAAGCAGCTTGTGAATAAGTACAAGTATATAGATATATTTTTTAATATAACGGATAATTTTTCTAGATTTTTATATAAATAATTATTTGTATTTTTTGTATTTTTTCTTTTACTTTTTGCATTTTATATTGTGAAAAAATTTGAAGTGTCATAGTTTAAATTGTCTATAAAGTTAAAAGAGCAACTAATTACTTGATTTTACTTGTTATTAACTGATAAAAGTACATATTATTTTTTTAAAAAAAGGTTACTAAAATGAAGTACTTAAGGATTTTTTAACTTTTAAAGCATGAGGCATGAATTTTTCATGATTCTTTGATTCTTTGATGAAAACCTGATATAAACTTTTTATGGAATGGAGCTTTCCAATTTTGATAAGAAAATCTACACTTTATACATCTTTACACGTATATTTATCAATATTAATTGATTAATATATGGTGCAATAAACTTAGATATTTTCCAAAAATACGTATAGGCTATATTTTATACACCAGAGACATAATTTTAAAGTAAACAAATGATCATAAACAGAATTTTGTTAGAGATAAACCTTTCATAATAAATTACAAGATATCATTAATATCTTTGGTCGTATTTTCAGGAAAAATAAAGATATGTATCAAAAATAAAATTCATTTTTTCTAAAAGACATTTATTTCTTTCAATAAATTCCATTTATGTCCATATCTGAAGAAACACTCATCCATTCTTCTTGAAGCACGTTGCTCTATTGACGTTCCATTGCGTATCCTTTTATGTTAGGATTAATTTTATAAATTCTACAATAAAATGTGTTTATCTTAACTAATAAAATATTTATTCTGAAAACTTACTTGTAACGGAATATTTTAAAATATAAGTGTAATTATGTTTTAAATGAAATTATAATTTTTTTTTTTACAGATTTATATGTATCAGTGACGTGCTAAAAAAAGGTAGATGTGGGAAAAGGTGGAGAGTACGTATGAAGGAAAATTTAAAGAAAATTGGGAAGAGAAGAAAGTGAAGGAACGAAGAAGACGTGTGAAGAAAGATTTACAGAAAATTGGAAGAAACTAGAACAGAATGGAAGAATGCCAGCAGGGGGACGATAAGAGTGTTGACTCAACTAGACTTGCAAATAGCTAGAACAGTGGAAGGATAATGGTGATGTATGAGTAAATTTTAAAATATTTAAATACTTTATTTTGAAAGCTGTTTTACAAGAAGTAAATTAAAGAGTAATCATTTTCACTCTCATAAATTCTTACGAAAGAATTTCTTTGATAAAATAACTTCAATTGCAATACTTTTGTATTTGAATAGTATCAAAATAAAGTTTTTGTATAAAAAAATAAGTAATAAATATCAAAAATAACGTTGAAATGTGTAAAATACGATAATTCTGACGCCAGGATTATCGTATTTTTTGTACTTATTACTATTCCGGATGCGAATTTATCTTATTGCTGACAATTGTAGATTCAATTGATAACATTGTTTTCACAAACAAAAATGTCTGCTTTTATATAATTTATAAAACAAAATGCGATTTTTAGATTAAAAAACGGATTTAAATTACTTACGTAGAATTATTTTCAACAGACATACAATATTTTAACACGTAGTGGGTTGAATAATGATATCTTACTAAATATTCCTGAATTGAAACAAGTTTTGTTCTTATAATCCCGAATACAAGAATGTAGAACGATACTTGAATTTAAAATCAAGTTTAAAACTTGGATATAAACACAAGTAAGAGATTTATAAGGTGATACTACAATTAAAGAGACATTAAAAAATTGAAAAAGAAAATGTAAAGAGGACAAAAATAGATTTAATCAAACTTTTTTACGACTTTGGAACGATTATATTAAATATTAGGAAACGAATCATAATCAATTATTCAGAACCATTGTTCTTGACTCAGATTTTCGAGGATCAAAAAACAATTTATATACAATTTCTTCGAGTCTGGATTTGTTGAGAAGGTTCTTAATGATCTTATGTATATCGTTAAAAAGATTTGAAGGCATTTACTTACTTTCTTATATATAAAAAAAAAAGATATACTTTTAATTTAGCAGAGAACAAAATTATTCATACATAACACTAATAAATTTAGAAATTTTTTTGCTATTATTATTATTACTAGATCAAGTAGCAGATGGGCTATTAACCAATCTCTTAGCCATCGATACAAGATAATTATCTCGATTATTTATCATAAGAATAAATTGATCAATCTTAGTAAATTTTAGAAAATGTTCTCCACTTTTTACTACAGAAAATCAATAAGGTGATATTGCTGAAAACTCTTATTAAAAATCGCATCTATGTCATTTATTATAAGGGTAAAGTAATACCAGGCTTTTAAATTCGACAGTACTAATTCAAATGAATTATAGAAGGTCCCTTATCGTGGTGCATAGAATGCTGATAAAACTCATAAAGTTGAATTTATAACATGATTATTGCGCAATTAGTTTCTTAAATAATATAAGTTTTATAGATTTTTCTATTAATTTACTCGCTTCTAACCAATGTAATTTATTGTAAAGTTTGTATAAATAATTATTATTATCTTCCTCCGGATATTAAGAAGATGATTGAATTTTCAATAATCTAAAAAACCTATCTTCTACCTTTTTGTTTTATTAATGAACTTTATGAAGATACGCAGCATTATTTTTTGGAAGATCTAATAAAGTAAAATTTGCTTTTATAAGATATTTTATAAGATTAATATAAAGATAATAAATGATATTTTTGGAAGAATTTGTTATAGCAATCTATTTTTGATTATAAAAATATAGTTTTCGAAAGAATATTATTTATTAAAGGTCTCATATAGTTTGTTTTCTTGGAATATTTCATATAATTAATATAGATTTAGAAGAATAATAATCGAGTTTTTTAGAAGTTTAATTATATGAAAAAACTCTTTCTACTTCGTATTGTTCAGAATTTAGAAGTAGGAAAGCCACGTCATTTCACAAAGGCATTCGTTACGTGTAACGTTCAACGATTAAATAAATAAATAATAAATTTTAAAAATAAAGAATATAATTTTTTCGAAACAATGTCAATTTTCAGAAAAATTTTAGTTATAACAAATAGGATTTTGGTTAAAAATACTGTGTATATTTTTTTGAATGTTACTAATAATAAACCTAAAACCTAAGTAAATAAACGATTTGTTATCAGAATTATTAATTATTCTTCTTTGTTTATGTAGATTTAAATCTATTTTCTTGGTAAACAAAAATGAATATTTTCTTTTAAAAGATAAATTTTCCACGTTAGAAATTGTTCTTATATTTATTTCCTTTTCTATTTAAGATAGAATTCGACCGTGACAAATCACTTTTGGGAATTATTTGACAACAATAGATTTGTTTTACATTGTTAGAAACTGTCAAACGTATAAATCACGTTTTCTTTGATTTTAGATCCTGTCCTTTTCCCAACGATTTTCGTTCAATAAATACTTTCGATCAAATTATTTAATGATTTCTACCTTTAAGTAATTGGATAAAGTAAAAAAAAATTTAGCTTATTTTTTTTTACTTTATCCAATTATTTTCTCATTTTTCTGAAATTGTCATTAAAAATTTAACCTTTAATCCCGATTCATTCATCTAAATGAGGATAAAAGCGTGTTTTTAAAGGGTTTACTTTTTAAACCTTTTAAAAATACACTTTTATCTTTATTTAGATGAATGAATCGAGATTTATCTACATTTTTACAAGAATATCCTGTTTGTCTGGCTGTAATACCCAAAGCAATTTGTAGAAATGAATTATAATACAGCCTTTTTTTTGTATAAAGTGTTTACATATATTCAAACTTTTCTATGATAACATTTAAGAATTTGAATGCACTAAAACATTGAAGGATGTTGAAAAGAACTTATCCTAGAAACATTTGTGAAATTTCTTTTACAGCAATAAAGAGTATTTTTTGAATTATCAAAGAAATTTATTTTTCACAAGTCACGTCAGAATGATTTGAAAGTTGCGAAGAATTCTTGATGTATTATCATCATGAAAAGTACCAAGATGATGCGTAAAAGAGATAGTGAATAATGAGTATATTTGATCACGTCTACGAAACTATCGACCGTTCTTGAAATGAATTCGATTAGAATATTGATGAATCATGCATTAATATCGATCACGAGGACATTTGTAAATGTAGAAATCACATAGATCAGTGTCAAATTTCATAAAAGATTATTTAGCTTTGTAACTCTTAAACAATCATCTTAATACAATCTTCTATAGTTGGATATAGGAAAAAATCCCTTTTCGTTAACCTGATCTTCAATTCTGATCATTTTCAATTTATCAGATATTATAATATGCCTCTTGCACAACTTGTGTTTTCTGGTTTTCAAAATTAATTGCACTTAAATTTTTTATGATGAATTTAATGGACATAATCAATAACATTACATTAAGGATGACTTTCGTCCCTATTCATCAATGATACTTTACGACAGTGTCGAGCATGGAAGCGAAATTGTAGTAATATAATTCACGATGAGTAAAAGTCTCGTAGACAAATTGACATTACAGTAATTTTATACAAAATAATTGATATTTTTATATCTTAAAATGTAAACATTATGCGAAAATTTATTGCAAAATCGTGTTTTTATATAATAAAATTGAGGAGTGTAGAGGAAGATTAAGCTAAATTTGAGCTATTGTCGAGAGTAAAAAACAGTATTTAACGTTAATAATAGATTAATAAATTAATTTTTAAATAAATTGCTGCGCTTTTAAGGCACAAAGTTTCAACTACAGTGTATTACTACAGCAAGCATACTTTTATATCTAGACGATAAACCACAGATCAGAAAATATTTTTATAACATAGACTATAAAATGAATACATTTTTATTAAATAATAATTACCTGATTAAAATTTTCATAAATTTCATGAAACTTATCAGTAGCATCACATTGAAGAATGCATTCATATCCAAATTTATCAATGATATTCTTTATAACGTTCGTAATTAAAGCAAAATTATGGCAATATAATAATTTATAAACTTTGAGAAGATTAATTAACATAAGAATACTTTGCAAACATTAGTTTTAATAAAGAAACAATCATTCAAAATAAATAAATAAATAATTCAAAATAATTACAAAAAATTCATTTTTAATGCGTTAAAACTTTTTAGAAAATACAATTTTTAATATTTATTGTTATATTCGAGAAATTACCTATTTTTTGCAAAATAAAATTATAAATTTATAATAAAAAAAATTCAAAATGTAGATAATATAATTTAGCAAACGTTGCATTTATAAAAGATTTACATATATAAAAAATATTGGAATAACATATTTATAACATGACAATTTTTCATTTTTTCCGAAGATTATAATCTAATATATTAATAATTTAATTAAATTCTTCAATAAAATATAAAGAAAACTATTTACATTCGATTGCAGCTTATAAATATTATAAAAAATTATCATCCTTATCTGAGGAAGATGAATAATGAAAACTCATTGCCAAAGTGAATGTGCTTTTTTTTTATTATTTTGATGTGTGGAACGTTGCATCAGGTAAGCAAATATTCTATATTTATGTAAAAATAAAATATAAATATTAAAAAAAATTCTTATAAAGCAAAGAAACCATCAAAATAAATGAATAAACGAGACTAGAAAGAATGGAATTTATTTTTTATTAAAAAGAAAGAACAGACATGAACAATTAAATTTAAAATATTTATCAGCAAAAATATGCATAAACTCTGAGATTAACTTATTGAGTCATTTGTAAAATCATTTTTTTAAATATAAAAATATATATGTTTTGGTTACGATATCTTTTAAAATTCTACAGAAATTTAAATAATTTATCTTAATTTTTTTTTAGATTTTTTTAGAATAAATAAGAGCGTTTACGATAAGCTTCCTCTGTTAGTTACTACGTAATGAAGGTTATAATATAACTGATAAAAGAAATTATATAATTTGATTAGATAATATTAATTTCATTATTTCGAGACGATTTCATTAATTTTAATGAAATATGTCTCCATATATAACACCGTAAAGCGATTTACATGATTTCCCATGTAACTAGAACGTTTCATTTTATATGCATGGCATCCGACAAGAACTGCACCTTGAAAAATGGGAAAACTTGGCAAATTACGCTAAAGTTTAATAAATGTATTAATTAAATTTATCATTTAAACTGTTTTATTTATTAAATTTAAGCATTTAAAATAATTTTTATGTTATTTGAATCGTGTCATATTTGAATTCTATTATTATTCTTTTCCTCTAAAGTCGCCTTTCGTGCATAACTTCTTCGATGTTCGACAGGGAAGCCAACATCACGTAGTTGATAAATTTTCTTTTAAAGTAAAATTGACTTGGTTTCTCCGATAAAATATTAAATTTCTTTTATATTATAATGTAAATGTAAAAGTACATTTTAAAAATTATTTTAAAGTTGTTGAATTTTTAGTTTTTAATTTAAAAAATACTAAATTGGCTCAAACTAATTAGGTTCTGTAAGATAATATTATACCATCTAACTTATTTTTATAGATTAAATATTATAAAAGTATCTAATAATATTTAGGAATATCTAAACAATTTGAAGAGATTATTATTATGACATTATATTTAAATTATTATAAGGAAATTGAGCTTTTCTTTGATGGTGTACTTAATAATCCTACTACAAAGTGGAATCAACATATCAGTATTTAAGGGATCCGTTGGTTAAAGTCCTGAATCGATTGGGATTTTTAATCCTCTTAAGTACTATGATTAAATCAAAGTGAACACTTGGGCATTATTAAATTACTCTCTTCGAGACCTTCTCATTTCACATCACCAGACTTTTCAAGTACTTTCCAATTAGCATTACGACTATACCAAACTATTGAAACTAATTTCGTCGTTTAGAAGAAGGGTATTTTTTTAGAATTTCTGTATACTTTTAAATGTAAAACGAATTTAAGATATGTTAGGATATTCTTTAGGGATTTAGATTCAACATAAATATAACCTAAAGTAGTTTTTTAATTTCTTTATCTGAATTTATATAATCCAGAAAGTTTTCTAAGAGTTCTTCTATTTACTTATTTATTTTATAGTATTTTTCCACATAATCTTCTAGCGAGTCTTTGTTTTTCTATCTAGAACAGGTGTCGTTATTTTATAAAATTAATTCATTTTATTATAAATTAATTAAATTGATATTTTATAATAAAATTAATACTAATCAAAAATTACAGCTTTTAAAAATGATCAAATTTAATTGTATTTTATAAAAATTTATAGGCTACGTAATGTTTGTTTCACCGTTAAACATCAATTTATTCAAACAGGTAAGAAGACCTTCAGAGGAAAGAACTATAAACATGTTTACAGCATAAAACTGTTTTTAATGTCAAAACATATTTTCTATATATAAAAATTAAGTTTTAGAATACATAAAAAAAAACATCAAATTGTATATTTTCAAGTGGAAAATTACGTGGATCTGTGATAATGTGTAGAAGATGCGAAATTCGGTCTATTTCATAATTATTTTCTACAAAATTATCTCAGAAAGAAATTTTACTGAATAATTTTTAAATAACATGATTTAAAAATTATTCAATAAAATTTCTTTCTGTGATTATTATCTTTACAAAATAATATAATATTTCTTCTGAAAATTGTATTTTGTATATGAGATTGAATGTTCGGCAGAGAATCCAACACCATGTTGATCTCAATTTTTCTTAATTATCTAGTTTACTAGTTTTATAGGTTCAGTAATCGCATTTTTAAAGTAATTTCATAATAAAAGATACTCCAAAAAAGTCATAAATTCTAAAAAAACTAGTTAAATTTTTTGGAAAACATAGAAAATTCTTCATAGCCAGAGATGAAACATTTTAAAGATCGTTACGGAAAATTTATTCATAGACATAGCATATCATAACATTTTATTACGACAATTAATAATAAAAGTATCAGCGAAGAGGCGAATTACTCCTTCGGTAACAAAATAAAAATAAATTAAGGAGAAATAGATAAAAGTTTATAATTTTAAGACGATGTTCTATTATTTTGTCAGTTAATTTTATTTTAAAGTTAAAAGTAAAAAGGAAAAAAAATTGTAGGAAACATCCCTTAATCAATCAAAAAACTGTATAAAAAATACTAGAAATAATGTTAAATAATATACTGTATAATCACTTATGAAAGATTTAGAATTTTAATTTTTAATTATATTATTTATGAAAATAAACATTATTTGAATATATTAAATTTAAAATCTGAGCAATAAATTGTTCGTATAAAAATGTGGAAATTCCCGTTACAAGGGGGGAAATCATAGAAAAGCGCAGCAATAATAAATAAGGTTGTACAATTCTGTATTATTTCTAAATTACAATTTATATCAGTTAACTCTATGATTCGCTTTCTATGTTTTTACTTACATTCTCAGACATTTTAATATATTTATTGAAAAAGTTATATAACCTAATTAACACTGTTGCACTTATTTGAAATAAGTTGATATAGAATTTCGTGGTTGATTTACTGTTAGACAGGGCAGTAATACCAAATTGATATCTGATCTCTGTACATTCCTTACATACACAAATTATATGATAAATCGAATTTTGTTCTTTACATAAGTTACACAAATTGTTCTTGATATTCAGATAATTCTGATTGACTATTACATAAAAACTATTCAATCGGAGTTGCATGTAAAATCTTTTCATCGCGAATGGAATGGGAAAATGCAAATAAACAGTCGAAGGAGGGAAATTAAGATTATCAATATACCAGGGATGAAATTTAGAGCTCTGTAGTTTATCCATTTCTTGATGGATTGAGTTGTTATACATGTTTTCTATTAGAATGGAGTACCCAAAATTCCAATCTGCTTCCGTATTATTAAATAGTGTAGGTGATATTCCATATTTTGCCAGCATTTGACAAAATTTATTATACCAATTATTTACGTAATTTTTCTTTGTCTCAGTTAGACTCTTAAGTTTTTTTAATATAATGTCTATCCAAATATTATGACTATTAGTCAATCTTTTATAGAATTTTAGTATTCTTAATACCAGATAAGACTCCAGTTGTAAGCGATTTGTATCATGTCGGATCGCATATCCGGGTACAGCTCTGTCTAAGCCATATATTTTCCTTATATATAATAATTGAATTTTTTCCAGTCGGGATATCCAGTCCATGCCCCATATCGGAAAGCCATAACATATTGAGTTTATGACTATTGTTGAAAATAGCTGCATTTGTTTCTGTATAGAGTTTATTCTTATTTTAGTTAATAAGTAAATAAGGTTATTAATTAATTTGTGTGCTTTGTTCCATACATATTGCGCATGAGCTTCAAAGGATAATGTTGAAGATAAGCTGATTCCCAGGTACGAAACCTCCTCGACTACTTTTAGTTTATCATTTAAAAGGTAAAAATTATGATCTTGTCTAGACAGTCTTCCACCCCTTCGGAATATCTGTACATACGTTTTGTTTGGATTGATTTTTAAACCTAGTTGTAAGAAATATTTCTGCATTAAATTAATTTTTCTCTGTAGACCCATTTTAGTGTTCGAAATTAACACAATGTCATCTGCATATTGAATTGAGTGAATTAACTGATTCTCTATCAAAATCCCATCCTCTTCTTTTTTAAATTGCCCATTAATGTCATAAATCATAAAATTGAATAAGTGAGGCGATAGTGGGTCACCCTGCAGAAGACCACCATAAATATCAAATGGTGGGTATACATTTTTTCCACATTTAATTGTAACAAAGTAATGACCAAATAAAAATTTTATAGCATTGATAAACAAAGTATCCACACCATGGTTTTTTAGTTTATCACATAGTGTTCCTATTGGCACCGAGTCAAAAGCCTTTTCTAGGTCCAAATAGACTGTATATAATTTGTGTCTTTTTCTGGATAAATGGATTTGAATGATTGATATTAATGTAAATAATGCTGTTTCTGTTCCAGTCTTTTTAGTAAAAGCAAATTGGGTGTCTGAAATCAGGGAATTTGCTTCCGTCCATTGAATAAATCTTGACGCCAAGATTGATGTAAAAATCTTCCTTAATGAAGAGAGAATTGCAATAGGTCTATAGTTGCTAGGATTTAAATCATCGCCTTTTTTAAATATCATTCGGAAATATGACGAGCTCCATGACTTAGGGTAAATACTATTTTGATACATATAATTAAAACTAAGTGCTAACAATTCAGCCGTTTCGAATGGTAATCTTTTTAAAAAACTATTTGGAATGGAATCAGGTCCCACAGCAGTGGTTTCTTTTAATTTTTTTATAATATTTACTATTTCTAGAGCCTGAATTGGCGAATTTAATACACCCTCATTTCTGTTCATTGTATCCTGTCCTGATTCTAGAGTATTATTCATATTATTTGCTTTCCTTTTTCCAAAAAATTCAAACCATTTTTCAAAGACAACAAACACTTGCTTTTCCTCATTTATTCTCGGTCGATATTTTTTAACTGTTGACCAGAAAAAATTATTGTTTTTCTCAGTAAGTAATTTTTGATTGATCATATTGAAATATTTCTTTTTCTTCGCCTTTATAAGATTATTATATCCTTTTTTTGAGTCTATATATTCCTTTAGTTGTTCTCTTAATCGATGTTTACGAAATAATACCAATGCATGTTCTTTTTTTCTCTTTGCTCTATAGCACTGCATATCAAACCATTCTTGCTTAAATTTGTATTTCTTCTTATTTAAGTTTTTAGTTTTATGACAATTCGGTTCTATAATATAGTCTTTAAAAATTTTTATTAAAGAATTATATATTTCTCCAATCTGTACTCTATGGATTAATTTGATTCTTTCTCCTATTTCACTTTCGTATTTTCTAATGTTAAATCTACATTTCATCTCTTGTAATTTCTCTTTTATATTTTTCCTTTCGCACAATAATAAGTTAGGCAGGTCTTCTCCTATAATTAATTGTAAAGGGAAGTGATCGGATAGATCGTTATCTAACACCTTAAATTCAGTACAGTGGTCCAATATAAATTCTGAACATATTATATAATCTATAACCGATGCTCCTCTTGGAGACAGAAAGGTATGTCTGCCAGGATAATCCTCTATAGTACGACCATTTAGTATGTAAAAATCGTGACTTTTGGCCAATTTAAGTAACAAGTTTCCTTTTTTATTACTTCCTGTGTCAGAGCTACTCCTTATATTGTAAATTATTCGATTGTTTCCTTTATAGTATGAATCGTTGTAATTTCCAATTCTGGCGTTAAAATCGCCTATAATTAGCCATAATGGAGTAAAATTTAACCAGTTCGATAAAATCTTTTCAATTTCTTGATAAGGACTTTGAAGCGTTTCATAGGGCGGAATATAATTGACTATTATTGCCAGATATCTTTCGGAAAAACTACTAAGTTTTTTTGTTTCCAATTTAATCAATGAGAATATTAAATATGAACTTGTATAAGAATAAATCAAGCTCCCCAAAGTTTTATTCATTATTAACATAATTCCACCTTTAGGCCTACCTACACCGGGATTTTTTATTGCAGGGACCATTATATAATCAAAAGCCCGCAAAATATGTATGTCGTTTGTGGTTAGTTTATTAAGCCAAGTTTCTTCTAAACCTATTATATCATACTTCTCCATCATCTTTTTTAAATAAGTTGAAGAAAACTTATTTCTGAATCCTTGGACATTCCAAGTGAGTATCCTAATTCCAGACTCTTTCATATATTCCATTTTAGATTTATCATACTTACTGCTGTTATTATTAAAAACATTATTATTATTGGGTAAATTTAGTAGTTGAAATTTACATCTAAAAAAGTGTTAGTATCCACTAGGCAGTTATTTGCAAAACTGTATGTAATTTTCTTATTCTTATAAATGATATAGTCATTTCTTAGTAAAATCTGTACACCTTTTTTCTTAGCCTCTATATAATATGGAAGAATTTTGGCTCTACGATCTCTTGTTTCTTGGGTAAGGTCAGATGACATGCGCAAATTATTATATGGCTCTTCCAATGAAACTTTTTTATAATTAAAAATAAGATATTATTTGGTTCTTCCTTTGGACAGTAGTTAAAGAAATTTTTAGAATAGTAGGTTTTTCCTTTTTAATTATATAAATGTCTTTAACTTCCTCTAATTTAAAGTCTGTTATTTTTAAGGTTTCCTGAATAAATTTGACTAGGCTTTCTTTTATAATTGTATTTTCTTCTATTGGGTATCCGAATAACATTAGGTTAGCTTGCTTAATTATATTTAAAGTGTTATTTACCATATACTGCTGGGCTTCGATTTTTCTGTCAAGGTCAGGAACTATTACTTCAAGTTGATTTACTTTCTGCTCCAACCGGCCAAACTTTGTTTTGAATTCCTTTAACTCCTGGTGAATTAAACTTATTTCGGATTTAAGATCCAAAATTTGTTCAGTTATGGATTTATGAGAAGCTTGTACTAGTTTTGACAGTTGTTCTATGCTGGTTGTTATCGGATTGTCATCTGTCTCCCTCACTTCATCATAGTTTTCCAACATAGCCTCCTTTTCCTTTTCTCTCTTATTTTCTTGTGTTATTTCCGTCCTTTCCTTCTCCTTGGATGATGTATGTTGTCTACGGAGCATTGTATCCACACAGGCTGCTTTAGACATCTTAACTGTACTTGTGCTTCTAGTCAGTGGCGGTCGTCCTCTCTTTGGCGGAGAATGTGACAATGGTCCTGGGTTTTGTTCTATCCCAGCCATTATCAGCTTTATCCTTATAATTACCAATAAATATACCTGAATTAACCACAAATTTATCGATAAAAGTTTCTTTTTTTCACACCAAAAAAGCTCCGACTTAATTCGCACCCTCATGATTAAACGCCTGTAGCGCCCCTGAATATATTAAATTTAAAATCTGAGCAATAAATTGTTCGTAAAAAAGTAAAAATTGCGTCACTTAATGTTCATAAAAACATATTCTTATGCTTTCTTTTCCTTCATCCGTTTGTTTCTGCTATTTCTCTTATATTTTTTAGATTTAAAAGTGAAACAATTGAAAATATTTACTCAAAAAATAATACTTTATATGCGAATTTTCTTAATAATTTAGATAATCTTGGAGTAAAAATATGAATGATGTTCAGTAATTAGTTTACAGAAGATATAAAAATGCACGATAAATTCATTGATTTCTTGTCTAAAAATGTTTAAAATAAACTACAGAAGAAACTAATAAAATTAAGCTTATAAATACAATCTCATGATTCATACTCTTATAGTTTATACGGATAAATCCACACTTTATATGACTGTGTTGAGATTCTTGTTGTTATTCTGAAGGTATCGAACAAAATAAATGAAAACATTTACAAAAATCAAAATTAAATCTACATTATTAATTATATTTCGATTATTTTTTAAATTAAAATATATAATTTTATATACTTTTAATCAATAAAGTTCAAATGAAATTATTTTTAAAATAAATATTTTAATATTTTTAATGTAATGCTCCTTGATGTTATGACATTGCTAATAAATGACGCATTTATTAAATAAATAAAATTAAAATAAAAATGTATTTTTGATAATTTTCAAAGTCTATAAATATTTTATAGAAATTTATAATTTTTTTAAAATTTTAAAACAATATTTTAAACTTATAAATACGTTTACGATACAGGTATTCAAAATTGCAGTCAAACTTCGATTTAACGCTGCCATTAGTTCTTCGACGTTAAATCGAGTATGGTGCTAAACTGTATCGTACGAGAAATTTTGGTCTTATGTAAATTATACAGTGTATTGTGATCTTAAATTTTCCATTGAATTGGAGTGATGAGTTATCCCATCGATCCAATTCAATGAAATGCAATAAGGCAAAGCAACACATGGGCAATCTGCCAAGGGGGATGCCTCCAAGAGGACTTTCTGGGAAACTGGTTCCTGTTTAAATGTTAGACACGTGAAGATAACCCGGCCAATTCGTGGCCAGCCCTTTGATGATACGTGAACCCACGAAACTTCTGGTGCAGATTTCTCTTTTGTCTTCTCAGAATTGCTATAAAAAATGTTCCACATTTAAGAAATTCGTCCCTATTTTTTAAATTTTAAAAATAAAGAATTTTATTCAAAATTAATTTCGATCAAACTCAAAATATTAGATAAAATAAATCAATTTTTAATTTCTCAAAATCTTAAACCTTAAACCAATTTGATCGGCTTAAGGTTTAATGTTACAGAGGAAATGAATGAACGAGTTTCATATAATCCGAAAGTTTTGAGAAATTAAAAATTGTGTTTATAAACAAATATTTTATAATCTAGTTTTCCTGCTTGCAAACTTACACGTGTATATATGACAAATTTTATTCGTTTTTTAATATAGATATAATATTAATGTATATAAACAGGATTCTGCTTGTTAAATCCGTTTTCTTAATTTAAGAATCAATAAAAATTATAGATTAAGTATTTTTTGTGTTGAAGATATTCCAAATATTGTACATTATGTAGGAAAATTATTCCTAAATCATCATAAACATTCCTTTTTTAATCTTAGAATGGATTCAATTAAGCATTACCATTGAGACGATGCTTTAATTATTGTCAGAATATATTGAATTATGTCAGTCAATATAAATTTTCTTATTAAAAAAGTAGTAAAAATTGTTATTGTTCAAAATTTGAGAGATTTCTGTCAAAATTTGAAAAAGGAAATTTTAAGAAACGAATTTATTTCTTGATCTTCCTGAAAAAAATCACTCGTGATTTTTACTTCTTTTAGTTTTCTATCAGCTTTAAAGCTTTATAATATTTCTTAATTAATATAAAATATTCTTATAAATTAAATTATATTTTTAGGAACCATTTTGTTTTAAAATAACAATCTAATTTTTTAATATTTTTAAACGGATTTCACAAATATGTATTACTTGTATATAAACCTGGTGTTATAAAATTGTCGTTACATTTATTAAAATGAGATAAAACAGAAACTTTTAAACTTTATAAACATTAATTTTTTAACATTATTTCATTACAGGCGATGACATCACTTTATCTTTATTAAGTTTTTTTTATTATTTTTATTTTAGTAAACTTAATCAGTGCATTCTGTAGTAATAATAGAATAATAGAATTATTTATTTTCCTGTTTGAATAAATTATCTGAAATATTTTATAGTTGCGAAGTATTTGTAAAACGATATTTTTAGTTTTTTTTCTCAAGTTTTACTTGTATATAAAATTCGTTTTTGTTGTAGAATATGATGCAGAAAAAAATCAAATGTCATCAACTTGAATTTAAAAAAATATATGAGTTTAAAAATTGAATTTTTTAAAAAAACAAAATTTATTTTTAGTTTTTTCTACTTATTTGTTCATACTTTATTCTTTTTTTTCTATAAGATGTTGCATTTTTACTTTTTTTTCGGTTGATCAGTTAAACGATCTATATAATTTAGAGATGGATTTAAACTTATAGCCTTAAGCTATAATATATAAAGTGCCCTTAATCTATAATATATATAATATGATATTTTATATATATAATATATAAAATAAAATATAAATTTATTATTATTTAGAGAAGTTTTTACTTCTATAAATAATAATAAATTGAGAAACTTGAAGTCCTAAGCCGTAGTTTATTTAGTTTATTTATAAATCCTACCCTGTTTGGAGCCATATAAATTGGCAATATCTTATAATTTAGACTGGAATAATGCATTAATCTCTAATCTTATCTTTAGAAGCAAATGGCAATGTGTTTTCTTTTTTTTCAGTTATTTTTTTTCGATTCTTCTTTACTATAATTAATAACTGTCAAGCCATATTTTAATATGGTTGGATGTTGATGAAATAGAGTTATTATAAGGGTTATTTAAATAATATCTTTAAAAATAATTGTTGTTTATATAAAACTGAATAAGCTTTTATATAACCAACTATTGATACTACTAAGTTCTTGAAAAAGTTAACAAAGAAGCAACAATGGATAATACATGTATATTCCGCTTGGTTGTACGAATAAATAAAAATACATGCTTTATACTTTATAGATTTATTCGTTTTTATTCGATACATTAATAGTTTTTCCATTATTTCTTTTATTCTCCATTCTTTTCATATGATTTAAGCTTTATGTCATGTTTCTCTCCACCGAGTGACAGTATAGACGATATTAAAATTAAACTAATTGGGTAATTAACTCAATTAACCCTTGATTTCGGGCTCAAATTATAGATTATTTTAATAAATAATTTTTTATAATTGTAAACACGTTTTAAAGAGAAATATGGGGATTAAAATCTTCAAAAATTGATGAAAGATACCTTGAAATCCTTTTCTTCCTTGAAAAGGAAGAAGAAATTCCTTTGTTCGCTATGGACGACACCTTGAGATCTTGTTAACTTTTAACTGGAGACAGTGATTTTTTTTAGAATTTTACA
Source organism: Centruroides vittatus (assembly GCF_030686945.1). NCBI lineage: Eukaryota > Metazoa > Arthropoda > Arachnida > Scorpiones > Buthidae > Centruroides > Centruroides vittatus. Next base: position 3,171,137 of record NW_027121927.1, read on the forward strand.
GTTAAATATTCAGTTTTTAACTTGATAAATTGTTCGTTTGACAGTCTTTAAAGCATATTAAATGTATTCAGCATTAAATTCTAACTTTGAAAGATATTCTTTCGGTTGGATTTACGTAAAGATCTCTTTTAAATTTCTTTATTATAATGCAAATAAATTTATTCTTATATGAATTTAGTGAGAAAACTGCAAATTTTCACTTCATTTACAGAAGATGTAGTCTACCTTTACGTAGAAATCGCGTTGCTTTAACTATCTTGAAGATTGATAACCTGCATCGTAACTTAAGCTTAATTAGGACACTCTAAGTACAATTATCATTACTAAAACTAATTCGAAACTTTCGAAAGTTAAGAGTCTCGAATCATCTTAGTATAAATTAATGTTTAGTATAGTTTCTAATTTAGAATAGAAAGTCACATTCTTAACTTCACCAAGAGAATTAATCCAAAAGTAGACAGATTCAGAATGGTAATAATTCCTTTTTTTTTCCTTTTTGGTAAATCCAAAGCTTTTTATCCTTCCATTTTACGAGTTTAGAGTTAGAAAGAATTAGAAAATACCGTACAATTAAGGATTAGAAACAATTAGAAAGTTGGTGAGCTTTTAACTTGAAAACTTGATGAAGTTAAGAGTTAGAAAGTAAATTAAGTAGTAGAAAATAATTTATTTCTAGATAATGTTTTTTTTTTCTCACCAATAAATGTCTCAGAATCTATTCCTTAATCATGCCTGTTTACCCGGATTAGTGTTGGAAATCTCGTTTTCACTTCACTAATTAAGTTGGAGGAGTAAAGATTTGATATAATACAATTCGATCAGAAAAAATTTAAGAAGGTTGAATTAATTAAATTCTATAGAATTTGTTTGAATTTCTGAAACGATTTTATTAAATTACTATTTCTTAATACTGTATTAAGTTATCTTTCATTCATTTATGAAAACATTTTTAATGAAAGAATATTTTTCTATTTGTAGTGATGAATCGAACATCTAAACAGTTCCTTTGTATTCTTTGTATCTCTTATTTGTCGGATTTTTATGTAATATATATAAATTTTTCCATAAAACTCTATAATTTTTGGCACGAGTCTGCAATATTTGAATAATTTTATATCTATTATTTTGCGTATTATTAATGCTTATGAAGATAGCTCATACAGAGGATACACAGAGAATTCTCTAAATCATTCATTAGGGCCTATATACATAAATAATAGCAAGGCTCTACAAAATTGCTTACAGATACAGCCATTATATCGAGAGCCCGTGGTAATTGTTCAGTTAAATATTTTTTTATTTTCAGTTTTTATTGTTTGGGCACTATATTCTAATTTTTCATCTACAGTGCACTCTTGGCATGGTAACCATCCAATAAAGTAAACTATTTTGTTGATCCTTTCCTATTCTTTACGCATCTGGTGAACTCTTCATATACTGAGTATTTTTCCTTCCATACCTCCATTTAGTAAATTTCCATATAGTGAAAATTCCTTATATCGAGAGTAATTTAAGAATATAACACTATAAAATTATAAAAATTTACTGACGAGAGTTTTAATCCATTTATATAAAACGATAGTAACTGAAAATAAGTTTAATTTTATAAACTGTGAGTTTTTTGTTTTTAATTAATAGAATTTAATAACAATTGCAACCTAAACAAGTGAAAACGTAAATGTTTGTCTACAACACTTTAATTGTTTACATGTAAAGTTTTTTTTCAATTTAATAATTTAATTTACTTAACAATGCACTAGTTATCTATTATTTATAACTTTTGTGATTTAATAAAAAAATATGCTTAAATATTTAAATATTTATATCGAATTTTGTGGAAAAAATGAGAAAATATAACAAGGAAAAGTTTTTGTTATAGAATCTTTATGATTTTGTTTTTAAAACTTTTGTTCAAATCTGAAAGTCTCTATTTAAATAAAAGCAAACAAGCCATAAAGAAAAATTTATTTAAAAATGACTTTAAATTAAAGAAATCTTTTGATTAAACATCTCGATTTGTAACTTGTGAATTATCAAGCATCGGTTTGTATAGAAGTAATTTTATCAAGTAACTTCAATAGTATAAAAGTATTGCCAATAATCTTTTTAGCATCTATCCTCATCGTTCATCCTCATCGTTCATCGAGTGAGGATGAACGATGAGGATAGATGCTAGAAAAAAAATGAAGATGGATGTTGGAAAAGGATGAGGATGTATGTTGTTGTGGATAATTAGAAACAATGTTAATTTTAAATATTGAAACTTACTTAATATATTTACTTTGCAATTTGTCATCATCTGTTCACGTTAATTTCTAGTGAACATTTTGTAGGAATTTATTTTTACGTTTAAAAATGAAACATTTTCAATTTTTGACATCAAACACCAATTTCAAAACTCCGTTTGTAATTGCATTTTATCTATATTATGAAAATCCTCTAAGATAATGCTTTAATATATTGTAGAATGTTATGATTAATTATAGTTATAATTCATCTTACTTGATGTATACTGACATTGTAAAATATTTAAATGCATAATCAATTTCTCTCTTTTCATTACAACGAAATAAAATTACAACTCGTGTCCATGTAAAGGCAAGATTTAATATTGAAATTGTATATTGTAATTTAGAACTTGCTTCTCAGGTAAAGTACTTTTTGATATATTTGTATATGGTTTGTGTACTACAAAAACTATTTTTCTCATAATTCAATTAATTATCAAAATTTAACTGTTAAAACGATCATAGAAAAGACAAGTAGAGAAACACAAAGAAAATTAAAAAGCAAAAACATTGAACTGAATTGCTCTTCAACTTTCTGCAAGAGTAACATCGAATCTACTTATTAATCTTCCTCCACGGCGAATACATTTTAATAAATTTATTAAATATTTAATTTAAAATGATTAAAGTTTTCCTCTAATTTTAAAAACCAAAAATTAAAAACACCTAAATATTAATTAATCAACAAACTTTGTAAATCGTACAAGCTTTTATTAGAAATTTGATGCGGCACATTTACTTACCTTCAGTAAATATTTTATCCACTTTACGTGGATTTAAAATTATTTTAATACTTAATGATTAAATTTTCTCCAAAATATTCGAGTAAATAAATGTTTAATTTTAAATTTAAAGCAAATTAACACGATTAATTTATATTTAATTATAATTTCGGAAGATTTCCATTCATTTACACTTATTTACCGAATTTAGTCGAATATCTGACACTTAATTATTTATATGTTTTTACAAACTTTAACATTGTTGTTAGATTGTTAACGATGTTGAGATATTTTACAATTGTTTTTTTTTTTTTTTTTAAAAATTTTTTGGAATGACTTTTCAAAAATCCTTTTGTAACAAGGGTACAAACTTACAAAAATAAATCTTCACTCTTCTATAATAAGACATTTTTTAAATAAATATTTTACTAAAAATTGTTATGGAGTTTCTAAAAGAAATACTTTTTATAACTCGAAAAATGTTTATAATAATTTTTAGAATTATAATTATTTAAATTTCGCCAGTCTGTGTACTTATTCGTTATATTTCTCGAAAAGCGTGCAATATATTGAATGGAAGCATTGAAAAATTACTGAAAACACATTTTTATTTCAGAAGTTTCTGTCAAATTCCCACTCTATTGTAATTGCCCTAATTTTATTAAATGCATTTCTCGAAAGTTAAGAGTTTTACAGTATTTTAAACTTTGTATTTAATGGGTCTGTTCGTTTGTCTGACCATACGCAAAATATCTTAGATTTCAAACAATTAGATTAACGAAAATTTGGCTTAAGAAATTCATTCCAAGCCATCAAATTCTATTTATTAATTGGCTTTTAACTGTAATTGTATAATTTTAAATATACAAAATTCTAGAAATTTTGATCGATACAAATCAATTGGAAGAGATTTACTTATAGATTTAAATTAAAATTTCGTGCAGTGTGAGCGACATACGTCAAAATTTTACAGATTTATCTGTTTAGAATCTATGACATTTTGCATACAGTTAGACAAACGAACATGAAGATTGCACACGAAGAATCAAAGCTTTCGACTTTCAAGAAATGCAACGTTTTGCAATTGGAAAATTAAGATAATTATAATAATAAAAGTGAATATTTTACGTAATTTTCAACAAATCTAGGAACATAGACACACAACAAAGATAGAATTTAAACATGGGTTTTAAATGATTATAATTAAAAACATTATTATTAAACATTATAAAAATTATAATAAAAACTTTTTTTTTAACAATTTCTAATAAAATGTTTATTTGTTGATTAAATTTAAATTAATAGAAATCATTTCAAAACGAATTATTTGAAGATTTGAATCTAGAATAAGTGATTGAAACAAAAATTCCATCGATATAATTTTTTATAATCCAAGAAATGTCTTTTACAATTAGGCAAATGAACAGGCAGGGTACGAGTAGATACAAAATTTCGACGCTTTAAAACAATTAATTTTCGAAAAGTTTAATGTTTTGTGTTTAGGGAAATTAGGGTAATAGCAACGGAAGTTGAAATTCGACTCGAAACTCGTCAAGGTAAATGCATCTTTCATAATTTTTAAACATTTCCACTTAATATATTGCAAAGTTCCCGAGAAATTTAACGAACAGACATATAAACTGTCTCAATTTAATCATTAAAATTCAATACCTTTTGACTGTTTTTGGAAATAAATCACGTATCTTTGATGATGTAAACTTGGAATTATCATCACCAGTAATAAAAGAATTACGTATAAAACTTTATATTTTATTGCTCAAATATAAAATAAACTTAAAAATATTTAAATTACCTATTGTTTATAATGATTTATTACAAATTTATCTTAACAAAGAAGATCATAAATTCTTTTTTTTTTTATTTTCCAAAAACTATTTTTCTCATAATTAACTTTTTCTAAAAATTAATTAACGACAAAGATAAGATTAAGATTATACACTTCGATTAAAATAATTATCATCAACTTTTATCATCTATTAGTTTTTAATTCAATTTTTATGACCCATTCATTAATAAAAATTACACAAAAATTTCCCAAGAATTCTTTAGTAAGTAGTTAGATTTTAATTTAAATTTTCTATAAATAGGAAATTGGTCTTAGGGAAAAAATATTTTAAAAAAATAACAATAAATTGCAACATGCTCAAGGGAGAGAAGTTAGTCATGTGACAATAGGCAGTAATAATCGGCGTGAAGATATGTCAAGAATAGAACAATACAGCTGATAAAGTCTAATATATTAAGCGTCAGAAACAGCTGCTGTGTTATGTGTTGGGAATTAGCTAGAACATAGAATCAGGTAATGCATGTTGGGAGGTGTTGCTACACGCTGTTTCTACAGATAAAAACTCTCCATCCCCTTACTCGTCGCTATATGGTGACAGGGATGTCTGCTGTCTACTTTAGAGTCAAATGTAACATAAAGATTACTTCGAGTAACAAATCCCTTGTATCGATCTCTGTGACGTCAAATGAAGTTTAGTTCACCCCCCTCAGGAATCATTTTCTTTTTATTCCACAGCTTTATCATTTTCTAAAGCATTTAAGAGATTTATATTGGAATTATTATAACAATGTTTTAAAACTTTTTAAACGTTTTAAAGATAACAATCATTCCCGATAACATTAGATAATTCATCAGCATCACTTGCATGGTTCAACTCCTGCTGCTCATTTGTGATTAGAGTTTCTTAATAAATTAAAATAATAAAATTGAATGAATTAAAACGCTTTTTGAACAATTTTAGTCTGTAAAATTTTAGTAATATTCATAATTAAAATAGTTATAATTGTATCACTATCACGGATCAGCATCTCTTGTATGGTTCTGCTCATCTTGCTCCTCTCGTGATTAGAGTTTATTAATAAATTAAAAGTTAAAAAGTAATAAAATTACACTTATTTTAAACATATTTTTCGTCTTTTAAAATCTCCAAAATATTTATAACTAAAATAATTATATTCGTCTTAAATCTGAAGTTGATAATAGTTGAAAGCATCATTTATAATAGTATATTTGTCGATGGTTTTACAAGGATATTTGGGCATCTTACAAGAGAAAATACAAAATAAGTTGGTGTATCTTAGATACCCAGCTGTTCCTGTGTTTCTAATACGTTGGTGATAGAAGTCAGAAGAGGAACAAACTGCTCCTGCCAACGTAAGATACTTCTAGAAGAGAACATCTGTCACACAAACATTAATACCGAAGCTATTTCAAACCAGAGAAACTATCAAAAAACAGGAAAGAAGATACAATATTACAGTTTGGAAATCATATTTTTGACTGGAAGAGCAAGCAATAAGAATCTAGATAAAACGGATATCTAAACTGTAATGTTGAATCCCATTCTGTTACTTGAAAAATACATTCTATCCAGAAGATATTTACTTTATGGAAGGATATCCACGTGATTCTAAACATATTTAGGATTTCACTATTACAAAAGTATCGTGTTTTAACTCTATCTGTTTGTAATATAATTTTTTTTTAGATATTTTTAGAAACTAAAAGTGCATTTCAAAAAATTCATACGTAATCAAGCCAGATAAACGTCATTTTTTTCTAATAAAAATACATTTTTTCTTCATTTGATCCTTATCGTACAATATACAAAAATTACATTTCTGATTTTTAAATTATGACATTAGAAATTATCTGAAAAACATCCAAAAACATTAATAAAATTCTTATCAAAATCGAAATAAATTCGAGTTACTTTATCGATATTTTATTCGGGGATTAACGAAACAATTTTCTTCTGAGAATTTTTTTATCAAAAAAAAAAAAATAGTATTTTTGGATATTTCTATTTGCAGAAAATATAGAATTCTTTATTTTTTCGAAGCTTTTGCCTTTTCTCTAGAGACAAAAGCAACTAGTATACAATTTTCTAAAATACTAATAATAATAATAATATTTCGATTTTTTTTAGAATTATTTTCGCAACTTCTTGAATTATTATTATTTTTTTGGATTTTTTATATAAAATAATAAATCAAATTTCAATATATTTATCTCTAAAAATTTCGATATAATTTGTTGCTTAAATAAATATATTTATTTTAAATATTCTTTTTAAAAAAATAATAATTTTTTAAAAAAGTTTTTAGAAAGGAAAAACTAAATTATATTTAAAAGAAATTCATATTTAAATATATTTTTAAAAATTACATTTTTAATTTTTGTTTAAAATTTTTAGAAAAATGAACTAAGTTAATTATCCTGAATTTTACAAATAAAAAAAACAAATAAAATAATAATACAAAATTATCTAAAAAAAATTCAAAATAAAAGAAAATAAAATATTCTACCAAAAATAAATTGGATTTGTTTAGATATGTATGTTTGATTTTTCTTTATTAAAAATTATTTTAAATAAGTAAATTCCATTTTAGTAATAGAAAAAAAATCTGTTTTTCTACTTTTAATAGAAGTCTACAGAAAAAGCATTTCTTTTTTTTATAGAAAAGACAAAATAAAAAATCGAATTGTTTATTTTAAAAATGAATAATTTCTAATTTGTTCTTTTTGCGTTTGTTTGAATAAAATTGGAAAGTATAGGATTAAGAACAGGGAGAAAAAAGTAATTCATTGAATTAATTAGAACTTGATCCTTCTAAGTCCGAATCAATAAGCAACTTGACTTTTTTTTTACTTTTATTTATTTTTTTTAATGAAAATCAACATTACGAGTGACGAAATCAACAGAAGGAAGATTTTAAAATAGGCAAATTTATGCAAATGAGATATGTGTATTGTTTCGAATACGTCAACGAAACGGGGACTTTATTATTATTTTAATGTGCGCAAAACTATGCACAATAGCAAAATATTACTAGAAAAATATAAAAAAAACCAAGCATTTATAAAATAAATATGCAAAATTATACGAATGAGAACAGTTAAAACTGTACAACAGCAAAATATATCTTACTCATTTGCATAATTTATAAATAAAAATGATGCAAATGACTGGGATATATTATTACAAAAATTCCAATAAAACAAAGTTTTATAAAATATATATAGTATTTACAAAATTATGCAAATGAGAAGTTATATAATTCATAAAATGCCAAAAAAAAAATATTTTTTAAGCATGCAAAATAATGCAAATGAGAAGAGTTTATTAACAGTTACAAATGTACGTAGCCAGGTGTTCGTGATTGTACGGAATTTTATCAATAAATCAATATTAAGATAAAGCCAAAGGCTAGAAAGTTTGATTGGAAAATGGAAACACGATGCTTGTTAGAAAGTTGCGAATGACTTTTGGAGTCAAATGACTTCTGATTGAACTTTTTCTCTTCTTTTCTAGCATCAAAATCAAGCGGAAGTAAATTTTAAAAAAAAATAAGAGAAAAATTTTGAAGTCATATTAAGTAAATATCTTCCCAACTTAATTAAGAAAGTTTGCAGTATCATTCAAATTAAGATACTAAAAGATGCTTACACGTGATATATTATAATGTTTGGAGACTTTGGAGAAAAGAGCTGAGTTAGTTTCTAGTACAGAACATGGCGTAAATCTGTCAGATAAAGCTGTGGATGCAATTAGCTTTTAGTAACTAGTGCCATGTTTAGATCGGCGAAGTAAACTGTGGAAGTAATTGTTAAGTCTATTGTATAATTACATACATCATTGGATGAAACTGTAGCGTTAAATCAAGTTGGTGTATGTCAACAAGTTGTGGGTTACAAACCATTGATATAGTTTGCACACAACGTAATAAAACTTTGCAAAGTCCAGCTATAGAATACGACGACACTAATTTGAATTGGTGTATTGAATAAAATTTTCAACACGCGTTTCCATTCATACGACACGTTTCTGTAGTTTTCTAAAGTTGAATCACCCCTTTCAAAATCTCATATTTATTTTATTATTTAATTTCCGTTTGAATAAATCAAAACGAACGAGAGAGATAAACACGACTATGTAACAGGGATTGCCAAATATTTAACTAATTCTCTGAGGTGCCTGCGATTTAAGATCCTCCAACGCTGCAGCAGATGACTTACTGGTGAAAGGATTGTCTCGTTCGTGCAGCTGTCTAGTATATAGCTCTATAATTATACACATTAGATTGAAAGCATTGACTCCATCTTGCCAGTAGCGATTTAGGTAATATTGTTCCGAAATGTCTCGAAGTTTGGGTGGAGAGGTAAGAACAGTGATTAATAGCGAACGCAAGCACATCAATCTTGTTGGAGCAACTAATCGTTTGGCCTCCACATTCTAAGGTTAAGGATTACTCACTCATACAGTAAAGATAATGAGAATGATATACTTCTATCTTTCTCCCTCTCTTCATCTATCTCCTCTTCATACAGACGAGATTTTTTTATGACTCTTATAAGAAACCCTGTTTAATTTTTGCCTGCGACTAGTTGATAACAGCGACGTATGAATAATAATGAGTGGGGTATAAAAAACAACAGATTTCTTAGATTTGAATAAACTATAGATGTATAATTTTTTTACATCGTTATAAAAACCCTCTGTATATTCGGATAGTCGACATTTCTACCGAAGAAACTTATTTGTTTTGTGTACTTTTTTATATGTAAACACAGGTATAAATAAATCACAAGATAGCTTTAAAGTAGAAATTTTTAAATAAATCTGTTTAAAAAACACATTTTATTATAATTGAGAAGAGTTTTTTGATGAGGATGAATCTTGTGTCTAAATATATATCAATTATTTTGCCGAAATCCAAAAAATGGATCCTATCCCCCTCGAGGCATGGATCATCAATCATAATTTTGTGTGTTGGTAGTTAACGTAGCAGATATATTTCTTCTCTCGATAACAAAACATTTCAAGAATTTTGTGCAATTGCAAAATTTCTCTTTGGATTTTTCCACTTCAAATAATTCTAAAAATAAAAGAAAACCATTTAGAATAAAACTAATGTCGTAATTTATTCAAAAACAAAAAAAAAAAAAATTTTTTTTCATTCAAATTAAAAGTTTCGAGTGATAATTAATGGGCCAGAACTAATGTCTCCTTTCTTTATTCATTTGCTTAATTACAAGATTTAAACACGAATATTTTTATAAACGAATTGCTTATAGACATAATTTGATCCCTTATGGTTTATTTGTTAGTGTTTTATACTTAAAAAAAAAATATATATATATATATTTTTCCATTATTCAAGAATCACTCATTTGATATTATTCCTTGATGAATTCTTTGTATTAATTGTTTTGTTAAAGCTCTGATTAAGTTTTAATTAAACGCAGAAGTCGATTTTTTACTAAATGTTTTTCATTGCTCTTTTTACATAAGATCTAATCTATTTTTGATACAATATATAATTCTGCTTATTGTATTAATACAGAAATATGTATAGTACAGTAATTAACTGACTTTTAGGCTATCCTATAGTAATATTGTGTATAAATACAGGACGGCCCTAAAGGCAGTTAACCATTGTAAAGGCTAAACTGCAATTAATTAACTAAATTAACTAAAACATACAATTAATTCAATTGCATTTTTAAATGTGTTTCCACCAATTTTGTAAGAAAAAATGTAATCTAAACCGAATTCACGATTAATTTTCATAACTCTACTGAGAAAACACAGCAAGATTGAATGACTTTTGATCACAAAAAGCACTATAATATTAACCATATTTTAAATATAAATACTAAAAAATTATTTTTATTCGAATTTTTATTTAATATTTTATTTATTTACTGTTATTTTATAATAAAATATATTTTAAAACGTCGTCGATATCACTTACAGTATTTACTCTAAAGTTTATGTATTTAGTTAAAACGTCAAATTTAAAATAACGAAAATTTTTTTTTTGATGTACAAAACTATTAAAAATCAAATATAGTGAAATTTTTAGATTACATGTCTTTAATTTTTACACGGTTTATGACTTAATTAATTATTATTACTGTTATATTGTTCGATAGAGATGATGCTGTAGTGTATTTATATCTGTAATTATAGTTGATTGATGTGGCTAATCTTTTCATTAGGATATCAAAATTTCTTTTAATGACTTCGAATAAGTAGAAATCATGATTATATTGCTTTATTACATTTATGAATAATCATTTATCCTGTACAGAATAATCAATAATGACATCAGCAACATAGAAAAAATAATTATATTTTTCTTAATAAATTCGCTCGAAATTTTGCTCAGAATTCTATTTAAAAAAATTGTTAAAATTACAAATTAAATTTTTCTTGCAAATTTTATAAAAATCTTCTTTAAAGTTATAATTAAAATCATAAAAGAAATGATTTTACTCGCACTTTACCGGCATAATTCTTGTATTATTTAGCGTTAGGCGTGAAGATATCGAATGAGGTGGCTTTGGATTGTGTTTTTGTGTTATCAAGTCAGCAACCGATAACATCTTTACTTTAATTAAAGGAAGGCAAATTAAACAAGTCTCAACACGTTCAAGGACGAAACAAGAGAAAATTCTCCGAGGTATTCGCAGGTAGAATTCATTTAAGACTGAGACTGTGTAAAGTTTTATGACAAGTGAAAAGCAATTTCAATTTGTGAATGGGAAATCTAGAAAAAAACACATGCAAACACTAATTTTATCAGTAAATAATTGAATTTGTTCGATATCTTGTAATTCATTATGTGTTTCCAAAAGGTTAATTTGCACAAGACCTTTGTGAGAAAATAAAATATAGAAATTTTATCAAAGCTATTAATTACTTTAGTTACTTTTATGTTTTCTTTACGTTTGTTTTCTTTCAATTTCTGTTTTCAATAAGAATATTTAATAAAATGTAACTTCCAGACTTCTTCAACTAATTTCTTTCTTTCCTCTTTCTTAATAATTAAATTGAAAATGTGTGCTTCTTTTCTTCTTCTTCTTTTTTTTTCTTTTGAAATGGCAGCTCCTGTGTTTTTAGAACGAATTTCTATACTTTAGAATTTCAAAAAAATAATCATTTCGTTATGTAATTTAAACGATTTTTCTTAAAATATAGGCCTACGTTAAACTTAAATTATAAATACTCTTAAAATATTATATAAATATACGAGGAAATAAGTCCAAAAGCCAATTAACTGTGTTTTTTGCCAACAGTTTTCTGAAGAAAGTCGATATATTGAGTGAAAAATAATTTACTCTTTACAGTGGACTTTTGGGTCGCCCTGTATTTCATTTACATGGTTAATTAACGAAGTACATTCCAATCACATATGTTTCTCAGTTGTATGTTTTTCGCAATTATCCACTAAATATTTCCTTCGCATTATTTTCCCCATAAATACGTTTTTCGTTTACACGATTTTGCATTTATACGTTATATTTTTCTCACTTACGCGTTATTCACTTTAAAATAGAAAAATTTCAAGCGATTATTTTAAAAAATGAAGAAACTAAATAAAATATTCGCTTCAGCTTAGTTTACATTGACAGGGCAATAGCAGATGAAAAAGAAAAACGAATAATACGAAACACGTGACGCCGCTTCCGGCAGATTTTCCCGTTTAGCAAATTACGTTGCCAGTCCAACACGTTGAAAGTTTTCGCTTTCCACGTTTTTTTAAAGCGTGAATCAATTTCGTTAAGCGTGTAAAAATAGCTTTCCGGTTTCTCATTCGTTTTCACTATTCGCTGTCAATAGAATGACTCTTCATTCTTTCGGAGACAACCGATGTCACATACTTTGTACCAATATGTGACAACCCATTCGAAAAACGTACTTAATTTCACATTTATCCTTTTGTATGCTGTTCAGATATATTATATATTACATATAGTAACTTATGATTCGTAAGTTATGAATTACACGTACAAATTCAGTTGTACAGTGTTAATTTGTTCCGCACCGTACTTCTGTAAACGGGGTTCGATTGTATTTCAATAAGATAGTACAGTCGAACCTCGTTTATATGTTTTTCAAAGGAGCTGTAAAAAAATATTGTACAGTATAAGTGGAAAAAACATACCAGTGAAATTACTTTTGAATTGCTTTCAGAGTGAATGTAGTCGTCAGAAAAGTATGGCACAGCTCGAATTAATACTGTACACACTGGCACCCGCTGCAACTTTTACATGGGACAAAGAGATCATAAACTCGGTTAGCTTATGATAATTATTTATTGCTTAAATCAAGTAATATACCGTACCTATTGACTGAGACATAGTATAGAATTATCTGACATTTTTCAGGGAATTAACTACAGTTGTCCCTTGATAATACGACAGATATGGGACCAAAGGGTATCGGATTACCAAAAGTGTCCGGATTACCGAAAGTGATTACATATTTGGCATTGTTTTGCTAGCAGTAGCCTATAATATTACTACATTACCTACATTACATACCTACCCATTTCGGTTAACTAAAACATGTTTATTAAAAGAAACATGGAAGACAATAAATGTACTACATACAGTATGTATAGGCATAAATAATACAGTACGTACAATAATTTATAAACATTATAACTAAATGCTACAACGTAGGTAGATTAATTATGTACATATTTACATATACTGTGCTCACACTTTGAAGACGGGGACTACGGTAACCTTGACGGGAGGTGCGTCGGACTACTGAGCATGCCGGATTACAAAACGTCGGACTATCAAGAGACAGCTGTATTAGGTTCCGACTTCCAAACATCTAGTCCTCGATTAGAAGGTCTGATCTGTGGGTTCAAATGGCCTGTTTGATCCACCAGTGGGGTCCGTCACTTTACAGCTGAATTTGTACGCGTAATTCTTAACAAAGAAGTTTCAGTTTACTATACTATATTTGAACAACATTTAAAAAGAAAAGTAAAACATTTGAAATTAAGTCCTGTTCTTTATAAAATGATCAAGTTTTATCTCTTTCTTGTTTTTTTTTTTTTTTTTTTTTTTAATGGTACAAAGTATGTGACATCAGTTACTCCTTCCGCGAAACTCCAGTCACGTGAAAGAATGAAGAGTCATTCTAAAGGTTAGCTCATATCGACAGCGAATAGTGAAAACGAAGAGAAACCGGAAAGCGATTTTTATTCGCTCAGCTAAATTGGTTCACACACTACAAAACGTGGAAAGCGATAATTTTAAACGTGTTGGACTGGCGGGGCGATTTTCTAAACAGTAAAATTCGTCAGGTCAGGAAAAGCATAAGTGAGAAAAAAATGTTTCAGGGTGCCGAAAAATATGACGTATAAATACAAAATCGTTATAACTTAATCTTTTTATAATGAAGAAAGTATAGCGCAGAAATACATAACGTATAATTGCAAAAAACGTATCAACGGAGGTTCGACTGTAGTTTTCATACGGTGATTGACTGACTTTTAAATAAATCTGTATTTCTTTATTTACATGTTTATGTAATAAAATGTTTCGGTAAGAAAACAGTTTAGGATTACTACGGTTAATTGAGTTTGGGCCACGTTATTTATAATTTATAAATCAGTTCCAATTAAAAATTTAATTAAAAAATAATCTTATTAAATTATAATTTTTAATAAACTAAGAATACTTTAATTTAAAAAAAAATTAGAATATTTTTAAAATTAATTAATTTTAAAATAGATTGAAAGTTCGGTTTTATATAACTAAACATAAAGTTTAAAATTAAAATGTTTCATTTAAATTCTAAAAACAACTTTAATATTAATTATGAATAAAATTGTTAATTAGAACCTACATTTTATTATAATAAATATAATTTATGCATTTTTAATTAGAAAACTTTGATATGAAGTTAGATAATGTCAAGTTATTGATTCTTAATTCGTATTTTAATGAAGCAAGAGCCATAATCGAGATGCTCTTTTGCTTCTAATTTAAGTCTAATTATAGCTTTTACTTTAATTAAATATCATAAATAAGTTAATTTTTTAAATTAGAAAAGTGTAAAGTCTTAAAACATGATGAAATTTGGACGTAAAAGGGGGTTAAAGTGTATTTAGCTTGTTTAGACTTTCATTTAAGTGAAGTAAAAAGTTCTACACACTAAGATCATAGAAAAACAGAATTCTATATAAATCGAAGGTTCTTTCCTGTTCTAAATATGACTTTAAGTTATCCTGCAGGTTATAAAATATAAAAAGACCAGCTTAACTTAGGTATAGTCTGAATAAATTGTCCCAAAACACTATATTTTTCTACTTATGAAAGTTATAAATTGAGAAAGGACCGTATATTATATTGTAACAATATGAAGACGGATCTTTATAATCTGTGTTTTGAAAAGCAAATATTTATATAAAACAGTAGTCTTCTATGAGTAGATTGAATTTTAAACAGATATTTCGTATCGCGATTTAATATGCTAAAGTGAATAATGGCAAAGATCATCGTTAAAGTCACCCTACATAAAACTAAAGTCAATAAGGCTAATAACAAACTGAATTAAAACTGTTCCCAAGTTAAACTGTAGATAAATTTTGAAAATTACGATTGAAAATTGTAATTATTTAATCTTACAATAAACAAATAAATCTAAATATAATTTTTGAATGATAAAGAAAATTGCGAGAAACAATAAATTACAATGAACCTAAGTGGGTCTATTTTAATCTTATGTCTTTTAAATGATACTAAATTTGGAGAAACAATGAATTATAATAAATTTAAGTGTGTTTTATTTTTATTTTGCCTGTTTTTTTAAATGACAATAAACCGGAAGAAGCAATGGATTATAGTAAATATAAGTGTACTAAGTGTTTTTGAATGATAAGTAAAACTAGAAAAAACAATAGACTTGTTTGTATATTTTTATTTGAGGTATTTTTTGAATGGCAAAATTAATATAAACAATAATGTTTTTTGAGTTATATACTCGACTTTGTTAAGAATTATTTTGTTGTTGTTAGGATGGTGTTTATCGACATAAATTGATTATTGTATCAATATAAAATCCTTGGATAATGGTGATTGATTGCCTTCTAGTAGTTTATAATAACAATAGTAGGACGGATTATCATTTTAGTATTAGCTTAATCTGTAAACACATGTAATCTGTCTAAAAGTGAGCCCTTCCCGCGATTCAAAAATAGATTAAAGCTACGATTTTTTCATTCATGCTATTTATAGCTTAATTAAATATTTCATGTAAATATAGAAATTTTTTGAAATAAATTTACTTTTCTTAATATAATTTTTCATAAATTAATCTTTATCTCATACAAATTCTATAGTTTGACGTATTCTAGATATGTTATGTATAATTTTTTAATCCCTAAATGCCTTTTCTTCTTTAAGAAAAATAACATCTTTTTATTCCAAATAAAATATAAAATATTTTTTAAAATTTTATATCCAAAAATTTACTATTTTTAAGGGGATTTTGGGATTTTCTGAATAATGTAGGGTGATTTTAATGAATTTCAATATAAATTTCTTATAAAAATAAAAAATTTTAATAATTAAATCTAAATTTATATTTTTCAAAAAAAAAAAAATAAATATATAATAATCACGTATAAAAATTTTACTAGCCAAAATAATTCGTATTATATGGAAAACAACGAGTTATAATATTTATTAATAACTGAATAATTCTAAAATGAACAATGAATTAATAAATCAATTAGTGATTTAAAAATGAATTTTTATCCCACAAAAAAAAGAAAAAAGGTAGTAACGAAAATCCTTAAAAAAAGGATCAATTTAAGAAAGAGGCGAAATGGGATTGACTCTAACAAAAGCTTTAATCCGAGTGTTTCTCATGGTAAACCAAAGACATTAAGTATCCAACGGAATGACCTCCTCTAAAATGTCAGAAAGTAAAATTGCTCATCCTACTTTACTCCAAAAGCTTATTATCATTTACAGTGTGTTCCTTAAATTTACTGCACTCCACCTTAATACACTCGGAATTTTTACATCAACGACTTTAATTCAATGCTTATATAATATTTTTATATAGGTATTTGTATTTTATTTAGCATATAAAATATCTTCTGAAACACACACTGCATTTTTTCACCCGTTAGAATTTATATTTTAATAATCGAATCTAATTAAATCATTAATTAAAGTACGAATTAATTTTAGAATTTTTTTAGATTCGTTTGTCTTAAAAAATCAAATAAGAAGAAATAGACATTTTTATTAGAACGTTTCGTAAAAATCTTTAATGATATTTTTATTAATTAGTGGATATAATTAAGAATTGCATCATATAAAATTTAATTTTAAAATTAATTTATTAAAATAACTCGAGGATGTTTTAGAATAAAGTTTATTTATTCGAGCATTATTAAGTACTTTCTTAGAAAATCTGAGTTAAATTTCTCACTCTACTCTCCTGCTAACCAATAATTCATGTTCAAAAAGTAACCAAAGAGACATTTAAAGTGGAAAGTAATAAATCAAAAGAAAAATGTTTAAAAAAATTCTAAATAATTTTCTTCTCTTAAACTTAGTCATTCTTATGTCAGAATTAAGATATTAAATAATATTTTTTAATGTAAATTAATTACATTTGTGGCCCAGAAGTTAATCAAAATATAATTTTAGAATGGTTAAAACTGGTTTGCGGTTGTTCTTAAAATTAATTCGAATTAATTCAAAGCTATTCCAACTAAAGATGGAGTGCAAGAATTCAGAAATAATCGATTCTTAAAGGTCTCGTTGTTCCCGAGTACTTATGAACTTATGAGTTCACACAACCAACAAGCTAATTCGGGTACCAAGAGCTAGTGTCTCGCTCTGTCGTCGAAAATTCTAATCACATCACAGTAATATTGAGACCAAATTACTCTGTGATTCGACTTCACATGGAATTTTAATACTCTAATTATTTGTTAACCCCAATCTCTATAATTATCAACAATGTTAATCAAGTTGTTCTCGAATAATCGGTACTAGTTACTCCGT
Organism: Centruroides vittatus; assembly: GCF_030686945.1. Lineage (NCBI taxonomy): Eukaryota > Metazoa > Arthropoda > Arachnida > Scorpiones > Buthidae > Centruroides > Centruroides vittatus. Next base: position 3,189,010 of record NW_027121927.1, read on the forward strand.
ACAAGACAAATTGGCAGCATGCGTTACATTATTGTCATTGTTTTCAATGAATTACCTTCGTACCTTTTTCTCCAGGACTCCATTTTTGAGTGTATTCGATTCTGCCCTTGGTTAATTCCAAGAAAGACTAATATTAACAAAAATCTTGCCCGTATGACCCTTCGTTTCTCTGGAAAGGTTCAACAACGTTCTCGGAGGTTCTCGGATGCTCTGAAGTAACCGTTATACCTAAAGGAGTGATATTACTTATTTATCTACAAGTAGAATCTTAATTTCCCGCTTTATTCGGGTTAAGTTACGTTCTTTGAACCCCCCCCCAAAAAAAAACTCTCTCCCGTTTCCGCATTGGACGTGTTTCCGGCTTATAGTAAAATTTAATACAGAAAATCGACTCCGTTCCAAAGTTTCTTCCGTTTAGGTAGGTTTCCGTTTTATTCAGATTCCGTTTTAGACAGGTTTTTACTGTGTATTGTATAAACAATTTATATTCTGTATTTTATAAACTATATTTTAAAAAAATTGTATAAAAGTAATTAAATAAGATTAGAAACTCTAAAAAAGTTTTTAAAATTGCTTTTTTATTCATATTTTACGATCCTTTGTCCTCAAATTCTTTCTAATTATGTAAATTAGATTGTATATACTCCAGAATATATCAAAGTATTTTTATGCGCCCGTATATAAAATTATTTCTTAAGCCAAAAAAAAATCCAAAAACTTAAAAAAATAAATCTGTAATTTTATTCATAATCATAAAATAATTCGAATAAAGGGATCAGTTTATAAACTCGATTCAGTAATTTTAATTTACAATTAGAGCGACAAGATTGATTTTTAATAAGCTAAGCAATAAAAAAAAGGCGCATTTTTTGATTTTTTGCAATTATTTATACATAATTTTTTAAAATTTAAAAACACTAATTAGCGGATAAACTTTTTATACACGCCGAGGTAATCGATAAAACGTTAAACAGTTCAATTATCTTCCAAAAAGAACGTTTATGTTCACTTTTTAATTAGGACATTACATAAAACACTTCACCGGTATATAGAATGTTGTTTAATATTGATTTCGCACATAAAAACCCGCACTCCATCACGTTAAATGAGTATTTTTTTTGTATCTTTAACAACTTTATTTACTAAACCACCTTTCGCGGTGCATCACTTTCAGGTTTTTTCTTTCTCCTGTTTTTCCTTAGGGCATTTTGTTAGGTCCCAGCAGCTCTCATTTGCTAATGTGTCTGATTCTCATTTTGTCGCCCGAAGCCCTACAAAACTTCATTGTTCTAAAGAAAGAAGATAAAAACCTTCTAAGAGCATTAATTGCTTAACCGAGTCTTCTTACAGTCACACCTAACCATTAAGGTGCAAAAATGTCCTCAGGTATAACTCAATTCCTACGCTCGTTAGTTTTAATGGCAAGAGAATTCAAAGCTGTGATTAATCGAGAAGTGATGACGTTGCATTTAATGATGTGTTTTAATCAATTCCTGAATGAAAGTATTACTTTTTACATATACAGTATGTATTAAGGTTTTTTTTTTTTAGTGCTTTGTTACGAAATTCACGACATTTCTAAGCGTTATAAATTTATCAAATCCTTAAAATGCCATCTTCTATGTATAGATATGATCATTTTTTCTTTTTAATGTAAATATTTTAGAGAAATGTAAGTAATTTATATAACAGTAATTTGTTAAAGAGTTAAATTACTCATAAATGACGACATTTTTGCTTTGAAAATCATTTTTTTTTTCTTTCGTCGATGAGGTTCATTTAACCAACTTTAACTTGTTATCTACAGGCTGGCCATGATTTATGGACTGGTATAGCAATTTAGAAAGTCCACTTTGGTAGAAAATCATTGTCACTGACCTTATACCGTAGTTTGTTGGTGCTGCAAATCTGGGATAAAATAAATGTGCGCTTCAGCTAATCCATCACTCCATACAATCTGCCGCTAGAATCGATCAATTGTCTCTTTTCTCAGATGTTGACAAATTTGTCTTTGAAAGATAAAGAGAATGCCGATATGGTCCGTGACCTCATTATGGCTACTAAAGCTACTAGATATACACTAGACATAGCTTTTCTTCTACTTTATTTTAAGCTCCTGTCTTAGCATTACCAGCTTATTCCATCAAGAAAGCCGCTGATGTCTAAGAAGATAATTAAAAGAGAAAAGTAATTGTAGTTTATTTACGACCACACTACAATATTGACACAATAATGATATATATGCACCAACATGGCATACATAATCACTTGCATTCATTAATAAATTATATATGCAAATCCATACGAAAGATATTAGCATAGCGGAAATCTACACATGTATATAACAAGCATTGGCATCGTTATAATTAATGATTAGTCATATTACAGGGATTAAAATAATTACATTCTTATTACAACCATCAATACAGCCGTAATGTTCGCACACTCATACTATAATAGGCATCAGCGCAATTATGGCTTATGCGTAATCACGGATATCAATATAACCACAACCTAAGCACGCTGATATGATTGTCATCACTACGTCATAAGGCATGAACACTACACCACAATCAGAATATAAGCGTGCTCATACCATTTATACCAGCACGTAATGCATGTATACTCGTATAGTTTGTTGGTTTAGCATATTCATCAGCTAAGCACACTTATAACGATAAATAAAGCACATGCTAAGCACACCATCCATAAAATAGTTATCTATATTATAGGCATTAATAAGTCATAACGCTCATACCTCATAAAGTACGTATACCCACAACACAACCATACCCGACCGCAACTATATTCTAGTGTGAACGAAAATTAATAAATGCAATTTCTTCCACACCATACACTTTATTAACACGACAATAATTACAGATAATTAAATTTACAAATTTTCATGGCGCCAACTCAAAAATAATATCGTTCTAGTAACATAATTAGCGAAAAAAAAATAAATGAATGAATGAATTCCTTTATATTTAGAAAGCTTAAAGAAGCGTTATCTATTATTAAATTTATTATTTCTGTGGGACAAACGTGATTTTAATGGAAAATTAGAAAGTGCAAATTTGTATAAAGTAAAGCGAGAACACATTAAAAGTAGAGAAAGCGACGTGTGCAAATTTTAATCAAAGTGAAAGGTCTGTCACTAAGTACAAAATATATGGCAGAATGAGGCAAAGATAAATGTTTTTACATTCAAAACACACCGTGATTAATTACCAATCGCCTATATTTGAAAGTGACTTAATTAATCTAAAAATGTAATAACTTTAATTATTATAAATTCTAATTTTTTTCCTTTAGAATTTCGTATTAAAAATCTACATGATTAATAATATTTTCTATGATAAATTTAAGGGCGTTTACAATAATAAATTTGATGAAAGTTTTAATAATAGATGATTATACAGGTTGCTCCGAAAGTCAGTTAACTGTGTTTTTCTTGGCGTGTGTTAGATACACTAATGAATATAAATTAGTTTAAAACAATTGGAACATAGTAAAACATTAAGTATCTAACACTTCTAAGTATTTGAATCAGACAGCAATTCAATGTTTAACTAACTTTTCAGCCTTCCTCTTTCGTAATATATAACGTTTAAGGGAATTTACAATAAATTTAATGAAAGTTTTAATTATTATCCAGGCGGTTCAGAAATTAGTTAAACGTGTTTTATTTTTGTGTTTCAAGTACATTCGTAATGTTTAAAACAAAGCTAATTATGGAAACATGATAAGAAATATGTTTAAATATTGAGTAAGACAACAATTTAGTTTTTACACTAGTTTTACATTAACTTTTGGGCAACCCCGTTTCAATAATACCTTATTATATAGAATGATTCAGTAAACCGTGCTTCATTTTGTGTATACCACAAACATTCGTTTATAAAACTATGGAAACACAATTAAGTATTTGAATAACATAGAATTGTTAACCAACTGTTGGACCATCCGGTAGATACGTAATACTTAATATCGATGTATTTCGAATCGATTTAAAAAAAAATAAGATTCAATTTCTAAGTTTTCGATGAACAAAAGCCGTACCAAATTTTAATTTAAATGATAATTTTGAGTATTGTTCGACTGCAGCATCTGTCTCGGTGTATGGATTTTACATGTTTATACCCTCTCAATTTCTATATTTATCACGATTTAAACAATGATTATGAATATTCCTGTTCCAGAAAAGGAATTTGTACTTGAAATTATTCCAAATATTAAAACTTAGAAAGAGATTTCCATAATAATTCCAATACGAACGATAATTACAATAAGCGCTTGATTAGTTCTAATCCAAATAAATGTTAAATTATTAAAATGTGAATTTAATTTTAAGTAGATTTAAATCAAAATTAATAAACCTTGAGATTTCTATATGAAAATTCCGGTATAAAAATCTAAAACATTCGAAATTTTGAAAAATTATATCTGATAATATCGAATTTCTGAATAAATATCTAAAAAAAAAAAAAAAAAAATTCTAACTTCTAAAATTTAAAAATTTTTAGATGTAATTTATTTAGTATTTTAAGTATAATTTTAATTATATTTACGAAAAAATTCTCTCTTAATTTAATTTAAATTTTGAGATTTTTTAAAATATAAATTTCAGATTCGAATTATAAAGTTTTTTTTAAGTTTGTATTTTATCAATTTAAATTTTAAAAAATTTCTATTTGAAATCTAAATAATTACACTTTTTAAATTTTGATTTTTCTTCAATTTTAGAATTTCTTTAAAAATATTTAAATTAATATAAATTATTATTTTTTTAAAAAAAGTATTTATATTAATTTTAAAAAGTTAATTTTTTTGGAAATAAAAAAATTATATTTAAATTATTTTTATTAATTTATATTTATATTTAAATATAAATAATTTAAATTATTATATAATATAATTAAAAATTAAATATAGTCTCGTATCAACGTATAAATAATAAAAAAATATACTAAAATAATAATAATTTAAGCTTTACTTTTGGATAGAAAAATAAATTCTATTATTTATTTTTACCTGTTGGAAAAATTATCATTTGATTTTGTTTTTTGTTTTTTTTTGAATTTTTAATAATTTAAGTATTACTTATGAGTTTTCTATTTTTTTTTTAGATTGAAAAAATAAGAAAGATTATTTTGAATTTAATCAATGGTATTGTTAATTAAATATTAAATATACATTTTTTAAAAGTTTTTTAATTAAAAGTTAACCTTTTGAATGTGAAATGAAAAGTTTAATTTCAAAAAAATGATTAAAAATAATCTTTGATATTATTTTCTTAAGAGATGAAAGATTTATTTTATCAAATAAAAGTGGAGTGTAAAATTGTAAAGAGTATATCTAAATTTCTTTTTTTCAGTAATGCTTTTGTACATTTTTTAGATGGATTTTTTTAAGAAAAATGTTTTATTTTCATTAAATTAATGCAAATTACCTATTAATGCACGAATATATTTTGTTAAAATAAATAATTTTTTTTTTAAATTATGCGGTTTTTAGATTTTTTGGATGGAGTTTTTAAAAGAAAAATATTTCGTATTCACGATTTTACAACAAATTATTTATTAATATAGGATTATATGCTTTAAAATAAAGAATAATTACATTTAAGAACGTTATGTACAGTACAGCACATGTTTTTTTATGGATTTTTTCGAAGAAACAATTTGTTTTAATTTCGTGAATATAATTTACGAAATTAAAACAAGATTATTCATTAGCTCACGATTATATGCTTTAAGAGAAGCGATAATAACATTTAGAGATTCCTTTAAATGACACTTTTATGAATGTTTAAAATGAAGTGTTTTATAGTCACGAAATTAAAGCATATTTATCTCTTTAGAATGTATATATGACGAATATATGACTTAGCATGAATGACAATTATATTTATATTATGGTTTTTCAGCTTTATGGATGAATTTTTTAGAAGATAAGTGTTTTATATTCATGAAATTAAAGTCGAACAGGCTATTAATGCATGATTATACGCTTTAAAATAAAAGATAATTACATTAAATTTTTTTAATTTTAACGTTTACTTTTTTACAGATTTTTTGTAAGAGTTTTTTCTAGAAAAAGGATATTTTATATTCGCGAAATGAAAGTAAATAACCTATTAATATACGATTATACGCTTTAAGATGAATGCTAATTAATTTGAAATTAAAAAAAAAAAATTATATTCTGTATGAATTTTTTAAGAAGTAAAATACTTTATAATCATGAAATTAAAGCAAATTATCCATTAATTTATAATTATGTGCTTAAAGATAAAGTATAACAATACTAGAAATTTATTTAAATAATACTTTTAGAGATTTTTTCTTTTAAATGTTTGATTTTAAATTCTCAAAATTATATTATCTCTTAACTCCTTATCATATATAATATCTACAGGACGAAAGAGTTTATTTTTATTTGGTATAATTAATTAATATTTACTTAATTTCAGAAAAATTTTATACGGCATATTTTGAAAAAATAAATAAATTTAATTTACGTCGAGCAAATATCATAAATGATAATAAAGGAAAAAAATGTTATTTATTTTTTCCTCCCTTCTTCTTTTTCTTTCTCTTAAATGCATTTTAATGAAGTCGAATCGAGTAATAAAGTAAAGAAATTTAAAGCGAAAATTTAAATTATCTTCGCTATCTTTTAAAAAGGTAGCTTTATCTAGCACTGCTTCAATTTGTTTTATCCCAACCTTTTCTGAATGTAAAACGATAATTTCGTATTCATTTGCATTTTGTTTTGTTTCCGACTGTCGCTATTATAGGGGTTCAGAAGTAACTCGGAATATGTAATTGTGAAGTGAGAAGAACCATTACGTATCTCTAATGGAAGCATTAGTATGTTGAGCTGCTTTTCTTGCCACCGACCGACTTGTCATTGTATACCCTCCATCTAGCGGTAAAGAAGTAGAGTCGCTTCCAATCCTCCTGCTTCCACCCTGTCTCTCTCTTAACCTTTACTCCATTCTGCAACATTACCTCTATTTATAGCTAACATTTAGCTTTAAAATAATACAAAACTTCGGCAATAAACCTAATCCCGGATTTGAATATGTTACATTATATTATTCCGAAGTTAAAATTTAATTTTGATGCTCTCCTAATTACTGATGAATCGATTTTCTTTCTTTTTTTTTTGTATATTTATAGCTTAATTCCATCCCTTCATGCCAACTTACATTATATAAATCCGGGTATCATCATTATGGGGACATCTGGGATAGATTTATGCATAAATTTTCTTGTAGGTAGACCTAAAAGACTACGATTAAGGAAGTATACATCCCCTTTGCCCCTCCCTAAATACACCTATATTATATAAGAGGTATTAGGGATAAAGATACTAAACTAAATATGTTTAATTCTGAGGAACGTACTGTACAATGTACCGGATATAATAATTATTTAAAATTGTGGGATAGATTTACGTCATATATATTCGTGTTTATACAATAGTGGACACTTTTACGCCGGTTTGACGCCATTCCTGTATAGTGTATATGTATAGGGTCTATATTTGTAATGAAGAACTGTAAAATGACGTCAAATTGACGTAAAAGTGTGCATTATCCTGACAAAACGAATATATCTGTTATCTTTAACGAGAAGATTTTATCGGAGGGTGTGGGTTTCTTAATTTCTTAATTTATATATGGCTTCTATATCTAGGAAATTGTTTCTTTATCATACGAACACCTTAAACGCCTCATAGGTAATTAAAAAATAATTAAAATTGCTTTTGATATTGAATACATCTGGGAAACTTCAAAAAATTCCATTAAATCACCATCAGGTATTAATTTAAAGCATTGAAATTTATATAACAATATATTCTATCGAATATATGTTATCATATATTAATTTTTTAGAATGAAAGGTCAAAAAAATCAATAGAAACTTATAAATTCAGCAGTAAGATAAACGTGATCGACATTCGGTATCAGGAAATATATCCGTGTAATGTTTTGTAACAAGAAATGTATTTCGGTCTCCATGTTTTCCTATGTGACTTTTACGGTTGCCAATGCTCCGATTTATGGCAAAAAAGCCCGATTAGATATTTCTACTACCAAAAAATCCTAAGGGAAATATATATATTTTATTCCATATATCTTATCAGTTTTTCATTGTTTATGTATCTAAACAATGGGGGTGATTTATAACGCATCCTCCGAGATCTCTTGTCCTTTCTAATGAATATTAGTAGCTTGGAATTATGTGCTCTAACGTAAAATCTTCTTAAGAATTCTTCTAATTTTCTCTAATGGATAAATGTGATAAATTGTAATTTAACACTTGTTTATGACGATATCTTTTACAATTATATTAGAAATTTCGCATCTAAAAATTTATTACTCCAAGAATTTTTTTCAAATATGTTTTTAAAACGATGACAGTAAACATATTATTGTTTTAATTTCTTTTTTTAGACGTGATATTTATAAAAATATATTTTTCAATTCGGCAAATTTTGTTTCAAAAAAAGCACGAAATTTTTTGAAGTCTTCTCAAAGTGAGTGAGAAACTTTTTCTTTACTTTCAGATTTATCTTTAGAAATTTAGAAAGAAATTCCAAGAGAGCAAACCATTTCCTTCCGTCCAAATCGTTATTTTAGAAAGTAAAAAAGCATACATATATCTAAAAAAACCATCGAGAATTGCAAAAAAAAAACTATTACTTGAATTTCTTTTGTAAAAATATATATAAATAAAGAGAAATAATATGTATATCTTCTAAAAAATTAATTTTAAAAAAATACATTTTTGTAGTATTTTATTGAAAAATTATATAAATATCTTCAAAAGTAAATAAATTTTTAAAGAATTATCTAGAATTTGAAAGTTTAGAATAACTTTAAAATATCAGATTTTTTTAGAAAATTTATTCTTCATATGTTGTATTAGAAAACTGTAGGAATACTTTTAAATATAAATCATTTTTATGTTATAATTTCTATAGGCTATATTTTATTATAAAACTATAGTAAAACTTTCTAAAAAATTATTATTTATATCTTTAATTGTATTGGAAAGTTTTACTTTTTAGGAACTTATTGTTTTGTAAATTCTAAAAGAAATTTTTATATTTTTTTGGGGAATATTTTATTAGAAAATTGTCGAAATATCTCAAAAAGTAAATAATTGCATTCTAAAACGAGTCGAGTTTGAAATGAACTTTTGCAAATTTAAATTCTTCCACTTTAAGATGTGACACGACAATTTCGTTAAGGCAAACTGTGTTGGAATTTTTCAGTTAATCAACTTTCTGGAACCACAATATATCCACCAAGACTCTTATCTGCATCTTCTAAAAAACCCAATATGACGCCTTCCCTTCCTCACAAAAACTATTTTCGATATCTAAAAAAAAAAGAAAAAACTAACTGCCATTAGCATGAAGTTGGAATTTTTTAATTTACTTCAATCATAATATTCTCTGGCATTTGTTCTTAATCAACTATTATTTTGCTTTTTTAGAAGAAAATGAATATTTCTAAACTTAGATTTGATGATATATTAAAAATATGACGTTTAGGGAATAAAAAATGATAACTTTTATAGTTTAAATTATTATTATTTAAGAAATTTTTTTAGTTTTTTTTTAAGGAGTAAATTCTCTTTAACAATAAAGAAATTTTTTAGATGATTATGTGACTTATCTGGTTACTTTGCTGCTCAAATTGGTTCGTTACCCTTTGGATATTCGAGGGTGTGGCATGTTATGTTAATAAAGAATAAAAAAAAGTACCTATCATTATATTTAGAGGGGAGAATATTTCTTAGAAGAAGAAGGAAAAAAAACACAGTCTAAGTTATTTTATTCACATATAATTCAATTGCATTTAAATTTTTATGTAAATGTTGACAAAATAACCTATTATTATTGTAATAAAATTAAACGAATACGAGTCGGTTACAATGGTGACATATTTAGAGTGAATAGTTGTGTAAAGGAAGTTTATATGTAGTATAGAGTAGGGTCAGAAACGTGAGGCCAATCTTCCATCGCCTTTTAAACAAGATCGACGACTTTAAACGCAAAAGAAGTTCATTTAACGCAATGAATTATGCATTTTCTTAAAGGGCAGCAACACTTGCACGAGCTGAAAAATCACACTCCACTCCCGTTTTGCAAAATGCAACAAACAATATACGTTTTATAAATGGACGTATATTTAAATTATCGTATTGAACTGATTAATTATAATTACAGAAGATAAATAAAGGATTTTTTTGTGTTTTTTGCGATATACATGAATTGACAATATTACAAATACCTATAAAGTAGTGTATATATATATATATATATATATATATATATATATATACACACACATACTAAATATAGCTATATATATACAGTATATACAGCTATATTTATTTCGATATAGGGCATTCTTAAATAGCACCGCCCTCCTAAACCGCCAACGAATACTTATAAAAATATCTTTCTCACATATTTTAAATACAGAACTTGAAATTAGTATGCATTGTATATTGTATATTTAGTGCTTTTCTTCTAAATTTACAGCATTAGTGCTATATTTTAGTGTTCCAGAATCTTTGATTAGATGTATAAAATACAATAAGAATAACTAAAAATAAACAATTCGAAACTTATTATATAAAAAAAAACGTATCTAAGATAAACAATGATCTTACGCATAGAAATTTGTTTTTCTTTTTATATACAGTACACAAGAAATCGGAAAAAATTGTTTATCTCAGGCAACAACGATTTATAAAATTGAATTATGTTGTATTTTTTTTATTATTCTAAATATAATTTTTAATGATTTTTTTCAGTATATATATAATCTTTAAAGTAAAAATTGATAATTATAGTATACCTCAATCAGTAGATCTCGATTCCCAAAAGAGTAATGAACTATACTTCTATATAATGCTCTTTCAGTACTCTGTAAAAGTCACTAATTAAAAAAATAATTAATAAAGTTATCTAAATTACCCTAAATTATATAAAATAAAAAAACTTCTCGCCTATAAGTTGTTTTTATCATAAACGTCTATTGTTATTATATTAAATTGGTTAAAGCTTATCAAATATCTGTATGAAAGCATCGTTAATGGTAGACTATCGAAGCTCAGCAGCTAAAAATATAGAAAATATTATTTAAAAACCCAAAAATTATACAAATATTTCAAAAAGTCTGAGAAACTGTGACTGGAATATTAGCATTAGATAGGTGTAGCCTTCTTTTTCTTTGTTTTTAGAATTATTTAGAATTCTAAAAAACTTAGTTTGATAATCCAGAAAATACTTATTTTAATATACGTATTTAATAAACGTTAAAATGGAATATTGTTATAAGATGAAATGGGTAGAAGTCTGATCAAAATCTGTGCGAAATGCATCCAATAAAACAGTTTCAGCTCTTTTGCCATATTTCAGAATTTATAGCTCGGCTCGTAAAGTAAAGCCGATCTTTATTACTTCTAATGTCGAAAGAATATTTTTTGATAGATTCTAATATAATTTTTTTATAAAAATACATTTAAATAAAATAATAAAATTACAATAAATATATTAAATTCGAATTTAATTTTATTGTAGTTTTATGTAAAGTTTCTTTAAAATCTAAAGAAATAAAAAAACCACACTAAAATGATTTTTTGAAAAAAAAAATTAATAAGAGTATCGATTTTTTACACAATAATAACAATATTTTTTTAGAGTTTGATTAAAAATAGTAAAGAAAAAAATGTTTTTTCATTAAGTTTTTGAAAGTAAAACTTACTTTGGTGGAATATTATAAATGATAGTAATTATTATATATGATTATGCATTAAAAAAAACTGGAGAAAATTGCTTTGAAGTTAGTAATGTTTTTTTTATAACTTGATTTTTTCCCTGTATTGATGTCTTTAAGAATATAAACGAACTTCTAAAAAAAGAACATAAGAGCAAAATAAAATTTATAAGCAAATTATAAAATTCAGGTTTTTAGAATTAATATTTTAAAAACTCTTTAAAATTAAAAATAATAAAAAATTATTATTTAAACGTGTTTTTTTTAGAAGTAATAGTATTGGCATGCATTTGTACGAATTTCCATCTGATACAAATGCATTATGCATATTGTTTGCATACACTTGCAATTAATGCAAATGTAAGCATATCGACTGTATGTATTGTAAGTGATATGCTTGCTACGGTTGCATGCAATTAATGCAGATATATCACATGTTGCTATCTAATATGCATTTAATTGCTATTCCTACCACAAATGCATGTAACTGATGCAGATTTTTTAACTGTATGCCATCTGATTTGCATACAATTGAATATTCCTGCAAATAATACGCAACTGTATTCACTCGTATCTCGTATAATAAATAATAATGCAACTAAAACAACAATTTTTCTTTAAAATAATATTTATGCTAATTTACTTGTTTTTCTTCTAAAGTATAAAAGTGTAACTGGAGATAATCTTAGAAATCCTTTCATAGCCTTAATTTTTAATGATTCCTTTAGGATATTAGGATCTCTTAGTAAGAGTTTGATTTTTTATTTATGAAAAATCTATGGTGTTTGTGATCGATGCCCTTATTCTTCACTAGATATGTCATCGATTTTACCTGTATATTAGCTATTGCAGATTGATATAATTATGGATATAGAAGTAATGATGCGTAATTAACTTAATTAACGAGAAGGAGACTGATTGGGCAAGGATATAGCCATTAATTTAGTTCCCTAGGCACTTCATACGACTTTCTTTCTTTCTTTCTTCTCTTCGTTTTCTTTGACTAAATATTCCGAAAACGTGCCGCCATCTGTTTGAATTAATCAAAAAAGTTATAATAAATAAAATAATCTATCGACTTTTAACATAAAACTGTATTTTTACACATTTAAGTCAAACTTCTCAACCTTTTTTTTAATGATTCCAGGGCTCGCGATCTACCTATTGAGAAACAAATCTTTAAGCCAATTTTAATTCTGTAAGATTTAATCATTTTAAATTGATATATATTTATATGTAATAATGTGTTAAGTATTTTAATACTTAACACATTATTACATATAAAAATAATATTTAAAATTTTAAATTATAAATTCTCAATTTATATATTAAAAATTAAATTAAAATTTGGATAAAATTGAATCGATATAAGATTATGCTTTTGTATTAGTAAAAAAAAAAAAAAACAAAATTAAAAAATGAAGACTTTAATGTATAAAATTTTAAGTATTAACTCTTAAAATAATTAAAGTTAATTATTTTATTTTAATGTAGTTTCAATTGGGTCTATAGTCTGTTGATCAAAGAAAGTATATATATAGAAAGAGTATGATAAACCTGGTCATCAATCAAATATATAAAGTAATGTTGTACCTAATCTTTGGTGAAATGTAGACAGTTTTTTCTTAGACATTCTCTATTAACTGATGTTAGAGAATTGTGTTGATGACAAGTGTGGATACAAACTTTGTCATTTCTGGTTGGTGACATTTGCAATAACAGCCTGTCACATTTATTGTGGTTTTTATTACTGCCTGCAATTCTTTCTAATATACTAGAACACAGAAGTATGTTTATCAGCCAATACAATTGAGATTTACCTACTTACTTCTCTTCTTCCTATTGCAATTACCAATGTCACGTTTCTTTTTTTTTTTTTTTAATTCTCCTATACTAATTTGCTTAATAATTTTTTCCCCTGTTTAAAGTAAAAAAAAAAGTAATTGCAGACGAGTAAAAATATAGAAGAGAATCATTTATCTTAGTTTTATGTTAAGCTACAACAACTTATTTCTTTTATTGATTTAAACATAAGTATATAAAAAATGACGTTTTCTTGTACGAATGGAAAAGAAACATATGGTGTTTTCTATTCCTAGTTCTTACTCATACAAACATTTGGTTGTGTTCTTCAACGTTTTCTCCAGTTAGAAAGTCTTCGATGACAATAGGCAATAGGAAACAGTGAAAAAGTCCATGATTCCTTTGAAACGTTATTTGTTCAACATTGGCTCTGTACACATTGACAGATTGAATTATCTGTCTCGAATTGAATTTTTTTCTATACAAAAGTATGGAATATGCCATTTTTTTGTTTACTGTTGCGAAAACTTCGATAAGTTTCTAACATTTCGAATTGTTTGTCGAAAAATCTGAATGTAAAACTCTGTTTTTGACCGCCTCCGCTGTTCGTACGTTTGTATATTAGTTTATTTATTAAGTTCAAATTAAAATTTACGTTTATATTTTCCTAATTTAAAAGCTTCTGGAGATAGCACAGGTACGGTTAATTAAAAAAAGGTATGCAAGAAGAGAGAGAGTCTTTAATGTGATGTGTTTGAGGCGATCGAAAAGCACTCTCACAACCCGTGTAAGTGACAAAGACACGAAGAAATGATGCGATTTCTTAATGTGCCTCATCAAACTGATGGGTATACATTAGAATAACTAATGATAATCGGATGTAAAAGTGATCTTCTATTAAGCAAAAGAATTTGGTAAGTTAAATACAAATTGTAATTGAGAAGTACCATTTGTCCCGAGGGAACACAAAAGAGGAAAGATTTCCTTTCAAATTGCATTCGTGTGAAGAAGCTTATTTAATTGCATCTGTTTATCTTAGTGAGAGAGAATTTAAAAACACGAAAATGGCATCCGTCTAACGACTAGTTAGCATCTCGACTGTGGATAAACATAATGGAAAGTCATTGCATTTATTTTTGATTCTGTTTCTGCTGAAAGAAAATTGTTAAATCTGATTAACTTACTTAATTACGATATTCTTATTATTTGAAAAAGATTGTTGCTTTTTAATTTACATTATAATTATTTTTAATTGTAAGTATAATAATACTTGTATTGTATATTTATTCTTTTAATGTTATAGTGTATTTATTAAAATTAAAAGGGAGAGAATAAATTGCAAATGGAGAGTATTCACTCGCTATTCATATTCTTTTGATCTTATTGTATTTATTATTTATGTTCCTGTTTGATAATATTTATATTGTTTATATCATGTTTATACAGTCTTATGCACTAAATATGAGAACACGAGCGTGGCATCTTTTAAAAGCACACTAATCAGCTATAATTTAGAACTCATTAGTAAGCTCTTAAGTGCTTTTAAAAATTAAATATTTTATTACACAAAATAAATAACAAAATCCATAAATAATTTAGGCTGGCCCAAAAGTCAGTTAACCATGGCAAAGACAATTACAATAATTTATTATATACAAAAATTGTTCAATATACAAATTGCAGCACTAATATATCCAGTTTAGGTTATTTAGATTACTTCTACATAAGTGCATAACACAATTGAACATACAAACAAACACAGTTAACCACCCTATGTTTTGGGCCACCCTATGTATTAAAATTATTTATTTATAACTTCATATTAAAAACTTCTTAAAATCTTAAGAATAAAATAAGGTTTATAAAACTTTGTTTCCTAAATGGAACACCGCGATGTTCTACTTAAAAACATGTTTAAACTTCCCCCCCCCTCATAAGTTTATGGGAAATGCATTTTATAGAATTATTATTCCTTTTATTTGTCAAGTAAATAGAGCATGATAAATTATTAGATTAGGAAAAAACTCGATACTCGTACTGCTTATGAATAATGCTTATTCTTTTTTTCCACAAGGCGACAAAATTATTGCTTATTCCAGCACCGCATTTTATCCAGATATGGTTTTCATGCCATAACAACCAGCAATCGATATTGTTCATCACCCCACTCTTTGTACAGAGATAGATGTACTTTGCTAACCTTACATCACAGCCATTCTCTTACAAATCCATTTAAGTTGGAAAAAAATGGCCATATCGAACAGTTCTTAGAATTTTCCTTGTATCTAAGATATGATATACTTCGACATCATTATATATCTTTACAAATAATAGGAATATCTTACAACATAAAAGAACTTTGAATGTTTATCGACTCTAAAGGGGTGTTGGAATTATGACATACGACTGTAGTTATTCAATTATATGTTTTTATTGCTAACGTTTGTCTGATAATAAAGGGTGTGGGTGGAAAAACTGCTCTCGTTTACACTGTACAAAAGGATACACATTCTTTGAATAATTAGAAATTATACCACACTTCTATATAAATTACTGCGCAATTTATAAACCACGAAATGCTTTAAATAAACTTAAAATAGATAAATAAATATTTATGATATTTATATAAATCCTCGTATTAAGTTTTTAGTATTTATGATATTATAAGCAGTTCTGTTTTTGATAGAGATACTGTTTTAACGTGGAGCAGCAAAGGTTGTAAAAAATACTAGATAGTAATAACTTAAGTTGCAGAGAAGTTGAAGTACCATTTGATATTATTGAAGTCGTTGAAGCAGCTAGGGAAGCAACCGGCGTGTTCTTAAAGCTATAAACTTGAATAGTTGATGTTCTGACAGGTCTCAAACAACTTTCATGGCTGACTGATTCAATTTACGTTCTGCTATTAAACGTGCCAAAGTTAGGAAATAAAACTCCACTTGGCTTATTTTCGATATCGATACTTTTTTTTTTCTTAAAGGTTTATTCCTTCAATCATACACACAACTTAACTTTATACGGTGTTTATATCTTTATGCATCTTCGATCATCAAAATCCCTAGCCTCAAACAATTCTAACATACTGAAGAATATTGCTTGAATATACTTTTTTATACTTAAATAACTATTATTTAAAGTTTCTTTATTTTAAAATTTACAACTATTCTCTATTTTATCGACGTATGAAATTTCTAGTTTATCTCTTATAAGAGGCTCTAAACAACCATTAATATCCCTCCACCGAGATTTACTCCTTATATATTGATATATATATATATATATATATATTATATTCGCGTACTTCACACAGATCTCTCAATAAAGTCTTTATATAACTATAAAATTGAGAGCAGTATGTAAAATATAACAGGTTCAAAGTGAAGTGAATTAACTAAAAATAATTTCGAATTTTGAAATGTTACTTGTAAATAATCTTGTTTGATTTCTATACAGTATATATAAAGCAGTGATTCTTAACCTACGTTCATGCGCCCTCGGGGATACAAGACGCCTTTTCTGAACGTTCAAGACTCCTACGAATCCTCCCTCTCAAGATTCGTCTCTCATCTCCCCAAAAAAAGAAACACTTTTTGGGGATGCCAGGCTTCTACAAGACACATTTTCTCGGTGTGAGAGACTTCTGAATGATTCCTATCCATAGGATAAAATATTTTTCTTTCTTTGATAAATTTCACAAATGTTTTTCCATCTTTTTTCATTGATAACTGACTTATTTTTAAATATAATAAATGTACTTTACAACCATGCATTTTTTCTGTTGTAAATCACTGACCTAGATCTAAATGTCTTTATATTATCGAACGAGTACAGTATTAATTTAATTTTATTTTTTAAAATATTTTAAGCTCTAAAGCTAATGTGCACATGAAAAATGCCGCCCCCTTAAATAAAAATAACAAATTTTTCATTTGGAGCGCGAGAGTGCATTTTAAAAATTCAAGGAGGTGCGGCCAGTAGAAAAGGTTAAGAACCACTGATCTAAAGGGAAGATATACGTGATGGAAGCAGTATTTAGGAAGCGTGATGTGTATAAAGATTGAATAATAGTCTCTAGAGTCGAAACATCTTTTATCCACAATATTAGTTTACGGTAATCTTGTTAGAATCCGTGGATTATTCAAAATTACGTAATTTTTATTCTATTGTCGAGTCTGAA
Source organism: Centruroides vittatus (assembly GCF_030686945.1). Taxonomy (NCBI): domain Eukaryota; kingdom Metazoa; phylum Arthropoda; class Arachnida; order Scorpiones; family Buthidae; genus Centruroides; species Centruroides vittatus. The sequence continues at coordinate 3,206,799 of NW_027121927.1, forward strand.
AGTTAAGGAAGAGTTTATACGGTTTAGACTTTGTTGTTTCAGATAAATTTAATTGTATAATTTATCTAAAGGGAATACACAAATGGGAAGAATGTTTAGTTGGATTGTTTATCTTGTTTCAACAAACAAGTTACTGGCAATTTTATCATTGTTTCCTCGAACAAATAAATTACAATAATACAAGTAAACATTACTAAGTTACCTTTCACATTATTAATTTTATTTTTTCTAAAAATTAATTAGTTTTTATTGTTAATTTTTTCTTAAAATCTTTTTTTTAAAGATTTATTTCGTGTTAAATTTATTACCTCGTTAAAGTAAACAATAAAAGTTATTATTTATTTTTGATTTAATTATTTAACCTTAAATTTTATTTGTTTTGTTATTTTGCTTAAAAATATATATATTTTTTTTATTTATAAAAATGAAGAAGAGTTTGGAAAGTTATAAACTGAGCAACGCTAAAAAAGGAAATAAATAAATAAATCGTGCAAATGCTAGACATATTTCGTTCAATCTTATATTTTATTCATTATTAATTGCATAAATCAAACATCATAAGCACATAATTATCATCAAAATTTAACACAATTTGCTTAAATTTTTATGATAATGATGCACTCTGGAAGTATGCTGCTCGACTTATATTATCTATAATACATAATGTACTCACGTATAAAGATTTGGTCATACTGACGAACAAACATGAAGACTTTCACAAGAAATGATTTATTATAAAATAATTTCAAGATGCGATCTAAAAAGAGATCATTTTACTTCCATTAAACTCAATAATTAATATTTAAAATAGGTATTAAGTACGTAACTAATGAATATATATAAAGGCGAAACACCTCTACTTTCACAAAGATAATTAACAAAACCACGCTACAGAGTCTAATAATAGATTTTTCTAAAGATTTAACATTTTAACTAATTTAGAACTTTTAAAAAGTTCAAAGAAAAAGAAAAGATTTTAAGGAACGTAAAGTTGGCAACTTTTCACCTTAAGTAATTACTAAATGTTTTGGAGTGTTAATTGAAACCGGTACCAAACTAGTTGGAGGTATGTCTAAACATTTTTAATCTTCACAAATTAAGGACATAAGTACAAAGTTTCGAGTACTACATTTTCATTAGTCCGTTATCAGATAGTCTCTCAACGTATTAACCTTAATTCTGTTAGGACGATCCCTTGACGAATTACATAAACTCTAAAGTATCCATTAATTTTTGTATACGGTTGGTAGCTTAAAAAGATCATTTTATACACAATTTACTGTGTATATAGTTATTTTCTTCAATTAACATTCAACATTTCCCGTGTGTGATATCACTAATTTGAAAATAAGTGTTTTATATCGTGATGAAATTCTAGTTTTTTTTTTCTAATTTAAAATTATACAATCCTCTTAGGATACATTGGCATACATATTTTAACATATATAATAAGTTTGCTTTTAACGATATAGATTAAGTTTTATACAGGTATTTTGATAGGTAAATTAATTATATTTAGTGTTATCTTAGAGATAGGTACAATTATCTTAGTTTGGCATCAGTTCAACGTGAATACTTTTGAGAATTTATAATCCCTCGAGTAAAATCTTTGCCACTGTCCTATGTTCCATTGATAATTATCAAAATATTCAAAGAATTTTAAGAATATTCGAATAATTATTCACGAGAGAATGAAGATGAAAGTAAGAATTTATAGAAATGAGCTTTTATTATTGATATAATCATCACTTTAAAAGATTATTTTTAACAATTGCTGAGTATTTTCTCATACAAGGCGCACAAATTTAATGATTCTCCTTTCTCGTTGACGTTTTTACTTATTGCCATGTAAAAAATTCATGAAAATGTCTAAAAACTCTGTTAGAAAGTTCAAAACATCTATTAAAAATCTAAAAAAAATTATTTAAAGTCTAACTAAGCTATTAAAAAGTTTTAAAAAATCGATTAGAAGTCTAAAATCTCAATAAAATTCTAAAAAAATTAGTATATCAGCGACGATAACTGCTTCGAATTTATAGTACCATTTCCCATAAAAATACGGCAAAAAGTCGTAGTTATCAAAAAACGTGCCATTTTTTTATTTTAAAAAAGTTTAAACATTAAAATAAAACAAAAAATAAGATTTCTTAAAATTAAAATATCCTGACACTTCTCCAAAGTTTTAATAAAATCAAAAGATTAAAGTTAGAAGAGAAAAAGTATTAAAAAATTGATTCTAAGAAAACTATAAAGTTTTATATATATATATATATATATATTATTTTTTTATTTTCAGTAGCAAAAACTTAATTATATTTCGAAAAAAAATGAAGTGGAACGTGATTTTTTGATACGATTTTTTATTTATTCACCTGAAAAAAATTGCTAGATTATTCATGAATTTATATCTTAACTCTAGATTAAACAGGATGAAAATATTAGATGTTTGCCCTTGAACAATTTATCTTACAGAGTTTCACTTCAAAAATATATATACAGTAGAGCGTCGATAAGTGGAACCAATTGGGGACGGGTCCTTCCAGTTAATGATTTGTTCCAGTTTCCGACTTTGTACGAAAAAATACATTAACCTGTCCGATGTTCAAATTTTTCTCCGTTGCGTGTCGCTTCGTGTTGAATTTTCGTCGATTTTAAGCCTAACGAAAATTTTTATAATAATAATCGAGGCTATCGTATCGTTAAAAATTATTTCTGCATTTTGTACAAACAAAATAAATATATTAAAGAATATAAAAAACATGAAAATTATACTTTAGAAGTAAATCTAGTATCAAAAACATTCGATTCAGCACGACACAGTCCGACTGAAAATCGTTCCACTTTCCGGCCATTCCACTTACCGACGTTCCACTTATCGATTCTCTACTGTATATTTAAATGATATCAATCCCAGACATTTAAAAAAATGTCTGGGATTGATATCAGTTAAATATTTTAATACATAAATATTTTAAGAAGTATACATATTTATCTTTCCATCTCTAAAAGTATCTTTACATAAATATAGAGCGCTAGAAAGAGAATAGGCTATATGTATATGGCCTATATATAGAGAGAGGAGTACGGGACTCGTACATGCTTGCTATGAATGCGCAAACACACACACTTTCTCTTTTTATATACATTATACACTAGCTATATATATCTAAGTTATATACATAGACAGAGAAAGTGCGTGCATGCATATTACTTACATAGTTGCATAATTTGTATTCATAATATGCACATACGAGTCTCGTACTCCTCTCTCTATATCTTATATATACAGTACTCTTTTTTAGAGCTCTACATTATTTATAAGAAGTATAAAAATATTTTAAGAGATAGAAAAATATTTTATATAACTTATGTATACTTCTTAAAATATTTATTTAAAAATATCTAGGATTGATATCAGTTTAAATATATATATATTTTTGAAGTGAAACTGTATAAGATAAATTGTTCAAGGGCAAACATCATTTAATATTTTTATTCTGTTTATTCTAGAGTTAAGATATAAAGTCACTGGAGCGTTATAGCTTCATGGGGCTCAGGCAAATTTGAATTAGGGGACCCCATGTACAGTACTGTAGTGTTGATTTCAGACAATTTTCTTCGGGGAATATTTTGGGGGAAATATTTTCTTATAAAAGATTGGTTTGAGTCCCTCTGTTGGTAGGGATCCCGGGGATCCCTTTTGTCTTATAGAATAACGCGCTACTGTATAAATTATATATATATATATATATATATATATATACATATATAATTTATACAGTAGCGCGTTATTCTATCCTATAAAAAAAAAAAAAAAAAAAAGCAATTACCCGGAGCCCCCCACCAACAGGGACCCAAACCAATCGGTATATGTATATATATATATATAGCCTATAAGCCTATATATATATACACACAGTATATGTATATTTTGAAATTATATATATCATATTATAATATATATGTGGGGTTTAGACGAGTAACATTCCTAAACATTCCTTTGGTGACGGCGCGAAAGAAGAAAAGGACAAAAAGACGTTACAAAGGCGAGAACATTATGGAATCCAGACAAGATGGCGGAGTTAGTGACGCTATGGTGAACGACGAAGAACTACGACTGACTGTTGTATCTAAGGGCAATACGATGATGGATGTGAAACATCTTAAGTGCGCTGATTTGAAAATTGAACTAGGACGACGAAAATTGAAAACGACGGGTAGCAAGAGAGAGTTGGTGCAAAGATTGGAAGCGGCACTTTTGATTGAGAATGCCAGAGACGACGACGCTGACGAAAGTGAGGACGAAGATAGCAATATTATGCGACATAGAAGTGAGTACTCTAAGCCAATGTTTATCTTTAGAGATGTTGATGATTCCTTTGAACGTTCAGTGGTGACGACGGAAAGAATGTTAAGTGGATCTCTAATTTCGAAGACATGGCGGAAATGTGTAACTGGAATGACATTCAGAAGATAATTTACGCAAAACGACTACTCAGAGATTCAGCAAGAATGTACGTAAACTATGAACAATGTACTAAATCATGGAAAGCATTAAAAGAAGCTCTTTGTGCCGAGTTTTCTCCAAAACTGAACAGTATGAAGATTCATAAGCAACTTCGATGGAAGTGAAGCATCAGAGTGAAACGTATCAGAAATATATGTATCGGATGATTGAAATTTCGTCACAAATTACGATTGAGGAAGAATCAGTGATACAATACATGATCGATGGAATTCAGGATGAGCAGGTAAGTAAAACAGTGCTTTATGGTGTTACTACTTTCAAAGAATTTTGATAAAAGCTGCGAATTTACAAAAACATGAAATCAAGTCATAAGCTAAATACTAGATCTCATTGTCATTTGACAGTGAGATCTAAGAAGCTAGAGCCTGGGATTAAGCCTAATAATGCTTGTGGAGATAAAAAACGTTGCTATAACTGTGGCGGGAAAAACCATGTGAGTAAAAGTTGTCCGGAGAAAGACAAAGGAATGAAATGTTTTAGTTGTAATAATTTTGGTCATATTTCGGCTCAATGTCCTCAAAATGTTGAGAAGAGAAGATATGAAGTAAAAGTAGAAGAATTTAAGTCAAATCCTGTAAAAGAAGTCAAGATAGAGAAAGTGAGCTTCACAGCACTTACAGACTCAAAAAGTGATATAAATTTAATGAGAGCCGATGATTACGGAAAGTTGGGTGCACCAAAATTAACTGGTAATTCCTTAAAATTTCATGGAGTAAGTGAGCGTAAGAGTTCTACACTGGGAAGTTTTTGTACTGTAGTAAGCGTTGACGGAGATCAATTTTCAGTCTCCATACATGCGGTTCCTAGTTCATTCCTTGCTTATCAGTTATCGTTGGGAGCAGACTTTCTGAAACAAGTTCATATTAGTTTAAAAGAAGGTCGTGTTGTAAACATTATTAAAGCAAGAGGTGCAGAAGTAAACATTTCAGACGTATACGATATCGATGTTGCCTACGTTGATGTTGGTGCTGTTGATTTGAGCCGCACCAATGATGCAAAATATAGAGGAGAGCTTCTAGATCCAACAAGAAACTACAAAGCAGTCAGAAAACAAGAAACGGAACTGGAACTGGGATCAAAATAAACATTATTTTTAAAAGTGATGCTCCAGTTTGTCAATGTCCAAGACAGCTATCTGCTAGTAAGAAGGTTGAAGTTAATAAGGAGATGGAAGAATGGTTACACGAAACATCTGAACAACCCACAGATGATGAAGGAAAAGTAGAAGAAGCACAAGGAATAATGAAACTTTGTGACCAGTCAAAAGAAGAAAGAGAAGCTTCACATAAGTCTTCAGAACTTAATCATTGGTTACAGCAACGTCATGCATCAAACGTTAAGCAAGCAGAAGTTGCAGTTGTTCAGGAGAAACAGATGGAAGTTTGTGGTGCCTTTTTGATAGTTGGTGATGCAGAGCAACGCGTTGATGATCACTCAATAGAAAAACAGCATATTGGTTATGCAAGATTAAAATCGGCAGGGGAAGAAATTGTTCATAAGAGAGAAAGAGAGCAAGAAGAACGAAAGCGACAAGAAGAAAAGAAACACAGACAAAATTATCATAGTAGATCGGATGATCGAAAATGTGAGGTGAGACGAAGTAGACGCTCAAGAAGTAGAAAACATAGAAGCAGAAGTAGAGATAGATCTTATTAAAATAGAGGATGATATTATAGAAAAAGAGAAAAAATAAAAGAATGATCTAAATATAAATCTAGATCAAGAGGTACTGATCAAAGACGATGTGACAAGCACACTCGATCACGTGATTCAAAATATCAAAGACATTCTAGAAGAAGATCTCCAGAAATTAGAGCAATGGCAAAGGAGAACATTAAATTAATTAAGAAACTGCAAGCGAACAACATGAAAGCGTGGGTCCGTTCAACTAACGAAGTATTCGACCGGTCAGACGAGGACATCGGGGACGATGTCAGCTGTCAGGATGGCCGAATGTGGGGTTTAGACGAGTAACATTCCTAAACCGTTAAGATAATAAATTTACGGGGGATGCGGGGAAGACGAGGAGAACGAGGGAGAGAGTGAGTAAAGGGGAGAAGTGAGGCAAGACAACAGTTGGTGACGGCGCGAAAGAAGAAAAGGATAAAAAGACGTTACGAAGGCGAGAACATTATCGCTCTACCAAGACGGTTACGACGGTTACGAACGCTAGAAGATTATTGTAATTTCTAGTTCTATATTTCTATCACTAATTCCTACATATACGGTATAATACCTCTACATATAAACCTAGATAGACGAGTGAATGAGACAATAATGTACTGTACAAATACAGAAAGATAGCTATAAAGAGAGGGAGAGAAAGAAAGAGAAACAGATATGAATATATGTATGACTATCTGTGTATAAATAAAATTATTTATTTTGAAACAAATTCCTAAGAAAATAGAAAATTACGATAATACAATTAAAATTTATAAGATTATTTCTCAAATAAAAAAAAACTCTGTAAATATTTATTAATTTAATAAAATAATAATAATAAACAATTGAGGAATTAAATAGAAAAATTACATTTATTTATTAAGTTTAAATCTTATTTTTTTAAATAAATAAACAAGTAAATACGTAGATCATTGCTAAAATATTTACATTAATATTAAATTAAGAATTATGTAAATTTAATAAAAATATTTATCGGAATTGCAAAAAACAAAAAGAAAAAATTAAGTAAGCAAGATTTAAGTAATGTATTTTAACTTCTAAAAAAAGTAAATTCGAGTAAGATTAAAGTAATGAATTAATGAAAAATATTTGGAGTAGTATTAAAGTTTATAAATATATATACATACAAAGTTTTTCCTGGAAGTGATAAAGATTGAGAACATCTAACTTGGCTAATGGAAAGATTGTGTATTATTGACAATTGCAGACACCTCTAGCAACTTTCTCTGCAAATCATGGCAAATAGCTTTCGATTTTTTTGACGTAAAAATAAGTTTTCGGGGGAAAAAATTACCTGTATAAATATCTAAAAATGAAAATCTTGTCAAAATAATTAATGCATGTTTATATATATAATTAAATAATTTTTAAATCCCAACTTGTTATGAATAAACACGTATTTGGATTTAATCTTCGAAATAATTTAAGTTTTAATTAATTATTAAAATGTTTAATTGTAATTTGATGTTTGGGTTAATGCGTTTAAAGTTTTATAATTTTAAATTATTGCAGTTTTGTAAATGTTTATTTATTTTAATACTCTTAAATTCCCTGTAACAGAGTTGAGAAGTTTATTGTTAATTCGGTTTTAAATTTATTGATTTTTAAAAAATTTTCATAATACATTTTATATAATTGTCTGTATAATTAATTTAGAAATTGTTTATTAGGAGAACCTCTTAATATTTGTCACTGAAATTACCTATAAATAATATATTCAGGAATACATATAACGTAACATTCATTCAAACTGTTCAACAAGTTGATCGCGAGCTACAAAAATTGCGATTTATCACTTGAATCTTTATATATATTAATTTCTCGATGAAAGATTGATTATAATAAAGAATATTATTTGAATAATGTAATTAATTATTGTCATAAATAATAATTTTTGTGAAAAATATAAAGTATAATCCGTTGTTCTGTAGATATAATTTATTAATTATTTTAATTAATTATTAAATCCTCAATTGTAAATTAGCATTTCAATTAGTGTTAATAATTTATAACTAAGTTCTAACTAATTAGAAAAGTTTTTTTTAATTATTTCTATAATATAATTTACTAGAATTTTGTTAGTAATTAAATTTGTCAGGAAGGTTTGTTCAAGTGTAAAGAATTATTCGTTTTGTTTTGAGACAGACATCAGAACAAACAACTTTTTATGTAAACTAATCTATAAATAAAATAATAGAAAAATTAAAATGTTATCGTTCCTTATTTTAATAAATTAACATATTAATTAAAAAAGGATTTGAGGGGATTGCGGATTGAAAACTAAGTTAAAGAATGCAGTCAACATTCTTATTGTATGTAGGGTCTATATTCTTTACTTAAACGTTTTTTATAATATAGTAACTATTAATAAACGTTTCTGTCGAGAATTAAAGCATTACAAAAACGTTTTTATGATGCTTTAACTGTCTGAACAAACATTTCCTTAATATATTTGAATATTTTTATGTTGTTTAATTATTAGCGGAAACGTTTTTATAATTCATTATCTAATCTCATTTTTTAATAATAGTTTCAGAAACAACATTTTCGTAATATTAATGCATTGACTTCGCAGTAAAGTTCTACATTATTTTTAAATTTATTTATTAATTATTATAATAAGGAATCTTTAAGTGCTTTATTTTTAAAAAAAAACTTAATTATTTTTCTCATATGTCAAATATTCTTTTATGTTGAAGAAGAAGAATTTGAATACATCAAATCTTGACAGAAACGTTTTAGTAACACATAGACTCTTATCAGTACTGTTCTTGCGTTAATTCTTCGAAGAAAAACGTTTTTTATAATGCGTTGAGTCTGCAGCAACGTTTTTATAATATATTAATCCTTGGCAGAAACGTTTTTGTAATTCAATGACTTATAATGCAACATTTTTCGTAATGCATTGACTCAGCATAAGTTTTTTTTTTTTTTTTACATAAACGTTTTATAATACTGTACATGGAATCTTCTGAATAACGTTTTTATAATAAGCTAACCCTTTGAAAAAGTGTTTTCTTAATACCTTAATTCAATAGCAATGTTTTTATAATATTTTAATTCTTGACAGGAACGTTTTTTATTGTGTATTCACTTATATCAGCAACGTTTTTGTATTAATTCTTAACAGAAACACCTTAAAGTATCGATTTCTTTCAGCAACGTTTTCATAATTGATTAACACGAAATTAGCATATTTATAACGTATTAAATTGTAGCAACAACGTTTCTTAATTTAAACACGATAATAATTTTAAATAGTTTATTTAACATTCCATTACCGATTTTTCAGGATTGGAAATTCATAAAACACATCAAATCCGATCTAAAGTTTGAAACCGGGTGGGATTATTGCATTATTAGAGATCAGAGAGAAGCAATCGGAAAACAATCTTTGTAACAGTCAACTTTATAAGTAAACACATCAAGAAAGAAAGAAGAAAAGAAGCTTAGAGACGAAAAGAAATACGGATAACACCTGCAGCTATCTGGCTTGATGCCATCATTTTGCTATACTTCAATATCACATTATATATATATATTTCTATTTTTACATTATTTTTAAATTTATTTATTAATTATTATAATAAGGAATCTTTAAGTGCTTTTTTTTTAAAAAAAAAACTTAATTATTTTTCTCATATGTCAAATATTCTTTTATGTTGAAGAAGAAGAATTTGAATATTTTTGGTATCCGTAAAATGCACTTCGGATATGCTTTGAAAAATTCTAATATCTATAAGTAATTTGAATATATTTTCCACATTCTTAACATATTTATCTCAGGCATTTTTAATTCTTTTAAATTATATCTTAAAGCAGAATTCGGAGCGAAATTTAATTCTCTCTCTTTTCTGTTTTGATCTTGATAATTGATTTTTCTTTATATTAATTTTACTCGAAATTCTTTGGAATTCGATGAGTTATTTTTAAATAGTAAACGTATTTCTGAGTTTAAAAAATCTTATAAATTATACCATTAATCTTAATAATAACGCTTTTGTAATGTATTAAACTATATAATTCAATTTTTCTTTGGAGTATGAACTCCGTAATATATATTTTTTAAATGTATTAATCTTTAACTGCATCTATTCTTTTCATAATATTAATTTTTATATTCAAAGTTGTTCTTCTTTTATCAGTTTATATGCCTACTATTTTTATATAAGGTGACTATTTTTAATAAGTCTCTTCCACGTCTCACCCACTCCTTCTTTAATTTCTTTTCTTCAATTCTTCCTTCATCACCTCTTTCCATTTCCTTCCTGTTCTCTTTCAACTTTGCTACTTGCAATATGTGACATTTTTGTAGAATATTAATTCTTAAATTTAACTTTCTTAAAATTAAAATATTAATTGTTAACTATAGAGTATGCTTATTAATTTTTAATGTTATTAGTCCCAACTTAGAAAAACTTTGCAGTTAAAAGTTTTCAGTTGAGTTAATATCAACTTTAACATTTTCAAAATATAAGTACATTTAATAAAAGAAGATAAAAATAATTATCTACAAATTAAAAAAGAAAAAAAGCAACTTAAAAGGGGAAGATTTTTAAAAACCGTGTCATATTTTAAGAAAGACAATTGTCCAGTTGATACGGGGAGAGAAAAGTCAACGATGTGTCTCCTTACCATATTTGCATCCAGCCAAGTGTGATGTATTTTAGTAGATGATTCTGATATATAAAAAAAGAAAATAGCAATCCCAACTATCTCTTGATGCGGAAGAGAATTGGTCTTAACTCAAGGCCATAGTACCATGTCAAATTAAATCTTTCAAAGAAATTTTACAATAAAAATAGAACAATACTTTTCCACTGCACTTAATTCGTTCAGTAGACATAATAGTTTTTCAATCAGGCAGAAAGATATGTATTATTCGTTTTATCCTATTATCTTTGACGAATATGAAAATAAGCCAAGTTAACTTTGCATGACATATTCTCTCCCTCTCTCTCTCTTTTTGTTTCTTAATTTTATTTTTTTATACTTGTAAAAGATTGATATGTGTATTTTTTATAAAGAAATTTAGACTTTTGGCAAATCTTTTCCGTAGTAAAAACAAATTTCGCTTTGTTACTTCAATTCTTTATTTTTTTTATTTTCTTAAACGTTTTAGTGAATGATGAACAGAATACCAAATCTGTGTTATTGAATAGTTTAGATAGGATGAAGAAAGAAAATCATTCTTTGTTAACAGAAAGCATCGTTTCGAGTCCCCTTTTTTCAATTTTCGAAAAGTTTCTGAATAGTAGATAAAATCTAAGTTTTGATGAAAGTATGCGGCATATCAAGTAAAGAAATTCCCACAGGATTATAGATCCTTTACGATTGCATTTACTTTAAAAAAGGTAAAAAGAACTTTTAAAGTAATCAATATTTGTAGCTCAAATCTAAATCTCTATCACCTTTTAGCATTTTTCAAATGTTTAATGTAGCTGAAATATACTTCAAATTTCTTAAATTGAATCTTTATTTATTATAAAAATTTACTTATTAAATACATAAAATTTAACATTTAAATATTATTTTTTATTTATTTTTTCTGAATTAAGTTACAAATTAAATGTATATAAAATGCATTTTTGTAAAACTTAAATATTAAAATTTTCTAAATATAAACTTTAAAAAAATTTTTTGTTTCTACAAAAATAACTAAATAAAGAAATATATATTTGCTACTCAACACGCAATCTGCCATTTAAGAACAGCTTTACTGGAATTTGTTAGATGATTCTGACTGTTGTGGAGTAAGAACGAGTTCGCGTGAATCTTACAAATTTTTGGAGATTTTTAGGGTCATACGGCATATAAACCTATATTTTTAAATTCAAATATAACTAGATATTTTTCGTACATAATGACAAGTCTGCGATAAAGCATACTTTATCAAACAAAATGAAATTTGTAAAAAAAAAAAATCAGTAAATGTTAGCACTAAAAAAGCTGTCGATTAGAAACTGTATATATTTTAACAAATATTAGTAGTGTTATCTAGGACCACTTACAAGAATTATGGGTTCCTGACAAATTTTGATGTGCTTCTCATTAAATTACTTAACACGTGTTCTTCCTACCAGCTCGATTTACATATAAACTAAACAAGTAACTTAGGATCTCATGCTACAAGTCTGCAGTTTAAGGTCTTACACTTTTAAGTGTATTATTAGTTGATGAAGAAAGAACTTTTTATATATTATGGCTGAGAACTAAATCTCTACAAGTCTAAATTCGATCCCTTCCTATGTTCTCCTTACCATATTTGCATCCAGCCAAGTGTGATGTATTTTAGTAGATGATTCTGTGATTTAGTAGATGTAGACTTTCAACTACTGTTTTACGTGTAGCCATGGTGCTACATATAAAACAGTTTTCAAATTAATAAAGGTAGAGAAAAATTGCTTTATAAAATATTAAAAATTACAAATAATTACAATACATATAAAATATAAAAAGTCAAATTTTCCTTTCAATTTCTATTCATATATTTTCTTTTAATTTATTTTTGAATAATTAACAATTTGGAGCCAATCACGAGTGATGTTGATTTTGAAATTCGAAAAAAAACTTTGAAATTCTAAAACGTAAATAACTCAATTCGTCATTTATTGTGAAGAATTTAACTGAACCAATCCGAATCGATTACAGCGTTTTTAAATTAATGAACTCGAAAATATGTAATAAAAAAAATCAATTTCTATTCGTGACCTCAAGCGCGATTGCACTTTAATTATTGGATAAACCAAGCAAATATCTTTCAAATGACATAATGAATTATTGAAATCAATTATACTTATATAATAACGACTAGAAAATATAAATTAGGAAGCGTTTTCAGACGAATTTCACATTTGAAGCACGATCAAACTTAACTTTTTTCTGTTAAATTTCTTGCTGATTTATTCTCAAAATTAGCAATGTTTAATCATTTATCTGCTTAATACAAAATAATTCACACCTATTCGAACTCTAAGCAGATAGGTGATAACTAACTTATGTACCAGATACTGTAAATTAAGTCCTTCTTGTCGAATTACTGAACATCTGTCATTTCACAATTTTATCTCATTCATATACTATACTTTATAATTCCTGCCTACAAACTTGTACATAATTATACGTTTATTCATAATAATTCCTTGCTTAAAAAACAATTATAATAATTTAAATTTTTTAAAATAGTTTTTCAACAAAAATTAATACGGTATAGAGAAGTACACGTTAAGATAATTTATATATTAATTGTTATATATAACACGATGAAAAATTAATGAATATATCGTGTTTTAGCTTTCTGTACTTATCAATAAATAACATGTGACATATAGTTTCAAGTGTATAAACCATACTTCATTCAAAATAAATGAATAAATAAGTGGGTCTGAATAGATCCAATTGCATGCCATTCAGGAATGTCCAAATTATGTAAAATTAATTCACGAGAACATGTTTATCTGTTTTGTACAAGCCAGAAACATTCGACTCCCATTAACAGACAAGATAAATGCATCCTCTGTCCATGTTATCGAAAGATGTGGGTTCGAACTCCACTCGATTTCTCTTGTCATGTATTTTCTACATAAGTTCTGATTTCAAGATAAATTTACTACAGTATTTTACTTAGATTAAATTAATTTTATGTAACGGGTATCAAGAATTATTCGTTGTAGAAAACGATACATATAGCATATTAGGAACAGTTAACAATAAAACCTGTTCGTCACCTTTTAGAAGTAATTTTACAATATATCTAACAGTTAAAACTTATTATATAATTTTTAATTATTAAATATATTCAAATCTAATTAGTGAAAACAATTTCAGAGTGAAAAATTGTTTAAATAAATATAAAAATTAGAAAAATTTTTCGAAATTTTCTTTAGTATACCAATAAGGATGCGCGCAGAAATAAATTACATTTTAATTTCATCTTGACAATTTTTTTACGTTTTTTATTGTGTGTAACGAAAATATTCATGGAATTTACTTTAAAGAAATTAAGATAAAATATTAGAAATTGCTTAAAATTCAAACTATTATTTAGAACAGTAAAAAAATAAATAAATAAATAAATAACTATTATAATACCTTTACTTTCTAAGTGGGTCATAAACATACAAATTAAAGCTATAATTTGTAAATCAGTGGGTATTATCTGCTATAGGAGCAAGAAAATATCTAGAATAAAAAAATACACATAATATATTACCTTCTGTGTTTTATTTTATTGCAAAAGTTTTGCTATAAATAAATAATATGGTAGACAATTTCTATAATTAATTATTTATTTACAGTAGAAATTATATTATTAACACAGGAGTCAATAATTCTGTAGTAATGAAACACGAAAATGTGAATAGTTTATAATTAAAATTTTGTTTTAAAATTTATATACATAATTTATTGTGTAATATCTTATTTGTCTATTCGTCTCGGCGTATAATTTCAAGCATTATTCGTTGTAGAAAACGTTCTAAATAGTATATTGCGTGAAATTATTGATAACACTATCTTGTGCTTCTGTCCATTACGCTGTACAGATTAAGAAAACTTAATCGTATAAAATGGTATAAATAGCATATTAGATGCAATTGCAAATATATTTGTCTGTCCGTTACAGAGAAGAGCTATTTATTGTAGAAAATTAGGTAAATAGCATATTCTGTGCAAGTTTCTCTTCATCACGCTGTATACAATAAGAATTGTTCGTTATACAAAACGGTGTAAATAGTGTATTGGGTACAATTTTCAATATTCTATTTGTCTGTTTATTTGTCTGTCCACACACCAACACCATTCATTATTTAACTAGCACTTTGATTTGAATTTATACAATATAATTCGTGTTCCTTTTTCATTTTATGTTATATATATATAGATTATAGGATTATTTTTTACAAAATGGAAGATAAAGGTAACCATTTTAAATTTTAGGAAATTTCTAAAACTATAATTTTTAGAAAGATGCATTTCGGTGACATTTTTGTTTCATCTCGCTCCAAAAATTTTTTTTGGCACCTTTATTTTATCTAAAAAATTACTTTTTTTGTCATTTTGAAAATATAAAAATATTATTAAAGAAAACAAAATGAAATTATATTTAAAAATTCCAATGTTAAATCAATCTATTAAATTTCTAATAATTGTAAAAAAAGTGCACAATTTTTTGGAAAATTAAAATAAGAAAAAATAAAAATTAAAAATTTGTAATTTCACATTAATATATTCAAATTACTTTTAGATAATTCAAATAATTTAATTCGAGTAATTTCGAATAAAAATCAAAGTAATAAAAATGAAATTATAATCAGTACAGTGATGATGATGATGATGATAACAATAATAATTAAAATAAAACTTTAGTTTTAAATACATTAATAATTTTATAAATAGTTATTTTCTTTTATAACGTTATAAAAATTAATTTTTCCTAAATGGAATATAGAAAAATTACCGAATAATTTAAATAAATGCACGTATTTATCATACAAAAAACATTGTCTGTCCGTTACTCTGTACATATATCTGAATTATTTTTTGTAGAACACAGAACAGTCTATATGTGCAATTAACAGTACTTCGCTGCCAATCGCACCAAAAATCCTATATCTAGAATTATTCGTTGTAAAAAGGGCATAAATAGTATATAATGCGCACTATACTATCACATTTGTCTGTTCGTTACGTTGTATGCATAAAACTTATTTATCATTTTATAAACGGTATAAATAACAAAATTATAATTCGTTATAATATTTCTAATAAAATTTAGTAATATATAAGATTGAATTACAGAGAATTTTTAATAACATTTACAAGTAGAAAATTCACAAAAGTACTGCATAACGTAAATAAATAAATTCATTTATCTACAAAAAATTTGTCTGACTGTTACGCTGTACAACTGAATTATTACAGAAAACAATCTGAATAATGTATTATGCACAATTTATAAATATCATATTTGTCTGTTTACGAAGCTGTATACATCAAGAATTATTCGCCATAGAAAGCAGTATAAACAAAATAAAATTATAATCAGTGTATTCATAAAAATAAAGATAATAATAAAAATTAAAATAAAATTAAAAATTAGTGATATATAAAAATAAATCAGGGAGCTTTTCTTTTAAAACATTAGAAAAATTAATTCTTCGTAAGTGAAAGATTATAATTTATAAAGTACTGCTTAATGTAAATAAATACACTCATTTATCATGCAAGAAAAGTAATTTAAATAGAAAATAAATACAATTTATTTGGTTAAAGTTGTACAGGTCAATTCATGGCACACTTTACAAAGTATACGAATAAACATAACCCGTGACAGATTTGTTAGCTGTGGATAAAATATGAACGAAGCAAATAGTTGAAGACGTTTTGGATAAGATTATACCACAGTTAAATAATGAAAGTTGTTGCACAAATCAAATTACCAACTTTCCTAACTGAACCTTATATCCTTTTACATTATCCAGCTTTAACCTGTCTTGGTAATTATATTGGTTACTTTTCCATATGCATTTACACAGATGTGCATTCTTGTAACACAAGAACAAGATACAGTATCCAATACTTTCCTTACACTTATATTAATACAATGATTAGTTTTACTTCTAAACAATTCTCTTGTTAAAGAAAGTCGAATGATAAATGATTCGATCCTAAACTAATTTCAACTGATTTAATTTGATGAGAGTAATACATCTTAATCAAAGTTTTCATAAAAATTTCTCTACTTTATATATATTTTAGTGGAAATTTACTCTAAAATTTCTGTACTAATTTAATATTAAGTAAAACTTTGAATCATTTATATCTCGAAACATAGTTAAATGTTGATGATAAAGAATTTTACGTAAGCATTTATTTATTTTTGTTAATTTTCTAAACATTTAATTAATTCTATATAACTTATTATAAAGAATTATTTTTATTTCAAATTAAATGTACTTTAAGTGAAAATTATTTGTAAAGAATTGTATTTATTTTTATGAACTTGTAAAATTAATTATTCAAGCTTCATGACAATTTCTCTTTTTTTTAAATTTCAATTATAATTATGAGTAAAAATTATTTATTTAAATGTATATTCATTAAAAATTATTTTTAAATTAGGTAATATTTAATTAATATAGATTATATGTTAGAAATTATGTATATGAAACGAACAGGAGCTGTATAAATAATACATTTAAGCTTACTATAGATATCAACATGTATATACGCTGTATAATTAGCTGTCTGAGTATACAGTAACTCTATATTAACGCTCGTTATAACATTTTATAATTGTGATTTTTCAAAAACTAAATATATATATTAAAAAAATTATCATTACAAGTGAATTTACGACGAAACACTCGAATGATTCTGATGTGGATAGTAAACTTTTTACATTTGTAATCTTACACAAAAGAAGGTTTTTGCGTGATGAAAGTTGCTGCATTCGTGTGTCACGCAGTAGATTCGAAATTACAATGACCGAGGAGTGCAACATTGACGAGAATTATTAATATAAGCAGTTTTAGTTGAACACAAGTAAACGAACAATTCTTTGGATGTGCAAAAACTCGACACGAATATTACAAACTTTGATAAAATATTGACACGAAAACAAAAATTTGTGTTAGAATATTAATCAATTTAGGCATTTTGTCATGTAAAATGCCATAAAATTTCATTTTTAAAACGTAAATTTAATAAATTAATGGAATAATTAAAAATTTTTCTCATTATGAATCCAATAAATTAAGTAATTTTTAACAGGCTAAACTATAAATGGCAGTATTACGGCTCGGTTTAACTAGTAAAATTTACATAAATAAAATAAAATAAATTGGAGTTACTTAATGGCAATTCGTATATATCGGTTCTAGAAATCAAGAGGTATATTTAATTCATAATTAAAGTAATGATTTCATACATTCTTGAAGAATTCGAATGATTCTCCACGCACCGTTTGTTCAATTCCCCAAAGGATTTGAGTATTCTTCACACAATTTGCAGTTCATACAAATTCTTGGTTCGTTGAAACCCCCAAAGGTCCATTTTTTTTATTCTGGAATAAACTTTCTTTAATATTATTTGCAGTTTGTTGTCTTAATAAAATTATATTCCATGACTTTTTATTGTTTAATTTGTTGTTTTATTGTTTTTTATTGTTTAAAAATACATCATCAGACACAAAAAATTTCAGTATTTTTAACAATTATTATTCAAAGAATTTATTTATTTTTTGTACTATTTCTAACATTATAAATAATATATATACAATGTGTACTTTTTTAAAAATATATGTAAATAATTTTTTTTCAAGTCTAAGATAAAGTTTAATTCTGAAACTTTTAACGTTTTACTTATGCTAACTGCAGCTATTTTTTCTATTAAACATATGATAATTTGTAATTACTTTCTTAAAATATATTTTCTAGAAATACGTATAATAAAAAACACATTTAAAGAAATAAAACATTAAAAATAAATAATTATTAATGTCATTTTTGAAACTATTTATTCAAAAATTATATATTATATTAATGAGGTTCTATAATTACAGGTATGATAAAACTACTCGAATAACCGGTTCGCTATTTTAAACAAGAATAGGCATTTATAATACTCAAGTTTAGCCCATTTACTGAATTTAAATGAAGATAATAAAAATAAAAAAAATTAAATTTAAACATTGTGATTCATCCATTTTTTTTTATTTTTATATAATTTTTGAGGTTAATAACTTTATTTCGTTTATGACTGGAGATTTAGTAAAGGAGAAAATAATTAGAAAACGAATTAAAATATAAAATTAATTGCAAATTTAATAAAAGTTTTGTATTTTTAGCCACGATTCACGCTTCTTCAAAGTGCTTTTCTAGTGTATCCACGGATTGCGGATAAGTTCTTCGATCTATTTTGCCATAATTTTAAAATAATACAATATAACAAATTACAAAATTTATCGCTGATTTAATTTCTTTGAATAAAATTATGAATAATAAATCGTAATTATGACAATCGATTTAACATTTTACATAAATTAAACCGAAAATACATATCGAGATACGTAATTTGTTTTTCTTCGTGACGTCAATATCAATCATAAGAATTGACCGATAGGTGGCGCCATTATCATTCAGTCAAGAAACTAACATGGCGGATCGTGAAGATGACGACGAAGTTCCTACCAAAGGAATAGATTCCGAATTTCTTTATTAGAATGTTATGGAATTATTTATATCTTTGTTTGTCGATACCGAAGGGCTTCCAACATCAAAGATTACTAACAAAAACATTATAATCGGAGAATCAAAGCGAAAGGTAGGATATTTTCCTTCGCTTCTGCTACATCTTTTGACTAACAAAATTCAAGTAAATCAGGTAATTAATTTCTTTCTATAAGACAGAATATATAACTAAATGCATACTTAATATTAAGCAAAAATATATTTATGTAAGTACTAAACTCATTTTCTGTTAGTGTTGTGTTGAATACTTCAGATACGGCTTTTAGTTTGTCGCCAAATTTTATAAACCTTGCAGTTAAAAAAAAAACTATATATGATTATACAGTTTTTAAATAAATATAAATTAATTTATGAAGTATTAATGAGAAAATATTAAATTAGATGAGATTATATGCCAAATTAGCTACACTTTAATGAAAAGTTGTCATTAAAATATATTGTGTAATTATAATGAATATTATTATAATTAATATTCAATGTTTCTTGGTGAATAAATAGATAAATCTTAAGTTTCTGGCAGATACTGACGGCTTTTAAGCTCTTAATATCTGGCAGAAACAAAGAGTAAAATTTATATGTAGTTATTTATTTGTTTGTTTTTATTGTATATATATATATACACGGGGGGGTGAAAAAGTAAGTATACAGTTGAGAATCTGAGAAATACAAATGTTTGGTGTTAATTATTATCTTTTATTAGTCCGTATTCCTTATTTTTGTTTTAATTTGTACATAAAAATAAATGTTTTTTTTCCATAACAACTTTTCCATTCCCTGTAGATACATTATATCATCAGTACCCATATATATATGTAATCTTGAATAAATCATTTTAATTTATCTAATTAAAGTATAAAGTTAAATATCTTTTATATTGATTAATTAACTTAGTTAATTAGAATTCATTATAGAAGCTTTTTGTATAAAAAAAAATTTATGTTGCAGTTACAAAAGAATCTTAAGAATTTCACAATATTGAATTATGAAAAGATTTATTATCTCAGATTCTTAGTTTTTTTATTATTATTATTATTATTTAACGTCTACAATAGTGGCAAAATACACTATATATTAAAAGGATTTGATGTGATTTACTTTAAATGTTAATTAAGATGCAATTTACACTTTTGTATGGAAATTAAGTAAAAGTATGGAATATGAAGAAAAATGTATCATTCTTTGAATGTATGTATATGCATTGAGTTAATTATGTTTTATTAATTTTATTTGCCAAATATTTACAGTATACAGTTGGGTTTTAATCATACTAGGGAATGATAAATAATTGAAAGAATTAAATTGCCAAAAATATTGTGTGGCAAAGTAATTTTAGAATATACCACGCATTTATACTTTAACATGAATATATTCATGACAGTGTGTGTTGTTAATAATTTTCTAGTATAAGGTAATATATGTAAATGAATTAATCATGTTTTGTAAAATGGAGGGAGACTGTATTCGGCTTATAAATAATGTTCAAAGAATCGAAGTCAGGTTTGTTAATTTATAAGATGTAAATGTTAAAAGTACATTTATAAAATATTAAACCACATTTAAAAAATGAAAAATTATCTAAGATAACATTTCATTATAAATGAACCTAATTCGAGCTGAAGTGGGTGACTAACACCATCTGTCGGCAGGATTTTTACAATTTTTCGAAATTTAAATTTTGCTTCTCGATTTTTCTGGCAGAATTTAATAAAAATGACAGTACCATTTTTATATCAGGGAAATTTAATTCGATTCTTGCAATTCCGAAGCACTTATCGCTTGTTTGAGAAACGACTCCTTCGTTAAATAAATAATTTTTGGATGAATTTTTAACATTGCATTCTCGAGTTTGAAGCGAAGGCACATTGTGTAAGGGATGTGTGGAGAGTGTTGCGTATCTCTCGATCTCGTCTGTCGGGAGGTGACGCGTCTCACCCACTGAAGCTCAGTAGACTTGTCCCGCGTGTCGTTCCCGCCGCACGTAACGTAGGACCAGGCACTGCATCGGGAGGACGAATGCAAACACGTAATTCGTTTTGATCACTCCAGGTATAAAAAGTAAACTTTTGAAATTCCAGGTAAGCGAATCCCTGGCCACCATTGGCCGACACGGTAGTCACGTGGCACGTCCGTCGTGCAACTCTACCTCGTGCTTTCATTCGGAAAAAAAAAAATTAGTTACCGGGGTCGATAGCTGTTACGTAACTCGGATTTTCTCTCCTCTGGCTTCCGTCAGCGTCGCTAGGAATTTATATTTCGATTTATTCTCTCCGAATTTTATTAGCGAATCGTTATTTAGACGACGACTAAGTTGTGTCCGTACGTGACGTAGATTGAAATATTGGATAGAACTCGACTAGAATAGAATGATAAGGATTCGCTTCATCCCTCGTTAACTTTCTAGACATGATCCCGCCAGTACGCATGCTCGGAAAGTCGAAGTTACCCTCAAAAAAAGGTGTCTCGAGTGTGTCATACATTTACCCAAATGCTTAGATACTTTAAGGATTTACAAAGATGTTATACATTCACAAAATGTAGAAGTGTGCTGTGTTAAATGAAGAAGAGCTCAAGTGCCGATGAAGTATTCCATATGCTCGTTCCTGTTAGTATTTAGATTCTCACTCATAAATGCTTAATTTCTCAATTTGTCCGTGTTACTTAAGCTCGTCGTCGCATTTTACAAAAATGTGCGCTGTTGGAGAAATTCGAAGCATTAGCGGCAGTTCTAATTTGCATACTGTAGCAGAATTTTAACAAATACTCGAGAATAATAATTTTGAAAGGGGAGCTATTATTTTCGCTTGGAATGGATTCGTTGTCACTCGGGCATCTAATTAAAATCCCGATATTTTTCGTATCTCTCGTTACTTCTTCCGTGAATTACGATAGGCGGAATTCATTAATATAGGTTATACGTTCGTTCGTTTCGAGGTTTGTTAATTGCGAACCGATCGGGAACATTTTTCTTATCGTCGTCTTCGAGAAAACTTTTATAGTTAACTTCTCCGCCCTCCTCTACCACCTTCCGTTATCGTTTTAATTGCAATAAATGCGGATGTATTGTTCTCGTCCGTGATAAAATTCAGCACGCGTCATCTATTTAATGCACGCTTCGTCTGTTTTCGTTCGATTAAGAAAAGTATGCGAGCTTTCTTTTAATATAAATTACTCGAGTACATTTTAATCGATCGCCCCTCTCGATATTGTTTTAATCATCGTTTTGTGCCTCGATACGGAAGGATTGTTAACAGTGACGTAAAAGAAATTAACACCCGCTCGTGCTTTTTTTTGTTAATTACGTTATTAAAATTTTGAGGAGGTAACTTAAAAATACTTCAATAAAGTATTTAATACACAGTTTTAACTAGTTTATACCTTGTCTTATTGAGAAATCCAAGTATCGGTTCAGTAGTGTGACAAAGTGCTCGTTTCTTTAAAGTATCAGATGCTCATTAAACTATGAGATGGTGCGCTTTGTTTATCGAGTAGGTTATATGATAAAGTGAAACTTTAGAACTAAATGTAACGTAATTTGAACGCAAATATGCTTCGGAAGTATTTAGACATTTCGATTTCATACTGATTTTATGTTGTAATTTTAAGTATCGGGAACCGTAACGGATTTTATGATCCGAAACGGAAGGATTTCAACTCTCGTCACTTAAAAATTTATCCAATTTCTTGTAACTGGAAGGTAATGTCTTCGCATTACCTACCGAGACAATGACCGTACGTGATGTACTGTACAATCCATTAATGTATAGGTTTCTGTATGTCTTTTCCGGATAGTGTTTCGCAGCCGATGCTGCTTTGCCTCCTAAAACCGCATTTCCTACTGCCTGATGTCTAAAGCTCGGGGCGTTTGTTCGGATGTCCCAACTTTCCGGACGTAAAAGACTTTTGTAGACCATCATCCGGATCTTTTAAGCTCTGACATGTACGGGAATTTGTTGTGCCAGAGACGAGATTATTGGAGGATGGCGGAGAAGGTCGCGTTTTTAACAAAGGCATCGATTGTTAAAGAAAAGGAAGGTAACGAATGGCCGACTTTAAAGTTTACATCCATTAAATATGATTAAATCATGGGTGGAAGGAAAGTGGGGTCATTATGAATGAAGAATGATTTTTCAAAATGGGCACTCCTTCGACAATACGCTTTAACTATCGTTACTCACGAGTCGGTTTTTCGCTTATTGATGCATTAAATATCTGTCTACAAGTTAAAAAAAACTGAACGAAATTTTTAAGAGATTAAATATTCGATTCTTTATAAACGTTAGAAGTAATAAAATATAATTTTCCTCCTCCCGCCCTACGTTTTAAACCGTTAAGCAGTATGCAGTTATACCAGTTGACGATTGCTCCAGTTGATAATTATGGAGTCTGGTACTTCGGGTTGTTTAGTTTTAAAGCTATATATTATTAGTATAACTGTCACATCGTCTAGAGAACACCTATTTCTGGCCACATGCATTAGGTTAATGATAGGTACCGACTTTGACAACAAGGAAATTGACTTTAAATAGCAGCATTTGCGTGTCTCGCGGAGTATCGAAGGTGATCTAGCCTGTGACAGGATAGTGTTCTTCTCAAACAATTAGTATTAATTATCTTTTCACGTTGTCAACTGACATCGTCTACGTTTTTGAAGGATGCAGTTAAATCATTATCGTTCTGCTCGCCAGTCAAACGTTTGAATTTAATCAAGGACGCATTTGATATGTGTATTCTTATTTTTTTAATTGTACCATTTGGAAATTATCTAGGAGGAGATCAGTGTGATTTATATGCCAATTTTACGGATGTTAAATATGTTTTTTTGGATAGAGACACTGTCATATTTCTTGAATTTGAGTTGCTTCTTAGATTATGGGAATACCTAAAAGTCAAGAATACAAGAATGTTTTATATACAAAATATTAATAACTAGATGTTAACCTCTTAATGATGATCTTACTGGTCATTCAGAACTAGGATTTACTTTTAAAATATTTTAATTAAGCAGTTTTAGCTGTATGGCCAGTTTTGAGTATAAGAAAAGAACTGATGACTTTCTGATGTTAATTTATTCTAATTTAATGATCTATTCATGGAATTTCAATAATTTGAGGTTTTTAGAGTGCATTTGTACTTAAATTCTTACTTTTGGAAATTTCGAAAATAAGAATTTACTTATCAGCTGAAGACTATTTTTAAATGTAATATCGTTTAAGCTTTTTTTTCTTGAGTAGAAAAGTTCAAGACATAAGAAGTAGTGCTTAAATGAAGAGTTCTGATAGAGGTTTACATCACAATGAAACCACACCTAGTAGACCACTTGGCCAAATGCCAAAAGTGGTGATCATATTTTAAGTCTGTCACTACTAAATCAAATTTCATATATCCATTTTTCTAGAGTTTAAATCTGTTTCCATGCAATTTTCCATCAAATAATCCTAGTAATTGCTTAAAGTACTTTTTAAAGAACGATTTATTTTTATGAAATGTAATTTATTAATTGGATAAATTTTTGAATATATTTTACATACTTCTGTAACAAAGGTTTGTCGGAATAATTTTTTTATAGAAGGAAAACTTTATATAAAAGCAGCATTTAAATTTATTTTTGCTATCAGCCTGGATTATTGTTTACATTT
Source organism: Centruroides vittatus (assembly GCF_030686945.1). NCBI lineage: Eukaryota > Metazoa > Arthropoda > Arachnida > Scorpiones > Buthidae > Centruroides > Centruroides vittatus. The sequence continues at coordinate 3,231,899 of NW_027121927.1, forward strand.
CCTCATGTACAGTACAATAATAATTTTGGAAAGGAGTGTTGGCTAGATCAGTGATTTGAAAAATATTTGGGGGGGTCGCTGAAAAATTGATGCCAGATCAATATTTTTTCAAATACTTTATAAATTTACTATGGATTCATGTTTAGAAATAATAGAAATAAAAACTATATAAAATAATTTTTACGTAAATAAATTGCACATATAAACAATAAAAACAATACTTTAAAAATATTTTAATACAAGCCTAATATTCATAAATTTGTGCGCTATTGGGGAATCCCCAAGTTCCACTCTCAGCCTAAACTATGATAGAACAACATTGTCATTTGGAACGGTGTTCGCTAGCAACGTTGCTTCTGTGGGCAAGTTGAGTTAGAAATACAGTAGAGCGTCGATTATCCGAAAACCAATCAACCAAAAGCTTTTCAGTTCGCAAATTTAAATTTCCGCTAGTGCTGTGGCACTGCAATATTTGGCTATGTCTTGGGCTACTCCAATATTATTTTAGTTGGTATGTGTTTTTAGCTTATAGCCCTGGAGTGACCGTGAGAGGGTACTTAACCCCCTCCCTCTGGGATGTTTTCCTACACATAGTCATTTTTTGGGGGTCTTTTGAAATTTTTAAGTGCAAAAGGGGGGTTGCGGACCAAAAAGTTTGAGAAACACTGGGCTAGATAGTAGTTGAATTGATATTTTGTTTCCTACCTAACTGATCTGATTATGGATTGGTCTCTTCTTTAAATAGGCAAAATTAAGAATGGCCACATAATCTCAGTGTATAAATGAGTCATGCATTAATCCAGGATAAATGTAAATTGTCACAAAAAGACAAAGTTTTGTTTTTGTTTGTTTCCAGTAAGTTTCTATCAAATGTAAATCAAAAATATTTGAGGTAGAATTGGATAAATTTTTACTATTATATTTATTTATAATAGTATACAGATAATCAGAATTGCTTTAGTGATATTGATCAGCACATTAAAATACTTTAATTTGCAAGAATTTATCATTTATTTAAAATTCATGTATAAGAGTTTTAATCTTGAATTTTAAAATAACACAATGAAGTTAAGTGTAAGATATGTACAATATGCTTAAGAAATATTATATGTACTATTTTGTCTGATATTATTCTTAAATATATTAATATTATATACATTACAAAATTTTAATGAACAAACATTTAAAAGTGTAGAAAGATAATTAACATAGTAAAGATTCTGATTTTTATTTAAACAATTGAATAAAATTCTAAGTATTTTGAATGAAACAAGTACCATTTTATCATGATTTAATAAAAATTGTCATTAAAAAAAATTTCTTTTTATGCACTTGGAAATATTTGTGCTTGATTATATAGTATAAAGGTATATATTATCAGACTAAACCAATAAAGCAGTATGAAAATCAATATTCTGCAAAAGAAGATTTTAAGTATAAGTACTCTTTTTAGAATGCCTTTGTGATATTTCATTTGAAAATAAATTTTTTAAAGAGCCATTTTAAATGTGAATGAAGGTATTAAAATATATTTTTACAATTTAACATTATTAAATGGGATTTTTTTCTATTCACTTGATTTGAGAACATCTGAAATCTTTTTAATTCATTCATTTCAAAAATTTGTTTAATTAATTAAGGACAAACAAACTTTATTCTTGCCAGTGTTTCTAGGTTCTTCGTTTATTATTTGATATTTTAAATATTTTAGGAAATTTAGATCTTTTAGTATATAATTGGTAGATGAAGAACCAAGATATTTAAGCAAGAGTAAAATTTGTTTGCTTTTAACTAAACATTGGATGTGAGATTTTTATATTTGATGATGATAAAAAAATTATTATAATAAGAAATATCCACTAGCAATAGTTAAAATCATCACTTTTCTAAATAAAAATTTTACTTATTATTTCATGTTCCTTCAGTTCCACTTTGAAGAATCCTTAATTATTTTTATAATTATTAAATAAATAATAATAATAAAATCCAGTATGAATAATTATTATTTGTGCTGGGCTTTTTGGTGATTTTTATATACCTCCTATTATAATAATTTATAATAATAATAATAATATATATTATTATTATTAATACATTATATACAAGTTTTAAACATGTGTTCTTGTGATATTGCCATTTATAAAAGTAATTTTTGTATTAGTACTAGAGTTACTATTGCATTGTCCTTGCTTGAAGATTGAGCATGTGATTATGGATGTTGCAACTATTTCAAGAACACAGTACAAATAATATTTTTAAAAAAATTTTGCATATATTTATGATTACCTAACTAAATTTACTTAAGATGAATTTAAAAGTAAAGGATAGTTTGAACAACCTTACATAACAGTGTTCTAAAATTCAAAATTGAGTGTGTGAAATTTGTTTTAAATCATCTCAATTTTACTTTTTAAGTTATAATTTGTCACTCAGAAGAGTAAGATACTCCTCCTTCACTAGATTGTAGGTTTGAATCTAGATATACAACAAAATCTACAAATATAAATTATAATTGAAACTGTTGATTGAGGGAGTATACCAGGGGATTCAAAAATGTCTTATAAACATAGCTATCCAAATGCATTGTTTCAGCATAGAAGGATTTAAAGCAAAAATTTTTGAAGGTTATTAAACAAATTATTTTCAAAAAAAGCCCAAAAACCAATGAGTATACATGTTAAAATTAAAACCTCTTAAATTGATTTATATGAGTTTTTTATTGTTATAATAAATAATCATATACATAATGTAGTAAAAAATATACATTTGTAAGCAAAATTATATGTGCATAACACTGGGTTATTTCATTTAAAATGATATATAATCTTTTAATCAAAGACGTATCAATATAATTGCCCATATTTAGTTCAAATTATTTTAAGTTAGAAATAGCGAGACATTGGGCAGGTTTATAAAGGCAATTATTGTGCCACTGTTAAATGCAAATTAAGACTTAATATTAATTGCTTTTCTTATGTAAATGAAAATTATTAATATAAATAACTATTGTTGTAACCCGCTGCTATTTTAAAGAAGAACAATACTGTTTTATTTAATTCACAAAAATATAGACAAAAAGAATTAGGTTAAGTAGCAAGTAATGTGAAGATGAAATGTTTACCAACAGAACTTTAAATCATGTGATTTATTCTGAGGAAATTTTTGCCAGAGAAATTTAATTATAGGTTCAAGTGTGCCATGACAGAAAAAAGGTTTAAAAATACTGATTTAAGGGATAGCTAGTCTGAACTTTGACTCCCAGCACTGAAACAATGCATTTGAAGGACTATGTTTATAAGACATTTTTGAATCCCCTAGGACTCTAGAACATGCTGTAAAAATACTGCCACTTCCTTGCTGAATAACTCTATATAAATATATATATAAATGATGATATGAAATTATGTAACTTGGACATTTTTGTAATATTTGATTATAAAATAGCCTCATAACTTAATGTCTGTTTTTAATCAGATTAGAATAATTTATTTGGCAGTTTTTAATTCACTAACATAAGTGATATTTTAAATTTTTCTTTTCCAAATGTTGATTTTTAGGCAGCTCCTTTTTGGTTTGTCTCTAATAGGAGTTAAACATAATGAGTGTTTCTCTTAATATCTATGTATTATAAAGCTAAATACAGCTAATTTTTACATTTACTCACATGCTGCTTATTTTATTGAATAACCATTGTGATCATATAATAAATTAAGATTTACTCTATTAAAAGGCTTTGTGAAAATACACTTTACATTCATTTTTGAAGAATTATTCCTATTGAATTTCTGAATTTAAAATTATTTATTTTTTACCTTACTTCAAACATAATTGATATTTGTAGACTAATGATGTTGCTTTGACTTCTTTATGAATTAATTCAATTTAATTGTGTATCTATTATCAATTTGCCTTCTGCCATTGAAAAGGAGATGAATGGAGTGCATAAAAAAATTTACTCAATGTTTGTACTGTACATTACAGGATATGATAATTGCAATTATTATTATTTAACAATATTAATATTATATTAATACTAAACAGAATTAATAATGCAAATATTAATGATGCTGCTGCATTATTTAATAATTTTAAATAGTAATTAATTACATAAATAATAATTGCTTATTATCTAATATGTAAAATTTCTTTGGCATATTTTTCCCAAAAGCATTACAGATTTTAAATAATAGGAATATAAATAATATATTAATACTAAATGAATGGATACAATTAAACAGTGTCATTTGTATCACTTGAAATTACTCAAGTCATCAATAATTTATTAAATGAAACAGATATCTATTTGACATATAATTATGAAGCTTTCATTTAAAGATGCAGATTTTTTTAAAATTTTTGATATTTTTTAATGTTCAAAAATCATAAATCTAAATTTCTTGAATTTCCAAGGATAATCATAAAAAATTGTAATCCTTTAATGAGATCTTTTTTTGACTTCTTAATAGAACTAAAAATTAAGCTGTATGAAAATGATGAGTCTGATTTTGCTTCAGTAGTAATATATTATGAAAGATCTTTAATTTACAGTTCAGCCATAACTCTTTACTTAGAGTATAAATTTTATGATTTTTGAAAGGTATATTCTAATTATTGAATTGAATAAAGTGCATTCTAATTATAATTTCATAACTTGATTCATGTTAAACTAATTTCAAATTAATTTTGTAACCTTCTGAAGCAGTAAAATATTTTATCTTCAGATAATGAAAATTTTTTAATATTTTGCTGAATAAACTGTTTTTAAGTGTAAATGGTGTAGTAGTAAAAATTTTGGTAGTTAAAAGAACACTACAACATTACTTTCAGGAATTAATAATCATAAATATTACAAATGTACTTGTAATAATATATTATCTTTTGAAAAGCACAAGGAATTGATTGTTAAAACCAATCTTTAATTTTGAAACATTTTAAAATAGAGCAAGTTTTTTTCAGTTTATATCAGTTGTCAGTTTATAACATAGCTCCAGGACATCCAAATGTAGTATTTATGCAGTTGATCTTGTATTATTTAGTTTTATTAAATATTATGCAAATATTGGTCTTTAATATAGTTTAACAGTGAATGAATGTATTGCTGTTTATAATAGTGTAGTAATTTTCTGTGTAGAAATCATTATGTATAATGTTAGGCAGTCCTCTTATTGAATATCAAGCTTGCATTATCCTGGTGGCATTTGACAAACTAGAACCTGTCATGTAAAGATTTATGTAAGTGTTGACACATGATAGTTTAATTGTACTTTAATAAAATTATATAGTAACTTAATTTAGAAAAATTTTGTAAGAATAAATATTTATTTTGATTTAATACTTTTATTTGTAATTAAATAACATTATTGAAAAAATATATAATTATTTTATATTTTTTCAATATTTTGAGAGAGGAAAAAAATTATATATTAATCACATCTTTACTGTTTTTTTAAATTAATATTTTTAAACACAGAATGATTAAGTTTTAGATATTTAAAAAAACCTATTTGTAAAATAAAAAATTAAGACAATGATGGACATCAATGATTGGTTTCTGTTTCTAATTTAAAAAAGGTCTTTTATTACTTATCATCATAATTTTGCTGTTATTATATATTAACATTAAGATTGAATCCCTAAATCCACAATGCCTCTTCTGTTGCAATTCCAGACATTTTCCATCAATTGCTATCTTTAGTTGATCCAGTTAGGAACAATACTTATCAGAGTTGATTGTTTGATTCTGTGGAAGTAGCTTGTTGTACAGTTTTCTTTTACAATCTCATCAGATGTTAAGCACGACTTTTCAGATGAAGGCTGACCTTTAAAGTATTTAATGGTGGTTCATTTTACTTGCCCTGCGATTATTTTCAGTTGATGTTACAAACAATCCACTTTTAATCACCTGTCACACCTAGATGTTTCAGAAGAGGGTCATCTTCATTTTTGAAGAGAATTACAAATGGAGATATGATCCAGGAAGTTCTTTTCCATTTAAATTGTGTAGTATCTAAATGTTGAAATGATTCATATCCATGCTTCTTTAAATATTCAAATATGATACTGTTTGACTTTACTGTCTTCTATCTCTATCTCTTGAGTTGTGTAATAGGGATTGTTATCCAATAATGTTTTGATCTGGTTCTCTACAATAACAGCTGATCTTACTGAGCATGGAACATCTTTAAGGTCAAAATTACCCACTTTAAATTTAGTAAACCAGTTTTGAACATTTGATTCTCCTACAGCACCCTCACCATAAACATCACATATTTCTTGTGCTGTTTATATGGCACTTTTGTCTTTTTGATTGAAGAAAGGAAACAAGTATCAAAAATGCAGCTTGTTTACTTCTATTTTTACAATGAGACAAGTTAAATGAAATTTAAATAATCTTAACAGACTTTTTTTAATGAATGCAACTCAAGGTCATTTTTCATAATAATCATTGATTCTTACAGTGCTAATAATTTTTGCTTTGTCCAGTGTCTCAACTATCAGCCAACAAAAATTGCTATGGATTTTTAAACAACCTAATAATATAAAATGAACACATCAGAATTCAGTATATAACCAATAATTTGAGAAAAGAAATGTTTTATATATAATGTATGGAAGTGAGAATCTGACTCAAGATATTAATTGCAATATAGAGAATATTCCAGTAAAGAATAGGTTTTGCTAAAACATTGAGTTTTTAATGTAAAAAAAAAAAAAAAGAATTATTGCAAGGAAGAGATTGGCAAAATTTTTACTTCAACAATTCTTCTAATGTTTTTAACATAATATTGACCTATCACTATTTAACTACTTTGTCACAATATATAGAAATGTATTAGTAATATAACAAATGAACTTCTTAGCAAATGTGATGAATTATTACTAATATACTGTAATTTTGTCTAAACTGCATGTTTATGAGGCTTTTGAGTAATCATTGCATTTTAGGAAACAGATAATTTATATAAATTATTATGTATAATTAATTGTTTTAAAATTATTTAATTTAAAACAATTTATATTGTGTATGCAAATATAATAATTATTTAATTAATTATATTGATATGCAGCACAGTAGCATACATTAAGTATGGTCAGTTTAATTTTGTAAAATCAGAAAAGAATTAAAATATATTATGGCAATAAAGTAGGAAAATCTGAAAATTATTTTAAAAAAGAAAAATATTAATTTGATATGAAATATTTTAAAATAAAGTGATTGTGGTGATAGTGGTAGGATTTGAATTGTACAGGAATAAAATAAGATGGACAAGGTGTACACCACAAAAATTAATGCAAACTGAAATAAAAATCTGGTTTGGTGTTAACATGTGATGTGTGCTTTAATTTTAACACCAAAAACTGATCTTTTACTTGCAAACTGAAGTAAAAAAAATAAGGTTAGGCCTATATTTGGTCATTTCAAAAATTTTCAAATAGAATGATTACTAAATGATAGTGTTGTTTAAAATTTTGCCTAAAAATTTAATTGGTAAAAGTTTACTGATATTTTTTTTAGACAAAAATTTTGAAATAATGGTTACAAACTTATGTGAATTTTTATTAATAATTATGTATTATCAAAATTCTACAATATAATGTTCAGGAAGAATTTATGAAGAATAATATGAATTTAGATCTTACATGAGTTACGATTAATCATCTTTCTATGAGGAATGTTCAGTGCAAAGGTAGGAAAATATTGAAGAAATGGAGGCAAAAGAATATTGATTGCCAATTATGAGAAAAGAAGAAGACAAGAATGTTTTCTTTTCTTATAATTGGCCATAATACCAACTTGTTGAACTCAGTATATGTAGACATTAGAATTTATTTGGAATTTGTATTGAGTATAATAAATTTTGTTGAAATTGAATGTTTAATGAATGAACCAAAAGAAGAATCGGACATTAAAGGACAATGTACATTATTACATTCTAAATATTTACAATTTTTAGTTTTTAATACAATATATGACTTCTTCTAATAACACTGTAGTGTGTAACACAGAGACACAGATTAAAACCTTTCACAGTTCTCTATCGTATCCAACACCGTGAAAGGTTTTAATCTGTCTCTCTGTGTTAGTTTTTAATATTATGGGAACAGAATAAAAATTATAAATTTGGAGAACAATATAATACATCATATAAAACTTATTGTTATAAATTATCATTTATAATATGCAAGTTTAACAAACAAAAACACAATATTTTATTATATGGTGAAATTTTGTTAACCTGGCATCTGGTATGCTGGCAAACTTGATAAGCTGGAATGTTGAACTTGTCAATGGGGTTAATGGTAAAGGGGTATATCTGATGTTAAGATTTTTTTTATGTAAAAGCACTCAAAATTTGCAGTTCTTGGAAAGGATGTGGGTTCTGCTTTTAGAGATGACATGATGCTGTGCTAGTTAAAACCAGTTAGCTCATGCATGATTTTTCTAAAGACATTTAATGCATGGGTTTGATATGAGAAGCAGAAATATTTAGCACACTTGGACTCAATAATTATCATGGAAACAGCTACAGACAATCTAATTATTAAAGTACGTGAACAATACTGTTCATGTATTATGACAATTAGAGTACAATCCTCATTTATAAGCAATAAAAGTGTACAAAGCACAAAGTAAGAAGAGAGTGTTCTTATTTTAAGCCAACCAAGAGTAGGAATAGCCTGAAAATATTGAAATGGTGTGTTAAACAATCATAAAAGGCAGATTTGTACAGTTTTATATGCAGATATTTAAATTTGTGTTCAGGGGATCGAAAAAACACCAGAAAAACTTCCACTGTCTAATAAGGCGGCATATTCAATAACCTGAAACCACATCAGGCCTGACAATGCCAGGTTAATGGAATGTCACTATATTAACTTTAATTTGAATTTAATCTTAAAGTGAATAAGTTGAAATTGAAATTCTGACTTCTTAAAAGTAAATTTTGATTATGATAATTTATAAATAAATCTTATATAAAGAAGAACATTTTGAAATAAAAATTTTATAGAAATATGAAAGTAATTTAAACAATAGCAAGGAAACATTTTCCTTCTATAAGGAGAATCTGATTTGGCTCTTCTTGCAATGGATTATTGTTTTGCTTCCAAATGTTCTCTTATTCAGCATTCTAATAGAAAGGAAATTAATAAAAAGAACAGAATTGTAACAATAGAGAAAAACAGTTAAAATTAATATTTATATAATACTGAACAACAAATCTTTGCCATTTTTAAAACATAAGATTCTTAGGAAATCTATTAGAAATAATAAAACTTATATTAAATGATCTTTTTATCATATAATATAGAAATAGTAAAATTGAATATACTGTTTCCTAATATTGTATTCAGTTATGGTATTTTTTATTGTAACAATAGTTGCAATGATATCTTATTTAATATCAAATAATATAATCTGACAGAGCATAATAGTAATTCTACAAGATCAGATGATGATAAATTAGTTAATAAAACAATTTATTGAAAAAGATCTCAGTTTTGGAAAAAGTCATTTTCTCCTACATTTATTTTGAATCAATGATTAAGAAGTTTAGGCAAAGCACAGAATTGTAGAACTTAATCATCTACTTTGTTCTGATAACTTGCTTCAAATGTTATTTCTTATTTTAAAAATCAAATCATTGCCAGAGTTGAATTTGAAGATACAGAAGATATTTAATATAATGAAAGTAAAGAATTTATAGAGAGAAATTTAAACAAGATTAAAAACTAAAAGCTCAAAAAAGTGAGTGTAATTTCTCAAGAAAATTAAACAATATTAAATGCCTTTTTCATTTTAATATGTAGTTTCCTTTAAATTCATATAGTTTTGGAACTTTTAATTGCCAAATCTTGTATATACTAATCTAAAATCAATAATACATTTGTGAAGTCTCCAACTTGGAATATTCGGATAGTGAGTAATTAACAATGCACTCTCATGTGTTGGATGAAAGTTCCAGATTTAAATCTCATTCTGAACTGTTGCTTTCTTAGATACATGAAATTAAGATTTTTCTGAAGTCATTAAAATTAATAGTAGATAATGACAAAAAAATATTAACATTAAATATGTAATACTTGACTAGTAAATTAATATTATATTATTTGATTAAGTTTTAATAAATATAAATTTTTGAAAAATGAAGAATTTTTGATATTTTACACATTTAAAGTTTATTTAGTAAATCTGTTTTATAAGTAGTATTTTTATGAATTGAAATTATGATTTGTAAATACAGTTTATTATTTTTAATTATATGTTTTTAATTAATAATTTAATTTTTAAAGAACAAAATTGTTACTTTATTTTTTTTCATTTTGAAATGAATCAAGAAATGAAATAGTTTTATTCTTTATTTATGTATAATTTAAAATGACTTAAGCATTTTTTTAATTAAGATTTTTCTTAAATGTTAAAATTAAGGATTTATTTATATATATAATTTTTTTTAAATAGAAAAACATGGAACTTTGGAAGGATAGAAAACATTATATATTATTGATTGCAACAGTATGTGCTTGTTACTTTAATGCTCTAGAATGTGATTTTGTTTTTGATGACATGTCAGCTATAAGAGATAACAAAGATCTTAGACCAACTACACCATTATGCAACATATATTTAAATGATTTTTGGGGAACTCCTATACAAAAAGTAAGTAAAATTGCTTAGAATATTAATTTAGTTTGTTATGTAATTATATATTTTAAAATTAAATATTATTCAATATATAATTCAGCTATTTTGAGTACATTTGATTGTAAACAGATTTATATGAACAACTTTTAATTATATAATTTACAACCTTTTTTGATTTGTTACATTAGCACAATATATTAAAACCAAAAGTTATCATAGAATGTTTTTGATCTGAATGAATTTTTGCCACATGAGCTATTATAGAATCTTCACAAACTGTCATTCTGAGATACTATTTTTGTAACTCAGAAACATTGTACCTTCATAGGTCATTATACTCCATCTGTCCAGAAGCTTTATTGCTGATTATTTATGTATCAATTGTATCATTGAGATCTAGTTTTTGTTCTTGCCATCCTTTTAATCTTATGATAAATGGACTACATTTTTTTATGTTATGTCAAGAATCATTTACATTTTTATATACAATTCCATTCTTAATTTTTTTAAGGCACTCCTATTTCTCCACATTTATATAGATTTCTAATTTACATTATGTAGAATATTAAAATTTATTTTACTTATTGTGTTATCTTTCAACTAATTTTTTGAAGTTTTAATAACAAGATTATAATTTTTCCTTATAGTTGTTTTATATCATTGAATTTATTTTGATTTTGAAAGTGATATGTATTACTGTGACAATCAAACTATTTGCTAATAGATATCATCTGTCCTATTCTGATTGTTTGATAACAGAACATTGTAATATCTGATTTGGCATGTAGACACAGAGAATGATGATTACTTTCTCTCTCTCTTCCTCTATTGTTTTTTGTTATTTCTAAGTCTTGATATTGTAGTATTCTACTAATTAGAATATGAATCCAACAGACTGTTCATTGAATGATTTTATTAATTTCATTTAAATGTCCAAGTTCTTTTTTTGAGATGTTGGATTTTCAATGCCATTTAGTAAATTTTGTTTAATAATGAAGTACTTTATTTTGCAAGTTCTGAAATTATTCCAATTTAAAGAACAAATCTAATATAAATGGGTATGATATTTTTTTTAATAATTTGAACTGTTCTTTAATAACTGTTAATTGCTTGAGTTTTTTTTTGCATAGGTTTATGAACATTAATTATTGTTTTTTATTTCTTCTATACTATGACTATAAATGGAATAAATGACATCTCGAATTATGAGAATTTTTGAAAAATTATTTTTTTTTAAACAAATAGTTTTTATTTATGATTTGTTTACAATATTTACCATAGCAAAAAACTTGTTTAGAATAAAACTTCTTTTTATTTGTTTTTGTGGTATTTTGTGTATAGTTTTATTGATTTTGTTTACTTTACAAAAATACTTAAATATTTCAATTGTATCAATGTTTTAAAAAATAGTTGTTGTTATTAATTTTTATATATTAAATATTTTTTAGGATTTCTAAAGCAGCTTACAAAAGTAAACTTGCAATGTATTCTCTGTAATTTAAATAAATTTAGCACTCATTATTATGACAATTGTTCAATATATTTAATATTTTTAAATCAATTTTTAACTTTAATATAGTATAATATAAATCAGTATAGTATACTGTATTTTTTTCTTAACATGTTGGCTATAATGGACATGTGAATGCAGTAAGCATACTGATTAGATTATGCATAAAGTACACAGATGTATGTGTTATTGGATTCAAATGAATGTAATAAAGACTTTTTGTATTATATGTTGACTTAAAGTTAAAATTCAATTGACAAGGAGTCAAGAGTTTTTTGTAGTCTTTGAAAAGAATGAGACTTGCCATTTTATTTTTATTAAAGATTTCAATTCATTATATAGATGAATGGTTCTTAACCAGTGTGCCACAACCTTATAGAATTGCCAGAAAATTTCAAAATTAATTTTAAAATGTTAATTTATTATTTTTATATATCTTGTAAAGAGCATCTTTAAATGTGACACTGGATTACTGATAGGTACTCCACAAAAAATTGTATATATTACTAGCTCATAAAAGCTAAGAACTACTGATGCACACTGTTTTTAATTATACCTTAAATAATAAAATGAATTAAAATATTCTTGTTATTATGTTAATTCCATATCATAAATTTTTTTGGTAAATTAGCTATTTCTATAGATTCTTTGTGTGTTTTAAGATACTTCATTAAAAATAACTTAAGCATATAAATGCTTTGATTACTTGTTGAATATTAAAAATCTATATATAAACATGCTCATTGTAAATGTATTATGTATGAAGAGGATATAAAATATTACCTTAAAAAGTGTAATAATAATTATTTAAAAAGTAATTTAATATAAAATAGAATTAAATATATACATATTATTATTATTATTATGTTGAATTAAGTTAGATATACTCGGTTAACACCGGTGGCTGTGTACTATGCCGGACCAAAGTCAAGGCATAGTAACCAAAACAGAAATTAAAAAAGTGTATCAGTGTGTGTGTCTGTATTCAGGAATTTTCTCACAATATGACATGTATTCAATATAGTGGCCTTCTGTAGAGTGATTTATTATTATTATTATTATAACACACACACTGATACACTTCTTTAATTTCTGTTTTGGTTACTATGCCTTGACTTTGGTCCGGCATAGTACACAGCCACCGGTGTTAACCGAGTATATCTCACTTAACCCAACATAATAATAATCTTTATTAACATATTATGGGATTATCCCATTACAAGGGGGGAACAGTAGTTAAAGCATTACAATGATAAATTTAATTATAACAACATATTAAATATATACATATGAAAAACAGTGAAAACACATTCTTGAAGAATATCTATTAAATTATAGTAAGCATGTTGTTTAATAGTATTTTATAAAAACATTTTATTAATTTAAATATTATAATTATTAATGATAATATTAATAAATAATAATTTTATAAGATCAATTTTAATTATTTATTTTATTAGGAACATAGTCACAAATCATATCGACCACTTTGTGTTCTCACATTTCGCCTTAACTATCTAATGAATGAATTAAATCCATTTAGTTATCATTTAATAAATGTGATGCTTCATGCCTTAGTGTGTATCCTGTACTACAGGTAATATATTTAACATATTCTTTCTTACTATTAGTAATTGATTGCAAATTACTAAAAGCATTAACAGTAATTTCAATTAATTTTTTAGATTAAGTTATCATAAGTCTTTTGGATCTTTGTAATGATGCTTCAGGCTTAGTTTAATATTTATATTAATACTAATGTTGTGGTTATCTTATATTAGAGATAATCTAAAATCACACATTTGTTTAACAAGAAATAATCGGTTAATAGTTATTATGTGTTAATTTAAAAAATGGGAAAACACTGATATAAATTATTACAATTTTATTTAGATATCAATATTAAAATGTTCCTGATATATTGGAATTAGTTAATACACAATCTTCACCAAGCATCTTCATTTGCTGAGATTATTCAATACAAACTAATGTTTTCAACTTATTCAATAGGCCATCTTCAAGTTTACAAAAATTTTTTCAATGACAATTACAAAGTGTTTTAAAATAGAACATCAAATAAACTAAACCTTGATAAATCCAGCTACAAATTTATTGAAATAAAAACGTTTTCAATCAGATTTTACCAATCATCTTCAGTTATAAGCTTTTTGAATTCTTTAGAATGTATAATTACAAATTCAAAATACTGAAGTCATGAATATGAAAATTTTTAAGAATTAATAATTAAAGTGTAATAATTAATAAACATGAAAAATTAAACCTTGTAAAATGAAATAAATTAATAAATATCAAACATTTAAAAATTTGTAAGATGCAATTCTTAATAAAATATGCATAAATTACATTTCATAAAATGCTGCCAGGTGTTTTGATAGGTTTTATGCATGCAGTGTGACTTTTTTGTTTGCTTTATATAATTCTAATTATTCTAGAAACTCAATGTTGTGTAAGTTTGAAGTAGGCCTAATGACTCGATCCCATTGTTATTGTTCTGTGCATAAGCTGCCAGTACCATGTTACTGAGGTTTTTTCTAGCAGCATATTTATGTTCCTTGACCCTCTGTTGTAAATTATGAAGTGAGGCTTCTATGTATACTAGCCTCAAGTTGAAAAAATGATCTTTGACTAGGATGGAGTAAATCACGGTGGCTGAGTCCCAGTCATGTGGTTTTTTTTATCATTCCACAGTATAGCAAAAGTCATTGGGTTTTGTCGATTTACTAAAGATATCTCAACATTGTGAGCCACTTTGTTCTGTATGTTGAGGAAGCTAGGGTTATAATTTAAGACTACCCTTTGCCTTCAGTGCATTGATGCTGGCAGCAATGAACTGGAGGCAAATGGTTTTGTTGGGGCACACCAAAGCCTCAGAACTGCAGACTTAACAAAACTGCAAAGTTCATTTTTAATAGAAATATAAAGGGCATTATGAAAGAATTTGCAGACTGCAAAGGATTGAGAATAATAATTTGTAGAGCTCCAAACCTGTATAGAATTTTAAGAAATGACAAGGGTAATATAAGAAAAGAAGAAAAAGCAGGAGTGTATGAGATACCATGTAAAAACATACAATTATGAATTAAGAAGAGTTATATTGGGGTTACCACAAGAAATTTGGGAGTTAGATTTAAAGAAGTTAAGTCTAATGTATAGTGTTAGAAAGGGGTCCAACGATACTGTACTTTCTCTGATTCTCTGATGGCACAGACTGAAGGATCTGTGGTAAAGTGGGACAAGGCAGACATAATTAAGTCTTTGCACTCCTCAATGTTGGCAGTGAATACTGAAAAAATTGAAATCTACATGAACAAGTTGGAAGATACATGTATTAATACAAGAGACACAGACAGTTTACTATCAGTCTGGAAGTACATGTTGACAGCATTATTAGTTTTTTTATTTTAATGCTGTCTACTTAAATTTTTTTAATATAGATGAAGGCACATTAGAATTTTTTAATGCATTTATTATATATTTTAATTTCAACGCTTGCTCTCCATAGTTTGAGATTAATTTAGTATAACAATGTCATATCATTAAATCTCTCACATATTTTAGATGTACAGAATATTGTTTTTTCTTTATACCCAGAATCTGAATATCCTTATTCACAAATACTGAAATTAAATATTTATCACTTTTTTGTGATTTCCTCTTCAGAAAGTTCAGATATTTATCTAAGGAATTAAAATATTTCTTTTCACTTTTAATTCTTTAGCCAAAAGAGAATATCTCATAATCTATTATAGTGATTGTTTAATTAGTTTTTGTAATTATTAGATAAAATATACATTGTTCAGCATCATGCTAGATATATATATATGTGGTGTCTGTGGATGGCTGAGCTGAGCGTTAAGAAGCGTATGTAGAACTCAGTTTAAGAAAACACGAAGAACTTCTTATAACACATAAGGATGTACACTTTAATATAATACAGAGGACGTTACAAAACAAAAAACACTAACAAATCGTCTTGAGGCGTACACATCGTAGCTTCTTCCTTTCCTACTCTTACCGTCATCTTCTTTTAGCCTCGGAGGAGAAGAATGCGCTTAAGCTTCGTCTTTGTCTTTTCCCGCGTGCGCCAGAATGGGTGCGCACGACATTCGGCTTGACCATGTCGCTAGCGCGGGGGACGGGCACCACACACACATATATATATATAGAAATAGGTTTTTTTTAAATATGAACTGGTTACAAAATGAATAAATATAATTTAAATTCATATTAAACTATTGAAAGTGTGTGACATTAAAGTATATAATAATAATTTTTAGAATGTGCATGATATTCCTGCCAGACCCTGCCAATTTTTTGGCTGCCATACTTTTTGCTGTCCATCCTATACATACAGAAGCAGTGAGTAAAATTTTCATTTTACATTATAGTTTTAAGCTGTATTTTAAGAAAAACTGATGGAATCTTGATGGACTTTTGACTTTCAGTATTCATTAAAAAAAAAAAAAAAAAAAAATAGGGACTTTCTTCTAAGTTTTAATGTTTTATTGTTAATTTTTCTTCTAGAATAATTAATGAAAAGCTGTAATAAAGTAATATGTGTACATTGTTGTTATCAATATTTTTATGAATCTGTTATCTGATACTTGTCCTATACTCATTTAATACAATGATTAATGTATTCTGATAAGGAGCAAACTCCTTAATGATTCTCAAGGAGACAAACCTTCAAAATCATTAATAAACCAAATGTTAAAACTTCTAAAAGGCCCTATTTTATTTATAAGAGAGTTTTAGTAAAATTCATAACTTTCAAGGTCTAAATGATTTTGGAATGAGCATAACACATCCATTTTTGATGATGGAATTGTTTCTATAAATGTTTAAAATGATACACATTAATTTTTCAAAACTGAAACTCTCTTATGGTTTGTTGTAAGTATAATAAAATATTTACTTTTGAGTTTTTTGTATTATGTCTGTTGTTTTCAAGTATAAATATAAAACAATGAATCAATAATAATTTTATAATATTTGTTTAATATTTTATTTAACTTTTATTAAAAATTTACTTGTTTAATTTTCAATATTAATAAATGATAGTTTAAAAATTAAGTTTCAAATATAAAATAACATTAAAAAAAATGAAAGAAATCTTTAAAATTTTGAGTGTTTTCTAAATTTTTCAAATGGATAAAATATATAACATTTAAACAATTATAATTTTAGAAATACTTAAAAATGAATGTGTGGTTTTTTTGACTTTTTATAACATTGTGAGTTAACAAGAAAATTTTATTTACAGCTCTATTTAGTTTCTTACATTTTTGCCCTTTTTATTTTTTATCCTAAGTTTTTCAAGATTGATTTTTGTTAAATCTCAACAATTATTGGAATATTTCCCAACTTGATCTATTAATTTACATAATCAGGTTGATGATAAATTGGAATTTCATCCCACAGAAGAATAGAATTATACAACTAATAATTTTAATAATTAATTATTTATTATTCATGTATTTACAGTATCACTGTCATTATTAAACACTTTACAAATTTGTAAAGTTTATGTAAATTAGTATAAAAAGTAATTGTAAACAATATTTTCTCTAATTTTTTTTTACATCTGTATGGAACAAACATTTCTATGAGCAAGAAATTTTTGCAGGCATGTAAATTGTTTAGTGTATTAATTTTTTCATTATTAAATTTATCAGTTGTTTTGCCTATGGTTAGTATAATGGTATTAACAAACAAATTTTTAACAAAAGCAACCCTGCAACTCATTTTACAAATGGATTTCTCTATGTATGAACTAAATTGCATGTGTTTAACAACTTAAAACCTTTCTGTAAGTTTGCATATATCCAGCATTCATCAACAAAAGTGATGTTTATGGTTTGGACCATGCTATTCATCAGTGAAATCCATGTGCTTAGAAGCATGTCTTACTGCATGACCTAGGGAACCCAGAAAGTTGTTATTACTGATTTTGATGAAATTTTGAGGATGTGTAGTATTTACTTGTACTTAAACTTTGCCAAAGCCGCAGGACCCACTATTAAGGCATTCTCGAAAAAATCACAAAGTGTTTTTAGAACTGTTAATACCTATGCAGACATGCCATTCATGTGTTCATATCATGGTGTGATTAGTTAAGGCATTGCATGAAGAGAGTTAATATGCAAGTTTGAATCCCATATGAGAATTTTTAATAATATAAGATATTTGCATACCACAGAGGTAAACCCGTATGTGCTATGAGAATTTATTTTACATTTATTATTTAATCTTATTATTATTAAATTTGTTATTTATTGATACAATTTTTATGTCCTTTTTAATTATTGAATTTTAAATTTATTATTCTTTATAAAATATCAGGGGATTCAAAAATTATTTTATAACAATTTAAAGTTTTCGGCACAAAAAATATAATGCAATAAATACTTACAAATTACTATACATTACTAATACATTACTATTTCACAAGAATATGACAACATTTTGAGTGGTATTTATCATAAAAACAGTTAAAACATAATGGTTTGGTATACCATGCACAAATAATCATTGCTACTTCATATGCACAATCTTTACATTTTGTTTTAATAACAGAGGGTGGAAAACAAACTTCATTAACGTTTTTTAAAATATTTCCTTCTCATGTTTTTTGAGATGCAAACAATGCATATTTTAACATGTCACAAAAAACTGGTTGTGAATTAGAGAGAGTATTTTAATAGCATCTTTATGATTGATTATTCATCTATCAATTTTATGGAGATAGCTACAGTGCACTAGTGCTCATTGATGGCATAGGAATATCCATATCTCACAAACCAAATACAGTGTAAGAAAAAATGTCTTCTATAAAAATTTGTCTGGAATGCTTAATGGTTTTATTTCTACTGTCCATCATTGAGGTCACTGGCAAATGAAAAGAGAGAATCCTAGCTGTCAACTTTGGTCGCTTCCCTTTCTACATCAAAGGGAACTCTATCCAATGAACTCTCCATCCAATGAACTCTAGCAGCACTCTTACTTCTCTAGTAAAACTGAACCATCAAGGCAGAAAACATAATCATTGTCTAGTTTTCTTTCCTGATTAAATTAGGTATGATATATTATATACAGTATACATAATGTTTTTTATGCTGGAAAGAGTACAGATGATGATGAGTTGCTTATTATAATATCTTCCTATCCATATATGAAATTTAATATAAATGTATTGATATGTATAAGAACCAACATTACATTAAACAATACAAAATGTGATTATGTTATATGTATTTTCTAAATAGCAATATAATTTGAATTTACATGAAATAGTACATCAAATGTTGTGAAGATTAATAGCAATTTCAAAAATATTTAGTGTATAATTATATTTTACACACAGTTTAAAGTTCCAATAAAATTATTTGATGATATATTTCTTGAAAACACTTTTTTCAACTCTCTTTACAAATTAAACAGTATTACTTTTTATGGATTTTGATTTATTCTTAAATTTATTATATATTATTATTTACTGTAAATTTAGGTTAATGATTATTTGTGAACTGTTTTAATGTATTATTGTTTTTAGTGTTTAGTTATTTTTAATATATAACTAACTAAATCTTTATCTTAAAATATTTATTTAATAAGCTAGCAAAAGTAGTTGGAGATATAAATTATTTTTATGGTTTATTAAACATAAATACTTATTATTATATAAATTATCATATATTAATATGCTATAGCTTACATTATACTATGTATACAATTTTTGTCAAATTAAATTATTTTTATTAGACTTGACATATTTAATCCAATCAAAGGAATTTGTCATAAAAATTTTTTACAACAATATTATATATAAAAAATACCTAAAAGTGTTTCATTTACTGAAAATGATCTTTATTAAAATGTTCTAAATATTTAGTAGTAATAAATTCAATTATTTTATTCATAACTATAGGTAACTGGTATTGTGGGAAGAGCTGAAACATTATCATCAGTATTTTTTTTATTGGCATTTTTATCATACACAAAATGTTGTCAAAAATGGAAAACAATAGGTATGTTATATTTCTATTATATGTGAAATATTAGAATTCAAAATTAAATAAACAAACATTTATATTAGATTTATAGTTTAGATGTGTTGTTTGATATATACTAAGATAAATTTTGCTAAATTGAGATTTAATTACACAATTTTACAATGCAGTTAAGTGTAGAGAGAGATTAAAATATAAATATAATATGTTTTCTAAAAAACATTTTTTTTTTTACTTATTACAGTTATGTTTTCATTATGTAATAAAATCAATAATAATGAGAATTAAATATGAACATGATTTCTGAAATTACAATTCATGGAATAGACCTTTAATTAGATATATAATGCTTGGAAATTTAAAAATTTTTAAATGATCTCAAACTGATGACCAAAAACATCATGAAATCATGAATGAAACTTGTTATAAAGCAAGTTTACTAGAAATTCTTTAAAGTCAAAGTGAACAAATGTAATATAACAAATTCTGAAAAAAACGTAAACAACAAATTACAAATATTTCATAAATTTGGCTTTCTCTAAGATGAATACAAAATAAGCTTAAGTCTAACATTAATCATTTAGAAGGATTATATTAGTTTCAAGGATTTGTGAATTTTTTTACAGTTCTTATATCAAAATTTATACAGAAGTTTCATATATTTCATGTTCTATGATAGTCATGTTTTTCACTATTAAAATAATATACTATAGATCATGTTCATTCTAAACAGAAGTAAATTTTTATATTTGTTAAATTATTTGAAATTTTATATTAAAAACAAAAATTGAAGGCAATGTTAAAATGTGTTGATTTTATCACTGTTATACAAAATTTCACTAAAAATAATTTAAAGAATGAAGTAAATACTGTATATACAAATTTATACTTTAAACTTCAGATGAAGACATACTTTAGATTTTTATTGCAAATATAAATGCCATCAAGCATAAACTTTTTGAGTTGGGATATTAGTTTATAATTTAAAGTTTTTTATTTCAGAATCATTGATAACGTTTAATTATGAATTTAATTCTTAGTTTAAAAATTATCAGTTTTTATTGATTATGATTTATTTTTGCTATTTTAATTTAATTTCACAGGTCTATATGGTTTTTAAGGTTCAGGAGGTTTTAACTTTGCTAAATCAGTCATACTGAATACAAAATTATTTTAATTTTTTCTTATCTTATGCAATTTTCCTTATTGGTAGAAATATTTCAAATGTTTTGTTTATTTTTTATTGTTAAATTACATGATTTGAATAATCTAATCAGCAATCTAGAATTGAATAGAAAACAAGTTGAGGGATATCGGAAAAGCTTTAGTGGAGATCAGTGCTGGCTTAAATTTGATCATTTCCTGACTGAGATAAATATTAAAATAGCCTATAGACTATTTTATGACTGAAATCATTATATTTGATTCTTGGAGAAGTGACCCACCTCTCCATACTTTTGTATAACAACATCCCTGATTACTTGTATCAATATTAAGTTAAATTTATTTAGTTATTTAGCTTTACAATAACCCCTGTATATTTTTTACACATAGAAAACCTAAATAAATATGACATGTTTATGATGTGTCCATGTATGCATCCACACACATTTACTTCTTTCTGATTACATTCAAAATTTTGATTTTTAGTGAGGAAAAAGTGGATGTGCCATGGCATATTCAGCTCCTCTTTCTGGAGCCCTTGCAAGCCACACTGTACATAACAATGACTTTTTTAATTCTATGCATGATGGACTCTGCATGAAAGCCTATTTTGGGCACTGTAAAATGAGAAGAGCCAAAGCAAGAGACCCTCTCTACTCAGAATTCTAAAACATAAAAATGCTTCTATTTAAGTTGAAACTAATTTTGAACAACACCTTAATCATTCTTTGTAAAAATTTAATTGATCGAAAAACATTTTGTCATATAAAATTGGTCTCGTGAAACATTTTTCAAAGCCTAAGACTAGAATAGAGACTATTTGATACCTCTGCAGTAAGTCTCCACATTTCAGAAGTCAATAAAAAAATTTGTGAATGTGATATACAGATGATTGATTTGAAGATAAAATGCTAAAAACTGAAAAAAAAACATTTTAATAGATTTCTGGAACATTGTGTAATTTTCTTGAAAACAAAACATTTTAATTTCAAAAATATTAAGGAATAAGTGCTACAATAATTTGAGAAGTTGGGATGCAAGATATGCCTAAAACTTGATTTTTTGCATTTTCATTTAAAGCATTTTCCTGATGCAATGAATGAGGATGGTTGAAGAATTTCCTTAAAGTATAAAAAGTATAAAAATGGAATGAAAATATCAAAAGTGTTGGAATTTGAGTATGATCACTGACTTTTATTAGTATATTAAAAAGAAGAAACAAAAGGAATACATAAGAGAAAATTCATCAAGCTATTTCAAAGCCAAAGAGGTCACACTATTTTTCAAGAAAGACCATCAAGGCTAAATGAACTTTCTTGAAATTTTGTATTTGTAATATATATATTTTTATTTATTTTTCTTAAATGTTTAAATATCTGGATATAAATATTGTTATTGCTACTGTAGACATTTTTTAAATTTTATTGATTGAAGAATATATTAATATGATAGGAAAATTGGATAACATTTCTGAAATCTGCATAGCAGAATTATGCCAAGTCATACTGGTTTTAAAACCTCTTCCAACAAATCTGTTTGTAGACCAGCATTTTTATATTTTCATCAAAAAGTGAAAAATATGACTACATAAGTTGTTAGCTATGAAACTTATTTTATTGAAGAAACTTTATTGGTTTTCAAGTTGATAGTTTAATAAATTGTCTTATCTACTTTGCTAGTTTTATTTTAGAAATTCTATTTTGAAATAAGAATAGATTAGTTCATAAATTGAGATTCTTCCAATAATATGAGTACAGTTATTTATATTCTAGATAGACTTAGATTTTTCAGACTCAAATTATAATGTTATTTGTAGCTAGCTTGGTAATAACTTTGTATATAAAGCTAGCTATAAACAATATATGTGATATATATTTGATAAATTTGTGTAATTCAGTAAAATATTTCTTATTCTCAAATAATGTGTGTATTATATAAGAGTGTGAAAATTTAAATTTATTTGAGCCATGTATTTCTTGTATTTGATAATAATTAAAAATTTAATTATCAAATAAATAAATTTTTAGTAAAAGACATTAGTTTTGCTATCAGTTTTTTAAAAGTTTATTATTGAATAATCTGTATAATGGAAATCTACGAAGATCATTTTAAAATACTTATAACTTGGAGTTTTTAAAATATAATCTCTCATCTCTCACTCTAGAAACCAATTAAATTTTATTTTAATGATGATGATGATGATTAATTTTGAGTTTTATTTCTATTACAGAATGGTTTTCATTGGTACAGTGTATTATTATAACAATTATTGCAACTCTTTGTAAAGAACAAGGAATAACTGTTGTTGCTGTTTGTTGTGTATATGAAATATTTATTGCTCAAAGGGTAAGCAATAATTTTTTAAAATACTTTTAAATAAAATATAATTGGCTTATTGTTATCGCTTTGGGACTTACCTACACTAATGATGATAACTGACTGATAATATTAAATGAAGTAAATAAATATGACTATAATTAGTGGAAGGTCTAATTTTATTGATTCTGACATTAAAAAGACATGTTAAAACAGTTTATGAATTTATGATGTGAAGATTTATTAATTACTGGTTACATATTCAGTGGATAATTGAATTAAAAACTACCAAAAATTTAAACTACTCTATTGCTAGCAAATAGCAATTAATGTAGTAATACTTGATTGTTTTTTGTTCTTTTTGTTCTTTGGGAGTAAGTACAAAATTGGTAAGTAGAACTTATCACACAGGAACACTATTTTATTTATCTAATAGCATCTAATCTCCACTTACCAATTTTGTACTTACTCCCAAAGAACAATTAAAGTGATTAATATTTAACATTTTAAAGCACTTGGTAAAACTGATAAGAATAACTGATATCAGTTAAGTGTTGAAATTGATAGTGTGAAAACATTGCTTATAAATACCTGTTTACTCAAAGATAATTCCACTTATTGCAAACAATGTTTCAATTTTTTGTAGTTATAAGTTAAAATATACTTATAAAGTTTGTTTTGGGACATGTTAATTCTGATAAAGGCTAATGTCAGATGAGTTATGATTTCACAACTGTTGTTTTTAGCAGATGTCACAAGAGTGCAAAAATATACGAGAGTAGTCAGATATGGACATAAAAAATGATGCTGGCTCTGCACAGACGGCTTGCTGGATCATCCACAATACTCTCATGACAGAGAGGGTGTGACCAGTGCACATTGGGAGATACACTCGACTCTACAGTCATCAGATGAGTGCAAAAAATAATGGATGTTGTAACATTGTTTCAAGGAAGTGCTGGATTGGTGTTATTCCTGCTGAAGGGTGTATACTAACTGTGTGTTTTAAAAAATGAACATTGATATAAGTACGAGTTAGTGAGCAGGCCAGAATTAGAGGAGGCTTCATCCAAACCTTATAAAGACAGAAATAAGAAAAAGGAATGCTGGTTACAAGTGTGTAATGGTTTCTTTAATGATTTAGAACTTTTGCCAACATTTTTTTTTGTTTTTAAACAATTCTGTACATAATAAAAAAACAGCTCATCACAATCTATGAGATCCATGTTGACATATATACGTTTTACATAAAATTGACTACTAAAGCATGCCATGGAATATAGTGCTCATATGACAACTGACTTTATGTCTGCGAGTTTTCATGTCCATAAACCCAAAAAATAGCATCCATCCATTTTGACATTTGCCTGACATTAGATTAAATTATTAATAACAATGTCTGTGGTTACAATAGCAGTGTCACTGTACATTTTAATGGAAATATATTATTTCCATTGATTATTATAATTAGTAAATTGTGATGATGAAACATTTAATAAATGATTTTAATAATTTTTATTTTTGTTAAGATAGTTGATGTTTTATGATTAGTGTTTTATGTTTAGTGATTAGTGATTTACGATTAGTGTTGATGATGATGATGATAATCAACTAGGAAAAATGTTTGCTTAAAAATATCTACAAAGTAACTTCTAAGTTAAAAAAAAAAATCAAAATATTTATTCTTTTAGAAATGTTTTTGGATTGTTTATTTCAAATATAAATTGTATAATTTAATTTTTTGTTTTGTGAATTATATCTAAATTCTGTTTAGGATATTGATATGGAACTAAAATATCCTGAAAACATAACTAAAATAATAAACACTGTGGTTTTCTTAACTTGGCTGTTAATTTTAAGACATTTGAGTATGGTACAAAGTTTTACACAATTGTTTATGTAAAAAAATTATATACTCTTAAAAAGAAATTGTTTTCATTGAACTGTTTATTCATGGTTTGACTTTTAAAGTTTGTTATTGGAATGATTCAGTGTAATGGACTAATAGAAGAAAGGGAATTAAATAATGATGGGATGATTAATTGAAATTGGAAAAATTGGGTATTTTTTGGAATCATAATCAAGCAAATCTCATCACAATTTCTGATTCTTAAAACATTTCTTCCATATTTAATAAGAAAATTAATTATTTGTTTCACTTGAAGATTAAAATATAAATATTTATATGCATTCTTTACATCAAGAGATTGCATCAGATGTTAATGCAAAAATCACATACAGACATAAACTGGGTACATTCAAACTGCTTTGAAATGAGAAATATCAAGCAGATATAGAAAGAGCACAGTGGTATATAAAATTCCACTAAAAAACAACAGGTTTGACAGAGATCTTTTATACATCAGATCTACTAAGAGGTCTTTCAAGCAGCACCTTCCTGAACATAAAGCTGATATAGCCAAAGCAGTGGTTTTTCTTTTCTGTATGTGTAAGGGATAATGAGATCAAGCCAGAACTTCAACAGGCTACCCTAATATGAAGAACATACCATATAAACCAGCTTAGGAATTTAGAAGCATTAGAAATATTTAAAGCAGACCTCCAGGGCCTCTATATCAGTTTTAAATAAGAAAAACAAATCTCAAGGCATGGCAGGCTATATTCGAACCATTATAATAAGCATTGCAAACCATTTTTGTTGAATATCCTATTGTATATTCAACAAAAAAATTTTTAAAAAAATGTTTGAATTTGAATACATCATAATCTTATATGATTCCAAGCTAGAACACTAGCATTGGAGAGATTTGATTTTTAGGGAAATCCATCTGAGGAAGATCCTAAGTGTGGATAGAAAACATTTATAACAGTTTTCGTAATTAAATACAATTCCCACTTAAGGTTAGTGAGTTTTATTTCTATTGAATAACATCTTGCTGTTAGAATATTATTTTTTAGCAGATTAAAATTTTTAAAAATTGTGATAATATTAAGTATTAGTTTATTGAAAACTTCTGTGTTGACAAAGCAGAGAATATGAGATGCTCCATCACATGGTAATGTTTGTCATAGCAGATTTTTTTTCATGTAGTTGACACAATGAGAGATTGCACTTAATCAATACTAACTGTCCCCATTTTATGAGAGATAGGGTGACATTAGGGTTGCCACCTGGTCATCATTGGGCTAGTTAAACCAGCAATTTTAATTAAAATCAAGACCGGCAGTCGACAAAAACATTTAAGTTTCAGTGAAACATTTTAAAATATAAACAAAACTATAAATCTTCTTACTTGAAACCAATTAACCGGAGCAAAATTTCTAAAGTTCAAACGTTTTCAACGCCCCTCCTGGGCTCTTCTATGGGCATTCACCCAGGAGGGGCATCGAAAACATTTGAACTTTAGAAATTTTGCTCTGGTTAATTGGTTTCAAGTAAGAAGATTTATATTTCAATCTGGTGTATTAAGAAGTTTAATAATAAACAAAACTATATTTGAATTGAAAAAATATTATATAAAATTATTTTTTATATTTAATATGTTTACTTATAATGATAAAACGACACTCATTATAAATATGAAACTTTTTGTGTTTCACTGATGATGCTGTACTACGTTAAATTTTCAAATGTGAGTCTCACAATTTAAATGAAAGTACTTGTTCATGCTAAGTCTACTGCTGTTTTCAGTTTTAAAAATTTATTTTTTAAGATGAGTAAGCCTAAATATTCGTCTGATTCTGCTCTTCCTAGAAGAAAAATTCACACAATTGTACATTTAGGAAAATCTGGCTCAAGTGACTGAATTCAAAAATTGGTTAACTCACAATGATGATATCTATTCAGCTTGTTGCATCATTTGCTGAATATCATTTAGTGTTAACAAATGATGGAATTAAAGGATTTACAAGGCAGTGTGATTAAGAGAAGTGTGAAAAAAGAAGTGCATCTTCTCATTTACCTTGACCCCCTCCCTCAGTCATGTGTTGGCCTGTGAAGCCAGTTCCTGTGGGATAGTTCTTTGAGTAAAAGCAAATTAGCTGAAATTTCTTTGGAGATAGTGTTGCAATATTAACTTTATCTGAAATAAGATTAGAAATTTATTTTGTAGTACACAACAAAAACAGGCATATCCACATATCCACAGGAAAATTTTCAGGTTTCTTTGGAAAGTCCAGAATCAATACTTCAAATCATTTTTGATTCTTAAGCTTGATGTTTATTAATGAATGGATCATGCTCATAATGTAAATCATTAATTTTTCTAAACCAAACTTTAGAAAATATTCAAAATAATCCGAATTGGGAGTTTTCAGGAGAATTAAATTTGGAATCAGAAGAAATTTTGGTATCATCATCTCACTAGAATAAAAAAAAAAAAAAAAAATTGTTCTATTTAGACATACATATTTGTATCTTTTTGATATTGACTGTTATTATTTTTATGAAAAGTCTTTATTACCAATTATTTATTTATAAATTCATATATAAATATTTATTAAATATTTTATAAACAGTAGACAGGCAATTAACCAAGACTGAGACCCAAGTAATCAATTTAACTGAGATTTTGTATTATCTGAGATGAACTGTAGAAGAGTGTAGTGTTTTGTTAATGAAGACAGAATGTAGTACAGTACAGCTTATTTTATAAATCTTGGCAAGTCAGTAAATAGAATTAAATGCATTATAAACATTTGATTTCTTTTCAAATGTTTGAAATGTGTTTGATTTATATTATTATTTTATGATTTTCTTTAATATGTAACATGATAACTCATTTAAAGAAGTTAAAAACATTTGTTTTGAACCTAAATGTTTCATTGTTGTAGTATTATTTCTGTTAGTACAGTAATACCTCGGTTTTTGTTGACTTCTGTTATCATTGATTTTTTTTTGCAAAAAATCTGTCTCAGTTTTCATTGATTGCCTCAGATTTCATCGGCATGCCCAAGTGATATCAATGATAATTTTGAGAAAACAAAAGGTGACCCACACGTTTTCCGGCTCAGTGTAACATTATTTTTCATTGTGTGAGCATTACCCCGCAACAGCCCACCATTGGCCAAAATTTCTGTTCTCTAAACACTGTGAGTTCAGTCGTGGGTACACGCTTTGTCAAGACAGGCTGGCCGCGTGGAGTTTTCTGGGTTTTCTCCACATCTGTAATGCCTGAATAGGGGTCAGTTACTCTTAAACAGACCTCCTGGAAGGCATTATTCTCTGCGATACAACTATCATAAATGCATTCAACTACTATTACATGACAATTACATCACACTTTACCACAGGGCAATATAGGCTAGAAGCTCATGTCTAACTAGCTTCTACAAGAGAAGACATTACCCTGCACATCTGGCTGAACAATTCCATTGCTTTCCTTTAGATTACTCTTTTATATTAATTTTTTATTGTATTTAATACTATATTAATTCTCTATTAAATGTGTTTTTGGTATATATTTTGAAGTGTCTAGAACAAATTAATTGGATTTACATTGATTCATATGGAAATAATTGCCTCGGTTTTCGTTGGTTTCGAATTTTGCCGATTGTTTTTGGACAGATTATCGATGAAAACCGAGGTATCACTGTATATTTAAAAGTCAAAAAAGGATAACTTTATAGATATCAGTTAACAAAATGAAAAATAAAGTTATTCTTGTATAAGTAAATTATAATTTTATACTTAATTAATACCTAGCTACAATGCTTCTTAACTTCCACAACATCACTTTATCTCACTGAGAATTATTTATTAACCATAATGAACATTTTCAACCTGTTCTACATAGGCCATCTTCAGGTTTTTAAAAATCATGGAACATTGGTAACTGTTCTTTTTGTACAGAACAGATAAGAACACATTTAAAATACAAAATTCTATACCAAAAGAACAGTTATCGATGTTCCATGATTTTTAAAAACCTGAAGATGGCCTGTAGAACAGGTTGAAAACATTTGTTATGGTTAATAAATAATTCTGTGAGATAAGGTGTTGTTGTGGAAGTTATAATAATTTTGATTTTGTACAGATTTAAATGTATTGATTTTAATTTTGCAGTTAAGAATATTTGACATATATAGCATCATTCAGTCCTTTATTGTTTCCAAATCACCATCACAGAGATGGTTAAAGGAATCTCTGATTCGTCTTGTTATATTAGTATCCAGTGCTCTCTGTTTATTGATTGCAAGATTAAAATTAATGGGATCACAGTTACCAGTTTTCACAAAGTGAGTTAGTAAATTTTCTTCATTCTACATTATTTTAAATTATAATTTGATATAAAATTTAAAAAAAATAATTATTTCAGAAGAAAAATTTTAAGGATAATTTAAAGTAAAATTTTTAAAAGTAATATGTATTCTTAAATTTATGATTACTGTGATTTAAAAAATTTTGAAGATAAAATTAGGAGTTTTAATTTACTTTGTTTTTTATTTATTTTAAAAAGAGCCTTAAGGATTTCAGACTTCTTGAAATTTTGTATTATCATCATTAAGCTTTTATTTTAAGTACAAGAAAAAATTATCATTTTCTTAAAAATTATTTTAGTAATATAGAAATTTATTTATACAGATTTGACAATCCTGCAGCTGTATCTGAAACACCAGCTCGACAACTCACATATAATTATTTATTGCCCGTCAATGCATGGCTCTTACTTTTTCCATACAATTTGTGTTGTGATTGGACAATGGGGACCATTCCACTTGTAGAATCATTCCTCGATTTAAGAAATTTGGCTACATTGACACTCTACTGTGCAGTTGGAATAATGATTTGGAGAGCTATATCATCAGATGATGAACAGTCAAATATTTTAATTATTGTGAGTTTTTTATCATTTGGATTACTTCATTTTTTTATTTTTTTATTGTAATTCTCAAATTTTAAAATAAAAGGCCATTTAATGAGAATTCTGAAAATTTTAGAATATAAACTAATCATAGTAGTGCAGTAAAACATTAGAAATTTATTATAATAGTAATGAATATTAAAATTAAAAATAGAACTGTTTACAGAAAACAAGTTAATTTATCTTCCAAAATGAATGGTTAATTTTATAACAATACATTTGTTAGTTAATATATAAAAATAACTTTATTGTCATGTAAATTGTAGTGATAGATAAGAAATTTCAATATATTGAATTCAACTCATTTTGCTTTTGTAATTTGTCATATAAAATTGATTATTTCATATTTAATTTTCTTTTAATTTCATAAAACATTTAACCAAAAAAATAAAATAAACTACCTACTTTATGGAAGACTTATAAAGACTGACAAACATTTTTGAGAATTACATCCCATTTTCAGAAACTAAATTCCTTGAATTCATTTAAAGAATTAATTTGAATGGATTCAAAGAATTTAGTTCAATTTTCAGATGTAAAGATGAGAAATAATTCTTGAAATATGTATTGAATTTTTTTATAAGAAACTTTTATAAACTAAGAAGTTTGCTTTATTATTATTGTGTAGATTGAATAAAGGAGTCAATACAATGTCAACTTTTATAGAATGTATTGAGTTAAAATATTTTAGAAATGCTTAATATAGGAAAACTTAGGAGAGAATTTAAATACCAATAAATGTTTTCAAGTTTTTTTTGGCATCTGAATTAGATAATTTAAAAACCATTTGAACACTTCAGGAACATATAGTTTTAAAACACCATTTAAAGACAATTACATAGTATTATTTTCAGAATTAAAATTTTGAAATTTTTGAGAGTTTTCCTCAGAGACATTAAAGTATAGAACATTTAATAGTATTAAGTAAAAGTATTGAAATTATATAATTTTCAAATGGCATCTTTAATATTTAGCTAATACTGTTTGTATTTTATGTAGTCTTCTATTATTACATGGTCCTTACACTATCATGGAATATGATTGATTTGATTTTCTTTCATTGAATATTATGAATTATAATTTTATTATTTTATGTAACTTAACTTTGAAGATAGGTTGTCATTGTTTAAAACAAAAACATTTAAGCATGTTTTTTTTTGTATCTAATTTCTAATAAAATATTGAGATAGTTTATTATAATTGAAACTATAAGTTGTGTTTGTTTTGGATTTTTAAAGAAGTGTATTTTGTGAAGAATTTTGTGAAGAACTTTTTAACTTTAATTTCAAATATTTGGATATAAGATGATCATATTTTTTCTTTCTTTTTTTCTTTCCAGAGTCTTGCATTGATAATATTTCCATTTCTTCCTGCATCAAATTTATTTTTTCCTGTTGGATTTGTTGTAGCTGAAAGGGTTTTATATACACCAAGTATGGGATTTTGTTTGCTTGTTGCTCATGGATGGAATTTATTAAATGAAAGATTGTGAGTTAAAATCTTCATAAATTAATTTGTAAATTTAAACAGCTTTTATTAACATATATTTAATTTTTTTCAGAGAATGGAAATCAATAATGAAAATCCTTCTTATGTTCTTATTTTGCATTTATGCCCTCAAAACAGTTTTACGTAATTATGATTGGTAAATATTTAGATATTTTTATGGAAATTTTATAAATTGTAATATAAATACAGGCAGTCCTCTACTTATGAACATTTGACTTATGAACTTTCGAAGTTACGAATAAAGCTGACAGATGGAGGGTTAACATGAGTGTGAGTAGAGTACCTAGATATCAGAGTAGCGACACATGAGTCATTGCTGCCATGTTCTGTTGATCGACTGTCATCACGTGGTCTATGGGCTTACATTAAGAAATAATGATTTTTAATAAAGTATTTTATTTGTAAAAATGCTTTATTAAACTAAAAAAATCATCATTTCTTAATGTAAACCCATAGACCACGTGATGACAGTCGACAGAACATGGCGGCGGCGACTCGTATGTCATTACTTTGATATCTAGGTACTCTAAGCGTGATAGGTAGGTGAGAGGCTCTTAGTTGAGTTTGGTCTGTAGTCGTGTGTCAATCATGTGTGGTGTTATTTGTTTACTATTAAAGTACAGTTGGTTATTTTTTATGTACAGTCAAGTTTATTTTTGAAGTTTTACGTTAAAAATATTTACAGTACATACACATGTACATTTGTAGTTGTTTTAAATGAGTAATTTTAATAAATAATGTACATGTGATTGATTTGAATTTATTCTTCCCTTTAACAATCTTAATTCAACATTATTCAAGTAGCCTAAACATTACATAATTGTAAAAACAACGTTATATTTGAGTTTTTGCATCAAACATCATCTTTTCGAGTTATGAACTTTTCGACTTGCGAATGACCTCTATGAACAGATTAAGTTCGTAAGTAGAGGACTGCCTGTATCAATAAAATTAGTTTAATTGTGTAAAATGAAGTTATTAATGTTACAAGAACTTTAAACAGTAAGTTATATATATGGACCATTTATTTTGAAAGTGGTATAAGTCCATTTTTGGAAAAAATTGAAAAATCACATAATTTATGTATAATTTAGTGTGAATTTTTTATTTATAAACAATTCACGCTTAGTATTTTAAAATAACCATACACTTTGATCAATTTAAAATTTGTCAGTAAATGACATTGCATAACCATTGATTATGAAAGGTGGTGTAAGTCCATTTTCCACAATCTAAAATTATGGGCTATCCATAAATTATGTGTGTATTTTTTTTTTTGAAATTTTTACTTTTCCCTCTTGTTCCAGTTTGTCCAAGTTTCTGTAACCCCTTCCCTTCTTTGGATATCCAACATGACTCAACTTTCGTTAAAACTCTCCATCACTTTATGAATGATAGATATTATTAGTAGAAATGAAGCATTCAAGAAATTTTGAAATAAATGTAATAAAATGCAAAAATTATATAATTATATTAATGAAATAAACCAGATGTCCACTGAAGCTCAATCCTCCTTGTCCAACTTATCTTAACCCCTTCCTCTTCTAGTGTGGACATCATTTATGGACAGCTTGTTATAAGAGAGAAGTAAAACTATGAATTTTACCAACAAAAGCATAATTTGATGGAATAGATTAAATGAAAAAGAATCCACATAACAAGCCTAAATCAAAAGCAGTGTCTAATGATGAGCTCATAATAATGATAAACTTATCAAAAAATAGTTTAACAATAAGTAAACATTTTTAATATTGGGAATAAACAACAATATTTTATTTTATTGTTATTATTTATAAGCAAAATCAGAATAAAACACAATGTATTTCAAGTGAAATTGAATTTTACATAATTGAAATTTAATGACTTTTACAGTTGAATAATAATGAAAGTGATGTAAGTCTATTTATGAACCAGAAAGAATATATTGGTTTCGTTAAATTTACATAAAAGTCTATGTAATCAATTTACATATTTCTAAAGTCATGGAAACATCCCAAACTTAGTATGCTTTATTTATATTTTTGAATCGACTAAAATGCAAACCTTTAAATATTGTGAAAGAAGAAAAAAATGGACTTGCACCACTTTCAAAATAAACAGTGCATATTTTACTCATATGATTTGTGAAAATAATTTTTATTAAATTAAAGATTAATTTAATATATACAGGAAATTCTCGTTAGTTTTAAATTCAAAAGATAAAATAATTACAACTTCAAATTATCAAGTTTCGAATTATCCAAGATTTACATGCCTGTAAAATATGGCAAATGCTGTGTAATTGATGTAATCAAACAAAATATAGTTATGTATAAAGAATGATATTTTCATTAATTAATAGTTAATAATAATAATATAAATAAACTGCAGGTAAACAACATTTGTCTGGTGAGAACCTTACAGATTGCCAAATAGATTTTATAAAAAGTAAAGCAGAATTCCTCAAAATATAGCCCAAATTATTTTTAAAGTAGTGTAAAAAGTAGTATGCTGCTCAAATGTACTGTCCTAGAGCCCTACAAATATCTCAATCTTGCAATTCAAAATCCCAGTTGTATTTTATGAGATAAGAGACAAAGTGTAATTTGTGGGTAAGGTGTCACCAAAAAATGTGTTAATGTAAAAGAAAAGTCATATCAACCAGTTTAGAGTTGTTCTTGGTCTATTGTTCTCTTATAGCATGGAGGCACTTTAATCCAAACAAATGAGTTAACATACACATATCACAGTTCGGACAGAATTTTCACTTTGAATTTTGAAGTAGCC
Organism: Centruroides vittatus; assembly: GCF_030686945.1. Lineage (NCBI taxonomy): Eukaryota > Metazoa > Arthropoda > Arachnida > Scorpiones > Buthidae > Centruroides > Centruroides vittatus. The sequence goes on from NW_027121927.1 coordinate 3,266,663, forward strand.
TTCTTTTGAACTAACCAGATTCCTTCACATGTAAATGTTTATATCTCCAGCCAAGACAAATAGTATAGTTACAAACTAACAGGATTTCAAACTATCCAAGTTTGAATTAACGAGGATTTCCTATATATATGTAATTCAATCCCTCTATTTTTTGATTACTAAAAGAACTTTTCCCCCTGGGTCTTGACTTACAAAGGAGATGGCTGAGTAGTGGGGGATAGTGCCTAACATATCTGAGACAGATTGTTCTTGAAAAATTCCCTAAGATTTTTGACCTGGATTTGAACTCAGATTCCTCAGAGCAGCAGGTTTGACTCCTTTACTGCCTCAGCCATCTGACAATTTTTATTCTGTGCTTTAACATAATATCTTATACTGAGTTAGTTATTGTTGTTTAATTTGGCAACAGTGTAACAAAACAAAATTATTTTAGTTATCAGTTTTTTGACTTAATATTTTACTAAAAAGTGAATTTAAAAAGAAAAATTTCAAAGAAATTGTTATTATAATAAGTCATGATATGTTCTGTTTAAAAATAATTTTATGAAATAAAACATATTTAAAAAATTATCCAGATTTAAAACTTTTAAATTTATAAATCTGAATGTTTGAAATATGTAGTACAGTATGTGGTGATAGGTTGCATATCTAGATCACATGCATGTGTCTGATATACAAATATAATACATATTTAACATAATGAAGATGCTAGAACAGTTCTAAGTTTAAGAAATGTAGTAATTCTAACAAGATTAATGTTTTTTATTTTTGTAAAAAAATGATATGGATTATAATTATGTATTCATCTCCACTTACGAAATCTATAAATTTTACATATCACTTTTGCTTCTTGAAAAATCATTCTTCCAATTTTTGTACTTACATTTTATGTAATTCTGCTTTTAATATTATCTAAAAACATTCTACAGTTATTAAGTTCAATATATATGGCTAAAATTAGATTAATTAATGATTTGTGAATTTTTAATACGTAGGTTGTAAAATAATTGGACGGTTGAAAGGTAAAAGGGCATAAGTCAAAATAGTCAACTTTTCAGTTAATTTTTTTTAATATTATAATGTTGTTTCTTCAGTTTATAATAAGTGTAAAAAAGTGATTATTATTATGACTGAAAAATATTGTTTCTGAAACACTTGGAGAAGATATATTTTGAAGAAAATATATTTTGAAATATAATTTTTGTATTTGGTTTTTAAATTAATTGTATGAAACTTTTAAACAAATTTATCTAAATACATTTTAAAAATTACAGGAGAACAGAATTGACATTATTTCAAGCTGGATTAAAAGTCAATCTGAGGAATGCCAAATTATACAATAATGTGGGACATGCTTTAGAAAGCAAAGGGAATTTTAAAGAAGCACTACATTATTTCATTCAAGCAGCAAAGTAATAGTCAGTTGATTTATTTTATATTTTCAACTTTGAACATATTTGATATTGTAAGCTGTTAAGGTATTATTGTGTTTTGTTATTGTTTGTATTTGTCATCTGATTATACATATTGGACAGTTCCTTTGGGTAATTGTTTTTAATTATTTACTTATGATAATGTAAATGTAAGAAATATATACAAAATTAGTATTAAAATTAATAATTAATCATCATAAATCTGTGCATTTATTTGTTTTTGTCTATATTTAATTAATAATAATATAAAATGACATGATTTTTTAACAATTGAATTTATTTCATACAGTAATATCATCATTATCAATAGTGTGTGGTTTTAAAGTTAGTAAATGTATTAACAATAAACAAATATTCATTCGAGCAATATTATAATTATATATACTAAAAATTAACTTCAATTATAAAACTGAAAATTTATTTAAGAGCGAATAATGAGGATAAAATAAATATAAAAATACAGTAGAGCATCAATTATCCAACCCCCGATTAACCGACTTATTGGTTAACCGACCGTGTTCTAGTTGGCAAATTCAAATGTCCACTAGTGATGTGATGCTACAATATTTGGTTATGTCTTGGCTACTTTAATATTATTTTTGTTAAATTTTTGCATGTTTTAGCTGGCAGCACTGGCTCGACCATAAAAGGGAGGCTAGTATTTAAACCAGGCCTAATACACTATACTAATAATGTATTTTTTCATACTTTTCGGTTATCCGACCAACCCCAGTCCCCAATTAAGTTGGATAATCGATGCTCTACTGTACTACATTCATTAATATAAAAGATCAAAACTATTCAGAAATGATTGTTATGTTGTATTTTCAATTCTTACTCCTAAACCATTTTTGGATTACTATATTTATTTAATTTGAATTCATTTATTAATTTGTTAAATATAAATTTAAGGATGGTTTAAATTAGTGCTTCTCAAAGCACTGGTTTTGTAATTGGTACTAGTTTGATGATCTGCAGAGAATTTTCAGGAAAGAAAATATATTAGGTAGTAACATATTTTTTGAAGCACAAATATTTTAATATTGTACTGTACATACAGAAGATAGATACTGCAAATGGCTATCAAACAACAGATAATGTTTAAATACCTGTACTACTAGTTGGTCTACTAGTTGAGCAGACAGATCAAGTAATGCTTTCCATTTTTAGCATATAAACATGCTGTTTTTTGACTGTTTCTCTAATGGTATTTATATGTAATATGATGATGTATTATTATAAGTTAAATATTTATTTTAAGAAATTTATAATTAATAACCAAGTGAATACAGAATAGATATATTGAGCAATACACTGCTAATCTGCTACATAAGCTAATTTGAGAAGCACTGATTTAAATGAAGTGCAGTTACTGGTATAGTATATAAAAGTTTTTGTATTTTCTGAATGAGTTATTAAAATTACAAGCATGGCATATGTTTAGCTTCATTAAAAAAAAGAAACCTTTAAAATTTTTTTTTAGATATGAGTTTTTAACCAAACAATAGCATTGTCCATCTTAATTATGATTAGTTGTAATATATTGACATGATTGATTAAAATAAAAATTTTAACATTCTTGCTAAATATTTGAATTCCAAATTTAGATTCTTGCCAAATGTTTGTTGAAATTATACAGCTGAAGAAATAAGAAATGATAAAATTCAGATAGATAAATCCATTTTTTTAAAAATGGAATTAGTATATAAACTACATTTTCATTTACACGGAATTAATATTTATGATTCTCAAAATAAAATATTTAAATATAAAAACAATCAAGGGTTTTGAAAAATATTTATATTCTGATTCTAGAATGTTTCATTTATATGGTTAATAAAGATAAATAAAAGGAATTTTTTTTTATTTAATTAGATTTAAATATATATAAGGCTTTATATATTATTTTAGAATTTTATTGATAACATTGTTAATACAGTTTTGTCAATAAAATTCTAAAATAATATATAATATATTGTAGTTAATTTAATTATTTTATCTTGATATTTATTTATTATTGATATGCTTTATTAAATCATTATTAATTGTAATTAAATTTAAGTGAGATTTTAACTCTATAGTAATACTAATACAAAAGTAAACAGAAAGCTTTTATAGCATAAGAAAATTTCTAAATATTTTAGTGTTCAGCCAGATGACATTGGTGCTCACATAAATGTTGGGAGAACTTACAATAATTTGAAAATGTATACAGAAGCAGAACAAGCATTTTGGAAAGTATGTGATTTTTATACTTTATTTTAAGTACCCAAATGTTAAGATTATTATTTAAAAAAATAATCCAAGTCAGACTTAGATATCATAATTAGATATGCTTAGAATGCACACAAATGTTTTGAGTAAAATGAAAATTTCTAAAATTTATATAGATCATGTAAATAATTTTTGAAATTTATTTACTTACTCTCTGGAAAAAATACTTTAAAATTGGTTTAAAATATTTAAATGTTAAATGTTGTTATTGTCCTACCTATGAATGCAAATTAGTTTGTCTTAGATATGTGGATTTAAAACTTTTAATGTATAGTATTTTATTGCTGAGTATATAATCAATTGATTATAACTATTAACTGTTATTTTACAGATAAAACTTTTATAGGAAACTATGAAAGATAAAAATTACTATATATAATAACAATTTTACACTTATTTAATAATTTCTTATATATAACAATAACATGCCTTCAAACATTCAAAAATGTTAAATTTCTAACTTTTTGATATTATTTAATTAAACAAGAATGGTTTTTGGAACTTACCTGTTTTGTCTTCAGCAAGTATTATGAACAAAGAACATAGAATAAACTATAATCAAAATTTAAACTGTAGAATGCTTTCAATGGAATTCAATGACTTTTTAATCAATTGTACAAATGTTCATTGAAGTAATTAAAATAACAATGCAAACACTAATGAACATGTTGAACTATTTATGAGATACTTTTCTCATAATCAGGATATGATTGGATCCATATCTGTAAAAGTAATGACAGATATATCTATGTAATTAACTAATTGGAGTGATTTTAACAATGAACAAGATCATTCACTGTTATAATCAGTTCTCTTGTTCTAAATAATATCGCATATGAATTTGTTCTCATTAGTGAGGTTTCTTTCTACTAAGGGTCAGTTACATGAGTTTTAATCTCGTGATTAAATTTGCTTTACTGTTCAGAATTACTCTGATGTGTTGTACAAGTGTAAATTCTCTCTTTAAAAGTCTCTCTTCACTGGCATCATCTACTGGGCAAGAGCTTTAATTTGATACTTAAAATGTATTTTTAGTCTCAGTCCATTTATTCAAACTGAATCAGACAAACTGTGAAACCCTCTTTCAATTAATATACAGATTTTAAAGTACTTATACAGTCCAACCTGTCTATAACGAAACCTGTATATTGCAAAAACCTGTCATTAACAAAAACTTTTCTTTGGTCCCTTGAATGTTTTGCCAAAAGTAATGTAAATTAACCTGTTTTCAACAATAATCCAGCACAGAAACAGAAAGAAAAATCAGGCCGTATAACTGAAAAATCGGTATCTTTATCCAATTTAACACAAATTTAATAAGGTGTTTAAAAGCCTAGCATGTATAAATCATAAAAAAAGTCAAAAATACACAGAATAGCAAATTATGACTACTGTATTACAGTAATTTTTATTGGAATTTGAATGGAAAGTTTTTGCATATTTTTATTAACAGCTGTTTTTACTTAACATAAATATATGATGTAATTATAAATTATGAAATTTAACACATTATTCCTGATGTGAGATTGTATTTTTTGTTTTGAGACTTATTTTAAACTTTGTTTGAATAAAATCAAGTCGAAATATCTGCAGATAAAATGCACATCAGGCATGTTATGCATGCTTTTTAAGTTTATAAAGGATATCATGCTATACAAACAGTAAAAAATACTTATACTGTGTATGGGCAAGATACTTCTGAACTTCAAATGTGTCAAACGTGGTTTTGGAAATTTCAATCAGGAAATTTTGAACTAAAGGATGGGCCCCCAAAAGCTATTCAAGAGAAATTGTGGGAAGAAATTGTCAGTGGCCAAGTGGTTCTGTTCCCTGAACACTGGGAGTTGGTGGTGGGTTTGTGTCTTGCCCGGATGGGCTGGCCATATAGAGTTTTCTGGGTTTTTCTCCACATCTGAAACACCCAAATAGGGGCCAATTACCCTTAAAAGACCTCCCAGAAGGCATTAGTCCACATATAACAACCATCATAAACACACAACTACTATTACATGACACATATGTCATATTAGGCTACATTCCCCATGGTAAATGGAGTGATATAGCCTAGAAGCTCATGCCCAACTAGCTGATACAAGACAACACAAGCTACAAGAAATTGTTAAAGATTGACAAATAACAACTCATGAATTTGTAACAAATCTTAGTGTGTCAAGACACGTATTGTTGAAACATTACATCCACTTGAAATGGTTGTAAAACGTGCTGATGATTGTGTTCCACATGCAGTTCCCACCCCCCACCTATGAAAAAACAAATTGAATTGAGTATAATTTTGTTGGACAAAGGTAGGCAGCTTTAAGGTTTTTATTTTATTTTGAATTGGTAACTTATTTTTATCTTAGAGATCTTTTTATAGATGAATGAAAAAATTGAAGTTAAAATAAAAATATTTGTTATTAACCGAAAATTTGTTCTAGCAGGTGGCGATTGTTCAGTTGAGTACTGAGGTACCGCTGTATTTGATTAATGTGATTTTGACATATGCAGTACACATCGAAAAATTTATTAATCACATTAATCAAGGGATACCTATAATAGGTAACCTGTATACAGTGGAAACCTGTCTAGTATGGGAGAGTTGTTTGGTCCCTTGGGGTTCCATTGTAGACAGGTTTGACTGTACAAAGTACTGTACTGTAGATATATATAAAGAGATTTTGTGGATTCTATTATTGTATATACTCTAATTTGTCCCACTCTTTTGCTTCTTTGTTGCTCTTGGTAATAAGAATTTTTTGACTAAATATTTGATAACTATCTGATGAGTCAAAGAAACTCATGCAATAAGTGTAGCTTATCTTTTTAGATTAGTGACAAGGACAAATTTATTCCACAGACAGTTGCATAGTTTATATAACTGATGTGAGGCCCTAAATGTGCTGGTGAAAAAGTTTTGCTAATTATAATGCTCTTAGAACAGCAGAACTGATCTTCTGAAAAGGAATCACAACACATATTCAGTTTGTTAAACTGCCTTCATATTAATTAAATTTATAGTTTATTTTTTAAAGTTCAAAAATATATAATATATGACATAGAATCTACTTTATTTAATAATTACTCCTTTAAGTTTTTGAAAAAAAAAAAAAAAAAAATTAGATTCAAATTATATATATATATATATATATAATTTGCAAATATTTGCAAAAGTTTGCAAATATTTTCTTAAAATTTTTCATATATATATATATATATGAAAAATTTTAAGAAAAATATTTGCAAACTTTTTTTAAAGGCAAAAAATCTGCTTCCTCGGCCTCGTCCAGGAGAACCATATCAAGCACGTATAGCTCCTAGCCATCTGAATGTCTTCCTTAATCTGGCTAATCTTATATCTCGTAATGGAACACGTCTTGAAGAAGCTGATGCGGTAAATAAATTATACTTACTTAGTTTTATATAAAAAGTTAAACACTAAATTTCAACAAGAAAAATTATCTAATTAAATAAATTGTTAAAAATGCCAATTTTACAATTAAAATATTTAATAAGTATTATTAAATCAAATTTATTACCATGTATTTATTAATAATAATTTTATATTTTTACATGGTTCTAATCATAATCCCAAAAGACACAATCCTGATTGTTGAAATCCTGAAAGATTAAAATCTAAAAAATATAATCCAGCGAAAAATAATAATAATAATAAATCTTTAAAAGACATTTATTTACATTTTGAAATGAAATTTATTTGAGGAACAAATGTGTGAGAGAACATTTCATAGCCTCTTTTATACAGTAAAATATTTAATAACAGTAATAGTCAATATGTATGCACTGTGCATAATACACACATATTGAGTATTATTACATTAATACATAGTAGATAAATCAAATATATAGAATTATGAATTATAAAAATCATTGCTGAAAATTTTAAATAGTGGGGAAGGAAATAAAAATAACAACATACGAAAAAGCATATTATATGGAAAGATTATGGGCAATTGCATGGAGATAGTCCATAAGAGCTAGCCAACTTTCACGATCATTAATTATATTTTGAAGTCTTGTTTTATGATTTTTTTTCTGCTTTTTTTCTTTTTAGGGCATGGTTTTCTTCAAAGAATACATTGATATTCATTTTCTATTTTTTCTATGTGGCGATGTATTTTTTGAAATTCTTCAATGATTTGATATACACTAAAGTGAGCATTCTCTACTAAATTTTTCCATCTTCTGTGTTAAGCTTTTATGTTGTTTTGGGTATGCAGAAATCCATTCTGCATGCACTCATATACAGACTACAAATTTTTCATTAGGAATTGAGATTTTAGGCATTTCATGATTTTGATCTTTCAGAATTTCAACACTTGGGACTTTGGCATTTGGGTTTATGTCTGTTGGGATTATGACTCAAACCCATTTTTACAATATACAGTAGAGAGTCGTTTATCCGAATCAATTGGGGACTGGTGTAAAGTACTGTTTTTAGTATCTTAGGAAACCGACACTAACTGCGGCGGGTAAAACTTCTGTTAATCTAACGGGTACTTTACGCGGATTCGAGATTAGTTTGCCAGGTTTGGGCTTTTACGCGTGCACCGAAAAAATTAATAAGAATAACGACAAATTTCAAGTCAAAGCAAAAGTTTCAAATATATTTAATTAGTAAATCGAATTTAACTATGTACCATTGTCTATAATCCAAAATAAAATTTATTAACGAAAATCAACAAGTCAACCCGACAATAAAACTCAGCTACTTAGCTTAACTTAATCTTAATTCCCCTTTGAAAATTCGACAAATCAAATACTTAAGAACTATGAACAAAATCTCTTATGGACTAAACGTCTATCCATCACCTCACTATACTAGGAACCTGTTCCTCAATCCTTTCGCTATCGTCAAATCGAATTCCTCTTTAAACACCTTGGATAGCCTAATTCTCAATCTGGACGTCGCCTTGAATTTTTTCACTCAGTAGTACACCTCAACCAGGAATCACCTCGATCGTCTTCGGTTAGCATGCTGGTTTTATGCTGTGAGGTGACGTCACAATTCAGCTAGGCTACTCCCCTTATTTACATACATAATTTTCTAACATCAAATTTCTTTCTGGCCGCTTCAATTCTCCGACAAAATCTTATAAATCGTTTACAAAGCATTTAGCACAGTTTTCTGGGATGTTTTATGATGGTTTAGTAAGTATTTCTTTTTTAGTGAGTGTGGGGATTCCCCCTCCATTTTTTTTCTGCGGACTGTTCATTTCCGCTGGGCAGCGCAAGTATACGTGATTTTTCCTACGGTGCTTGTTCGTTCATGAGTTGGTTTATTATCTTCTTTTTTGGTTACTAATAAAAGTGGTGGGGAACCTTCATCCTAACTAAACATAAGCCCCAAACAAAATATAATAAAACAAAAATAATAATAAAATAAAAATAACGCTCGGACTCGGTTCCTTACACTGGGGTTGTTCGGATTAGTGATTTGTTCGGATAACCGATTATGTACGAAAAAATATATTAACCTGTCCGATGTTCAAATTTTCCTCTGTTGTGTGTCACTTCGTGTTGAATTTTTCTCCGTTGCGTGTCGGTTTGTGTTGAATTTTCATCGATTTTAGGCCTAACAAAAATTTTTATAATAATAATCGAGGCTATTGTATCGTTAAAAATTATTTCTATATTTTGTACAAACAAAAAATTTATTGAAGAATATAAAAATATAAAAATTATACTTTAGAAGTAAATCTAGTATCAAAAACGTTCAATTCAGCACGACACAGTCTGACTGGAAAGTGTTCGGATAACCGATGATTCGGATTACGACTCTCTACTGTATTCATTTACTAACTATCCTTTTATTATGGAATTAGTTAAATTTCTTAGAAAATTATCAGTCTCAGATTGATGTAATGTTACTTGTTTCTATATCTTGTATTCTGCTATTAATTCAAATAATATTTAGTCTGTTTATTATAAACATAGTGTTGCTAAATAATTTGAACTAGTGATTTTGATCTGTGCCAATATGTTATTATATATATATGATAAAATAAAAGTTTTTAAATTAAAAATATTTTATGATAATGCATATTTAATTATAAAATATATTTTGCTGCTTTAGAATATTTTTGAAATTCAAAAATATCTTTATGAATAACATTTATTCACTTCATTACTTTCAAAATATCTCATGATATGCATGCATATCATGAGATATTTTCTGAATTGCAGAAAGATAAAAATAAAACAATTTGAAAGAAGTTTTGGTATATCTGCATTAGAGATTACTTGCTACAGCTAAAATTATAAGAATATTAAATCAGTTGACTGTACCATTATCAAGGTTTACTGTATATTTACAAGTACCCTTTGTATTTACAATTGTATTGATGTAAGAAGAAAATTTTTAAATATTTCAATTTTGAAATTTGATTTAAAATTGATTTATTTCCTGTTAATATTAAATGTATTTTAAACAAATTTTTATTATGTTTATTTTAATATGACATTTTTTTATTATTATTATTATTTAACTTTCAGCTTTACAGGCAAGCAATAAGTATGAGGGCTGATTACATTCAAGCTTACATTAATAGGGGTGATATTCTTATAAAATTGAATAGGTAAGCCCTTTCATATATAATTTGTATTACAAAAAATATTTAAATTAAAATAATATTTAGATCCTATCTACTTGACTGGAGTCACCTTAATTTCACACTTTCTTTAAAATTAGGTGCTTTCAGACAATTTTTTAAAATCTATCTTCAAAGTTTAACATTCTAATTTTTAAACATTGTGACCTGCTGGAAAGAATTATTGGAATGCTACAACTCTTAAATTTTAATGATTTGTCATGTAAGAAGTTTGATTTCTCAAAAATATTCAAGAGAGTTTTTGAATTTCATGGCACTGTCACATTTTCTTCAGGACAATTCACTTTCAATTTCATGCTGGCAACAAAGTTTCAACATCTTTGATGCTAATAACTTTCCTTTATCTGTTTTTTTCTCTTATTTACAAAATATTACACTGAACATTCCATGTGATTTTTTTTTCTTTACTAAAATTTACAGCATCATCATCTTTTGTACGCTGTTAAACTGCAGGCTGCATTTCCCTTTCTCTGTTGTGTTCCTTTATATCTGCACAATTCTCCTTCTGTTGCTGCTATGTAATATGCTTCCTGCCTCTCCTTTTCACTTTCCTGGGCTCTGTTATATATAACAGAGGGGAAAGTATTGCAATTGGTCAAAAAATGATTCCCTCAAGATTTTTACATTTTTGGACTCTGGACCTTGAAATGTTGAAAAATGTGAAAAAATTTTGTAGTGTTTTCTTTGTTTGTTTGTGTGTCTGTCTGTGTGTCATGATTTTATTCATCCTCTTTGAGCTTAGCCTAATAACTCCTGTGCTTTTTGTTGAAAATTTCTGAAATTTTGCAGGGAGATTTATGTTTGGGGGCATTAAATTTTGGTAGTTAAAGGTCAACAGGGTAGGGAGGTAGAGGAGGTTATGTCTCGTATCTCGATTAGAGTCGGACTTAATGACAATTTCACATGTTATTAGCATTTACAATTTTTTATAAAATTCATCTCTACCCTCAAAATTAAGCTTTTGCTATTTTTAGTCATTTTCAAAAGATTTGCTATTTTATTAAGTGGATCAAAACTCATTCACCTGTTACACTCTGGATTTTATTCTCAATTTGGGTTTCCAAACTTCTTTAAAAATCTTATTAACTTTGCATATAGAATACAGATTAATAAATGCAAAATCCTTAATCACCTTAATTTCTTCCTTTTACATGTTTTTCTTGTGTGGTGACAGTAATCATATGATGCACAAATGTCTTAAAGCTAGCTCTAGTATACTGTCTTGGATCACATGATTCTGACGGGATGTAAATCCCATTAGATTCATGTGATCCAAGACAGTACTCTAGACAGTAAACAAGTACACATGTTTCGTATATGCATTTTTTCAATCAACACATCTAAAAAAGTATACTTGTTTTTCTGATCTTTGAACTTCACAGTGACAAACTGAAACTTTCATGAGCATATTATGTAGGAGCAATAAGAAGAGGATTGTATGTACAGGGGTAAAGGAACATAAAGAAGACATACAACAGAGAAGGGAAATACAGTCCTTAGTTTAACAATGTTGGAAAAAGATGTTTCTGCAGATATTACTAAAGCAAAAGTTATATGGGATATTCAAGGTGACAATTTCGTTTATGGTGGAAAAAGCAAAGCTTTTAGAAAAAAAGCTGCTAAAAGGAAGTTATTCACATCAAAGATGTGAAATTTTGTTGCTAGCATAGAAGTGGGTGTCCAGAATGAGAGGAGGTATTGCAGTGAAATTTAAAAACACTTTTGAATGTTGTTAAGAAATTTAATTGAGTTATATGAAAAATAGAATTCCTGAAATTGGAATGAGTTGTAGAATTTCAAGAATTCTTTCTAGTAGGTCTAGTAGCTCTAACGTTTAAGAATGAGAATGATAAACTCTGAAAATGGATTTTAAAAAAATTGTCAAAAGTCCTATACTTTATTTACTGAAAATAAAGAGTAATATACAAACAAATTAAAACATTTATTTGTTCATTATAACTAAATTGCATACACACAAGCAATATTTAATATTAGAAATATCATTAATGTTATTGATGTAAACAAAAAAATGTTAAAATAAAGTAAATCTTAACCTTTTGGCACATTATTTGAAGAATACATTGTCATCAGTTTTAGTTTGCATTGTAATTCACCATTGTCAAATTTTTTCAATTTTTATTTTTAGTAATCCTTATAAAAATACCTAATGTATTTTAGCTGTTTATTGGAACTTTCTTACAAGGGAGGGTCTTTCATATCAGTTTTACATTTTAATAAAGTATATATCATTTGATAGAGGGGAAAAAATAAGAAGACATATATATATATATATATATATATTTTTTTTTATATATGTGAAGTCAGCTATTCACAAGAAATCAGGTTCTGAAATGTTCCAATGTAATTCACATAGAAATAGGAATGTCGCTAACTGGATAAAAATCTGCCTTTCCAAAATTATTGATGAAAAAATAATTTTCTTACAAGATTTGTGGACTGGACAAAAGAATAATGCATTATACACTGAAAATTTGCCTGATGGAAAGAAAAAGCTAAAAATAATCATAAAATTTGTTTTAAAGCTCTTATCATTTATGTATAACCAATTATGTGCTTATGTTTTTAAACACATGTTAATATATGCATGGCAGAAGTTAGAATATGAGTCAGAAGAGAATATGTGTTTTTCTAATATTATCAACATAAATTTTACATTTCCTGATACAAAATCTTCATTAGAAGACTGTCATAGAAATGCCTTCATTTTTTGTACTCATTGTAAACAGTTAATTTGTCTTAAACTTTGCATTTTACATTTAATTTACATTAAACCATAAATAAGTAAAAACCTTAAGCAGAATCAGTATCTAGTGTGACAGGAATCAATTCCTCAACATACCCAGTCTATCCACAATTCTACCACTGTGTAAGGAACTGAGTCCGAACCTTATTTTTTATATTATTATTATTATTATATGTTTATTTAGGACAAAGGTTCCCCACCACTCTCTTGTTAGTAATGAAAAATGAAGAAAAAACAACTCACGGAGAAATAAGCGCCATAGGAAACATCTTGCGCACTTGCGCTGCCCGGCGGAAGTAACAGTCTGCAGAAAAAAAATGGGGGGAGTCCCCACAATCACTAGTAGAGAAATACTTGATAAACCGTCTTAAACATCCCAGAAAATTATGATAAATATTTTGTAAACAGTTTATAAGCTTTGTCGGAAACTTAAAGCTGCCAGAACAAAGTTAATGTTAGCAACTAAGTATGTAAATAAGAGGAGTAACCCAGCTCAAGTGTGACGTCACCTCACAGTATAAAACCCGTACGTTAACCGAAGAAGGAGAGGTGATTTCCAAATTGAGGCGACTGTGAGAGCGAGGTTAATTCGAAAGCGAAGTATTTTCTGATAGAAGTCCAGATTGATAATTGGACGATCCAAGGTGCTAAAGAGGAGTTCGATTGACGATTTGATGATATCAAAAGGATTGAGGAAATAGTTTCTTTGTATAGTGAGGTGACGGATAGACGTTTAATTAGTAAGAGATTTTGTTCATAGTTGCTAAGTATTTGATTTGTCGAATTTCAAAGGGGAATTACTATTAAGTTAAGCTAAGTTTATTGTCGGGTTGACTTGTTGATTTTCGTTAATAAATTTTGTTTGGAATTATTGATATTTGTACGTAGTACGTTCTAGTTGCTAATTAAATATATTTGAACTTTTGATTTGACTTGATATTTATCATTATTATTACTAATTTTTCGGTGCACGCTTAAAAGCCCAGGCCTGGCAAACTAATCTCGAATCCGCGTAAAGTACCCGTTAGGTTAACGGAAGTTTCACCAACCGTAATTATAGTCGGTTTCCTAAGATACTAAAATTAAGTACTTTACAACTGTGCCATCAGTATTATTTCTATATGAATTACTGTACATTAGAACATTTTAGAACCATATTTGTCATGAACAGTTGACTTGACAAATAAAAGAATAAAACTGGTTGTCTTATTTTTTCTCCTCTATCAAATGATATACATTTTATTAAAATGTAAAATGACACGAGAAAACCCTCTTTTGTTAGTATAAGATTAATGTTAACAATTTATTATATATATATATATATATATAACACACTAGTTTTATGAATGAATTTATAAACTAAATACATTGATATTATATTGGACATTGGACATACCATTTTGTATTATTATGTTACTTGCTGTCAAGTAGCAAAAAAAAAAAAAAATTTATTAGCAAGTAAAAAATTCCAATTTTAAATATTTGTATATTGTTGTAATAGTTTGATGCTTGAGATGTTTGTTTATTAATTTTAATTGTTTTTGGTAATGTATGATGTGAGATGTATACTATTCTGTTATGTAAAGGTTATTGCATAAGTAAATTTAACAAGGAAAAATATCTAAAATGAAATACATTTTTTAAATTGGGGATTATTTTCTAGATCTTTGACTTGAGAAGAAATCTGCATTGAGTTTTTTACATTCATAATGAAAATTATTTAAATTTACAGCTTTTGGTGATAGTTAAAATATTAACTTTTTTCTCATAGAGAGTTTTTAGAATATAGTTTAGATTTTTTTTCTTCAGACACTCAATATTTAGGGATAGTATATACTGTAATAATGATGTGTTTTATTTTTTTTAATAGAACTCAAGAAGCTCAGGAAGTTTATGAAAGAGCTTTGCAGTTTGATAATACCAATCCAGATATCTATTATAATGTAAGCAAGTTACAAATAACATGTTTCATTCATACATCTTAAATAATAATAATTTCTTATAATAAAAATGTATCAAATTATGATTTATAATTTCTATTATTATGCAGATATTAAAAATCATTATTATTGAAGTTTTATTTTTTATTAAATTAAAACATTTGCAATTTTATTAAAAGATTTGGCAGTTAAGTTTAAAAAAACCACATAGGGACAGTATTTAGTGTATTTGTGCAGCTGACTAAATTAATTGCTTTTCTTTTAAAGTTCTTTTAACTTAATTCATGTGTGTAGCATTTTCATGTAGTTAGAGATGATAAATTTTTCAAATTACTGTCACTATTTTCATTTCTAGGACAAAGAAGAAACATTAAATTTTTTAAGAAAACTTGAGTACAATAAGAATCTATGAATTGGTAAAATAAACAAATATGTGATAATAGTGATGTCTGTTGTTTATATATTGTTTTGCTAATCTATGTCATTTTGAGACAGTAATGTTAACTTACACTGAGCAACCTATAACAGTTTGAATTTTAAATAGATAGCAAAAGCTTATTTGTCTTTCTTCATTAAAATATTTTTTAGATGATAGAAGAATTATGATTAAGATCTCAGTTTTAAAAAATGGTGTTTTTTCTTTATGATTACAGAATCAAATTATATTGTATATTGAAATGTGAAACATTAAAGCTTTTAGCAAAGCATGGGATTGCAAATCTAAGTTATTTCTTATAATTTAATGTTGAAATTCAATATTTTCAATCTAAGAATTCACTTAAAGAAAAAAACAACATACATAAAATTGTTTTCAATTCAAAATATGTTTAAATGTGTTTATATTAATAAATATTTATTTATATGTTTATAGTTGGGAGTAGTTTTCTTGGAACTAGGAAAAGCATCACAAGCATTATTATATTTTGATAAAGCTTTAGAAATTAATCCTGAACATGAAGTAAGTTTCTTTACTTTTTCCCCCTTTATTTTAAAATCATATGTATAATTATTATTAAAAAATTTTGCTCTATTATAATTATAGAATAAAAAATAGCATTATAAATGTAATTCTCTAATTTTAATAAACATTATCTGTTCAAAAAGATTTAGTTAATTCTTTACATAGTTACAAAAATCAAAGAATCAATGGGAATATATTACTATTGGAAAGACAATATTTTAATTTTTTTAATTTTGATTAAACCCATATAACCTCATGTTGATGCTGAAGCAGTCATTGACTTTATTTCTAATTGAGTTATATTATTTGCTTATTAAATATTCATTTTTTAGCTTTAACAATGTATTAGCTTCTGGTCTACAAATGAGTCCAACTCATTAAGCCAGTTTTCCTTGGAAAAGGGGAAGAGGGAATTTCACTCTTTTACAGTTTTACATGTTATTCTCTGGAACTGGATGGCTTAGATTCATCTATAGTTGATGTAGGAAGTACATTTAATGAAAAAGTTATCATTTTCACTGTTAAGTGACTTGCAATGTATAATACAGTAGCTCCTCATTATATAGTGGATTTGGATATATCGTGCTTTCTTTGGTTTCCAAATTTTAAAAGCATCGAATAAATAAATTTTAAAGTAGCAATTGCCTTTGAATTTCTTTTTGCAATGAGATATGGTATTTTATTCTTACCATTGTCCTGACTCAAATTAAGATCAGGAGAAAAACAAAAATTATAGAAGTCAGTTTTTTATTGGTAAAGTGTTTTTTCAGGACTTCTCCATTCCATCTTCAGACCATAAAAATTAGAATCAAAAATTTGAATGTATGGTTCCATTGAGTGTTTTGGAATAAAAGTTCTTGACAAGATATAAACAATACAAATAATAAAGCAAAAATAAACTAAAATACAATAAAAACATACAAATACAAAAGGATTAAACAAACTGAAATGACACAATTATATTGTCACATAGTGGAATGGGTGATGGGGTTTAACTATTATATATATATATTAATTTATTAAATAAATAAAATATGTATACATTTATGTATTTTTGGTTCTTGAATGAAAGTTTGATATTAATATTTTTAACTGTGATATTTATTTTGAAGCAAGCCTTGATGAATTCCGCAATTCTGATTCAAGAGAGTGGAAATCCTCATTTAAGAAAAATAGCTTATGACAGGTATAGTAAATTAAAATTTTCAATTTTTCAAATTATAATATTGGCCTGAAAATGAGTTGACTTCAAATTATAAGTCAACTCCCAATTTTGGAATCTTTATTTTTTGAAAAAATTAGGACTTAACTATAAACCAATCTTTTATTATTAATTTCATTTTCATACAAAAAATTAGCAATTTCCATTTTAAAAAACTTGGAAATTAATTGAAACAATACTTCATTTCTTTCATCTATATCAGAATTTTCATAGCCATCATGATCTTCAGCTTTCTTGAATAAGTTATATTCAAGCTGTTGGTAACACATTTCTTAAAACTCTTTATAACTATTAATTCATATGCCTCTAAGTTTTTTTTTTACAATTTGTTAAATGTTTGTCTATGAGGACTAAGCTTATTAATAGGATGTAATGCACTGGTGTTTTGGTTGTTGCAAACAGAGGAAAAAACAATCTTTATTTTCACCTTATATTATGCCTGTACACACATTCTGTGTGTTTCAGACCTTCAAGTCCCTCCTCAGCAGGTTTACAAGAGCATGGTGCTAAAACAAAATTTATAAAATTTAAAATAGTATACAACAAAAATTACCTGACCACAATATATACTGTATTTACTCACATAAAAGACAGCCTCGCATATAAGACGAGGTGTGACTTTAAAGATCAAAATAAGAAAAAAAATTAGACTTATTAATACAATTCTAATTTTATTTCATTTAATCACAAGTAAAATATCAAATGCACTTAAATGCACTCATTGTCCTGCAAAAATTACTGGCAAAATGCCAGTAATTTTTGCAGGAAAAATTTTGTAGAATCGACAACATAATTTGTTCATGTAAAGCTAGACAATCAGGAACCTTTTTTTTTTGCCAATTCTTAACAGTCAAATCCACTTGCCATCAATTACACTTACGAATTTCTCTGAATTCTGATTTCCAAATAATTATCTATTTTCAAATGGAAATAGATTAAAACTTATATCAATCTCCCATGTGATTTTGGAATTTCAATCTGGAATACAATTCAAAAGCTGTGCTTTTCCTATTGCTGTTCATCTTTGCTCCTGACAATATACTAAAACGATTCAAACAATGCAGATAAAAGACTTTTGTTTTTAAATACAAGGGGGTAAGCACCTGGTAAAAAATGCGAATACATGGTTTACAAAAATTATTTGCAAAAATGCAAAAAATCTTTTGCTTGCACATATAGGACGACATAGGAATTTGAATAAATGAATAAAAACATCGTCTTATATGCAAGTAAATACGGTAGTTATCAAAACTTAATTTCCTTATCGTTTATTACCTTGATATGTAAATAAATACACAGAAGAATTCCTATCACAATATTACAAAACCTATATAAAGTTAAAACACATTTATAAAATATAATGTACCAAAATTTTCATTACAAAGATGACCCGACAAATGATGTTTAGATGTTAAAATGACTTATAATTTCTCCATTGTTAATTACTTTGATATGTACATAAATACACCAAAAAAAACTTATCATGATACTACAATATCTGTATAAGGATAAAAAATATTTGTAAAATTTATATTGTTCTAAAACGTTTAAAAAGGATTTTCTACTCAGAGCTATACTTGCAGCCACAGATGATAAATAAGATTTTTAACTTAGCATTCACCTTTATAAAGTTTCTGTTCTATCGCTCCTGTTATCAAGGATACTGTTCCACAATTGGTTGATTTCTCTGCCCAAATTATTGTTTATTCTATTGGTTTGAAGTTTTATGTAAATATGTTCGTATAACTGTCTTTTAAAATTGTTTTCTTCTTTTTTCTTTATTTTTATTGTATCTATAGCAATTTCACAACCCTCTTTATTACAATGATCTGCTACTGCTGAATTTGCACATGGTTGGGTAATTTTTGTTGTATACTATTTTAAAGTTTATAAATTTTGTTTTTGCCTCATGCTCTTGTAAACCTGCTGAGGAGGGACTTGAAGGTCCGAAACACAAAAAATGTGTACACAGGCATAATACAAGATGGAAATAAAGATTGTTTGTTTGTTTCTTTGAATAAGTTTTTTCTTCTGTTTGCAACAACCAAAACACCAGTGCATTACATCCTATTAATAAGCTTAGTCCTCGTAGACAAACATTTAACAAACCCTTTATAACTGTTTTCGACAGTCTTTCGTAATTCTACTGTTGTTCTAATTTTTACATGATTATGTGAAATTTTTACTACTATTTATACATGTAATTGATTTATGAAAATTATTATTGAATTTGTAGTTACAAATAGTCAGGAATTAATTAATGTAAATAAAATTTCTGGTTGCTTTTCTTAGTAATTTTTTTCAAATTTCATTAAAATTATACTGATCAGAAAATTGTACTCAAAGCATATGTTTTATAGAAAGAAAGATATGCATTGGACATTTAGATTATTTACTTATTGGTTCATTTTTGTCAATATCAATAAAAATTAAATGAATAAAAATTATAGAGTAAAATTGAGACAATGCACTATTCATCTTGTAGTAGGCTATCTAGCATATACATCAAACCAGGAAAGTTAGCTTTTTTGCATATTTCAACTGTGTTACTTGCAAATCTTATGATTATTGAAAATGAAACCAAAATGTGAACGTTTTGCTTTTGCTTGTATTATTTTTTTATAACTGTCTAAAATGTTTTTTATAGTCTAAATCATGCAATCATATGAAATATATAAATTTATAATTACAATTTATAATTTTCAGTAACCATTTCTTGAATTTTTGATGATTTTTCTGTTAGTAGAGACTCTTAGGCATAAAATAAAAAGTTAACAAAATAATAGTTTTGTAGAAGTTGTAAAGTACTATTTTAATTTACAACGATTATCGACTCTACCGTGTCGGAAACAACCGTTAACCTACCGGGTACTTTACTCGGATTCGCGTTAGCGTGCCAGGCCTGGACTTTAAGCGTGCACCGAATTAAATAAAGACAATATTTGTCAATAGAAAAAAATCAAAGATTTAATTAATCGTTTAGCAATAACTATGTACAATATTAAGTAAAAATCAAACAATAATTTATTCAAAGAAATTCAACAAAGTCAACCCGACAATTCTCGATTCAAATCTATGTCTAACTTAACTCTATTCCCCTTGGGAATCCGACAAAACCAAAAGTTTAACTTATAACAATAATTCTTATAAACTAGAAATCCTAATCGTCACCTCAATATACTCGGAACCTATTTCCTTAAACTCTCAAGACTTTCTCAGACTGTCGATCCAAACTTCGAATCACTTCAAAATCACCATGGAACTACTCGAGATCCTATCGGACACCTCTATTACTGCTGCGAAGCTCACCAAGCTCGTTGCTATCAGAATTCACCTCACCGTCTTCACTTGAGATTCGGGATTTATAGTGTGAGGTGACGTCACAATTCTTAATGCGGTCACTCCCCTCATTTACATACTTAAATGCTAACAATAACGTTTTTCATCGTCTGGCAGCCCTTTTTCCGACAGTTTACTCACTAACCTTTTACATTATTAGTTTTTACAATTCTTTCCGGGACGTGTTTTATTACTTAAGGTTTAGCGAGTTTATTTCGTGCTTGTGGGTTCTCCCCCCCCTCTTCTCGGTGCGGACCTATTCTTTGCCGCTCGGGGCGCGAAAATGTGCGTGAGTCCTATGGCGCTTTTCTTTCGTCGGTGAGTTGGGTTTTAATTCTTCTCTTTTTAATTACTGAAGGTGAATGGTGAGGAAACCTTCGTCCTAACAAAACATAAGCCCCAAACAAAAATAGAATAATAAGCAAAATAAAAGTAAAATAAAAATAACGCTCGGACTTGGTTCCTTACACCCCTTCCCCTTTAGAGTAAAGAGAAAGTTATTTCTCTTTTTACTTACTGCCAAAATCCTCCAACTCTTTTTTTCTTTTAAGTAGTGCGCCTTATTTACAATTGCTGCCAGGTTACAAAGGAATCCGTCCCTTACAATGATTTATCATAAGCGAGAGTGACTCGTTGCTTAGTAACTTTATTCTAACGTAATGATACAATAGAGGGGAAACTGTTGACATGTGCTCATTTCGTGTTCCAAGGTTTGTTGCCATTTTCACGCTCTAATTTGGCGTGAGCAGGGTGAAACGTTAACCCAAAATTTTGTTCTAACGATTATTATCATCTTTCTTACGCTACGGACTGATTGTCGGGTTATAATTTAGCATTGTTAAT
This sequence comes from Centruroides vittatus, assembly GCF_030686945.1. Lineage (NCBI taxonomy): Eukaryota > Metazoa > Arthropoda > Arachnida > Scorpiones > Buthidae > Centruroides > Centruroides vittatus. The sequence continues at coordinate 3,288,068 of NW_027121927.1, forward strand.
GGTTTTAGTGTGTGGTTACTCCAGTCCGTCATCGTGAGAAAAACAAAACAAAAAAATAATGTTTTTTTTTTTTTTTTCTTCCCCCCCGTAGCCAAAATCCTTTCCCTTCTAGGGACCCTTGGATTACAATTAATTTGGTCAAGGACCATCTGTAAAGAAAAATATATACCTCTGGTTTCCTTCTCTATCTTTGAGCTCTCGGCTTCCTGGTGAGACCGGCGAGTTGTCTGTAATCCACTCGTTGCATCGGTCGTAATCGTCGCTGGATGACTCCAGACGGTCTAGCTCTGGCGATGGACGGCGCTCGGGTTCCGTGATCCATCGACGATCCCGTAACGGAGTGTGATCCTCTAACGTTGCCCCTATTGGTTGCGAGTAGGGGTGTAGTAGTTTTCCTCTTTGGAAAAAGGGTGTATCGCTTCAGATTAGCGATGTGTTGACTTCCGTGGCTGGCCCCAGTGTGGGGATCTTTTATCTCGTAAACTACTGGTGAGATAATCTTAGCGATCTCGTAAGGTCCTGACCACTTAGGTGCCAATTTAGCGCTGAAGTGTCGGCTAGAAGAAGAAATAGGGTGAGCTTTTAAGACAACTAATGAACCCACCTTGAATGTATCTGGCCGTCTTCGTGAATTGTAAGCCCTTCTCTGTTTCTGTTGTGCAGTTCGCACGTTGTCTCGGGCTTGTTTTCTTATCTGTTGTAATTCTGCCCATTTTTCTCTAATAGTCGTAGGGCGACTTGGATAAGCCGTTAGACGGTCCCACGGGAGTGCAATCTCTCTCCCGAGATGTAGTTTAGCTGGCGTATATTTCGTCGAATCCTGTTCTGAAGTTCGTAAGGCCAGCGCAAATTCCGATATATGTGTGTCCCATTCTTTGTGGTTCCTTTCGATGTATGCCGCAATCATCCTACCCAAGGTGCGGTTTGTTCTTTCCGTAAAATTCGACTGAGGGTGATATGGCGTCGTCAGGATGTGCTTAATTCCGGTGCGGTTACAAACTTCCGCTAGGAGGTGAGATATGAATTGGGGTCCGTTATCGGATACTAAGATTTTTGGCATGCCATACCTGCAAAAGTATTCTTTATACATACAATTTACCACATTTTCCGCGGTAATCTTCCGCAGGGGAAAAATCTCCACCCACTTACTGAAATAATCCACCATAACAAGAAGATACTGATTACCTTTGTTGGACTTGGGATAGGGTCCCATAATGTCTACGCCTACCTTTTCCCCTGGTTCCGTTATCTCGGGGACTTGCATTAGTCCGGCCGTTTTCTTCTGGTCGAACTTCGTTATCTGGCATGTATGGCATCCTAGTACATATTCTTTTATGTCCTTTCTCATTCCAGGCCAATAGCAACGTTGTTGTATTTTTTTCGTAGTCTTTCGTACACCTAAGTGGCCAGCAGTGGGATGATTGTGTAGTTCTTGTAATACATCCTCTCGTAAGTTGTACGGAATTACTGGTCTGTAACCTCCAGTGTCATCTGTTTTCCGGCTATAATATAAAACATCATTTACTAGCCGGTAATGGGATGACTTACCTACTATTTCTGCTGACATGGCTGGGTCATTTGGTAAGTTCCCAGTCGCTAAGTAATCGTATAGTCCGCTCCACTGTGAATCAGTTCGTTGAGCGTCTATAAGGTCTTTCTCTCGTTCAAATGTTGTTACCGCTAACAATTTTGCGGTTATGTCCGAGTCGTTACTTAGTTGTGGATCTTCTAATGGACGTCTAGATAAAGCGTCTGGCAATTGATTGTCCTTTCCACTTCTATGTTGGATTTGGAAACTAAATTCCTGCAATCTTAATGCCCATCTCATTAACCTACCTGAGAGGGATGTAGAACTATTAAGCCATCGTAATGCAGAATGGTCCGTTACGACGGTGAATTTGGTTCCGTCTAGGTAGATTTTGAACTTCTCTGTAGCCCATACAATGGCTAGACATTCAAGCTCCGTGGCCGTATAGTTCCTTTCGGCTGCGTTTAAAGTACGGCTAGCGTATGCAATGACTTTCTCCTGGCAAAGCACTGCTCCCAGTCCTACCGTGCTAGCGTCTGTATATAACGTATAGGGCACACCTGGCCTAGGAAGCTGCAAAATAGGTGCAGTTATCAACTTACTTTTTAGCTTTTCAAAAGCTTGCCGGCATTCTTCCGTCCACTCCCATCGTTTCCTTTTCCGCCGTAATTGATACAATGGTTCGGCAATAGTTGCGTAATTAGGTATGAATCTACAGTACCAGCTGCACATTCCTAAAAAGGTGCTAAGATCCTTCGTATTTCTGGGCGTCGGAAACTCTCGAACGGCCCTTACTTTTTCATCTTCCGTCGCAATGCCTTTATTGCTGACTTTAAATCCCAGGTACTGAACGTCTGGGCGGCAAAAGTTACTCTTAGCCAACTTAATGGTTAGTCCTGCAGCTGCCAATCGTTTGAGTACATTGGTCAAATGTTCGATGTGTTCTGTAAAAGTAGATGAGTATATAATAATATCGTCTAAGTAAACTTGGCAATACTTCCCTTTTTCTTCCTTTAGGACTTTGTCCATTAGTCTTTGGAATGTTGCCGGGGCGTTTTTGAGTCCAAACGGCATGACCAGGAATTCATACAAGCCACTATTCGTAATAAAGCTTGTCTTCGGTCTGTCTTGTTCCTTTAATGGCACTTGCCAGTAACCAGACGATAAGTCCAAGGTAGTTATAAAGTTCGCTTCTTTAAGCGAAGTCAGTAATTCTGAAATAATCGGTAAAGGATATTTATCAGTCACTGTTACCTGATTTAGCTTTCTATAGTCAATACATAATCTCCAATCGCCCGTTTTTTTCTTGACCATGACGACCGGGGATGCCCACGGAGAATTTGATGGTTGGATGATACCATCTCTTAACATTTCCGCTATCTGGCGGTTCATTTCCTTTAACTTTACGTCAGAGTATTTATACGGACGTCCACATACTGGTGTCGCTTTGTCAGTGACGATTTCATGTTCTATCATATTAGTTAGTCCCGGCTTATCTGTAAACAGTTGCGAGTATTGCAATAATACATTTTTCAAAGTTACTAACCTTTCACCACTTAAAGTGGTTTGGAGTTCGTCCCACTTAGGTGAAATTCTCTCTTTGGGATGACTTACGTCCAAAGAAATTGTCAAATTTTTAAAGTCCATTGTTATTCTATGATTCTTGGCGAAATCACGCCCTAGTAAGCATGGCATTATAAGTCCTTTTACTACTACGCACGTCTGTCGAAGGGTAACACTTCCAATCTGGATTTTTGCCAGGAATTTTCCAATGGAGGTTCCTTTTCCTCCTTCAATGGCTAACTTAAAATTCGGTCCTGCTTGTAACCGAATATTTCTATTCTGCAAAGAAATTCTCCTCCACACTAATTCATTGATTAAAGTAAAGTCAGAACCCGTATCAATCCGGGCTGAGGTTAGTACTCCATTAATAAAAATATTTACCTCAGGCAACTTGGAGGCTTCACTCACGATTAGTCCTACGGTGGAGGTATTTGGATCCATATCGGAGACAGGATCCTCCCCTCGCTGTCTCCGGTTTAGTTTAAAGGTTTTCTTTTTCCATTACCCTTCCTTTTCCAGGTTACTTTTCTTTCGGGACTATTGGGCGTCTTGACATTTGTTTGATCATTTTGTCCTTTCCCTTTTGGACAATTCCTCGAAAAATGTCCCACCTCACCACATGAATAACAGGTCATGGGTGACTTTGCCGGTGCAAAAGTTTTCGGCTCTAGCTGCTTACTTACTTTTCGACAGTCCTTAATCTGCTTTGCACTGTCAGGAGAACCTTGGTCGTTTCGTCTAAATTCGTACTCTTTCGCAGTACGTACTAACTCGTTTAATGAATAAGAACGGCGATTTTCCAGATACTCACGTAACGGAAGAGGCATCTGGGCAACTACACATTGTATAATTTCCTCATCCCGAGCTAAAGGTCTCCACGTGCGGTATAGCTGAACTGTGGTCCATATAAACTGCTCGACTCCATTGGTTCCTGTGTATTGTCGGCTAAATAGTTCTTTAGCGACAGCTACTTCGTCAGCTAAAGGAGCGTAAAGATCCAGAAAAGATCGCTTAAACAACGGCCAACTGTTGCCGATTCGGTGGCGTCCTTCATTCTTCCACCACATTGCTGGGCTACCGCGAAGACAACTAGCGGCAGTATCAACCCATCTAGTGTTCGGTATTTGGTTTACCAGGAAATGCTGTTCGAGGTCCTGCAAGAAATCATTAGCAGTTAATGCTGACCTACCGTTAAATTGGATGGCTGGCGGCGGCGGTGCAGTCTGAAGCCAGACCATCGATGCATTAGATGTAGGCACTTCCTGTCTCGGAGTAGAAGTTTCGGGCCGTACAGCACTTGTAACGTTCGGTGTTGTTGGCTCTACAATTCCAGACGTGACACATGAAGTTAGATGAGTCACGGCGTTTGACAAGGATGACACTTGTTGCAACAGTACTGACAATTGTTGTTGCAACTGGTTATATTCGGCTCGGGTGACTGGTGCACTATCTTCCATTTTTTTTGAGATTACGAGGTGTTATTCCTCTAAGCTAAAGTCAATATCAACAAAGAAAGCAACAAAGTCTAATATTAACCTTTAGAGTCCCTGTTCGGGCGCCAGTTGTAAAGTACTATTTTAATTTACAACGATTATCGACTCTACCGTGTCGGAAACAACCGTTAACCTACCGGGTACTTTACTCGGATTCGCGTTAGCGTGCCAGGCCTGGACTTTAAGCGTGCACCGAATTAAATAAAGACAATATTTGTCAATAGAAAAAAATCAAAGATTTAATTAATCGTTTAGCAATAACTATGTACAATATTAAGTAAAAATCAAACAATAATTTATTCAAAGAAATTCAACAAAGTCAACCCGACAATTCTCGATTCAAATCTATGTCTAACTTAACTCTATTCCCCTTGGGAATCCGACAAAACCAAAAGTTTAACTTATAACAATAATTCTTATAAACTAGAAATCCTAAGCGTCACCTCAATATACTCGGAACCTATTTCCTTAAACTCTCAAGACTTTCTCAGACTGTCGATCCAAACTTCGAATCACTTCAAAATCACCTTGGAACTACTCGAGATCCTATCGGACACCTCTATTACTGCTGCGAAGCTCACCAAGCTCGTTGCTATCAGAATTCACCTCACCGTCTTCACTTGAGATTCGGGATTTATAGTGTGAGGTGACGTCACAATTCTTAATGCGGTCACTCCCCTCATTTACATACTTAAATGCTAACAATAACGTTTTTCATCGTCTGGCAGCCCTTTTTCCGACAGTTTACTCACTAACCTTTTACATTATTAGTTTTTACAATTCTTTCCGGGACGTTTTTATTACTTAAGGTTTAGCGAGTTTATTTCGTGCTTGTGGGTTCTCCCCCCCCTCTTCTCGGTGCGGACCTATTCTTTGCCGCTCGGGGCGCGAAAATGTGCGTGAGTCCTATGGCGCTTTTCTTTCGTCGGTGAGTTGGGTTTTAATTCTTCTCTTTTTAATTACTGAAGGTGAATGGTGAGGAAACCTTCGTCCTAACAAAACATAAGCCCCAAACAAAAATAGAATAATAAGCAAAATAAAAGTAAAATAAAAATAACGCTCGGACTTGGTTCCTTACAAAGTTACCAAAACTGATTCTGTTAAATATGATAAAAACAATTGATTACTTACAGTTGTGCCATACACTTAATCCCTAAACTTAGTATGAGACTGCTGCATGACATATCACAACATGGCTGATATTTAATATTACTAAAAAATGGACACACTGAATTTTAATGTCAGTTTAACTGTACTGTAGATAATTAAGATTGAAAGAAACTTTAATTGGACTCAAATATAAGTTGAAGCCTGAATATAGGTTGAGAGCAATTTTTCTTTCTTTAAAACTGGAGAAAAACATCAAGTAAAATTCAGGCCAATATGGTATTTAATTCTTTTAAGATTTTAAATTTATTATAAAATTAGAACATATTAAATTTCTTTTTATTGGTGTTTAATTTGATGATGATTTTACTGTGTTTTTATACAAATAGTCCACAATAGTGTATATTTTGCAGAAAATCAGTAGAACAAATATAAAACGTTTGCATAACCTCCATCATAAATCATTGCTCCACCATAAATCCCATGCCTATGGAGCAGCTGTTTTTCCATAGATATGAGTTTTTAATTGTAATTGAACTGAAAATCTGCATATAACTTGCACTTTCTAATTTACTTAAAGTATCTTATATTCATTTCATGTAATTTTTTTTAAGTGAGGAAAAGCAAAAAGTGTGCTTCAAAAGACACACCTTATATAATATCTGAATATTTTAAAAATAGTTTGTTGAATTTTATATTGTGTCACTATCTCAAATTAATCAATTAAATTGAAAAATTGTCATTAAAATTTAGTTTCTATGTGTATTTTTTTTTCTTATGTGATAGTGAAGATTCCTGAAATGATATACAATTTTTGTATATCGTTTTCCTGAAAGTGAAGATTCAATCCATTTGAATCTTCCTGAAAGTGAATATAATTGCATGTTTGAAATTCAAGTTCATAACAACTATATAGTTTTGAACTTGAGTTGTAACTATTTACATATTAAATTACATAGTACAGAGAAATGAAGCACCTTAACTGTCATAACTTTTTCTTTACAGATTATATTTGTTATTACAAAAAGGAAAAGCAAATGAAAGAATTTACTTTAATCTTGGTATGCTTGCAATGGATGACAAACAGATGAAAATTGCAGAAACTTGGTTTAAGAAGGCTATTGAGGTTGGTATTTTAGATTTGTTGAAATATTTTTGTTAAAAATATATGAATTATTTAAGAATTTAAATTTAAGATTATAGTAACAAAAATACAATACAGTAGGTCCTTGTTTTATGCAGGATTGATATACAGAGATTCATATTTCTCAGATGTAGATGGTTTGGTTAATCCTTGAATACTTGGCTAATTCTAACTATTAAGGCATGTATTGATTATATTTTTCTTATGAAATTCATTGTGGAGGAAAAGCAATGGTACAAAAATTAGAAGCTATTTTCTACAGCCTGCCTATGAGAAAAATTATCAAAATGAAACAAAAATAGGTTCTAATTCATACACAAAGAAAGAAGAAAAGTTTTTTATGTTTATAGCATGCAAGTTGTATAAAAATAAAAACTATAAAAGTAAAATAAATCAACAAACACCTTTTTAGGCTGCTGGAATTTGCTTTTATTTACCAAATGTTTTCATCCTTGTCTAATAGGCCATCTTCAGGCTAGTGATCTTTCTTGGAATGTTTTTTACTGTTAAATATCGTTCAAAAATAGAACACAAAAAAGAATAACTGTTTTAACTGAATAAATATTTGAATATAAAGCCAAAAGAAATAAAAATTAATATAAGTAATGAATAACAGTAAAATGTAAAATAAATAACTCAAAAATGTACAAAAAGTATAGTAGAAATGAGGCAATTATGACCTAACAAACTTATTCTGTACAATGTATTTTAATGTGATTGCTAAACTGTCAGCATCTCTTGCATTAATGCAGTTATCCTTCAACATGCTTTTGTATATTTCACTTTTTTCAGTGTTCTGTGCCAATGTAGGGAAGTGTGTCGACTTAATGATGATTGTCTCTTTCTTTTTATCACTGAGCCTTCAGTCTGCATCATCTTGGAGAGTACTGTGTTATTGCGTCCCTTCTTACATTATATTGATGTTCTTTAAGTCTAATTTTCAAGTTCCTTATGGTGACACCAATGTAATCCTTGTCTATCTTCAACTGTACACACCTGCTATTTCTTTTGTTTCTAATCTATCGTTATCATTTCTTAAAATTTGCTACATAGTTGGTGCTCTTTTTACAATTTATTAGACCCTTTATGTTATGCAATTTCTTTCATAATGTTAGTTATATCTCTATTAAAGGTGAATTCCATGGTTCCACTATGTTTGCTGTTTTTTGTCCTAGGTTTGTTATCTTCAAACCTCCTAATCAGACCTTCTATGGTGCTAGTTCTATATCCTAGTGTTGTAGCTATTTGTTTAGTTCTGTATAGCTCCTTCATTCTGTTTATTACATTATCACAATATAAAAAGGCTCTTCTAATGAGTGCCTGGAATGCCACTAATTTATATTGATAAGGATCATTTGAATTGGAAGGCATGTACAGTGTGCTTTGTGTCGGCTTTCTTAGAGAGAAATATAGAATTTAAAAACGTAAGGATACACACGAGTGTATACAACAAGCACATTCTTCAATAAAGTTATTGGCAAAAATGAAAAATCTCTCTTGTTTTTATTTAAAATCCAAATGGACTTTTTAGCCAACCCAATAATTTGACATTTGTATCTAGTTTTTTGTTTAAATAAATTATTTTGTTTTGGTATAAATGATATGTGATATTTCTAGATTAATATTTTTATGTAATATGAACAATGTTGAATGATTTATTTGATAAACTTTATGACTAACAAATGATGTAATGCAAATCAGATCTAATTGAAAAATATAAAAATTAATGTGTGTAATAAGAATGATTTTTCTCTATTAATAAAATTCTAATATTGGTTTATTTTTAATAGAAAACTTTAATTTTAATAAGATCTATTCAAATCCAAAATTAGTGTAAACAAACTGCAGAATTTTTCAAATAATAATTATGGTTGTTTAGTTTTATTTTTTCAATACTTCAGCTTAGAGAAGATTTCCGTAGTGCACTCTTCAATCTTGCCTTATTGCTCTCAGACTCTCATCGTCCATTAGAAGCTGTACCTTATCTCAGACAATTATTAAAGGTAATTTTTTATTCAGTTATTAAAACAAAATTTAGATTGTAGTTATATCAAATTTTTAAAAATTTTATGACTTATATAATTTATTACAATAAAGAAATAAAAATTTGTAATTTTGTTACTGAAATTTATATTACACTGATATTTTTATGCAGATAAATTTAATAAAGTGATTTTAAGATATAAATTTTTATTTTAAATAATATAAAATAAATCATCATTGTTGTTTTGATTTGAAAAGTAAAAAATTCAGCATAAAAATATTTGAATACTAATTTTCAAACATATTTATACTTTTTGCTAAATTAGATTCTATATACTAGAATATTTAAATGTACAAAAATGAAATAATAAAAATTAATATTAGCCAAACAATTTCCAAATATGTTGTTGTTTGTGTCTGTTGGTCAGATGAAAATTAATGATTCATAATAATTTCTTGCTGATAGAGATGAAGTTCTTTCAATTAATAGTTAGAAAATATATATAAATATCAAGTTTAATAATTTGAAAGTATTCAGAGAGAGAGAATGTGTTTGATATGGAATTTAAATCTACAATATCAGAAAGCTGGGTAGAAATATTTTCAGTTAAAAGTTATCTCTGAATTTAGCTTAACCCACTCCATGCTGAAAACCTTTAGCATTAAGTAAATAGGTGGAATTCATTATGTGGTGCATTTTTGCATTTTTTGGGTAATTATTTAAATTGCGATATTTCACTTTAATATCTCACTATATTCAATCTGTTTTTTGTGTTTGATTAAAAACATATTACAGTTTATGACTGTTTAAGTTTTAGTTTTATACATATTTAAAATAATATTAAGTTTACGGACAAATGTGAAGTTTACGAACAAAAGAAAAAAAATTAATTTACAGAGAATCACTGAACTTTGTACATCTATTAGATAGAAACATCTGTCCTCTTTTAAACAAAACAAACCGCAGCTCTCTACCTAGAGCAGGGGAGAAGTTATTGCCATTATTCACACTATGTCTCTAATTACTTAGCTGGGAGAGTAGTCCGATTAATCAGCTGTACGACTGACATGGCGTTGCTCTTATTTTTGTAAAATAATTAAATGTATTCAAAATATATATGAATTCATTTGACAAAAATTTTAAAGCCAATTAACAGCACAAACATCTTCCATAGACTTACTATAGAAAAGTGGAGTTTCCCGGGAATATTTATCGCTAGATAGTTTTAAAAACATATTTTCTTGCCTAAATATTGACAAATTAGCTAATTTAATGTCTAAGTGCATTAAATTAGTTAATTAGAGCTAAAAATTGATTTAAAAAGCGAATTTACTGTGATTGTTTACATTTTACTTCAAAGGTTGGAGGCGGGGCTTTTCACGGCAATTTTTTCCTTTCACAAGTCTGTGATTAGTTAAAGTAATGTCAACAAAGACAGAAGATACCCAATAAAACCATAGAAGGAGTTTCCCTTTGATTGTTTTCAGCCAACTGTATAGTTAACTGTGAAGATTTACTGTAGAATAGTAGGGGAATGTATTTACCGAAATATTTATGGCCCAGGGGTGGTAACAAAACACTTATTGGCTTAAACAAAGTCAATTGACCTACAGAAGAGTGAATCAAAGCTAAGATTGCTGGAAAACTCGAATATAACGCAAATTAATCAAATTTTTTAATTAATTTTTTAATTTACACCGATCGGTGCATTTTGCATTACTGATGAACGGAGAAGTCACGTGATATACACCGATCGGTAGCTAACCGCATGGAAAAGATTAAAGAACTTGTGTAACATAACATCCATTTTAGATGATGTGAGTTTCATTTTCATTTGAAACAGTTTATTCCTTGGATCTTTAGACAAACCTTAAATCTGGAAATTGTTCAGTACGACAATTATAACTTAATGATTTTATTGACAAATTATTGTATTTTTCATTTAGTCACATTAAAAATTCCCCAGTTACAAATGCACCAGTTTTTGTTGATATAGAAATATTAAAATTGTTTACTAAAAAGATAAAAATTATTTAATAATAGAGAAAAAATTTTTCTGTATTACTAAATTTTTATTCAGTATTTTGGTATTAAAATAATTTTATTATTGTGTCAATAAAAGTAATTGCTGGTTGATTTCTTAGACTAGAAAGTTTAAAGACTAAAGTTAAAATGTGATTATAGTTCTGAAGTTGGAGAATGAAAAAAAAAAAACTGGTTAGAAGAATTGATAACATTAATCATGTCATCATAAATCCATACTTATTCCAATACAAGAAGAATGTAAATTCATATTTGTTGAATTTGCTATTAATCATAGAGAATGATGTGAATGTTACTTTCATCATAAATGAATTTATTAATTATTTAGTTATAAGTGTATGAACTATACAGCTTGTAGAATCAATTGTGTATTTAAGTACAGTACACATACAGATGTAGTGATCACATTAATGAAATTTTTTTTGTTGACAAATGATTTGCAAGGATTTCAATTTTTAAGAACTTTATTAAATTCTTAATATTTTTATATTACTATCAAATATTTTGCTAAATAATTTTGTTTGAATAAATTAAAATGAACAATTATTTTAATATAACATTATGTATTTAATAATTAATGACACCATCAAATTTATAGAAAATTCTTTTTATTATTGATTCTAATATTTTATATTTGACATTTATAGCATCATACAGATCATGTCAAAGGATTAATTTTGTTGGGTGATATTTATATCAATCATGTAAAAGATTTGGATGCAGCTCAAGAGGTATGAATTTTATAAATGCTTTTCTTTGATACATCAGTGTTCTTCAGTATTATGTTGTTTATTTTATTTTATAACATTATTTTAATCTTTGTGAGCTAATGAAACATTTCTATTTAATATTGATTGTTTGAAAAACTCAATTTTTCATTATTTATTTTACAATGTTATTGATATCTTCATATGGATGTCAAATTAATGATAAATCAACTAACTTTTTTTAACTATTGTTAAGAATTTTAAATTTATTTTAATTATTCTATTTCATTTTATATATAAAAATATAAGACAGTATTCTAACTTTTAGTAAAAAATTTTACATATACAGTAAAACTCTGATTATGATGTAACGTAAACCAATGTTATCTTGGATAACAAAAACTCAGAAAAAACAGATGGCCACAGCCATTTTAGGTTAAAAATTATGAACATAAAAGATTCATGTGGTATTTCACTTTTAGCATCTTTTTATACCTTAGTGAATTTAATCATATATAAGAGCAACATTTTTTACATTGTTTGTTCTGTAGCTAATATGTACAATAATTCTTAGAATAAAAATTAGTTACATTTTAATGTGAATGGTTTGTTTCACATTGAAGTTAAATGATAAAAAGTAACAGAAACAAATCATTTTGTATTATCTTACCATTTTTGACATCTAACACCTAACTCTCAGAACCAGAGTCAGAGCTTGGACTTTTTTCTCCCAAACTGTCTTAAAGTGATTGTAATATGTAAGCCTATTTTATTACAATAAATTTAATTTTAATTTGTAAAGTGTAAGTCTCTGTGCTTGTCATCACTACCTCAATATGACTTCCTCCTCTTGCATCACAAAACATGAAAGGCAAGTGACTCTACTCTTTAAGGTAGGGTGTTTTCCCAACAAAGTGTCTGTATTTTCTCACAAAAAAGTATATTCACTTACAGGTTTACTTAACCTCAGATAATCAGAGTTCTACTGTATATTATATTTTATATGTCAATATTAAAATGGAGAGAAAATTATATTGGAAAAATGATATTGCCTAATGATGCATACTTTATTACACACTCCAGATAGAGATTGAATGTTAAGTTGAAATGTTTCAAGATTGGGCATTTAACTGTTGCTTGAGATTCAGTTTTTCAAATATCACATAGAATTTTCAGTTTAGATTACTTAATTGATAAAAATATTTTCTGCAATAATGACCACAAAGATAATTGCTTCGGATATATTATCTATTCTTCTCATTATTGCTGACTTATTTATTCCATTTAATGATCTTTTCTCAATAATTTTGCTGCATAATATTTTAATTAACTATTAATCTTATTGCTGCCAAAATATATGTAAAAAACTATCAACACTCCTTTTGAAGAAAAATCAATTCTCTCCCTTATTTTATTTAATTTTATAATTTCATGAAATTAATCTTGCATTGACTTAAATGAAAAATTTTTACATAGAGAATAATAATTGTGAAATTATTAAAAATAATACATAATGAGGTTCATAACAAAAACATATGTTAACTGCAAGAATAAATAAAGATGTTTACTTTTAATGTATAGAACTGAGTGCAATGGATCTCTACTGTCTTCAGGATTTAATTTACAAATGTTGAAGTTTATCTAATAAATTAAGATGAATGGCAAACTTGCTATTTTACAGCTGAAAAAAAAAAAAAAAAGATATTTGTGACACATTAAATGCTTCTAATGTTATAACAAAAATGATCTATTTGGCATTTTTTGAATAAATGCTCATCAAACCATGATTGATGTTTCATTTTCAATTGCATATCAGGCTTTGAAAATTTTGATGCTACATAAACTTTAATGTATAATTAAAAGAAAGTACACTTGAATATTTTTGATAGCCAAAAACTGAAAATTTGTTTGTAATGTATGGAAAAGTTACTTGCAATGTTAATATATTTCAATGAATATTTTCCCCACAAGTTAAACTGTAATTTTTGAAAATAAATATTGCAATTCATTATAAGGTAGGTAGTGGATACACTATAACTATATTCTATATCTCTTATAAAAAGTTGTTATAATTACAATTGAGATGTCAGATATGAAATGAAAGCCAAATAGATTAAGTTTAAATAGCTTAAAAATTATGTAGAAAATGCATCTAAATTTTTAGTGCAAGTAATTGTATATTATAGTCATATGATATTTTTCTTAATTCGGAATTATTATTCTTTTTAAAGGGTAATAATTCTTAATTTTTTTTACATATTGTTGATACAAAAACTAAAGAAATTATAAATAATTAAAATAAAATTATAGAAATTGTTCTGAAAACTCTCTATATATATGTATTGCAATATAGTTTGATGCTTCAGTTATAGTAAGCAAATGCTTGGTGAAAATTTCAAACCAGCAATTACACTAATATTTATAAATAAAGTTGAGATTTTTTCAAATAATATCTCAATTGACATTGAGATACTATTTTAAATATAAGTAAAAGGTTAGCATTATTAAAAGTGGAGCAGGTATTATTCACATTTTAGTTTTCTTTGCTCATAGTGCTGCTATAAATATATTGATATGGTTATATTAAAAAAATATTTTAATTGCTCACTAATTACATTTTTAGTGCTATTTGAAAATACTACAGTTTGAACCATCAAATATTCAGGCCTTACATAATTTGTGTGTCGTGTATGTGGAAAGAGGACATTTAGTTAAAGCCGAAAGATGCCTTACGAAAGCCATTTCTTTGGCCCCCCAAGAAGATTATATTCAGCGTCACTTGCGAATAGTCAAGGCGAGAATATCAAAACAGCAGAAACGGCTAGGGGATGCCTCAAATGATCTTTCCAGAAAGGACGAGGGTTCCCATACAGAACAGACATTAGGGAATGAGAGACCGCTGTCAGCAACACTTCCGTCAAAGGTAGATTTTGGACAGAATAAATTTGCAAAGGACACATCATCTGAAGTTTCCCTGAGGAGAAGCGGACGGAATGTCTCGACAGAATCATAAGTTGATCGTCAAAACGATGAATAATTTTTGGTGCTACGTGTGGTGCATTTTGAAATCACATCATGTAATAAAGTCATATTGTAAATTTTACACATTTGATGCATATTATAATCTATATTTTTGTATATTAAGTATGCATTTAAAAGAACAGATCAATCTAATGTTATCAAATAAAAGTATGATAATCAATATATAATTAAGAATATTTCAAGCGATGTTTAAGAAATGTTATTGTTTAGAATTGTACAGTACATTAACTTTACTCTTCTAGGTAATGTACAATATAAAATGGGTGATATCTTCTCTCAGTAATGAGGAATCAGTGAAGCAAATAATAATAGCTGTGATTAACTTATTATTACTATGCAAATTACTTTAGGTGTGGGAAGAATTTTTTGTCTGTATATAAAATATTTGTCCAGTTTATTATTGATAACCCATAGATGTTACAAGTGAATCTTATATGCATATTTCTAAATCTCTTCTTGTGAAGTATTTTAATCTCATTCTGTCAAAGTTTGTTTTTTTTTTTTTTTTTTGTGCTGGAATTTAATTTTTTGATAATGTTATGACTATTATGAATATATTTGAAGCCAAGTACATACATATCATTGTCCGAGAGTTATATACGCCATACTATAATGATGAGATGCAATGCATTATATCAAATTGTTATCCTACAAATGTATCAAATTGCACCTTTTATGGCAGTTAACTTTATATGTACAATATTTTCATAAATTGGTATAAATGTTTATAATTATTTAACAATTGTATTAAAGAAAAAAATATATAAATTCTTTACATTTAATTATTAAATCTTTTCATATATATATATTAAATGCAACAGATAAATTCTCTTTTTTGATGAATAAATAGATCTAATGTGTTTGTAAATATTACTATTTGTCAAATAATAATTTCTGTTGTTGGTGGAATAGATACATAGAAATGTATAATTATTAGTTTCGTCACTTTTTAAGGGCTAATTTTGTTAATAATTAATAACCAAAATAACATCCAATGTATAATACTTGTATACTGTCTCAAAGCAAACCAAGATCTAGAAAATTAAAATATATATTTAGCTTAGATAAGAATTAGTTTATGTTAGATTAACATCAGTAAATCTTTGAGGTACTTATTTTTTGTTAACAAAAAATTTCAATCTGAACTTGATTTATATATATTTAGTTTATATATTGAACACACTAGCAGGCATCTTCCTTTATTCAGAAAGTCAGAGTTTTCAGTTAATTCATTAACAATAATGCTTTTCTGAAGTTAAATTTATAAGGTATCAAGGCAAAGGTGTTGTAGCTAACAATTTGTGATACAGTACAATCCTTTCTCAGAACAAATGTTTTAATTTTCTGAATCTTGGTTCATTCTTTGTAGAATAAATATGATTCGTATGCTGTTACATATTTTAAATGTCATTCTATCTTTATCATTATTTATCATGCTCTATTTTAATGAAATATCATTTAAAAAGATACAATCAATCATAACATATCATAATCAAATTATTATTATTATTTTTTTTTTTTTGAAATTTATGAACTAGTTGTAAGAAAATAATCAAAAAAGAATTTGTTTTATTCATAAACAATTTAGGCTTTAGCTGTGTAGCTTACCACTAGTTAACTGTGCAATTTAATGACTCATTTTGTGCCAATGAGCAAAAGGAATGCTGCTTATAATTTTTAGTTCCTATTTTAAAATTATCTGTTAAAAACATTAGATCTGTCTATTCACAAAAGGTAGTATTCAGTTCTGTTGTTTGTGCATCAAACTTATATCACATACATATTAATTTTTTATTAGAGTTTTATTTGTAATTATTTTTAAGTATAGATCAAGGAACTCTAATGTTGTGTCAGTTGGAATTTATTGACACGTACGTACATTTTAAAATTTATACGCCATATTAATAAATGTACATGCTTGTGATGGATGTATTTCACAAGCCTTAACTAATACAAAGTATTGAACGGTTTTCTAAAAAACATTGTCATGTCTTCAGATGTACTGCGTATCATATTACGTAGTTCTGGTATCAAGTTTTAAGAAAATTTTTTTGATGTTGTATTTAATGGAATTAAATGTTAAGATCTAAAAGTTTTTAAATTATAATTTTTTTGCCTAATAAAATTTTTGGAAAAGTTTTTTCCTAAAATCTAAACTGTTCTGTTTCTATATACAAATGTGAACTTTTTAGAAATTTCCATCACATAAATATTGATTTTGCATTAAATGGATCATGTATACTAAATATTGTATATATTTGATATATTATAATTCAAAATTTAACTAGGTAAATTTTATTTAGTGATTTCTAAAAATTAAACATACTAAATAAGTAGTATGTAAGTTATAGCTAAATAAATAATTGAAATTAGAATCTCTCTAAGGAAGAAAAATCAGGAACAAAATAAAGTGAAATACAACAGATAGTTTAATTTTAAGGAAATTATATCAAAGATTTTTGGACATACTGTATCTGGAAATTTTAAAATGCATTCTTAGATGCAATTATTGGGGCAATTCTGCACGATCCTTCAATTTAAGGATCCAATTTTGTAACTTCAAACTCTCTATATCATCAAAATATTCATTGTTGTGGACAGTTCAACTGAACTTCATCTTGGATAATAAAATTGTAATTTGAAGGAATGCAAAGCTATTGTGGGAGATTATTGAATTTCATATAGGTGTATGCTCACAAGTCATTTTTGGAAGTTGCACAGCCATGGAAAATATTTGTTCTAGAATATAAATTTAGATAGGGTAAAACTTTCTATATCCATAGAAGTACAATCTACATAAAGTATTAATCTGTAGATTTTATTCATTCTAAAAAACATAATAGAGAAATATAGATTGTTTGATTCAGAAGCATTCAAAGTATTCAATTACCAATATTCCAAAGCATTCAATTACCAATTACCAAAGCATTCAATTACCAATATTTGACATATTATCTGTCCTGAAAAATGTTGATTGTAATTGTAGATCTTTTGATGTGTTGCAGAAAGAATTTGTGATCCAAGATGATTTTATAGAACTACTCGTATAATGGTACAAAGTGGTTCAGCCAAACCATGGTCTAAATTAGTGTTTCTCAACCTTTTATGACCTTTGGTCCCTTTTGAGCTTGGTATTTTCCTGCAGCTTCCCATAATGGTAGCTTGGGGAAAAATTTAAAAGTAAACATTAAAAATTTCACCACTTTTTTAAATATTACAAAATGGGTTTTTAATTAAAATAATTGTAACAAATTTCTTAATTACTACACACACACACACACACACACACACACACACATACATTCATTTTAAAAAAATAAAACACAATAAATTGACATTACTTTATTCACCTCATTCTCCATCCACATTATTGTTGCCAGACATATGACACTAAAATCAGTAGATGTAATCATAAATTTTAGGTAGATTTTGTATAAATTTGGTAGATTTGATTCAATTGAAATGCAAACTCTCAAGTATCTTGACACAAAGGAAAATGGACTTGTGTCTCTTTCATAATGAACTGTCCACATGTGAATTATCAAATTATGATTTTTCATTGCAAATGACATTGTTAACATTAAATTACACACATTTTGAATTTGAACGTTGAAAGTAAGGTGTGGCCCATAAAATTAGGTACACTGAAAATTCCAATTAAAAATGCATAGTTACTTACATAAAACTTTCATGTAAATACCTCCACTTAAACATAAAGCAAATATAATTTATTGAATTCTTTGTTCCAAAAATACAATTCCAGTCACTTAAGATTTAAAAAAACTTAATGCGTTAACTGCACAACCAAGTCATTTGCCATTTTTGTTAATCACTTTAAAACTATGATTTGATCAACTGTACATCAAATTCATTTAAAACTTCATTCCATTTCCGTAGCATATCTTCTTTCAGGTCCACCAGAGATAAATACTTCTTTTTATGAGCATAATTGATCTTGCCAAGAAAGTCATATTTTTTTCAATCATATTTAAGACTGGAAAACAAAGCAAACCAATCTAAAACTGATACTCCATTACTTAAAAACCATTCAAAAGTGCTTTTTGTAGTGTGCAGCTGCATTATCTTGTTGAAAATAAAAGTGGGAATCCTTCAGATTTTCAGTAAAATGGATTATCAACATTTATTAGAACAACATTTAATCTGCTGCTTTCATATGGCCATTAATTAATGGAAACAATTGATGATTTTCTCTCTCCTGGGAATCTCTCTGATACCATCAATGATCCACCACCATGGTGTCATTTGGAAAAAATGTTTTTTTCTTTTCTAAGGTCACCCCAACAATATCAGGATCATCTAGATTAAACTTTTTTCATCAGACCACAATACGTTTCCAGTTTTCAGTCTAGTTCATTCTTTCTTTGACCCACTGAAGTTTTTCTTTAGTTCATGCAGGTGCATGAATTAAAAAGCTAAAAGTTTCTCTAAAGTTAAATAGCTTTGGAGAAACTTTTAGCTTATGAACAGATGAGGTTTTGATTTTACAATTCTGCCAACTGGAGATTTTGAGATATTGACATCTGGTCTCAATGCTGATTGTTGGATTGTCATATTGTTACTTGAAATTCAGTGGCGTGCCGTGACATTTTGATGACAGGGAAGCTGTGTTTCTGTAAGAAGCCGACTTCCAGGGGCAATCAGTTAATTGCGCGTCAGTGATGGTCTAGGGCAGTGGTTCTTAACCTTTTTATACTCGCGGCCCACCAAATATTTCATAATTTTTTTGTAACCCCCATTTTTTAATAATAATTTATATTTGATAATTTGATAATTTATCTATAATAAATTGATTTTTTATATTATTGCTTTATTTTTTATATAATAAATGTAAATCATAACTTTATTATTTCATTATCTATTTAAATAACATTCAAACTTCACAATTAAACATGAAAACTCATTAATTTTTAACAGAAAATAAAATAAGAAACATATCCATAAATCGATCCAATGTCGATGCTAAAACTAAACTAAAACTAAAACGCCCACTTGTCGTAAGGATTTTGCATAACTTTTGCAAAAATATTTAAATTTTCAAAGCCTACTATTTTTCCTAATTATTTTTAAAATTCCAAGCATTAATAGTTTCTTAAAATTGCTTTGGAATAAAAGAAGTAAATACTGCGGTGTAAGTAGCATATTTGCATTTATTTCTTCTGTACTAACAAAGTTGTATGTAGGAAGAAATACAAAATAAATAAATAAAAACTAAATAGGAAAACTTTATCTTTCTTATTTCACTTTTCAATACGATATTCGGATTATACATCAATTTTCTTTTTATTATATTCTGAAGGAAATTTTGCATAATTTGGCGGCCCCCGGCAAACTTCTTATGGACCCCAGGGGCCGCGGCCCCCCTGTTAAGAATCACTGGTCTAGGGTCCATTCGTATTCATTTGTTCGATAAGCCAGTAAAAACTGTAGACTTCTCTAAATGTATTTTTAATATCACAATTACATTCTGAATCGCTAGCCACGATATAAGGGCTAAAATTAAAAATAAATTATAAAAACTTACTCGGTGAAATAAAATGTGCGGTGGATATACATACCTGGTACAATATATTGTTCGATTGTATTAATATACTTTTAAAGAAAATTATAATTAAAATATAGCTTTGTAAAGAAACGTACATAAAAATAACATAAAATATTCTTTACTTTTTAAATCTTAAAACAATCCACTTAGTCAAATATCTTGATACGAGTAGCTAATGGATGGAACTAGTGACGGTCCAGGTAGGTGTGTAGTGCAGCGCTGGATTAAGCCTCTAGCGGGCCCTAGACAAAATTTAAATTGGGGCCCTATTTAAATAAGTTGCTTCTAAACAAATCTTATATAATGTGACATTAGCGTAGCTAGCATGGGTGACACCCGGTGCAGATATCGTGGTGTCACCCCAAGTCACACCGTAGTGTTACCCTTTTTAACTGTTTTATAAAACACTATTGAATTGTAATAACTTTGCACTCGAGCAACTTGAACGCTACATCGAATATGCGATGTCGCGACGTATAAGTATAAATTTAGAAAATGAATCATAACCATACATCAGTATTACTATGAGAGGCGGCCCTAGGAATATTTGTAGATGGTGCGAGAGATCTCGTGGGAGAGATTACTTCTCACGCACGGATGGCTGTTGGCCTATTTTTTTTTTTTTTTTTTTTTTTTTAGGCAATGGCTAATGGAGCCGGGCCCCTCCGAATTACGGCCCTAGACATTTGCCTACTTTGCCTATTCGATAATCCGGCCCTGGTGTAGTGAGTGTGTGCGTGCCAAATCCCGAGGGTGCCGATACCGGTCAATGTCAAATGCCTCTTTTGTCGCATCACTAGTATATCTCAAAGGACGCCACAGGGCTGTTGTAAATTTTAAACGTTTCTCACCGTAGCTGTAAAAATCTAACTATGTTAAACTTAATAGTCATTCGTTTTCTAACTAATTCGTTTTAATACCAGGTGTACACGGAAATCAGTTTCCCACTGTACTGAGCGAGTGATTGGTTCTGTTAAGCTTTTGTTGAAGTAAAATTCTGGCTCTTTCAACAGGGTTTTATTTATGTCCCCATTCCCTAATCTCTTAATTATTTAGTCACTTCTTAAGTAGAAATAAGTCGAAACCAGTTACTTTGTACCTGAATATCTGTAGTCTTGGGAAAACAGTGGAAAGACAAATTTTTATGACAACGGATATATAAATCGTAAATTTAAGGAAAAGAAATTCTAGAGCTTTTTTTTTGTACCGTTGTACGTCTCATTCATTAAATTTGGTTGTAAATGATGCTGCCAAAGTAACAGTTAAGTTTTAACACTGTACTAGAATTGTACACGTTTTTTCTGCATCCCCTTACAGATGGGACATACTAAATCGTAATATCACCGGTTTAACATTGAAATCCGTAAGTAATATAAGATGGGAGAGCGGAATAAACGCAGAATAAATATATCAAATATTTTAATGGAGTTTTTTTAAAACTCCTGTCAACTATACAGAACTATCATAAAAACGTGCCAGTAAACTCCTATCGGTTGGGTTGTTATAAATCTAGTCTAGGGTGGGCAACCCTTTTTATAACATGGGCCAGAATAAATTTTACGTTTTTTTCCGCGCCGTAGTAGTTAATTGACGCCTTTTTGTGACTCGTAATTTTTTTAGTCTGCAAATATGAAATAAATAAATAAAAAGTTAATTACTACATTTATTTCTCTTATCGTTTTCGAAAATTACAAAAAATTGGAAAAATAACTAATTAATAGTTATTTTTCCAATTTAATAATCTATTAAAGATCTCGCGGGCCGGATAGAAACTTTTCGCCAGCCGTAGCTGGCCCGCGGGTTGCCCGCCGTTGATCTAGTCTGCTCATGATTCACATAATCGGACGAAGGTGGTCGAATATCTAGCAGGCGGCTAACAGCCCACAACCGCTCCGGGATATAAAGTCGCGTACTCTTTACGCGTGTGTCGCTTCTACCAGCTAAACCGTGACGTTGGTGCTCTGTAAAGCGCATGCGCCAATGCCTGTAATCTGGCTGATTGGAAGTTGACAGGCAGGTGGCTAACAGCCCACAACCGCTCCGGGATATAAAGCTGTACTCTTTACGAGTGTGTCGCTTCTACCAGCTAAACCGGGTGAGGTTGGTGCACTGTAAACCGCATGTGCTAATGCCTATATAATCTGGCTGATTGAAGACTGACCCGGTTTCGACATTCCTTCCGCCACCGAATTATTCGAATATACAATAGCAATCTTATCGTTTTTTTTCACATGTAGTAAAGAAATTTGTAAAAGATACATAATGCAGTTATAATAAAATATTAATTTTAATTAATTCAAAGTACGTTAAAATATGAAAATTTATATTTTATAAAATTCAAGGGAAGGTCATTGGAAGGTGGAATCGGCGCTTCCATCGCTTCCAATGACGGCACGCCACTGTTGAAATTTATTTTGTCACCAACTCCCTTCAGTTGTAAAGCAATTTTAGATGGATTATCTGAGGATTTTTTAAAAATTATACATTTCTTCCATTTCAGGTAACTTATACTGATGCAGTTTTCACAGAAATTTTCCTCGCTATCTGTTTTATGCAGATGATTCAGCTGCTTTCCAATTTTTCTAGATGACAAATAAAGAGCTGATATTTGCCTCTTCAAAATCTGTTAAGGCACATTCTTTTCCCCATTTTGTTTGCACTTCAGCAAGCAAAGTTACTTGAGGTTTTGCCTTAGAAATAAATCTTATGCAATTAAAAACAAGTTTGCACTTGTAATTTGTAATTACAGTATAAATAAGCCTGTAATTATATTTTTGGGACAAAGAATTTCAAGTTTTTGTTTTCAAATTTAATTTTCTCTTACATTTACAAAAACAAAGTGACATATTCAATAAATTTATTCAAATTTACTTTTATATTTTATTTAAACATATTTTAATAATTTATATACATTTCTCTAATAATTTGCTTGTTGAAGTTATTCATTTTCTTGTAATTTTAATATTTTATTCTGAATGTAGCCCAGTTTGCTTTTGTCCCAAAAGTTGATTTTTAGCCTATGGCTTCCTTTAAGTGTTCTGTGACCCCTAGAGAACCACATGCCTCCAGTTGAGAAACACTGGCCTAAACGATAAAATTTAATTTGAAAATTTTTAAAATACTTTTTGGTGTATAATAATACTTTTTAACATTTACAGCAGCCTTTCAGAAAAAGCTGACTTTTGTATATGCTTTCATTCCAATTATCTGAAAACTTAGACGTTTTACACTGCCTCATGGTAAACAACACTCACGTCAGAGAAAATTCATTATATTGTGGGCACGCTGTCTGTTAAAAAGGCTTTAATAAAGTTGACAGTAGTGTCATTGGCTTGCATATCCAACTGTATTAAAGCCGCTTTATCATGAAATGCGTCCTGCGATCTCTATACATTCGTTCAGTACTAAACGCTACGGTAAAGTTGCCAAATTGGGCAGATAATACTGTTTGAACATACCGAACTTTACATTGCATGAATGTAAATAAATTTCAAAATAATAATCTTTTTAACAAAAGTTGCTTTTGGTTTCTTGGGCGACAAATAAATACTGTACTAAATTTTTCTCGCTATCTGGCAACTATTTCGTGGGTTGAGGGTTATGCCTACTTTCAGAATCAAGAAATATATCGCCAGAGGGTAACGGACACTTGGTACATGTGCTTCTTCGAGTGGCTAGTGGCGCGAAGCTATTGTTCGTGGGATTATGACTAAACACCCCTAAGGCAGAAGACCCCTAGCCGCGACAACGGATGTCGTTGCGATAGTAATCCTGCGCGATACGAGAGGAACCGGTAGGTTCAGACAGTTTGTGACTTGGTCCCTTGTTAGGACGTTGATGAGTGCAGAGCAAGAACGAACATATACCCCAGAATAGATTCGAACCTTGGGGTACGGACTCTCGAGTATCGACAACCCTGAACTTGTACTTGGCTAAGATTCCCGTTAGCCGTAACACAGAGTCGATAGATA
Source organism: Centruroides vittatus (assembly GCF_030686945.1). Classification (NCBI taxonomy): domain Eukaryota; kingdom Metazoa; phylum Arthropoda; class Arachnida; order Scorpiones; family Buthidae; genus Centruroides; species Centruroides vittatus. Next base: position 3,312,213 of record NW_027121927.1, read on the forward strand.
TGCTGGTCCTTGCGCTGCCAATAGCTGCAATGCTACTATTCTGGTTTAATAAATATTTCTGCCACTTCGAGCGCTTCGATCGCGCGTAGTCCTAAGTTTGGCTGGAGCATAGGGAGAGTCAGCTGTAAGCATTCAAAATTCTTTTAATATATGAATTAATATTAAAAGGCTGCTTATAAATACTATTTTAATCCGGTTTTAAACATTATTTATTCGTAAATGTCGTTAATAGCGAGGTTGAGACTGAAGTTTTAAACGCGGAAACGTGTACGTCGGACATTCAGCGCCGCTTTCCTGTAAGCCTAGAAGTTTGACAATGGTGTTTGGAAAGTCAGTGGAATCATGCTCGACATTCTAAACGCCATTGTCAAACGTCTAGGCTTACAGGAAAGCGGCGCTGAATGTCCGACGTACACGTTTCCGCGTTTAAAACTTCGGCCTCAACCTCGCTAATATTTCTATTACTATTAGCTGTCACTTTCACGATTTTAGACTTTAAATTGATTAGCCTCTCTGTTTTTTGCTTAAAATTTGTGTTCATTTTTAAATATTTTTGGGAGTTTTCGTTAAGGGGAAGAAAATGTAGTCAAAAAATTTATAGTTAAGCCTGTATATACAGGGTGATTCAAAAGACAAGAAATTTTAAAAAAATTAATAACTCACAAACTATTTACAGTAAGATGATGCAGTTTTCACAGAAATGCTTAGAAGTGAGATTTTTTTTGTGTGTAATAAAAATTTTAGTACCAAAATAGTTACATTTCTTACCATAGATGGTGCTTCATAAGATTACAGTAATACCTCGACTTACGCGAACCAGGAGTTACGCGATTTTTAAATTTTATCGATTCGTCTTTTGTTTGAGCGCCACGCAACTCATTGATTACTCACTCCCCCCACACTATTGTTCAGCTTACATGTTCGGACATGTCGCGCGGAATCGATGCATAGCTCAGGGCCTAATTTAGACCTTCGCGGGCCCTAGACAAAATAATATTTACGGGCCCCTTTACAAATTTTGTATTACTACAAATATAAATAAAATTGTAATATTTAAAATTAAAGTACAGTATTTTTATTTCAAAACAATTACAAACATAAAATAATCAATATATCAACCCCTGAATATGGCGCTAATAATATAGTAATTCGCAATACTAATAAAACAATGGCACGTTTAGAACCTATTACGGGCCCCGGGCAAGTGCCTTGCCTGCCTTATGCCAAATTAGGCCCTGGCATAGCTACAATTTATTTTGTGTTTGTTATATCTACGGAGACTTGAGAGACTACTGTCATCCAAACGAAGTAGAACTGATTCTTCTGCATCAAACAAGAAAAGAAAACTTTAGCTTTGGAATGTAAAGTTAACATTATTAAAGACTTCGATACAAAAATGAAAATTTGTGAATTGGCAAAGAAGTTTGATACCGTATTTTACGGACTATAAGACGCTAGGGACTATAAGACGCACCTTAATTTTTAAGCAATTAAAAAAAAAAAAAAATACCTATAAGACGCACCTGAATTTTGAAGGCAATTTTTCGAAGAAAAAAGTGCGTCTTATAGTCCGTAAAATACGGTATACCGGAATCTACGGTCAGAACAATTATAAAAGGGAAAGAAAAAATTCTCGAAGCTGTGAAAACTTGACAGAAGGCCTCAGTTCAATTGAAAAGGGGTTACAAATTTTAGAAAATATAGACTCCAACGAAGAGCGCATTTCTTCTACAAAACGAGAAATAAAAAAAGTTATTAGCATGCTATGAGGAAATTTTGCGGGAGTAAAAAAATCTTTGAGCCGTCAGACGAATTTGTTAGATTTTATGAAGTCATTCTACATCAAAATAACTTCGATTTACGATTTTAATAATATAATTTGTTATACATTTGTATTATCTAAGATTTTATTAAACATTTTTTCTAAATTATTTTCTTTAGTCTCCGGCCCCAATTAAAAGTAATTTGTATGTATTTATATTCGAAATTATACCCCGACTTACGCGGTTATCGCTCAGTCCTACCTATCGCGTAAGTTTGGGGTATTACTGTACATAATTTGTGTAGTTGCTAAGAATATTACTGTATTATTTTTTTTAAATTCGTATTTTAACAAATTTACAAACGCTACAGCGCCATCTATGGCAAAAAATGTAACTAGTTTGGTACTAAAATTTTTATTACACCTAAAAAAATCCCGCTTCTTTCTAAGCATTTTTGTGAAAACCGCCTCATCTTACTGTAAATAGTCTGAGTTATTAATTTTTCAAAATTTCAGTGACTTGAATCACCCTGTACATTATTGATATGGGATGTCTTCGGGATTCCCGAGAACTCTCTGAATCAGGAAGAAAAGGGAATGATGAGAATTATATACATTTAATTATGGAAATGTATAGAAATGTTAAACCATGTGTTAGGATAGGATAGATTTAGTGTTACGAAAAACAGATTTAGCATTTAGGGTGGCTTTGGAGTTTATCAAGGTTAATCCCATATCTTTATTAACTTTTCAGCACTGCGTAGCATTTCTATTTTACAGCAACCAATGAATAGTCAGCACCGGATCCAATAGTTGCGAGGCCCGATTGAATTATTTTTTGCGGGGCCCCTCAAACTTTAAATAACAACATTAATTAACAGTTAATTTACATATTGAAATATGTTGTTTTATTTTTCATAACAATATACCTAGATATTTATTTTTGTAACATGTACTATTTTTAAATACAGGGTGGGCCAGCGAAAACGAAACGGCAGAGTGTTCGTGTTCGTCCAAGCAAATCGCTCGGACAGGTCGATTTTACTCTCGAGGAAACATCTTATGCAATAAAGTTTTTGCAAATCTGAATATTAACTAAACAAACATTTTTTTCGAAATAAATTTTTGTTTACTTAATACAAAATAAATGAGTTTTTAAAATTTTTTGTTGTCTGTTGCATTCAGAATCGCAAAAACTTTATTGCAAAAGATGTCCCCTCGAGAATAAAATCGACCTGTCCGAGCGATTTGCTTGGACGAACACGAACACTCTGCCGTTTCGTTTTCGCTGGCCCACCCTGTATATAAATTTTGATGTGATGCGGGGCCCCTTCAAGCGCGGGCCCCGATTGGCACCAATCGCTCCAATCGCCTCAAATCCGGCTCTGTGAATAGTATATGTTTCTTTTTTTCTTCTTTTGTTCAAAGTACCGTGAATCAATAACTAGTGACGTTAAACACTCGGCGACTCCTCTCCGGGAGGAGACCGTCGGGAGCACAAACGGTCGAACGTCACCTAGTGCAAAACTGTAAAATGGCGTAGAATGCATTGTGAAAGGCAAGAAATCGTGAATATGATTACTTTCTTATTTTTTGTCTCCGGTCCAAAAGTAGAGGATTGTTGAATTCGTCTCGGTCCCCTGAGTTCAGATGTATATTCAAAGTCCCCGAAATTCCGTAGGGTGCAATCTATAGAACAGCCTGTTGTATTTTTTATTATTGTTTTGTATTACATAATAGATTAGTGTTATTACCATTCAAGTATTCCGAATATGTAGAGATCTCGCTACCATTAAACACTTCAGATACGTGGTGATCGAGGCAACCAAACACATTTTTTTTTTTTTTTTTTTATAACAAAAATTATACTTAATTTTATTCAGTTTTTTAAAGATCATAATAAAAGAACTTGTAAGCTTTTTTTTTTTTTTGTAACTCTTTCCGCCCAGTGGGCACTAAGAGGGCCTCTTATAGCAAGCCCATTATGGGTTCGGCCAGGGGCGGCCGGGTGGTGAGGGACGGAGACCGACATATCCGGACGAACCACCCCCGAAAAATTCCTGGGTATTTCTCGACCCGTCCGGACTCGATCCCGGGTCCCCCAGGGCGGTAGGCTGGTAACCTTGACCGCTCGGCCATCCGGCCGCGAGAACTTGTAAGCTAGAGATACTCATTGGCCAATTTGAAACAATTGTAGGCCTATTCACACTGTCGGTATCTGTCCGGCTTTCTTTTCTTAATCTCGAAAACGGAGTAGATAGATGAAAGACGAGGCCAGATATGGAAAGCTTAAGAGCAGGGTGCCCCAATTAACTATATATGAATTTCCGATGCAAATCGAAAGTTACGTTATTTAAATTCAAAACTTTTTCCCAAAAGGTATTAGATTCTAATACCTTTAAGTATTTGAGGGTAGAGACTAGTTTTATAAAAAATTGCGAACGCTAATAACGAGTAAAATATTCATTAAGTCCTACCACACAGGAGATATGACACATGACCCCTTCCATCCTGTCGACCTTTAAGAACCAAAATTTAGTAGCATTAATGCCCCTTTATACACAAGCTAGCGTACCGTGCCGTTTCATTTCGTTTCGTAAACTTTAACCATTCTTAGACGCCAACATACACACGAATTTTCCCCTTTTATTTGACTTTTTTTGGGGGAGGGGGTTCGGGTGGTCTCCAAACGTGTAAATTTGCAAAAAAACTCCAAAAGGTCAAATTTGATACGATTCCAATACTTTTCAGTTTTATATAAGTAACAAGTTGAAAAGGTAAAAAGGAGTCGGAGTCGGCGAATTTTTGATGACTCCGACTCCACAGCCCTGGTATTTATGGCAAAATTCTTCGATATTTCTATTCTATATAGAGAAAAAATAAACGGTATTAAATTAAGATATTCTTTATTTTGGACAATCTCTAAATATTATTTGAAATTAATCTGTTTATAAATTTGTCCTAATCTAGCATTTAAAATTTACTATAAAGTAATAACGAAAAAATATGAGTATTTCAATATTATTTATTTATTTTCCACGTTAATTCATAAATTCGACACCAGAGATCCCCTTAGTTACCACGGTAACTGTAAAATGTTCTTTAAATCGAAAAGGTAGATGGTAGAAATTCGATTTAAAAATCTCTTCGAGTAAGTCGACTATTTACCTCTGCGAACATTCATTTATATGATTTGTATATATATTATTTATTTTACGTCGAATTAATACGAGATTTAAAATAGTCGAATGTAAGTGACGTTATTGTTTGCGCGGAGCTGCTGATTACGGTTTCCGCCATTTTATATTCGAACAGACTCGTGATTGGGAGAAAAAAAAAATTACGATAAATTATTTACTGAGGACTTGAATAGTTACTTTGCATTTTGCAATTAATGATTTAAGTTTTTCGTTAATGTTGATATTAATTTTTCCGCAATTTTATTACGAACGGACCATGTTAGTTTGTTGCGAGTCTGTAAAAAAGTGTCATGGCGGAATTTTATGTTTGGAGGGAATTTCGGACTTGCAGCGTGATAAATGCGATATCGATTGAATATATAAAACGCTAAAATAAAATTGTTTTTTTAGTATATTTGCTTCGATTTTTTCAGTAAGATATCGGGATTTTAATTAATTAATTAATTTTAATAAAAGAAAATAATCTTATTGTATATTTTACACATTCATTGATTTAATCTATAATTTGAATCAATATATATAAAGCTTTTTCCATTAAACAAATAGGAAAGTGTTGGTAATGTAAATGTATTGCCTATATCAAATATATACAAGTGTATTTGAAGGTAGTAATTGTATATACAGTAAAATGTGTGTATAACCTGGCCACCTAAATTGAACATGTGGAATCACTGATGCAAACTCAAATGATTTTACTGTATTTAAAATTGTTATTTAGCTAGCAAAATGTGTAGTTTGTTAAATTTAAAAAGAACTTTAACAATGAGATTTGGTGTTGTTTACAGTACATGCCACCTTTTAAGACAGCGGTTCCCAACCAGTGGTCCGCAAGAGCCAAAATATGGTCCTTGAAAGATTTAAAACTTTTATTCATTTTAAATTTATTCCCACATTGATACAAACTGAATTTAATTTTTACTAAAAATGTTATGTTTTCTATTATAATAGTACTGTTAAAGCATGTTACTCGAGCTTAACAATTACTTATGTTAAAAGTTTTCATTAAAGTTTATTTTTAGATTGACACAGTTTATTTTTCTTAAACCTTGTGGTCCCTGCTAACAACAATGAAATCAAAGTGGTCCCTGGTCAAAAAAAGGTTGGGAACCGCTGTTTTAAGCTAATTGATAGTAAATGGATAGGGAAGAGCTTCAAAGATGGAATTCCAGTAGGATAAAATTATTCTCATAATTCTCATACAGAAGTAGTTCTTGATATACAGTTTATAATTATACAATTAAAAGACCAGAAGAATTATGTATGATTGAAGTTTTTATTAAAATTCTTAGGTAAAATATGGTGCAATAAAATTGATATGGAGTGGGGAATATTTTTACTTTCTAAACAGGTGAATAAATATTGAAATATATGATTGAAAAATATAAAGTATTGGTTTATATTTCTCTTTTTGTTATAAATTGTTATGCTTGCTATACTTGATATGTGTTTTGCAAGAGTTGGTAACATAATGTTGAGATATGTACATTTGAAACATAACTGAATATAATTATAATTGGCCAGAATATTATAAATTATAGAAACTTTAGAGATGTGTATCTGTGTGTTGCTAAGTTGTTATTAGTTTGAAGTTCTTATGCATTTATTAGAAAGTGGCAGTGCTATAATTCTAAAAGTTAGTGTAAAAAATTTTTTTAGAATATTCCTGTAAATTGTTTTATTAAAGTAGTATGTATATTTAAATACACTGCTACTATAAATTGAAAGAAAAATATGAATTAATAATAATAATCAGAAATACTTATGAACTATACATATATTTGTTAAAAGTTTGGTATAATAGAACTATTAGTTATTAATTAAAAAGCAAAAGAATTCAATACTCTAACATACAGGAACATGTGGTAAAGAGAATAGACCTTATTATTTAACATACATTATTTCTGTACAAAGTGGTAGAAGTACTATGTGTTAAATAATAGTCTATTCTCTTTGCCACATATACGTACCTGTATGATAAGTTCAACACAGCAATTTTGTGCATTTTTCCAATGAATCATAGAAAAAACAATAAGCAGTCAAGTATTAAAATCAATACTTTGTTTCAAAAAATCAGATTTTTGAGAATTGACAAAACTCAACAAATTAAATGTGTACGTTTATGTTCTAAATAATATATATGCTAGGCTCAAAGACCAAAAACACTCACTTAGCAAAAAATTGGCCACTATGCATTCCAACTTCTCAGATCAAGCCACAATGTGAATTTTTTATGTCATGGCACTTTCAAAAATGCACTCAATGTGTTTTGGCATATTCAATAAGACCATAAAGTGAAATTTGTGTTGATATTCTTTTAATAATTAATCAAAATGCAATGTGTCAATGTGATAAAAATATCTTTGTAAAAATAACAAATTTATTTATTATTTAGAATAAAATCAAATTTTAATTTACAATGAGAATTATACCAAAAATAAACAGCCTCATTAATCTTATAAGTTTTTAATTTCTAAGACAAGCTTCTATTTATCATTAATTTTTACTAATATAAAAATTTGTGTGGAGATGATCATTTTGTGGAAGTGTCATTATTGAAAATGAATTTACAATCAATTGACAGTGACTTACAAATAAATTCCTTATTTGACTTAAATCTATAATACTTATTTTTAGGTATCTAGGATTTTAAGGTATCATATGTAGGTATCAAAGATTCATAAACAAAACAATTAACGGCATATTGTCTTCTTGACTGTGAATTATAAAAGAAAATGAAGAGTTATCTTTATTATACTATATGTTTTTTTAATCATATAATGTTTTGTGACAGGAATTTTTATTAATGAGTATTTTCTAATAATAAATATTGTTCAGAATTAGTCCTTTGGTGGAAATTATACATAAATTATTTATTAAAAATATTTGTGCAAAGGAACACATTTTTGCATAGATATTTTTATCACATTATGTCATGGCTGCATTAAGCATCCACAATATATTGTGGCATTTTCATGTTGTCAGAATGTGTTTTAGTTAATTATTAAAAGAATTTCAATGCAAATTTTGTTTTCAGTGGTATTAAATATGCTAAAATGCATTGAGTACATTTTTGAAAGTTTATATACACAATAGTTTATCATAATATGTTATATTTTTAAAATTTAATAATTTGCTAAAAACGATTTTGGTATTTGTCTGTAGCAAATGCCTGTCAGTTTTTACAGATGAACTCTTATATTATCACTTCACTTAATAGCAATACACACTTAATGTCATGATATTTCAAGAACCAATTGTCATCTTATATACAAATAATGTAAATTTAACCAGTTAAAATATCATTTAATATTCAGATTTCACATTATATCATGAAAATATTTCAACTGTTTGTTTATATTGCCTTCTAATTATCTATTAATATGGGAAAAATTTTTGCATTTGCTCACTAAATTTACTGAATTTAAAAAAGTCTGTGTAGAATTATGAAAGTCATGTGAAGCAGATGGGTCATAATGTGGATCAAACAGAGATTGATTCAGCCACCTATAGGTAAAGATCTTTCCTTTTGTTTTATCTTGTAAATAGGTCATTTGATTAAATGCAGGTGTGAAACACGACTACCTCAAATATCTTTGACATGAATATTAACATTTGGAAAATTCTGATGCCAGAAAATCAAAAATATAATGAATTAAGTATAAAAAGAAGTTGGAAATTGTTGCGTCTTTTGATGGACCTCCCAAGCAAACATTTTCCACTGTCATAAAATAGTTTTTGTTGATTCATCAACTGTGGGAAATAGCTGTTTCAAGCTATGCTAATTGAAAAAGACAACAATGTAGTAAGGTTGATGTTGATAGTGCATTGCATCAATGGTTTTTAGAGCTATGGCAGCTAATATTCCAATTAGTGGTGAGATATATGCAAAAGGACAAAAATTTAAATATTATGTAAAAATTTTTGTCAAGTGTAGGGAACAAGTTTGACAACATTTTACTCAGTTGAAGCAGCAAGTGCAGGGTAACATTTTAAAAATTCAATGAAAACACAGCTAATAATATATGGTTACAAAAATCTTTAAAAAATTATTTTGTGGTATAAAGCTATTACAGTACAATATAAAATTATAAAAAATTTGATTTATATTGCCAGTTGTGCTATTGAGTAAAGTTCTTTAATGTCAAGGCTCGAATAATACCATGTTTTTGTTAGGAACTGTTGATATGAAATTAAGTGTTCATTTGTATTTTAAAGTTATACTATTTTGACAAAATATGTCAGCTATTACATTTTGATTAATTTACATCATTTTCGCATTTATTTTTAAATTAGTGTTACCATCCGTCCTGTTTTCACCCGGACAGTCTGGGAATTGACTCACTGTCCAATAAACTATTAATTTTGTCCGGGAATTTCGTAGAAATTGTGAAATTACGATGAAACAAACTTCTTGCAAATATTGTTATAAATTTACACCATTTGAACAACAAAAGACCTCACATTCACTGAAACTCATCTGCCATTCTACCATGTTACTCTATTTATGCTAATGTGTGACACACAACCTGCCTCTCGACCTTTTTCTTTTTTTTTATTTGCTTGTATGTTACTCCTACGCAAGTCCCTAGTCCTTAACTGTAACTGATTTAGAACTAGCATGCACATTATTCTTTGCATTGTAAAATGACATTGCGCATGCGTCAGGAACTTCTGTTCAAACAAACCTGACCTGCCGTCTGGGTCAGTGATTTTGTAAAGGTGGCAACACTATTTTAAATGCAAAAATTATTATTATTCATTTTTATGTTTCATATAAAACTAAGTAGTGATCATAGTGAGGAAATTGTAATGTGAATTTAGTTTGAATTCAATGCTAAATTCAGAATTTATTTGTTTATTTTTTGTTGCATTTTATTTCTGTTCTCAAAATGCTATGTAAATAACTGATTATTAACATAACAAGTTTAATGCAGTCTTTTTAATGCCTTTTGCATTTATATTATATGTCTGCTGTCATACATCAGACTTTTTCAGGAACTGAAATATAGAATTGAGACTTTTGAGATTTGATAAGTAAATTGATATTAAATATGGAATTTTATGAGGGGAATTTTGTATCAAATTTCATCTTCAGTTACTTTATTTTCATTAAATATCACACTGTTTTTTAATGCATGATGATAACCTAATTTTATAATACTTTTTTGAGATTTTATATACATTTCCTAAACAATAGTTATATTTGTTTGCAAGTTTTCTTTTTACATTAATATATTTTAATTAAAGTTAACATGTGAATGTATGTCTCTTTAATCCGAATAAATAAATCCAGTAGACTTCCTCACAGCTATCAGGTTAGGTACTCCTTTATTGAAATTTACAAATGCATTTCGGGCTTATGTAGCATTTAAGCCCCTCCTCAGTGTAATGCTACAGATATTAAAAATAACAAAAAATGCACGTGTAGATGATCTTTACAGAGACAAAAAATTTCTTTACATACCTTTGAAGGCAGAGGAGTGCCTTTCAAATTTTCAAAATACACATATGGGTGTGTGTTGGATGACAATAGTGCAAAGTGAAATTGACATGTAATTGACAAAAGTACAGAGTACTCTGTAAAGATCATCTACACGTGCTTTTTTTTGTAAATTAACTAAGTTTTTTGCTATTTTTAATATCTGTAGAGTGTAATATTACACTGAGGAGGGGCTTAAATGCTACATAAGCTCCGAAACGCATTTGTAAATTTCAATAAAGGAGTACCTAACTGGATAGCTGTGAGGAAGTCTACCAAATTTATTTATTCGGATTAAAGAGACATACATTCACATTACGTATATACAGCTACCACATCTGACATTGTAAAGTTAACATTTTGATTATTCCATTAACTTAGAAATAATATAGAAAAATTTTTCAATTTTTAAATTTTAGAAGTTTGGAAATAAACAGAAATACAAAAACTATTAAAATATATAAAAATAAATTTCAAATGAACAAAAATATTTAAACTATAGAAACCTGAATTTTTAATGTAGATTTTTATATTTCAAATATTCTAACATAAAAACAAATATATGGATTCTATTGTTTTATATATCTGCATTTTTAATATAGACATGTAAGACTTTAGAATCCTTATATTTGTTTTATTAGGAGTATTATAATACAGATACTGAAATAGATAATTATTAATGTATTAAGTTGCATGTTTTTTTTTTTAAATTGTGAAGTTTAGAATGATATTTTTCATTTAATCATTATATTGATTTTTATTATTGTTATAAATTACAACATAAAACCTATATATGTAAATTAATGAAACTAATCCAAACTTGTCTTAGTTTTATAAGGCTGGTGAGGAATTTGGATTAGACTAAGATTGATTTCTTGATGACTAGAAAAAAAGACAGTACCTAATAGTTAACTCTTTCATTCTTTTCTTTTTCTTTCTTATTTAAATCTTATGACAATTTAGAAATATATTTAATTGAATTATTAACTTTTGTTTTTATATGAAACATTTTGGATAGATTGAACTAAACGTAGTAGGTGTGGATGCTGTGAATATTAATCCTGTGTGAACCGTCTTTGTAAGCCAAGTAATGAAATTGTTAGACGCTCCAACAGCATACGGTTAGGGAAACTTAGTTTATTTATTCATATGCATTTCGGGTTGGTTTATTTTCCAACCCATCTTCACTCTCATCATGAACATAACACCTGCACTCCAAATGTAAGTTTGTATTTAAATAATATAAAATGTATAACTGTATATAAATATATATATTTTTAACAATTGTATTAAATCACAAATTTGTTATATTGTATTAAATCACTTTGTTGTAGTAAATGTAACACTCCTGTTAAAAATACGGAAAAAAATTATAAAAATTGTACCAACTTATAATAACGCATCAGCTTTATAATATGTAAGTTTCTATGTTTATTATTTTCCAATTTACGTGATCCTAAATACTGTCGGAAACCTTAACGTTTTTTGTAATTTCCTTAACAGCACTGAAGATGGGTTGGAAAATAAACCAACCCGAAATGCATATGAATAAATAAACTAAGTTTCCCTAACCGTATGCTGTTGGAGCGTCTAACAATTTCATTACTTGGTTTACAAAGACGGTTCACACAGGATTAGATTGAACTAATTTTTTTTCTTATGTATATTTGATATGATTTTCAAGTAAATACTATTAATGTGTATTTGATGATGTTATAGAATATCACGTTTAGTTTTAATGACACACTACTAATTGATTAATTACATATAAAATCAAGCCTGACATATAGTAGTAAATGATACCACCAGATTTACATATCTTTATAGTTAATTAGCCATATTAATATCCAATAGTATGGTTTGTATATTACTTATTAATTTGCATTTATGAAAGACTGCTTTAATAACATTATTATAAAGATAAAATTTGACTATATAAAACATCATAAAAATTTTGATGGGAGGATTCAATTAATGAAAGAATTGAATCCTCCCATTAGAAAATTGTCATTAGAATGTCATTAGAAAATTATTTGACTGACAGATTTTTAAAAAAGTTAGAAAAATATTTCTAAAAGCTTAAATTCTATTAAAAATTTTTTGTAGTATTCTAAAATTTATTAAAAAGACTGATAAGAATATTTAGAAATTATAACTGTTTTGAGTTATTTGTAGCATTTTTTTTAATATGCATTTTATATGCATTGTATACAAGATGTTTCATAATAATTTAACTAGTTGATTTCTTCGGGTAATTTTTGGCATAGGATATTTTAAAATATCAGTTATTTTTTGAAAGCTGTTGATTTAAATATAGTGGAAAGTAAGAAAGTGAAATAGTTTGTGTTACAATTTCTTTTAAATATCTAGGTAAATTGCTCTTTTTGTGATTACAAAATATTCTGTTTTGCCAAATACTGATAAGGAAGTTGCTTCATAAAATCTTTACCATCATATAGTTATAGACGAAAATATATTAAGGTGACCTTATTTGTTAATTACTGAGAAGATTTTCAAGTTTATCCTTAAGAAAATACTTCACAAGTAATATGCATTTTCATTTTGCTATTAATTGCTATTTGCATCCATAATGTTGATGTAATATTATATTTTATAATTGTATGTATATTTTGTTCAATGATGGCTATGAATGCTTCTCAGGAATAATGCAAGCAAATTACACTAGCTATTAAATGAATGTATTTGTGCTTGTAAGTTTCAAGCAGACATTTCATAAACTGTGTGTTTAATATCAGAGTGCTGATTTTATTTTGTTAATTTCTTTGCAATATGATGTTTAATGAAATTGTTTATATTTTTATACTAAATAGATGATAAATAATTTTCTACTGGAATAAATCAGTAATTCAGGAAATTTCAAAATTAAAAACTACATTGATCATTTTCAAATAATAATTAATATCTTCAAAAAATTTCCCGTGTTAAATAAATTCCTGTTTTATCCCAGTTAATTTATCTTGCAATGCATTTGACAGATATATGTATATGCATATCTTTTAATTTTTTAAAGATTATATTTGTTATATATTTCATTAATGAATTTTTAATACAATTATACTATGATAAAGTATTAAACTATAGATAAAATAATTTACAAATTAGAATTTAATGGCTAATTTTGGTCTAATGTTAATTTTCTGAGGGGACTTATATGATTTTCAAGTTAAAATTTATTTATTTAATGAATACTAAATATTACTAACTATAAACTTAAAAAATTTTTAAAAATTTTAAATTACATTTCAGCAATGTCTGTAGAAACAATACAGAATTTACAAGTCATGAGTGAAATTGAAGGATCTCAATCATCTGTTGTATCTCTTGTACCTCAAGTCATAGTCAATAATGGAAATGATGTATTAGAAGAAGAGTTACCGATTGCAGAGTTTTTGCCTAATATCTCATCATCAGGCACAACTGATTCATGTACAATGTATACTACTACTATACCTGTTTCCATGGCTAATGCTTTACCTGAAGGTTAGGTATAAGTTTCAATATATGAATAATAATTTAATTTCAAAATTATAATTATTATTAATTAAATTATATTTTTAAAATTGATGAAGTTTTATAAGCATAATATTTTTCTCCAGAAATGTTTAAGTTTGTAGATCCTTATTAAAAGTTGTAACTTTTTATATGTTAGATACAAGGTAAGATATGATAATTTAACCAAATGTTTTCTCATGCAATACCAAATTAAATGATACTTTTTGAATATATTTTTTATCAGAATTAATTTATAGATTTGACAATACCATATGAAAATTATACATCTCAATTCTAGAATGTTATGATAAAAATGAAAAATTAATTTTTATGATTGCATATTTAATTATTAAATATAACAATTTTATCTTATTATATTCTAATCTTTTTAATATAGCTAGCCAGCTGCTTCATTTTTTCTTCAATTAGAAAAGTGCTACTTTACTTATTTACTGCAAAAACAGATTATTTCACTAAAAACTGCATTCTGGTGGAATCATAAGCTTTAAAAACAAAAATCATTTCCTCTGATTCATATATGTGTCCCATATATTAAGAAATATTTTTGTTTTTCAGTTAGTTGCTGTTTCTTTCCACATCATTCCCAAGAAGTTTTGTTGCAGTCACCAGCAATTGAAAGATGCATAACAATGTTAATGTATATTAGCATGACAGCATTGTTTATGCAAACAGATGGAGTAACAACAAAATGAATGCATATCAGCCTGCGAGACAACTTTTCAAACAGATGCAAAGTAATCTGTATGGTAAGAATTAAGCAGGGATAATTGACCATCTTTTGCCCAAACCAGAGATTGAAAACCTGTTTTTTTTTTTATTAAATTTTCCATTACTGGTTTTGTTGTGAATTTTTAAAAGCTATTGGCTTTTTTTTTTTTTAGTAAGTTTTTTTTTTTTTAAATTAGATGACCACATTCCATTCACATCCTCCCTGTTGTTTTACAGGCTGCATAAATGTATTCTGTATACTGTGCAAAATATACATATATATTTAATATATATGTATATTTTTTGTGCATCTATCAAAATAAATGTTTTCTTGAAACGGACAAAATGTTATTTTCATAATTCAAACTTGATGATAGCAAAATTAAATTTACATCATTTTGTATTTTATTGAGCGAGATGTGGCCTGAATTCCTCATGTTTTCTATATGTGATGAAAATAAATAAATATAAATTTTTATTGAACAAAACAGTTTCATCAAATATATAAAATTATTAATCATAAATCAAAGATCATAAGCTTTTTTATTTAGATAAGTATACAGATAGTTTTTTAAGGGATACATAGAGATATGCCTTATCTTTTCTTAAATACATACATATATAGTATATATAAATAATTTTTGGTCCTTCTTTTTGATTTGCTTTTAACTCTAGTTTAGTTCAACAAAATTTATTCAATATTGATTAGTATTTGGTTATTACTAAGCAATAGACAAAAAAGAAAGAAAGAAATTAAGATGTTGAATCTTCTGAATTCCTAACTCAAATTTGAACTTTATAATAAATTTTTTAACTAGGCAGTATAAAAAATTCTTGCAAATATTTTTATCTGCAACATAAATCTACATTCCAAAATAAAAAAACTTTGTGTATCATTTAAATATTAAATGTTTTTGAAGATAAAAATATCAAAATACAAACCTTTTAAAAAAGTTATTGATAGAGTTTATTATATATTTATAAAGGATTTTTTCCCAGAATGGGAAAAACTCCTTTATAAATATATAATAATCTCTATTCTTTTTTTTTCCCTATGTCAATAAGATAGCCTTTTTTCAAGCCCATTATGGGTTCAAAACGGGATGGTTTGGTGATGAGGAACAGATTATGCCTGGGAAATTCTTTGGGTCAGTCTGTCTGGATTTGATCCATGTCTCCCAAAACAATAGGCTGATGCCTTGTTTCAGTTGTCTGGGTGATCTATATAAATGTATATAATAGACTCTTGTTTTTTTAACCCCCTTGGTTCTTGGAAAATTATTTTTAAGCAACCTAATGTAAATCAAATTAATTTTCCTAAGTTCAGTGTCATAATAATTTAGATTCTGTTTCTGGAAATAAACTTCTGAATTATAATGAAATGGACTCTTGTCACATTAGTTCTTAGCCACAGCATCTTTTAAAAAGATTGTTCAAGAACATGAACATACTCAGAAATTAATTTGATTACAATTCTCCTGCATCAACTGTTTGAGCAAGCAACTTTTTCTTGTTCTTAGTGTTAATGTATGCTGCTTAGTTAATTTCATTATACTTATTTATGCAATGTCTGCATTCAGTAAATAAAGTATTTTCATCTGTATTTTAACTCATCACTTTTACATGACAATATAATACCAAATTAAAATTACCAACAGAAAATATGAGTTACATTGCCATTTTTAATCTCCCTAAACTTCACTGAAATGAAGTTGATGTTTGTCATGGCAAACTTTTTCAAGATGGTGTCAACCTAAACCTGCATCAGTTTTAACAGTTGCAAATGTGAATGACTTAGTGCATTTAGGTCACACTAGTTACATTGCTATGATATTTAAATACAGTAGAGTCCTGAATAACTGAAACCAGTTCAGCTGAGACTTTATATTATTCAAGATGAATTGTGAAAAAATACTTCATTCATAAACAAAGACATGAAAATTAGTACAGTATATTTCATCTTATGAATCTTGCATGTTGCTCAAAATTATTTGCCTGGACAGTGCATGGACTATAGAAGATTTAAAAATGCTCAGGTGGTTTCTCATGACAATATGAATTTAAAAAAAAATTTTTTAATTTTAATTATAATTCTAGATTTACAATTGCTTTAATAATTACAGTTGTAAATAAAATTACCTTTTAAAACTGTTGCATAATTTAAATTATGCAACAGTTTTAAAAAAGGTACTTTTCAAATTTTTTACCAAAGTACTGACACTAGTTATCAACATTTTAAGGTAATTTTGTATTTTTTTTTTATATTTGTCAATGGATTGAGGTAAATAAATGTTTGCCCAGTGGCCCCTACTGCAATAAATGTAAACAAAGTCTTATCCGTGTTAAGATTTTTCAGTATTATCTGCTTTATGAAAAAAAAGTAGTTGAAAAGCAAGAACTCTTCAAGATTCTTTAACATATCATTTTTTACAAAATTAAACAGAATAATTTACAAGAACTGCTCAAAAAGTTTTTGCAAGTGCGTAATTGCTATTTTGGCAAACCAGATCTTAAAAATGAAGCCAAATTTGAAAAATATTTAGAGTATTTTAGGTTTATTTTTGATCCTAGTATCTATCCCTTAAGCATTGGCACAGATCTTTATTACACTCTGTATATCTGTATTACACTCTGTATATTCAGAGTCCTGTTTATTTAATAATTTATTGAACATTACATGTTACCAGAGTTTTTGATTATCCAAAGTACTTTGGTCTACATTACCTTGGATAATTGGGACTCTACTGCATGACTTTTCTTATGGTTGTCATAAAAAAACAAGTGGTTGTAAAAATAAGATTTTAAGGTAAGCAGTCATGAAGTTATATCCCTTTCACACTAATTTTTAAGCTGGCTTAATAATTAAGAAGGATTAATTTAAGTCAAATTACTTCTAACAAGGTTAACTACTCATTCACATTGAGAGATGTTAAGTGATTTATTTCATGTCACTCTCTAGTGATTACACATTATGAACTGTAACAAACAAAACCTTTTTTACCAGTATTGAACTAAACAAAACTTCTGAATGTTTTTGGCCTTCACCAAGACCTGCTTCAGGTGCTGAACTAAACTGGCTTCCTACTTGGACTGTTAGAATGATGTTCAATTTTAAACATTGTATATATCACATTTTACCATTTTGCCTGGCTCCGTTCGAATTCCTCGAACAGGTATCTCCATGCATGTGCAATAGTCTCATCGTCTTTAAAGTTAATACAGTTGCCTCTTAAGTTGGCTTTATAAATCTCCAAGACCTCCAGGTGACAAATATGATCTATTTGAAAGACCTGTCTAATTAATCTGGTGTTCTGGAAGTCCGCCAAACCTCTGGGTCGGTGGTGTATGCCGACAAGGCGGTGATGTGCCTGTTGTTTGTAAGGTTGGATTGA
Organism: Centruroides vittatus; assembly: GCF_030686945.1. Taxonomy (NCBI): domain Eukaryota; kingdom Metazoa; phylum Arthropoda; class Arachnida; order Scorpiones; family Buthidae; genus Centruroides; species Centruroides vittatus. The sequence goes on from NW_027121927.1 coordinate 3,330,288, forward strand.
TGTTCATGTATTCTTTTTTGAGTTGAACGTATGGTTGAGCCAATATAAATTAAGTGCCTTTGGGGAATGGAGTAAATCCCTGGGGCTCTGCTAAGATCTATTTTATCTTTTGCATTGTGTAGCAGCTTGTAAGTTGTGCTGGATCTCCTGTATGTGATCTCTGTGACATTCTGGTTTGCAATCTCCCTGTATAAGGAGTTCAAATATTGATTGAACTGGACGACTGTGCGCCAACAGCTTATAATGGGCTGTTGGCTACTGTTATACGTAGACCGGGTGTTAGAAACACTGCGTGGGGAAGTTGGTTTGGCATAGGCATTTGTTTGGTTTGTGATAGTTCGTTTCTCACTCCAGTATTTCTGATTAGAAGACTGTTATTTTATTACACATTATATTATATTTTAAATAAAATTTTGTTTATTTTTGATAAACCATTGCAAACTAATTTATTTTCCATAAGTTCAGATTAAAATATCAATTTCAAATAATTGTTAGATAGATATTTATTTTATCTAACATTATTATTGTTATTGTTGGTAACATGACATTAATTTTGTTATTGTAACTGAAACAATGGAGGTTCTGAAATGTTTGCTCCTGTTATTCAAAATACTTAAATTAAATCAGCATATACTTATTAATAAAGGAAAATATTGCACATTTGATCACAGATTTGGATATTTTTATGCCTTTTTTTTTTTTTAACTAGTGGCAGACCTTAGGGAAAGCTTGAAATAACTTAAGCTTTTTTCGAAAAGTGATTTAAATTGAACTAGTTGTTGGTGGTAAAACCAGTTTAATATTAAGTTATTCATATTACATATCTTAAGCTGGCTTAAAAATTACAGTATGAATGGGGTATTAGAGTGTATTGTATAATTATATCCAAAATGATTTTGCTTTCAGGAAGGTTTAAAAAAGTTGTAAACATAAAATTATATGTGGAAATAATTGGTTAAATTATTTTTCATTATCTTGTTTATCTGTAATTACTCTCATTGTTAAATATGTAGATTTTTTTTGGAAGTAGTAAAATTTTCAGTTTTTAAGAAAATTTTTAAACAAATAACTTTTAAATCTAATTATTTAACATTTTATTATTATTATTGTGTGTCTTATTTATGTAAAATAAATATGACTTTACTATGTAGATTTATATATGATAAAAACTTTTTCAATAATCTATACTTTTTTTTTTTTGCTGCAATTTGAAAAAATTATTAGACCTATAAAATTCCCGCTGTCGTCTGTTGTCTTTCTGCTCTTTCTTAATCTCAAGAATGGTATTGCATAGATGAAAGTCAAGACCAGTATGGAAGGATTAGGGGCAGGAGGGCCCTATTAATTATATACGAACTTTCACTTTGGGCCTGAAGTTAATGTTATTTCTATTTAAAAATATTCTCCTGAATGGAATTAGATAAATGATTGGCATGATTATTGTCAGCAGGAAAAGTATGATATACAGGGGCAAGACACTACTAAACATAAGTGTATTGTGATGGAAAATTGCAGCCCAGCATTATGACAATGTCACAATAAATAATTGCTCCGTTATTAAAAGTTATGAAAGTATAAGCTCATTGTACATAGGTTTTTCTAATTTCCTTAACACGTTGACTGCCATCTATGAGATGACTCGTAGTTACCGTTTCTGCCTAGAACGCCACCTACGAGTTATATCGTAGTTTGTTTCCTTGCCATATTTGTGCAGCTACGATGTAATTCGTAGTATATCAGTGTAAATATGAATAGATAGCTTCAGGGGCAAGAACAAAAAATCAAGTTTGGCTTACATGAACAGAACATTTATTAATAAATGAACAGAAAATATAATCATAAAAAGTTTATTCAAAATCGAAAGCAAAACGATATTTTTATTGTTTGTGATAATTTTTAAAACAATCTTCTACGCAAAGGGCTGGCTTCTCAAGACAGATTGGACAGAAATAACGCGTTTCTCGGCGTTTTTTAGCTTTGGTACAAATTCGACATGGCTTTGTCAGATGTTGTTTTTTCTGAGTAGATGGGATACTCTGTAAATAGTGAAGCTTCTGCAATTCAATTTTTTTTGAAACTGGTTGAATCTCTTCTCCAATCAACGCTTTGACGAATGCTTCTCTAAACTTTATAAGTTTTATTTTAGAAGAAGTTGCTTTTTGAAAGAGTTTGTGCGCATTATGTATATATATTTCTATAATATGTAATGCAACCTTTTTGGGCCATCTAATAGTCTTTCTTAGAGCTGTGTAGTACGATAGCATTTGATCTGATCGTCAATGCCAGACATTCCATGATTATAATCTCGAATTATATTCGGTTTCATCGAACATTTTCCATTGCGATTGAACACCTCTACCATTTCAACAACGTGCATGTTTGAAATGGTAAGGACTTCTCGTTTGTCTTTCCATTTACATACAGTAACAGGACCATTTCGCTGCCAAATAAACTCCCCCATTCTCACCAAAAATTTTGTCAGATTCTGAATCACTTAGATTAGTGTAGTAATCAAGTTGTTTTTTAGTCAGTGGTCTTTTCTTATCCATTTTGGGATATTTATAATTTGATTATAAAAATAAATAAAAAATAACACTCTCAAAAAAGACGTAAATGTGATGTGCTCGCCTCTATATCCGATTTATTACTAATGAATTTAGACGCACATCTCCGATTGGCTGTAGCGAAGTGACAGGACGAATCGTGTCTGTGCACGAATTAACTCGTAGTTTGGCTTTAGCGAAGAGCTTTCTGTTACATAAGCCAACTACGAGATAATTCGTAATACCTTTATTTTAAGAAAAACACATTCTATATGCTATTTGATTATTACTATGTACTCTGATTAGAGTTTTTAATAATATAATATAATTAAATTAAGTTGGCGTTTTACAACAGAATCCTAAAAAGTCATGTGGCAGTCAACGTGTTAATCATGAAATTTTAAAATTCTAAAAAATTATTTAATTGTATTATCAGATTTTCTTCATAAAGGCAGTAAAAATTAATGCATTTTATTTGATTAGCATTATGATTATTTCATATTAATTATTATAGTTAGGCATGTTTTTGTAATATCTTATGTTGATTCTTTTTATATTTCAGGTACTGTATTGCAAATTACACCAAATTCTACAATACTTACTATGTCTTCTGTACAAAAAACATTACAAGAATCTTCTACTGATAGTCATATTATTCTTAATGGAGAAACTCATTCCGTTGAAAATGGCAATAATATAGTATCATTAATATCTGTAAAACAAGATGAAACTATTCAGTCTTTGCCATTAATTTCAACAGAACATTCAGAAAATATAGTGTCTGTGCCATCGCTAATAACAACTGAAAATTTAATGCCTATAACCTCAACAGTAGATAATACAAACATATCTATATCAGTTTCATCTATTTCAGAAAAAACAATGACACCTGTGTCTATTGAATCAGTTAATAATATTGCACCTGTATCGTCAGTTTTGACTGATTCAGTAGAAAACATATCACCAACATCAATAACTTTACATGAAGTTAATGATATAATTCCAGTTACTTCTATAAGCATGGTTCACGATGATGCCATAAGTTCTGTTTCATCAGTGTTAAATCCTACAGATTTGCAACTAATACAAAATCCAGATGTACAAGTTAATACAACTACAAATTGTTTGACTGAAGTAAATAATATGGTAACTAACTCTCCATCCATAGTAACAGATCATCCTGATGATGTACATGAAAGAGCAACAAATTCTCTTCCTGTTTCCACCTCCAACATTTCATCTGGGCCAGAAACAATTGGAGAAATTGATTTTTCTACATTTCTAGAACAAGATGACAGTCATTCAAGCTCTGTATTAAATGATGAAGTTGAACAAGAAAATAATCATTTACAGTCTGATGCAAATAATATTATATCAAATATGACGAAAGATGAAGTAAATAATAATAATGAGACAAATAAAGGTTTGTATAATAAATTTATATATATAATTATTAAATACTAATGTTGAATTTTAAACATTTAATGTATGCATATTAAATCAATTTGTGACTTTTTTTAACTTTCTCAAATTTATAAATTTTTAAAATAATTGAACATAGATAATACTTCAGCAACTTTTAATAGTTTCCTTTTGCTTTTTACAAAAATTTTAAATTTAACATTATTATGTCAAATACATTAATCTCTTGATTAACAAAATTAATGAATTCCATGAAAATAGCATGCTAATTGAGTAATATAAATAACACAAATTAATCTGATTAATCATAGGCTTTTAAAATGTTTACTAACTTTTTAAAAAACTTTATTATTATAATAATGAAATATAATGAAAACATATCCAATATTCAAAAAGTGTATTAAAAAGATTAAAACAGTAATTCTAAACTAGTTGATTTGGCAAATTTGGTATATTTTATTCAATTTTCAGGGACTGGTCCATATTTTTTTCATGTTACTATATTATTGTATTTGAGTATTAGGATGCTTGCATAATAGTTTTTTGTAATAAGGTACATGTGTACGTATAGAGGTACTAAAATATCAATGTTATGTTTTTTTAAACAGTATTATTTCATTCCATATTTTATTTCCTGGAAACTTTCTGCAGACCAGCAGCCAATGGTTTATGGACTGGTACTTGTTTATGGATCATTACTTTGAGCATTAGATTAGAGCTTATTGTATGTAAACAAACTTGAAAAGTTAGATATCTATACCAATTACTTTTTAAAATATATTTAGAAAATGTAGTTTTGATTGTATTTGTTTCTTTTTGGTATACATCCATTTGTAGCAGATACTTTTGCTCTCTATACATTTGGCAAATTTGCATGCTTTGTTTCACATTAGTATCAGAATTAAGCATTGTTGTTTAGATGGCAATCCATACACTAATTTCTTTAATAATTTAAAACTTTGATTTAAAAAATTGACATTTTATGTAATAAAAAAAAATTAGTCTCAAGCCCAATTTTGATTTAATCTAATAAATTATAAATGTTAATGTATTTATCATAACAATATTGATGACGATTTTCATTATAAAATGTTAAATCATCAAAAATTTTGCATAATAAGTTTAAAATTAAATTCAATTAAGTTTTTCTATAGCTGAGTGATATCCATACAGATAATTAGAGAAATTTGGCTGTAAATGTACTGTACCAGATGACAGCTCTATTTGTTAAGTATACATTGATATTTTAGCTGTTTGTGTAATATCAGATAGTAGCTTGAAAATATGAATTTGTTTGTAAAAATAACACCACATTAATGGAATTTTTATTTGTGTTTGAAACTTTTTATCAGTTTATAAACTACATTAATTTGAGAAATGCATTAGGTGAATATGTATTAATTGAGTAATTATTAAATAATTAAGTAATAGAGACAAATGAATAACTCAATTTAATTACAGTTTTCTATGAAACAAAAGTAGATGAAGAAAAAGTATGACAAAATAATAATTATTAATTTATTTTATAACATATGTTGATTTGATTGTATAGTAATATATATTTAATAGTTATAGTTTGATTTTCTTTGGATTTATTTTACCTGCTAGTTTATATTGTGTATCAAATATCAAGACTTGTTTATATTTATAATAAATCTTTATTGATCATAATATTTAAAAATACTAAAAAAAAATAATTTTGAATTGTCAGATGTCTTTAAAAAATCTGTTGATTTGTTTAAAATGAATTCATATTATTTCAAACAAAAATTATACACTCTGTACATACTGTGTGTTAAATACAACATGAGTAATTATATTAATTGAAATATGCAGTATATCCAATTCTGTTTTAGTTTGTAGATGTATACCTGTAAAAAAGAACTGCATATGTAAAGATAATGTCCATATGGAAAAATGGAAGATTGGTTCCAATCTTAAAAATCACTAAAAATAATACAACATACCAATTAATATAATGGCATATATTTAAACAGTTATAATTCATAATTAGAAGAGGGATAAGTGTAACTTACTTATCAGGAAAATTTAATAACTGTATTATTTACATAAACTTTATTTTTAACTTTAGTTTTTTTATATAACTTTTTCAATTAAATACTAAAATACTCTAGCTTTTAACACCGAGTGGCACAGAAAACTATTCCATATTGAAAGAAATCAAAAGAAATGAATCAGACAAACAAATTCTCAAACTTTAAAATTTTTTTCGCTTTCAGTCACAGGATATTTTATTCTTACAATATTTTATTATTAATATTTTATTCTATACAATATTTTATTCAGTCAGTCTGAATAAAATATTGATTCTTTACACACATTCAAATAAGTCATATGTAAATTTTTAAATTTTACTCTTTTCTGTGTGTATGTGTAGCAGTCTTAAATGCAAATTCTAAGAAGTATTTTTTTAAAAAGGAAGTATGAATATTTTTTCTTATTGAAATTTTTATTTATTCAAATGGAGATTTTTAAAAAGATAAATTTATTGAAACTTGTTAGATCAAAAGAAATCATGTAAAAAGTGAATTGAAGTATTTCCATACCAAGTTAAATCAAAATTGCATAAAAATAGAGTTAGATGTATCTGCATTTCAAATGAATTTTTTCATTGATATGAAAATAATTGTTTGCTTTTGAAATAGTTTAATGCTTCTATGCCAGACAGTCTATCTATCTATATAAATATATTTAAAATTTTTCAATCATTTTGTTAGAATTATAAGAAATATATGGTGATGAGATTGAACAATCGAGTTATGAAATATTTAAAAAAATTATATTTGGCTAATATTTTTTATCATTAATAATAATAATTTATTACTATAATTTCTATTTTAATGAGTTTCATAATTATACAGATTTAAATTTTATTGGTTATAACCTAGAATTATATGAAGAACATCTCACTCTCATTCTTATTCAGACAGTTTTAAATTATTTATAAATAAATTATAAATATTAAGCTGCAGTTTTAAGAATCAGAATTTAAAAATAAAACTATAAACAAATCTATTTTTATTAGAACAAGTTTATATTTAATTTTCATGAAAATAATTGAAAATATATCAAGAAAACATCTCATTTTCATTTATATCTACACAATTTGATATTTATTTAGTAGAATATTACCTGCAAATACTAAAGAAAATCAATAGAACAGAAATGAAAAACTTTGCTGTTTGATTATTAATGTTCTGGAAACATAATTGACATATTTTGAATAAAGTTCTCATATAATTTTCGTTGAACCTTAGTGAAGAGCAATTTAAAATATTTATTAAATATTACTATGCGCCAAGTTTATCTTTGTGTGTAAAGAATTTCTAAATTGAAATCATCAAAATTTTCTTAAAATAATATAAAATGATCACATAACAAAAAAAATCATAAATAAAGTTTGAACTATTTTTATAGCTTATGAAGAGGTTATTAATGAATAAAATCTTGAGTAAACAAAAAAGCTTTTCATTTAATTTTATTTAAAAAAAATTTCTTTCACTTATATTATATGGACATTAAACAAAGTTTATTTAGCCTCATATAATTTAATATATTATATTATATTATATAACTATACAGTATGGTCTTGTTTTTTGCACGAGTTGCATGTCAGCAAATATGACATGAAATGAAATACTGAATAAATTTGTGTTATATCCCAAGTAGTTCCAGACAATTGATTAGAAATTTATCCAACCCATTTACAGAACAAAAAAATATTAAAACATGTTTAAAATGCTTTTCTTATGTTTTAATTATAATGAATAACATTTTAATCTGATGTTTCTGAATATACAGAATACAATTTTATTACATTGTATCAAGTATGTATTACATTGCACTTAAAAATAATATGTATATACCATGATATTTACTACAATGAGTAGCATTTAGTTTTGAATTCTGAAGAAGAATGGTTTTACTCAGAAGCACTGAATATGATTTAGATTCAGTGGCACTAAATGTGGGTTAGTTAACCCATTCTTAGTGCCACTATGCTTTTTCATCACCTGAGAAAACAAGAATCTATGTATATCAATTTTACCTAAAATAAAAGTATTATATACTGATTCATTTACAACTATGCTTCAACTTACAATGACCATTACCAAATCCATTCCAACACCCTAATTATAAGTCTCACAGTATTTGCAAAAGAAAACACATTGCCAGATAGTGAGAGGTCATGTAATTGCTATAAAAGTATTATTGTACTATGAGACGTTTTTAAGTTTTATTAAATATAACAGAAATTGTAAGCAATTAAAAGATAATTAATTAAGGTGAATCCGTGTTGTCATATTGTAGCGGTGAGTTAAAGTCTAATATTTTTAGATTTTATACAGCTTAAATTTTTCCTTAAGAAATATGTTGTAGAATAAAAAAAACCTTAAATATAAATAAAATAACAAAAATTATCTTAGTCACGCATTAAATATAATTACTTTTATATTTTTTAAAATTTAGACAATGATACAGGAAATGTAGTTGTGATTGATGTATCAAAACCTATTCAGTTATCACAGAATTCATTAATTGTTGTTAATGGGCAGAAATGTGTTCTTCAGCATGATCCGCAGACAGGTCAGGTTGTTGCTTATCCTATTAAAGAGCCAGATAAACCAAAGAAGAAAAGAGGAAGGCCAAGGTAAATCAATTTTTTAAAACATAAAAATAATTAGCATAGTAAAACAATCACATTTAAAAAAATGAAAATTTATTAATTGAAATTATAAACATTAATATTCAAACATATACAGCAAGTATTTATTTTTTAATACTAAATATGGAATGCTTTGACATAAATAATAATTAATAATTATATTTTGAAATGTAATCTTTATGTGTTTTAATTGTTTTTGAAATTTTCTTCTTGTGAAAATTTTTCTGAAACTTTTAACTAAATAAACGGAAACTTATTGGATAAATTATGATAAAAAGAAACAAGGTTGATCAAGCCAATCTGATAGCATGCTCCACAAAAGCAAATCAAATACTAATTTTCTTTAAACTAAATTTTATAAATTCTTGAATCAAGTAGTTGTTCAGAAGAATTTTTTACTGAATATACATTAAGGGATATTCCAGAAGAACTGAGTAATTTTTACTATAGCTTACAGTGACTGTAAATGAAAATGTTCAGTTCTCTTTTGCTCATGTGCAATGAATGGATTGAACAGAACACAACTTCTGACACACACACAAAAGTCCTAACATAAGCACTTCACTACTATAGTGGAGTGTGCTAAAAAGTATATTTTTATATTTTAAAAAATGATTTTTGATTAAGAAGTTATTTCTTGAATTCAAAGTAGACATTATTTTACTCTTTTCATTATTTAGGTAATTTTTGTGTGAATAGGTACTTTTATTTTTTTCAATTAATGCTTTTTTCAAGAACAATGTTTATTCTATATTTGCAATTATATATAAATTGAGATATTATAACATGCAACATATTACAAAATGGTTAAAAATTTAGAATGATTTTTATCACTATATTTATTCTCTAAGTCTAAAACAATGAAACAGTAGTGTGAACTATGAAAAGTAAACTGACCAACTACTGATAAAACCATGCTTTATGATGATTACCAAAGTTTTTCTGATATTTATAAATTTATAATTATATATATGTGGGTGTGTAAATATTTAAAACTTTTTTATCATTGAGCTTTTCTTGTAAGTTTTTTCAAGTTTGAACTAAGTGAAGTTGCTAGAGAACAATCCCACAAAAAATTAAATATTTAATAATTTGGAATTGTATTTTTAGAAGAAAAAAATTATATTTAATATGTTATGATTGAATATCAAATTCAGCAAAAAGTTACAAATTGTGAACAAAAAATATTAAGAAATAAATCATAAATTGTTAATGCTAATTGTTAAATAGTATCTGAACAGTTTAACAGATGTTATTGTAAATAGAATAAGTATTATGACATTGACTGACAGCAGATTATGATACTTAATAGTTAACCAAGAATCAAATATTAACAATACTCTAATTTGTCTTAAGAGCTAACTCTATGTGAAAAAATTACAAAAAATACAATACAGTAAGTAAATTATTATTTTTGATTTATAAGATTACAAATAATACTATTACAAAACTACTCAAAGAATAAATTGTTTGTATTTAATGCTTACATCAGAAACAGAATGTCTTTTAATAATATACATTTGATGATGATCCAGTAAAATCTATAACTAAATTGAGGTTCAGAAGACATTTTATATTCTAACATAATTACAATTCAAAACATGTAGCTGAGACATCCATTAAAAGTTTATTGTAAACTTTAAAAATAAAAGATATAAAATCAAATAGTAGGAAAAAAATAAGTGTAACATTTTGTGAGGTAAGAAGTGACTACAGAAGTTTTCACACAAGTTTATAAATGACATGAAATAGATATTGAAACAGAATAACTGTGAGGTTATTAATCAGTAAATTAATTTTAATGTAAAAACATTTTTCAAAAAAATATACATGTAGATGGATAGTTTGTTTTACTTTTATATTTATTATTTTCTTAAATAATAGTCAATTTTATATATTATACTGTCTAATGTAGACTATATATTTTTATACCAATTTTTTTGTCTTATAATTGTGTTTTTGATTTAAAACATTTTTTAACATAAAATAAATTTTAAAAAATTTTTAATATAAACAAATTTTATTTCTCTTCTTTGTTAATTACTTTATTTATATTTTAAAATATAAAACAATAGGAAACAAATTGTTATATCAGATAATTTTTGCAGGAAAATTTTAAATGATTTTCAGCAACATCAACAGGAAGAAGCATTGTCAGCTTATGAAGATGAAGATATTAACTTAGATGAAGCAAGAAAAGGAATGGTTGAGATTACAACTGATGGTAAAGAGAATTAATTTCTCTATAACTATTTTCTTTATAAATTAAATATACAAGTTTCATATAGTGATTATCTCACATCATATGAGGTATATGTCTTGGATTCTACATAGTGAGGGGGGCTTCCAAATCAGCAAAAAAATTGACATCATTTAAAGTTTTTAACTTGCATGAAGATTTTGTTTATATGAAAACTAAAAATGACAGTGACACTGTTAGTTTTGCATATGTACTGTATAGAGCTCATCAGCAAGTGTGAGTTACATGTTCACTGTTGTCGGCACAAGTGTATTCATCCAACTTTATATTGTTCATCTGGTTGTCTAACCAGATGAATACCAATGTCTGTTCTTCCTTAATGTTGAACAGTTAGATAAATGAAAGGTGAGACCAGATATGGAAAGCTTAGCTACAGGAGATCCCTATTAACTGTATATGAACTTCTAGTCTGGACCAGATAGTGATGTGATTTCAATTCAAAAATTTTCTCCAGAACAGAGTTAAATAGATGACCAGTATGACTCTGTTGTTATCAGGAAAAGTATGATGTACAGGGGAAAGACACTACTAAAATCAAGAGAATATATTTTAAATTAAGAATAAGGTGCATCACATAAATTTAAAGGCACTAATAGATTTCTGTATAAAACCATTTACACTGAAAACCTTGCAAAAATTTATTGTGGCTTGCTTGAACTCTCACAAATGCACACACAAAAAATAATAACCATTTATTGAGACAGAAAAAAATAAACAATAATTTTAATGGATTGTAATCAATTTGAGTGACCCAAAAATATAAAGGCATATAACAGAATTAACTGAAACAATTAATGATATGTTAATAAATTATATTTAACAATATCCAATGAAGCCTCCTGTGGCTATATTAACTTTGTTAATGCGGTCTGGCATTGATTATATGAATTTTTGGAGGACAGATAAACAGCTTGCACTGGAATCTCCCAAATATTTTCCATCAGATTAAGATCAGGAGAGAGAGCTGGGATAATAGGCACTCCCATTAGCTAAAATCCATTTGTACTTAGAGTTTGCTGTGTGAATGGGATCATTATCTCATTGAAAGATACTGATATAAAACAGGTAACAAAACATAAAATTTGAACAGTATATTTTTAATTTTATGTAAAATTTATAAAGCAACTTTATTCTTAAATAAAAATAAAGTTAACTTATTTTAAATATTTGCAGAATAGTTTATAATGCAAGAGTAATCTAATTTTCACTAGTTGAGAAATAAAATTGAGTGAAAAAAGTGTAATTTATGTGTTAGAGGAAAAATATGTATATATACACACATATACACTGCAAACAGTGTATGTATATATTTCTCTTCATTGGATATTACACAAATTTGAAACAAATATTAATCAAATTAAATTCTTTATTTAAATAATGGTAAAGTTTTCAAACCAATACATTTAACTTTTGTTCTATTCTACATTTAATTACCTTAAATATGAAACAGCTAAAGAATTGTTTTTATAGTGTGTAGAAGTTTAAGTGTAGAAATTAAAAATACATTAAACTTTGTTATATTTTTCTGAAATAATTAGTAATTAATAATTGAGGTGCATTAGCACAGTTTGCTTAAAAAATTTTGTGTTACTATGCTATAAATTTCAGAAACTTTTTCATCAAGTTCAACAAAACCAGTTTGATTTGAGTACATTTTTAATTTCTTAACGCAATTAAGTGCATCAAAAGATGTGATAACTTCTTTTACAGCAGAAATGTTGGTCTTGTTCAGCATCTGAATTTACAATTTTTTTAAGTTTTTAAACTTTTTCCCCCCTAAGTACTCACGTGGCTGACTGAATAAAACCACTGAACATTGGTAGTTGGTCATAAGTTTGTGCCTCACCAACAGGCTTGCCATATGGATTTTTCCAGGTTTTTCTTTACATTTCAAACACCTAAATACAGGCTAGTTTTCCATAACAGTCCTTTTGAGAGGCATTCTCACTTAGCTGACTGTACAGTCACATTGCCTCAAATAAACCTTCAAATTAATTTCAAAAATATCATGAAATTATCAAGCACACATTAAACAAAAATTTATTTTTTAAAGAATATTTATTTATATTATGTGAATTTAGATGATCAAATGATGAACAAAAAACAAAATAATCCAGACTTCAGTTTTTTTAAGAAGCATTGATGCTTCTTAAAAAATTTAAGTTTTCAATCAGTTTGAAACAGTTTTGAAATTTATTCAGTTTTACAGAAATTTTTGTTATGTTGTTATATTTTTGATATAAAATTAATATTTTAAATTATACTACATTATTTATGTTTTAATTATTCTCCTTTTCACCTTAGTGATCATAGATCCTCCTTTTTGGCAAATGTTGTTTTACCAACCATGCTATTTATTAGGAATATAACTTTCATAATTAGCAAGTATTAATTATGTAAGAAATCTGACATTATTAACGATCAAAATAAATCACTGTGTTTTATAGCATCAGAACTGTAAAACAAAACAATTACTTATAAGTTATTTTGTTCTGTTTTTTTAATCAACAGAAGATTGATTTAGATCAACAGAAGATTGTATTATTCATGTATTCAATAATTTTTTATTACAGTATTATTATTTATATTAGGTTTATTGTAATTGGCATCTAAAAAATTTAATTTGTTGAATGATTTGGAAGCTTTATATTTATTTTCTATTATTTAATATTGAATTTTATAAAATATATTATAAAAATATAAAATATCTGATTGCTGTATTTCTTTCTTTTAATATAAAGTAATTATTATTGTAGATGGTGCTATTGTTCGAAGAAGCAGTAGGAAACGAAAACAAGCCCAATCATTAAAAGGTATTAGGTTACTTATTTAGTAATTGATATAACAGAAGACTTAAAATGTCAAATGATGGTCTTGTTTAATTTATGTTTTATATTTATATTGTTTTCATTGTAAATGCATTAATATATTTAATACCTGTATGTTTATTATGTACTTATTTGCATTTTTCTTAAAGTTTTTCAGTTTTGTTATATCATATTTTATACATAATGCTTTTAATTCTCTGAAGGTAATTTGTCTCTTATTATAATAGCATATGTCATGTACACAGATTGTTATTTAAATCATAAATAATAATCTGTTTTCTGACATTCATAATAAAAATATTGAAATATTTGTATTATGTCCACATGTTTATTACATTGGCATTTTAGTAATTGGTGATTTGTTGTAGATTTAAAAGTTTCAATAATTTAATAAATATTAAATGCTATTATATTTTTAAATAATTTTAAAAAAATTCTATCATTCATAAAAAAATATTAGCATATGGTAGAAATATTAACTACAGTGATAAATTGATATATAAATATATTAAACATGTTTATACTCTATTGTATTACTCTTATCTGTATTGGTTGATTTAAAAAATAATAATCTTTGATTAATTGATATAGAGGTATTTGTTGATCATATATATATGTATTAGTCATATATAAACTGGTATATAGATTGGTTGATTTAAAATACATATATTTGAAATAATAAATCTGAAATTAATATTTATTTTTATTCTTTAATATGCATATTACAATAAAGATTTTATTGATAGAATAAGGCAATATGTTGAGGGAGTATGCCTCCAAGAACATTCCTCTGTTTAAGTGTTAAATGCATAAAGTAAATCCAATTAGTCAGATACAAACTTTGGACAAACTGTCAGAGTTCAGTGATTTTATTTACTTAGCCACTGGTGCTATAAACAAAGAAATACAATACTTTATAACTTTACAATTTAATTATAATTATATAATTTTATATATTAAAACATTTGTTTGAAGTAAATTATGACTTTTTAAAGACTTTCTTCAATCAGGAAAATAAAATAACAGTAAATATTTAATATTATTATTGTGAGCTTAATCAGAGGTAGATAAATCATAAAGTACTTATCTACCACTTAATTGACTACAAATCTTGAGATTTGTTCTCCTTTTGTCAAATAGGGATGGCTTCCTTAAGATGAGACAAGTATCTGTGAAGATATCTTGTAAAACAAGGATGTGTTGAATCCCCTGTTATTGCATTTTTCCTGACACCAATCAGTCGTATATTGAGCGGACTGATACGCTATAAAACATTTAGCGAGATAACGACTAGGAGAGTCGCAAGTAAGTTTGGAAGGATGCTGGATGGACTTGAGTCAAAGATGAATCCATTTAATAATAACAAACAAAATTTAATTAAATCAAAATAATAAATGGAGATTACAAATAAATTTATTACAAATTAAACGATTTTAAATCTACACTAACGTGCGAGAGAGAGAGAGCTTACAAATAATTCTCGTATTCATAATACCTTATCAATATTCGCAGATGTGATGTCTTTCGATGTCTTCTATTATAAAGTCCATACTTCTTCTATAGGCACAATATTGTAAGTCTTTCAATCTTCTGCTTAACATTAGACATCTAATTTAGAGAGGGACTTGTAATCATATCTAACTATTGGAGAACCCTTCTTGCTAACTCCTAAGACGAAAGCTTTAGGCGGATTCCACGATTTAGGTGCAAAATTCGTTAATATTCTTAGAGTTTACCCAATCAATTTACTACAAAATTACATCATAAAGGGGGGTAAAAAGGGGTAAAATCTGTAAATTACTTGATGATTAAAACATCAATAAAATTGTTGAAAAAGGAAATGAACTTCCTTTTTACTGGAAAGGGGGATGAAAAGTCCCTTTCTTACTTATAGAATTTAAAAGGTTTTGGTCCACTATTAAATAGATTAAATATAACAGTCAAATCAATCTATTCTTTAACATATAAGTGTAACAAATTTTTGGACCTTCTATGCCTGAAATTACACGTTTAACATTAAAAGGGGGCAAAATGACACCATTGCATTAGCATCTATCAGATCATTATCGAGTTGACACTTCCTTCTAACATTGATGCAATTTTGTCAAGTAGAAAAATATTCTATAAGTTCTCAAATAAATGTAATTTTTAATAAAGTATAATAATCTTTACCTAAATCTTGAGTAATTAAAGGGGGGTAAAAGGGTGGGCCTTAGATCTCACACTATAGATTTATAATTTGCCCTAGGAATTTATACAGTTCAAATAGTAAGATAATTAAATCTTGATCTTAACATTCTATTAGAGCATGATACATATCAGGCATGAATAGAGAGAATTTAAAATTTATGTAACAACTAGGTATGTGACAAGAAACTCAATACAATGTTTATTGATGTAGTTAGCCTGGGCGAGCAGTTTGAACACTAATATGTCACAAATGAAAGATTATAAGTGATTTATTGTTGAGAAAAGGAAAAAATATGATAAAAAGTATAGATAAAAAAGAAAAGTGTAATAAAGAAATTAAATTAAACTAAAGTAAATAAATAAAGTAAACTAAACTAAAAAAATAAGAAATAAAAGAGTAATCAAATAAAATTAGTTTGCATTTAAGCAGGAAAAGTCTTCAATAAATTGGAGTCACTTGTTAAAAGCAGCTGTATTTGAGATTTTGTCCACTCTCAACTGAGAAAACTGTCTGAAACATAATGTCGGTTAGATGCTTGACTAAAAGACATATATTTGAAACAGTTACGTAAAAGTTAAATTTTCAATGGGATGAGAGGAGTTGAGTGTAACTGCTGACATGTTAACGAAAGGAAATGACATTTCCTTTAAATCAGTACAGGCCAGGCATGTAGTTAAAGCAGAGGCAATCAATGAGCTAGGTAACGTGGCACCATCTAGTGGGGATGAGGGACATAAATCTGGTTTCTTTTTCTTTGAACTCTGATAACTTTTCCACAGTTTAACCAAAATTCACAAAACTCTGGAGAAATATCAAGCAACTGTGTAGCTTTATATTCCAAAAAACAGCACCCAAAAATGTCAAAATACTTTTTTTTTATTAAGTGTCAAAGAGGCAAAAGTTGACACTTTTGTTTTTTTTAATATATCTTTTCTCATAAATAATTATATTTTCCAAAAAGTAATTTATGTGCACGCCAGGGTTCTACTGAGCATTTTGACACAAAAATCATCAATATCTAACATGGAAATTTTTTAAAAATCAGACAGGAAAGTGCAAATGTTACCTCAGATAACTGGGCTTTGCTTGGGCAAATATATATTTTTATATTTAGATTTTGGCATATGTTTTTTTCTTTTTCATTTCAGATTATGAAACGGGTAATTTAAAACTTGAATTAGGAAGTGATGAGGAAGAAGGTGATGGTGAATTTGAAGAAGAGGAATGCCAATCTCCAGTGAATAAAAAAAGTAAAAGTCGGGGGAGACCAAAAAAGTTCTCACAGAATTCAACTGGTCCAATGCAGCTTTCATTAATGCAACCTGGTATGTCATTTGCTTTATAATTTATAAATTAGAAATGATATAACAAACAAAATTATATGTATTTGTCCAAAAACATTATGTAAGTTTTATGTTAAAAATAAGTGTGGGATGAAGGAATGCATTTCTGTTCTGCTTGCCTTAAAGATATAGTATTGTCTTCTTTCTAATATTTTGATTTTTTTTACTAGTTTTTATTATGATTATTATTTGAATAACTATTTCTATGACAAATATAAATTATTCAAATAAATGGATCTTATGATAGTGATATTTATTGATTGATTATATTGTTATCAAAAAATATGCATTGACTGTTTTACTTAACTTACAATTATATAAGAACCTATTGTTACCAATAGTTAGAATACTGTTATTACATAAAAAAGTTTGTGATATGTAAATATGAAATTTTGATCGTGCGTATTAATTTCTGCAGTTATAAATGTGGCAGTCTAATTTAATGTATTTTGTTTAATCAATCATGGGAAAAGTGTACATTAAATGATGTCAGATGTCAGACATATCACAATACAAAATTTTTCCATTTTAAAAATATTACAAAATGTACAATTTATTGTTTTAATTTGAAATGGTTTTAGTTTAAACCAAGATTACACTTAATTGAAATTTTTATTAACCCACAGTAACAGTTTTAATATTTTGTTCTGGATAATTGTAGAGTGATATTGACCAAGATACTACTATAAACTGGTATTTGTCTTAAAAAAATAAGCTGTAAACCATATTTTCCTACATTAAATCCCAGAATTCAAATAACTCATGGGGAATAAAGGTACAGTTAAAAATAAACCTGGATTAAAAAGCATGGAAAAAATGTTGAAGCACTAGTGTATAGAGTAATATAGTTTAGAGTGGCAGATAAGGAGTTTAAAAATTCTAGCTCTTTAAATTTTTTAGAGTTGGACAACACTATATTCCAAAGCTGAAGGAACATATTTTTGAAATAAAATTATAAAGATTGTTGAATATTGAGCATGGAAAAAGTCAGGATTAAGTTACTTTTTCATGCTTAATATTAAGTTAAAAGCTTAACAGTCAAAGCTTAATTAGGAAAACTTGAATTAGGAAGAGACCAGATGATGACTTATTTATGACTTTGGAGTGACATCTGCTTATCAGTTACTTAAAAGAACTATTACATTTATTTTAATCTTTATTGCTTTGTCTTTAATGTTCAAAATAAAGAATTTAGATGATAGCATAAAAATTTATTATTCTGAATAAATAATGTAATAACAGAAATTTGGAAAATAAAACACTGTTTAAAAATTATTGTCTTTTATAACTTTTTAAAACTTTTATAATTATAAAAGTGATTTCTGTCAGCAACATTATTACTTCAGTTTCTGGGCTTTATTTCTCTTGATATACCATTTATCTTTCAAAATTTACATGATTTCAAAGATATTTACTAATCTCTTTTTATAGCAAAACGTGGTAGAGGCCGACCAAGAAGATATGGTTTGGCAAAAGAAAATACTCAGGCATTTTTAATCCAAACTGCAGAAGGGCAGTCTTTTATGATGCAAGTTCCAACATCCAGCATACCTTCTGGGATGAGTCTGCAGGAAGTTGCTCAGGGAATTGCAAATAGTTTGAACTTAGCAGCCACACAGGTAATTTTTCTAATTATTTATTTTTTAATTAATGTACAGAGAAAAATTTAAAACAGTATCTTAATACTTTTTTTTAATATCTTGCAAGTAATAACTATTTTAATTGCTATTTTTAATTTTGGTTTGATTTGGATTTTTTAAATTTAATTAATATAATTATGGAAAGATATTTTCTCTTAAATATTTACTGAATCCTGTCAAACTGTAAATTACAAAATCATTTTCAAAAAATTTGATTATTAATTTGGTTCTTTGTTAATTTAGGTTAAGTTTTGTTGTAATTTAAATCTGTGAAAATGAATTATCGAAGACTATCAAAAATGAAATGAAAATTTATTAATTAAGTTTATTAATTATTATTAAGTTATATTAAGATAGTTATTCCAAGACCTGTTGTATAAGTTATGAATAATTGACATTAAATCTGAAAATTTAAAACATTTTTAATGTAACTGGAAAGGATTTTAGATGATTAAGGGCTGGTTGCACTAGTTTTAATCGTAAGGTTGAATAAACCGTAATATACTAAATTAGAGTGAAAAACACTAAATAAACAAAAACGCTTAAAGCATGTTTAAAAGAAAGGAACTAAAACTGGTTTCTGTTCATGCACCCATACTAAAGAAAGTTCAGAAACAAAAGAAAATAAGAATAACTGTTATATAGTATTCTTGCTTGTAAGCTGTACTATTGTTACCATATTTTTGTGGATTAACTGGCATGCCACATATAAGCAGGAAAGATCAGAATGTCAGTAAAACCTCAACTAAAAAATAAAATATATCAAATCTAATAAAACTAGTTGTTAAATAAATGTTAAAGAAAACATTTTTCTTAGAACAATAAAATAATAACATTGAAGTTTGACCAACTTAAAATCAGGAAGAAAGTTTTCATTTACAGTGCAATAAAACAATTAGCAGCGTATTGATGTTAGTTGTAATAGTAGTTAGTCAGTGCCAGCTATACTGACAATCTACTCTGATCTTAAAAATAACATTATTGTTGAGATTAGTGGCAAGGTTAAATTTATTCCACAGATAGATAATCTGTAGTTTAAACAGTAACTTGTGCAACTAGCCCTAAAAGTTGCTAAAATATTAATTAAACAAGCTATAAAAATTGGCAGTGTAGAGGATCATATATTTATCCTCTACACTGCCAATGACTCTGTTCTGTGATATAAAAGAAAGGGTAAATGGTGTGTGTGTGTGTGAAATATAAATTATATAAATTGCACATTCATTTATTGCCATATTGTTTAATTGATCAATAATTCTTGGAAAATACTTTTTTAAAGCCTTTAACAGGACCTATGTCCATAATGCTGGAAACACCTGATAATGAGAATATTTCATCTAATAAGCCTACCAATGATGATGATAATGAATCTTCGAGTAATCTTCAAACAGAAACCCAGCTTTGTGAAAATAACGTTGAAAATGGAGAAGGTAAGACCAAATTTAAAGACATTATTTTTCTGAAAATTTTTTTACATTTAAGTACATATTTGTTAAACATAACTGCATTAAATTTCTAAATGGGTATTGAATAAGAAAATAAAATTATTTTAGACATTTAAATACATAGATACAACCGAGCTCAAATTATTATAATGATTAACTTCAGATTAACTTAGCTAATTAATTTTATAGATAATTTGTAATTTGGACTAAAGGTAGGCATTTAAGTCACCTTTTTGCATTAAATTTAATAATTATACTAATTTTTGAATTAGATTAAATAAATTAGAATATTTTGGAAGAAAGATTGATCTGGAGAAGCAGAGCAGGAGTTGAACCTATGACTTCTACTTACCATGCACATTCATTGTCAATTATTTTACCCAGACTTTCATTCAATCTTTGTTTCCAGACATTAATTTAAGAGATAAGATTATATATCAAATCATTTATACCAGAATAGTCTAAATAATTTAATACAAAAAAGTAGCCTAATTGTCTATCTTTAGTTCAACTACAGTGAACAACAAAGTGGTCATCTTAGGCAGAAAGAGGGATGTAGGCATTCTTGAATGAAATCACTTAAGTAGAAATAAGCAAAAGCTTTGACTGTATGAAATTTAATATGAAATACAAAAAAATACAAAACAATTGAATATGTAGTATTCTAATCTCAGAGAAGAAAAAACAATGTAACAAATTCAATTTTTTGTGAATTATTCATCAATCCTGGATTGCTTTAGAATTTTATTTTTTAAAAGTTTCATCAGCTACAATTTTCTTTGCTTGATATATTGGCACAAGAACCTCAGGACAGCTGGTAGTTGCATAGCAAGAGGCTGTTTTCTCCAGCACATTATAAACGTTCTTGTGGGATAAAGAAAACGGCTTCTCTTCTTCATTGTGATACAGATTTTCTTTATCTTCACTACTTTCATTCTTCCCTTTATTGAACTCTTTTACAACACTTCCAAAATCATCTTCAGAATCAACAGATTTGGTAGTCACATCATCACAATGGTAGTCAATAAATTTGTGTGTTTTTGTTTAATATCCTCATTTTAGCAAACCACTTCAAACAATACTTTTAATGAAATTTTTTACTAGTATAACAACAAGAAATTTATGTCATCAAATTTAGTTACTCTCTTCTTTCTGCTCATATCTTCAGACTCGATTTGAAATCTATTCAGACATTTTTCATGCTTCCTCTTTTTGACGTTATTTATGGTCATCTTACTAACTCAACTCCTCAACTGTTCACCTTTTGTTATGACTTTCTAAAAAGTAGAACAGTTCACACTTCTGCTGAAGATTTAGCTCTTTGTATCCTTTCTTTTACATTCTAAAAGTTAATTGGGGTCACTGAGTGAGTTATTGAAAAAAGAAAGAAAAAAATGAATATCACTTTCAAATTAAGAATCAACACAAAGAAATATAACAATTAGAAAGAACACACGAAGCTAGCTCACTTTACCAAACGAAGCCAAAATATGAAACACTCTTACAAGGAAAGCTATAATAGTGATCAGACATAATCTATATCATAACAGAAATGTTTAAATTTGCCTCCAGTGCTGCTGCTAAAAATTGCAGTGTTGGTGCATTGCTAATTGGTGTTTTCAATTTATGATACAGATTATTTTAAATTTTTCAAACTGCCATTTCTTTTACTTAATATTATAAAATAAAGATTTAAAAAAATTATAGGAAATTTAGTTTAAATCCCTTATCTACAAAGTAAAATAGTTTTAAATATTTTATATTTGCAATGTGATCTCTACAGATTGAATTACATTCTTTAAAATGGTCACTTTATCCAAGAAGATTTCTTACCTTGGGACATGATCAAAGGGGTCAAAGGTCACAATAGACAGATGGTCACTGTATAGTGACCATCTGTGATATATCTTCATTGTAAAATGCATTATTTAGCAGGGACCAGCTCAAAATGGTCAACTTAAGCAGGTGGTCACATTAGCAGGTTTCACTGTACAGTACATAGTATCTATGAAATTAATCAGCAAGCTTTATTCTAATTCAGCCTTATCAATTGATCATTATTTTAAATGTATAGAACTTTTTCAAAATAAAACTATAAGTGTTGTATAAACTCAAATTTTTGCTCAAATTTTATAAATTTGTATTGCATTGGCTGAATTTTTTAAAGTTGAGGTTCAATTTTAAAAATTCACTCAATGCAAATTTTCTGAACTTTTATAATAGTATAACAAACAATCAAAATATAAATAAAAACAATAAGAAGTATGAAATTTACTGGAAAATTAGATTTAAACCAAAGAAATTATAAACATAAAATTATATATAAAAAACCAGTGATTGTAGTATTAAAGAAATTGATTATTTTATACTATATATTTAAAATTAGAATTTTTCTTTTCAGGTGAAAATACAATAAATGATAAAGAAACAAATATAGATGACAACTTAACATTTTCCTCTCAGTTACCCATACCAATATCAGAACAAACAACTGCAAAACAAAATATTCATAAATCTCCAGCAATTGTTGTATTATCCCCTGCTCAATCTGCAAAAGAAAATAATAATAATACTATAGAGACTAGTGATATTTCTGAAAACACTACAAAATCTTCAACAGTATTAGAAAAAGATGTTGAAAAAAAGATGACTGTTTCTTCCAACAATATTACTACTGTTGTTCCTCTTGCCAATAAACTTTTGCCAGCTATTCTTCCTAAACAAGATGCTGTAGGAGTTAAACTTGGTGAGTTTTATGCTTTTGGATTAATAATTTATTTTAGTATCTTTTGTTATATATTTTTGACTTCAGTAGGACAATTTTATAATAAATCTTATTATTAGACTATACAAGGGCTATCAAGAAAGTAATTTTTGTTTGGTAATTGAAAAAAAAAAATCAGTACAGTGAAAGGAATTTTATAATATACAGCTTTATTTTTCAACATAGTCTCTAGCCAAATTTAAACACTTGCCATAATGTGTATTCCATTGTGATAGAACTCTTGCATCTGTGATTTCAGCCATGTCAATGATTACTTCACGAAGAACCGTGTGCAAAATCTGTGGAAACTTACTAGAAAGTTCTGTAATTGTAAATCTGCAATTCTCTCTAACCTTTTCATCAATCTTCTGTACAAATTCTTCAGTCACAAGTACAATTCTTTAGCCAGCCACTTCTCTGCTCATTATGAAAATCTGTCTGCCCATTTTTGAACATAGGTCATCATTGTATTACTCCATTCTCACAAATTTTATTCTTTGCATAAATTTCGCATAGTTGATGAATTTCAACAATTTCATAGTTTTTGGCTAACAAAAATCTTCACTGAGTGTACCTCACAGCTAGCAGGATTCTCAATGGCATATGTGATAAGACAACAGAGAGCACAACTTGGACTCTTCCAAAGTTGGTTGCATACCAACTCACTCTAAACTGTTGCAAAAATTGGGGCCATTGCCTCCACTTCTGTCGGCACCTCATGAAAACAGAAGTTACTTTCCAGATAGCCCTTGTATTTTATATCTGTCAAGGTAAAGAAATTGACATAAATTCTTTTTAAAAAATTGGCTGACAGATTTATATTTTAGTAGAAGTATGTAGAAAGACTAAAATGTCTTCAGTCTCATCATGTCCAATCACTGGAAATGACTTCTAGACTATTTTGCATGTTTATGCAGGGGCATAGCCTCTAAAGAAAGGTTATCTCTGCAGTGGAAGATTGTTGTTTCCAGTGATTTGGACATGGCAAGAGTAAAGACATTTTAGTCTTTCTACGTATTTCTACTAATTGACATTAATTAATTTACAAACATACACTAAATACTTTATATTCCAAAGTTTTTTGGCAGCATTATGTGGTGTTAGTTTTATTTAATTTATTTATTGTCATATACTTTTTAAAATTTAGAATATAATTGTGATATAAATTTTTTTTTTTTTTTTTTTTTAAAATTCTACATAAATAAACAATAAACACAATACTTAGTGTTTTATGCATTTTTTATATGAATTAATAAATAAAATTATTTGATTGATTGATTTAGTAATGATGAATATACAGTCATACCTCGGAACTCGAACGTTTCGAAGCCCGAACAAATCGGTACCCGACCAAAAATTTCGGAAAAAAAATGCCCCTGTTCCCAAACAAAATTTTGGTACTCGAACGGGAAAGCCCGCCAAGTCGACACCGACGCCACGGCAGCAGCATCAGTTACGAGACAGTCCAGTTAGGCCTAAATTTATTTAAATTATTTAATTAAAATTCTAATTATTAAATTTAGCAAGAGATAACGCCTAACACCTAACTCTAGTACCAAATTATCTTAAATTATTAATATTACTATAGCCATTTGCTAGCCCGATAATATGGCAGTTGTTGGTCTTTACGAGACAGTCATTGTTTCGCATGCACATTAACTTACGCTGTGCTATATTTTTTGGATTAGCATCCTTTTCTTTTGATTTATTAGCCCTTAAACATGGGTCCCAAGAAGAATAAAAGTGAAAGTGGTCAAGTGAAAAGGAAAACAGTGAGAACAACAATCGAACTGAAAAAATAAATCATTGCTAAACACGAAAATGGAGTGCGTGTTTCGGATCTTGCTGTCCAATATTCTATGGCTAAGTCGACGATATCGACTATTTTAAAGAATAAAGAAACAATCAAAAAATACTAGCGAATCAACTGGGGATTGGAGCGCATTAATCCATTTTACATTATTTGTAATGGGAAAAAATGATTTGGAGTCCGAACATATTGGTACTCGAACCTCTTTCTGGAATGGATTATGTTTGAGTACCAAGGTACCACTGTATTACTAAATCAATCAATTTTTTAAAAAGTTATCAAAATTTTAAGTTAATTTATAACTGACATTTTGAAGTAGGAAAAAACTATGATTAAATGTGCTTTAATAATGATAAATTTAACCCCAGGGTCTTGTCATGAAAGATAAGTATATTTTTCTTATTTGTAATGTGTGTAAAACAGAATAATTAATTCAAGTAAAATGCTATTTAAGTTTTAAAGTTTATATATTTAATATAGCATACATTTACAGATATATTGTATTAACATAATAATAATAATAATAACAATAATAAATAAACAATATCATCCTAAATCCGCTATAGAAAGACTTACCCTTCCACGTAAAGATGTCGGATGTGGCCTGATTGACATAGTTAACCTTCACTACAAACAAATACAGACACTGTGAGAATTTTTCTACGAAAAGCAAGAAACATCACAGTTACATAAAGCAGTAACTCTAGCAGACTCGAATAACACACCATTAAATTTACACTCACAACATATGGACATGACACAACATATAAAAAGCATAGACACCATTAAGCAATCGTGGGCTCGAAAGGCATTCCATGGCAGGCATCCTTATGATCTGGCCCATGATTTTGTTGACAAAACTGCGTCAAACAGCTGGTTAGCTCGGGGATGCCTCTTTGGGGAGACGAAAGGATTCATGATTGCCATACAGGATCAGGTCATAAATACTAAAAACCACAGAAAACACATACTCAAAAATAGAACACTCACAAATGACACATGCAGAAAATGTCATATGCCAAAAACTATACAACACATCACTTCCGGTTACAAGCTCTTGACACAGACAGATTATTTACATAGACATAATCAAGTAGCAAATATAATACATCAAGAGCTTGCAAAGAAACACAAATTAGTAGACATCCATGAATCATACTACAGATACATTCCACAGACAGTATTGGAAAACAACACGCACAGAATGTACTACGACAGAGCCATAATCACAGATAAAACAATTTACTACAACCAGACATCACACTCATTGACAAACACAATAAAATCACATACATTACAGACATATCTGTTCCAAACACTCACAATGTACAAAACACATGCACTGAAAAAGTCAGCAAGTGCACAGAACTTGAATAAGAAATAATGCATTTGTGGAGTATGGATAGGGCACTTATTGTACAGTACCTGTCATTTTTTCCTCTACAAGTATCGTGTCACACTACATAAAAGCCTGGGAACATTACAATTGAATAGAAATACATACATCACACTACAGAAGGCCACTATATTGAATACATGTCATATTGTTAGAAATTCTGAATACGGACACGCACGAGAGCATATATTTTAAATTAAATAAATTAAAAATAGGGTTAAAAATTGCAGCAACATTGCAACGATGTCACAATAAATAATTGCTTGTTTTTTTAATTCTTTTTCTCTTTGTTTTCACAAAATTGAATTAGTTGAATAATTACATTGCTTAAAAACATTAAAATTTTCAATAAGATTTTGTACTTTGTTAAATACTATTTTAAATTCATGATGACATAGTGTTACCAATTAGCATAGAATAGAAAGTAATATAATTGAAAGTCTCTGAATAGTATAAAGTTGTATGATTTTTAGATACACTAGTTTGATTCTTTCATAATAGTTACTGACAGTTTAAAAAATGTTTACATTGTAAACTAATTGAGTAGAGTTAATTTGGAATAAAAAAAAAATAAAATATAGGCCAGATCAAAAGTTAAAAAAATGACTTGGTCATTAATTTAACTTTTGATCTTATTTAACTTTCCATCATTTATCAAAAGTTAAATAAATGACTTGGTGTATAGTCATCAAAAAGAGAATAAATCAAATGTATTAAAGAATAAAAATAAAGAGTTTCAAGAGTTTGTTTAAACTAATTTGTGAAAGATATCTTATATACTTTCTTATTAAAAATCAGAAATTTATTTATGTATAATAATAGAAAAATTGTTTATTTTAACAGGATTAAAAGCTGCAGAAACAGATATAGAAAAATTGGTTTGCTCAAAATGCAACTTTCAAGCTTATTATCCTCAGCAATATCAAGAACATCTTTCTACCCATGCCAAAGAAGCCCAACACTGCAAATGCTGCAGTTTTCTCTGTTTTGAAGAAGAAGAACTTATTAAACATTATAAAGTTAGAATCTTTATACATTTTTGAAATAGTAATTATTTTTAATAATCTATTATTAAATTATTAACTTTTTGTTGCTTTTTTAATAATTGTGGAATTTTTTTTTACATCTTTTTAAAAATGAATACATAAAATTTTAAGTCAGTGAGAAGAATACAGCATATAACTCTCTTGAAATTTTTTTATATTCTTAAAACATTCTCATATATATATGTTGTTTCTCCATCATAATGTTTTAATAACATATTGTATTTCTATTTCTTTCAATAATTGTTACTATAAAGTTCTTAACCAAAATCTTAGTTTTATTCATATATTAATTTCTTGTTTTTCTTTTTAATACATTAGAGTAATAAGCCTGTATGCCCAAAAAATATGCTCATTGGACTGTAATTAGAAAAAATTGTAGATATATAAATTCCCACTGTTGTCTGTCTCTTTCCTTAATTTTCTGAATGGTGTTAGATAAATGAAATTCAAGAGCAGATATGGAAACTTTAGGGGCAGGAGG
This sequence comes from Centruroides vittatus, assembly GCF_030686945.1. Lineage (NCBI taxonomy): Eukaryota > Metazoa > Arthropoda > Arachnida > Scorpiones > Buthidae > Centruroides > Centruroides vittatus. The sequence goes on from NW_027121927.1 coordinate 3,358,144, forward strand.
CCCCAATTAACTATATATGAACTTCTGTTGCAAACTGGAAGTTGTGTTATTTCAATTCAAAAATTTTCCCTGAAAGGTGTTAGATAGATGACCAGCACACCTCCATTGCTAACAGAAAAGTATGATGTATGGGACAGGATAATACTAATTTGAGGTGGAGAGCATATAATTTAAATTAAATAAATTAAAAAATATGATTAAAAATTGCGGCCTGGCATTGTGACAATATCACAATAAATAACTGTTCATATTAAATCATTTTTTATATTATGATTGATTAAAAAGTTTTTTACCTAAAATACATTTTTCAAAAGATGATTCATTTTATAAGTAGTATTGAATGGGAAATTTATTTATAAACAAATTTTAAAGCATGTATTTCAAGAGAAAAGATATAATTATGGGTTTTTTATGTTTACGTACTACATACACATAGTCAAATGAAGTTCTCATTTTAATGTTTCTTTTCATAGATTCATATTTTTAAAAAATTTATCTAATATCCAGCAGTTTAAAATTTGCAAGTGGCTCATTCTTGAAATCACTTTTATTACAAAATAGTTCTTGTTTTAAATCAAAACTTCAGTCTGTTTGTAATTCTTCCATATTGTCTACTCTGTTAGATTGAACAAATTTGAAAACATGTATAAGATAATAATTTTATTTAAGTTAAAAATTATTAAATGAAAAAATTATTAAATGTTTATATAAAATTGAAATTTATTAATTAATGAAAGTCTATATATAGTTTTTTAATTACTAAAAGCATTGACGTTTTTATGAAGTTTGAGTTTAAATTTGAATTTAAATGAAAATATAGATTATTAAGATTATTAATAATAATAATTTAAATAAGATGAAGATAAAATTATTTTTTTTAATGTATAATTGAGATTTGAAATTAGTTTTTTTATGATATTTAGGAGCAACATCCAAAATGTATATGTGAAGTGTGCAATCATACTGCAGAACATGCATATGTGATTAAACGTCATTTACTAAGACACTCAGACAACGGCTGTACTTGTGAAATTTGTGGTAAAACTTATAAGGTAAAAATAACACTACATAATATTTAATAAGCTATTATTTTAATAATAAAAGAATGAAACAAATTCCTTAAATTTTTTTTATTAGGATCATTATATTTTAAAAATGCATCTGAAAATGGTTCATATGCCAGCAGATGTGCTGTTTGAATGTGATATATGTAAGAAGAAATTTAATAGGCGAGCACATTTAAAAAGACATCTGCGTACCCATGATCCAGATAAACCATTCAGATGTGATCAATGTGATTACAGGTTAGCAATAGTTTGTATTATTTGTAAATTTTTAACTTGCAACATAAAATTTCAATATATCACTTTTCATAAATTAAATTATTATAAATGCATATTTACAACTTAAATCATCTCAGAATTATCAAATGATTGATACAGTTGAGTCATCTAAAGAAAATAAACAGGTGTAGTAGTTTGTGGTTTGTTTTATTTGCCAATTATTGACATTATAGGCCTCTAATTGTGGGAAATACTCTCTTGTTAATCTTTGATAACTTAATAATAATAACTTTTTATGCTGTGATGATAAATCAGAAACAGTATACTAGAATTTTTGTGAGAATCCATCATTAAAAATATCTTTGATGACTTCAGTCCTCTCAATATTGATAATAGTAGCAATCAATTTAGATCTTTGAAAACTTAAAACAGTTGTCATTGATGATCCTTGTAAGATTATTAGTAGATAAGAGTGTGATTTGGCTATAGACTAAAACCATTATTATATTATATAGTAATGGTTTTAAATAAATAAGATTTGACATTAAGTGCTAAGATTAAGTTCAGTCATATCAAGTAAAAAATTCAACAACATTTAAAACTATACATGGTGCCATCTGTTATGATATTTTAATAAAAAACTTTGTTCTAATTATTATAAAATGTCAAAAAGTTTAATTTTGAGAATAGGGATGAGTTTTTTTATAAAAACAAACTTGTAAATGTTAATAATGAGTAAAATTGTCATAAAGTCCACTCCTACTCAAGATATGACACACAATCCCTCTCTGTCTACCTACCCTCTTGATCTTTAACCATCAAAATTTAATAACATCAATGCCCCTAATACAAAAACCTCTCTGCAAAATTTCAGAACTTTTCAACAAAAAACACAGAAGTTATTAAGTTTCAAAGAGGGTGAACAAAATTGAGCCCTATACTCTAAAATCCATACATACAGAAAAAAATTCTAAATTCTTATGTATTTTTTGGCATTTCAAGTCTCCAAGTCCAAAAGTGTAAGTCTTGGGGGGTCATTTTTTGATCAATTTCCATACTTTCCCTCTATTATATAAAACACATCCAGAAAAATAATAGGAAGAGTCAATGTGTCTACAACAACTGATGACTCCAATTGTTTTGTTATATGAGTTTCATTTGTTATTTATACATTTTATATAAAGGTGGTTTAAATATTTTATATTACCCAAAATCATTATCCGTGTTAGTAGTGATTAAGCAAAATGCAAACAAATATTGTTGCAAGATAGATAAGAAGAATTAAATAAAATCTAAAAATGATAAAACAACTTTATGGTAAAGTTCTCCATTGCTAATGTTGTTTGAGTGATATATAAGATATGAAGATGATAAATGTTTACATATATAAACATCCCAAAGCCTGATGTATTAATAATAAACCAAATGACAGTCTTAATGAATTGGGTTATTTTATGTTACAATTAATAATTAGAAATTAAGTAATTTGGTACCAGAGGTAGACATTATGCACCATCTCTTATCAAAATTAATAATAATAATAATATAATTTAGAATAGTCTAGAAGAAAAGAATTGGCCTGGAGTTGGAATTGAACCTGCAATCTCTGCTTACCATGTGGTGTGCTGTCCAGTTATGCCTCTCATCACTGCCAGTAAGTTGCGGGTTCGACTCCTGTTATGGGCCAATTCTTTTCTTTCAGACTGTTCTAAATTATATTATTATAATTATTCATTTTGATAAGAGATGGTGCATAATGTCTACCTCTAGTACCAAATTACTTGATTTCTAATTATTAATTGTAACATAATATAGCCTGATTAATTAAGGCTGTCGTTTGGTTTATAGATGATAAATGTTGTGGACAATAAGGATTCAGATTCTAATAAAGGTCAAAAAATTACACGAATTGATTGCATCTGATCAACAAATGACCCTTCAAATGATAGAAGACTAGGCCCAGATTTACAAACACTTCATATCGTAAGTTACAATAAAATTCATTGTAAGGTGACAGATGCAAAAAATCTCATATTCACAAAGTACCGTATTTTACGGACTATAAGACGCACCTTAATTTTTAAGCAATTTAAAAAAAAAAAAATACCTATAAGATGCTACGGACTATAAGACGCACCTGAATTTTGGAGGCAATTTTTCAAAGAAAGAAGTGCGTCTTATAGTCCGTAAAATATGGTATATCATAAGTTAAAAAATATTATAAAAAGTCTTGTAATTACCACAATATCTAAGTGCTCTTTAAGTCAATGTACTGAGAAAGGTGGTGTTTGAGTATTTGGCTCTGCCATTTTTTACTGATTGTCTTTTTTAAATATTTCCAATTTGAAACATCTTAGATGTTATAAAATTATGAAAAAAATTGATAGAATTCCTTTCAGTGGAATTAAAACTGTTTATACAATGTCAAACCAAAAAATCTTATTTGTTATAATTTAATGTTATTTTTTTAACCAAAAAAACTATTAGTTTGTCAATTTCTTTTGAACTTTTTCAATATTTCTGTTAATATAATCATTAGTATCAATTTTAGGAAGTTTCATTTCATGCCTAGGTCAGTTACAGTTTTTGGTAAAAGCAAGTTTTAGATATTATCTATTATATATATAAATAATTTACTTACCCATTTTAATTTTAATGAAATAAAATGTTATTTTTCCTCTGATATTGCACATGTATGTTCAGCAATTTCTCATGCCATCACTAAGGAATTCCTTCTTATTGTCTCTGTTAAAATAGAAATTATTGCTAGTGTTGTTATAAAACACATTCTTGTTACCAATCTCTTCTTTTTTGTTGTAAGTACTATAATGTGTTTGTTTTCTTGAATATGAAATATAAAATGTCATTAGTTTCTGGTAACTTTACGATATTGGCAAGATACTATGTCTTATCTTAAAAGACTTTTGTGAATCCAGGCTCTGGTTTTTACATATTTATAAGACTTTGATAAAATCTAATCTTTTCAATAATGTGCAACTATTTTGCAATAATAACTTAGATGAAATATGAGATTACAGACTTAAATCATCCCTCTTATTTTGTTGATTTACTTCATGCTGATTCTTTTTCTCTTCATAAGCAAATTAATGATGAAAGAAAACAATACGAAGGATATTAGGCATGATATGACAAATGAATTGGTGGCAGTAAATTTCAAAGAGTATTAATAAATACACTTTGAACAAGTATGAAAAGGTATAGCTTCTTAAGAATTATAGTGTGTGATATACAAGAAAAATTCTGTGTGAAATTTGGTTAGATAATCTAGAATGAGATAATTAGAATATGTAGAAAAACTGTGTAATGATGGAATCTTAAAACAGTTTGAATTTGAAAGAAATATTTGCTACAAAAAGAACCAGATGTTTATAGAATAAATGAAAGATCAATGAAATATTACTTGATAATACTTTCAAATTAATAAAAGAATATATAGAAATAATTTTAAAAATTGTGATGGCTAATGTAAATAGATATTTATGCTGATAAATATTTGTATACAATTTATATTTATTATTAAGTTTTTCTTATTATTAGTAATAATAATTTTTGAATTTTTAAGGGGGTGTGAAAGATCAGATATAAACAAACATATATTAATTCATGAAGAACCAAAGCATATTTGTGATTTATGTGGAAAAACATTTCGGCATATAAAAAATAAAGAATTACATTTGAAAAGGTAAGTTTTTTCTAATTATTTTAGTTTTTCATATTTTTTTAATTAGAAAAAAGCAGTGATTTTATTTAAATAAATAAAAGAATACTGTAGTGCCATGTTTCCATTTTGTTAATTTATAGTTATTTAAAATACTGTATTTTTCAAATAGGGAATGTTGGTATTTATAGTCTGCCACATTAGCATATGCTGCTGCTGCTGCCACTGCAGATAATTTTTAATTGCTGCACATGTATGCATTGAACATCAAGTATTAAGCATGGTATATTATTTTGTTGTCAAATTGGGTTTATGGCAAAATAAGAGTGCCTAGAAGTTAAATACTGTAATGTATAGATGTCGAAATAGATGGTTGTCTTTTGGCAAAACAATTTGAAATTTCTTGTCAAATTTAAAATATCAGCTGTTTGACCAGTGGACGATTAATCTCTATCTATTGATTTCTGTTGTTTAATATTATCAGGTATTCAGAAAATACTGTCTGATTTTTTGGCTTGCTTTTAAAAATTGAAAGTAATTGATATTTTGCAGTGTTTTATACGAAATTTTACATGCTTAATAATTGATGTGTACTCTTTAATAATTCTCCTATAATTTCTATCAGAGTACAATTTTGAAGCATATAAGCCCTTAATAATGAAGATGAAAAAAGAAGAAATGCATTTACTTTTCTTGCATGAGTTCAAACTCAGTCATAATGCTTCCCAAACAGTTGCCAATATCAACAGAGCATGGGAAGAAGGGTCCACAAGTGATTGGACAATACAGAGGTGGTTTTAGAAATTCCATAGTGGCAATGAGAACCTTGAAGATAAAGAAGGTAGAGGATGCCATACGCTCTTGACAATGAACTTTTTAAAATAATTTTGAAGAAAATCCACATCTAAATATCAGAGAAATGTCTGAGGCACTTGATGTCAGTACTTCAATGATGTCCAACCATCTGATGCAAATTGGTAAGGTGAAAAAAAAAAGCTTGATAAACAGGTTGCACATGATGGCATTGCCAGGATGACATTGCAGAAACTCAATGACTGGAATATGAGACTTTACCACATCCTTCATATTTTTTCAACCTTTCACCCACTGACTACCATTTTTTCTAGCATCTAGACACTTTTTTAAGCAACAAAACTTTCAAGAACAAAGAAGCTGGATTCAAATATTTCTTAGCATCAAAGCCAGTGGATTTTTATTGACAAGGCATAAATGATCTTGTTTATCAATGGCAGAGATGCATAGATGTTCAGGGATCATACTTTGACTAATTTTAACATATGTAGTGTTAAATTTTTCAAGAATAAATATTTGTTTCTGAAATTGGCAGTATTTTTTGAACAACCTAATATAAACTTTATGTCAAACAGTGTTACAAAATGGCAATTTTTTTCAGAAAAATTAATTACATATAAATTAATTGCTGAAAATATATTTCAAATAATTACTAAATTATTGATTGTTACATCGTTTACTGAAAAATTTTTCATGAAATAATTGATTGCCTGATCCTAGAAAAGAATTAGGGAGTGATTTTTGATGAAGTTCAATAAGTCTTTAACTGTTAAATATTTTGAAATAGGATATAAGTTTAAATTTATTTATTTATTTAACTGAATAATTAATACAATTATAATTATTTAAAATGAAAGAGATGACAACATACTCAAGGATCTTTTTCAGATAGGTTTTTAACAGTAGTAAATTGTAACCTGAAAAAAAGTAGTGCTTTAACATTTTAAATTAGTATTGATTATTTTTTTTATAGCATACAGTATAGGTTATTAATAATTTTAAATTTATTAAATGATGAGATTTCTTTTATGTAATCTTTAAGTTCCAATGTTTTTTTTTTCCCTTGCCAAACTGGAGATTGAGTCTCCTAATAATTTACATTACAGAAGAATAAAATAATATTTTCTCCTGATTATATAGATATTGTTTTTGATGAATTAAGAAACAGCTTTGCAATATAATTCAACTTGTTATTGAATTTATAATGCTGTAATTAGGCAGTAAGAGTTGTTTTATGTATAAATGTTTAATAATATTTTTTTTTGTGGATATTATAAAGAAACTACAGAATCAGTATAATTCAATCCATATTAATTCTGTAAAAATTGATTAAGCTTTACATGCAGTTTATTCAAAATATATTTGGGAACCAATCTTGAGACAATGGAAAGCAAAATTTTATATTCATATAAAATTTTGGTTTCCATATAAATATGATATAGGCATTTTATTCCTTGACACAATATGTAACAACTTTTTGTTATATCCATAAATTTTGATGTTTGATTTGAGAGATGGTCTACATGACTATTCCATCTGAACTTGTTATCTGTATGGACCCCTAAGTATTTCTGATGACTAATTCTTTATTAATTCATATCTGTAATTCTTCTTTTCCAGCAGGATTATTTTTATTAATAAATAAAAGGTAATTGCTTTGTTTGTATTGATGTTAAAGTTATTTGTTAGAAAATACTCATAAACTATTAAGTTGATGATTTGACTGTTTCAAGAGAATTAAGTTTATGATCTGAATAAGTCAAAACAATGTTACAGCACATGCTATTATATTTTGTAGAAACAAGTGAAATATATCATTTATGTGTTTTTTTAAATGAAATTGGCCCTAAAACATACTGATCCTGGAACTTTTATCTCAGTTATAAAATTACCAGAAACTGCATTATTTTCACATAATATTTTTTGTATTTTACAAGGACCTTATCCATTTTAAAACAAACTTGCAGGGACCAATGAAATAATTTTTATCTTCATAATATCAATATGAACACTATCAAAAACCTTCAAAAGCCTTAGTTAAGTTTATGAAGAGGCCATGTATATTACATTAGAGCCATCAAGACCTTCATTTACAGTTTGCTTATAATGTAATATGGCATCAAGGGTTGAAATATTTTTTTAACACATTGATTTTGATGTATGATGTCATAATTATGAATTAATATATTAAACCTTTTATGAAATGCGTAAAACTTTAGCTACAATTGATACAATGATAATTGGCTGATTATTAATATCTGTATGATAACCTTTTTTCATAAATTTGAATTAAAAGATTATGTTGTAAACAGTTAGGAAAAATTCTACACTTCAAAGATGTATTAATCAAAAACAATATAAAGGTGAAGCAATTGTATCAGAAACAGATTTTAAAATATTATCATTCATAATATTTCCTATATCTGGTTTGGTATTTTTACCTCCATTGTGATATTAGACATTTGTAGAAGCATATTCTTTTCTAAAACAAATGTTTTGTAGATTAAAATCTGTATTTCATTTATTAATATGTGAATGGGTCAAAAATCTCATATTTTTATAATTATCTGGAAAAGCTTAGTGGAAATTTCATCTTGACAAGGGTACCATTATAGGAAATTCATTAATGCTTATATCATTTATCATAATGTCACTTCATTGCTTTATCATATCTATAGATAACTTGTCTGTTACTTTCCAACAGTCAGTAGAATTGTTAACTTTACGAATAGTTCTTCATAATACATATATTTTTCATTACATAAGTTCTTCCATACTTGTTGAGAAAGCTGTCTTATTTCTGAAAAATAAATATTTTGAATTCCATCATTCATGTTAGTTTTTCTTAATTTTGCAGAAAACAATTTTTTCTTATTAATCAAGAGGCTTGTTTCACAAGATACAAATTTCTTAAGAATGCCTTTTTTGGTAAGTATTTATTTATAAAAATCGGCAACACATCAAAAAGGAAATCAGCAGATTCATTGATAGTCAAATTATAATTATAATATACAGAATCTGTAATCCTATGAAAAGCATGCTTCTAATGCATGATGTATTAACTGAATTGAACAATCATTTATTCATCACCTTCATTTAATACAATAATTCTTCATTAATTTATTATTGAGATTTATAGAATCAGAGGGAGGTGGTCTGAAATAAATTCTTTTTACTAAGAATTTCATTTTATTTGAGTCTGTAAGTTTGAAATTAAGCAAAGAATAAGTAATTATATTCATATCTTGTAGATTGTCTAAATCTGTCAATATTGTCAGTTTTTTTTTTAAAGAGAAACATAATTTGACAAGTTAATGGTATTGTACAGTACATCTTGTCTAAATAGATTAATGTTAAAATCTCTATTATTATTAATTTTAATTTTTTATAATCCTTATACTGATAATTTGATATAACTTAAATATTATTAAGAGATATACTATAGTTAGTGGATGGAGATCTGTATATTGCTAAAATCATATATATATATATTTTTTTTGTTTAAAGTATAAAGTACTTTGCCATGCTTGTTTAGTAGTAGTTCAATAGTTATGTATATGATATGTCTATAGTATCCATCAATTGAGGGAACTAAATTTAGATTATTAGTCCATATTTCAACAATAGTTATGAAATTCAATGTAATTGAGAATTGATGAATATCATATTTTATATTTATAAATAATTTCTATTTATGCTTATAGCATTGCAATAAAATGTGAAAAACTGGATGTGGAAATACAGTAGAGCATCGATTATCTGACCCTCGATTAACCGACTTATCGGTTAACCGACCGCATTCTAGTCGGCAAATTTAAATGTCCACTAGTGATGTGGTGCTACAATATTTGGTTATGTCTTGGCTACTTTAATATTATTTTTGTTAAATTTTTGCATGTTTTAGCTGGCAGCACTGGCTCAACCATGAAAGGGAGGCTAGTATTTAAATCATGTCTAATACACTATACTAATAATGTATTTTTTCATACTTTTTGGTTATCTGACTTTTCAGTTATCTGACCAACCCCAGTCCCCAATTAAGTCAGATAATCGATACTCTACTGTAATTAGTTTTTTGTTGAGAATCAATGTGTCTTCCATTTTCAAAAAATACATTCAGAGTTAAAATTCAAGCCCAAAGAATGTTCGACATATTTTAGCATATATAAATCTGTGCTTTGTCCAAGTGATTTGAATTGTTTGCTTTTTAATAGTCAAAGGTTATAAAATATATAATATAGCTATAATAAGGATAGAATAAGGAATTATCTTTCAAATAGATTCTATAATGTTTATTAATTATACCAAAAATATCTGTTAATAGTACTATTTTATTTGTTCTGATCTTATTCATGAGCTTTTGCTTCAAAATTGATGAATCTAATCTAACAATCAATCACAGGCAATATTTTGTTAAATGATGCTATTTTATTATTAACATGATAAACATTAATCATACAAGATCTGAATCAATATAAGAAGAAATTTGTAATTACAGACATTAGCAGATTTTTGTGTAATCGTTACAGGAATACTATTAACTTCCAGATAGCAATTTTTTTGTTTGTTCAATATCTCTAACTTAATGTTTGATTATGCTCATCTCCAACAATTTTTTTTGTTTTCCTCTTTTAATGAATTCAATACAAAAGTAGTTTGTCATTATTAATTTCTATTAGTTTTAATATTTCTTCAGCAACAAATTTGGCATAAAGAAAATGAATTAATTTCTTAATTTGTCTCTTTGAATTGAATAGCTTTTTTTTTCTTATTAAGTTATTTTGTTAATTATGTTTGGCTCAGACAATATTAATGACATTGGAGTGGAAATTGGTTGATCTGTCATCTTAGTATTGTTGAAAATATTTTTGTCACAAATTATGACACTCACTGATAGTATATCTTGAAGAAATGGAAGATAGAATGGAGTAATACTAAAGTTTTCATTATCATACTTTCTTTTTTTTACATTTGATGCAATTTCAGTCTTCTTATCTTTTTTATAATTAGTTCTCACAACACCAAAACAATCACAATAAGGTTGCCTTCTTCACAAAGTATATTTTAAGTGTTCCCCTTTATTAACTCTTCAAGAAAAAAAGAGCAACTAGACATAACAGATCAAGTCATTAAATATGGTTACTTCTAATTGGGTTATTTCAAACTGGTTTTTACTTTTAAGTTGTTATCATGGGAATTTTAAGCTTTAAAAATATCAATAAAATTTAAAATTAATCATTAACAGGGTTAAGATGATATTTATATTTTACAAAACAAAATTATTGATAAAGAAGATAAGAAAATTTTTTTCAACATTCTTTTGAATATGTTACGAGGTAAATTCTAAATATCTAATTTTAAAAAGTTTCTATCAGCAATATAATAATTACACATTCTAAAAATGCTTCTGCTTAAAAATTAATATGACTCCATAAATAGGAGAGCATCAAGAAGTAATGCCTCATTTTTTGAACTATTAGAGTTACTATGAATATCCATGTATGTATGATGTTATAAAGGTATCTTTACCCTTCTAATGTATGCTGTTGTTTTTCGTATTGAGCAATTACAACCACGAATATGAGATTGAAACAAAGAGTCATCAAGTTACTAATCAAAGAGGATTGTGCATCTAAGGAAATCCATAATTAGCTGAAGAATGTTTATGGGATGCTGTAGTGGAAATTAGCAATATGTGGTGTTGAATGAAGGTTCAAGAAGGAGAAATCAAAATTGCAGATAAATCAAGAAATGGCATTTGTTGACATCAGTCAGCAATGAGGATCAACATACTGATGAGTTGGTTTGAAAAGACAGAACACCAAAATCCAGGACAGACACATAAAGACATTCATTCCATACAGCACTATTATGATAATATCACTTGTATTATTTGCATTATATCACTTGTATTATTTGCATTATATCACTTGTATTATTGTTCATAATCCAGATGATTGCCAAAATGAAGTAATGTATGGGACCTCATCCACCATACACACCTGATTTGACACCTTTTGGATTTCTACTTGTTTGGGCCAATGAAAGATAGTATATACGGTTATAGATTTGAAGACTTACTTGTTAGAAGAAGTTAAATCATCTGTAATGTCTTGGATCTGGGAACAAATTCTTGAATTTTTCCAAACTAGATAGGTTTGATGATTGCTTAAATTCATTTCTTTTAGTCTCTGCCTTGTTTTTTTTAGAAATAGGTTTTTTTTAGTTATTTCACTCTATTTGTTAGTTAACGTTTTAGCTGAATTTTTCTAGAACTTTCAAAACTCTTCCGTCTTTATAGTATAACGTGGTTTTCCTGATCTTTTTTGCACATCCGTTTTTCCAGTTTTTTTGTATTTTTTAATGATTCTATCCATGGTAGATTTGTGACATTCAATTAACTTACTTATTTGTGAGTTGGAAACACTTTTTAAGTGTTTTTTAATAATTAACTCTCATATTTTTTTCAATTGGTTTACAATTAGGAGCCATAGCTATATTTAAATAAATTTTAATTCTAACAAGTCCAATATGCAAAATACTTCTGCTAATGCGAGTTATTAAAACACAATAATTATTTTCTATATAATATATCAAACTGTTATAATTTCATCAAAGTTGCAAGACTTGTCTGTTTTCCGGTGTTGCTGGATTTTTGTCCATGACATGTTCTTTACTTTTTTTGTATTGCACTGTGAAAATAATTATTTCATAATAAAATTTGTGGTCTTTTAAAACAAAAAGAATGTCTCTTCCTATTTCATTAATAATTATAATATAAATTTGATTAGATGTTCTTATTTATGTGGCAACTTCAGTAACTTTTACTGAAATTAAAACAAAAAAAAAACAATTACTTGTTGCAGGACTTGTCCCATGGTTGTATAGCTATTAACTTAGTTGTTATAATGATTTTTGTAAAATAAGTTTTATTGAAACATAAAATAAAATTTTAAAAAAGAATAGTTTTTCTGATGAATTTATATTTTATTTTTTTGAAATTGGGTAAAAAGTAGCTCTAGAATACATTTATAAAATTATAATTATATGATATATCTTATTACAAAAGATGATTGAATAATCGTTAAGTATGCATATGAAGAAGTATTTTTATTTAACAATTAGTCTAAATCAACAAGACACATATATGTATACATACGGGCTTATCACACCAGTGAATTCATTAATTAATCTCATTCACTAATGTGATAAGTCCGTATGTATACATATATGTGTCTTGTTGATTTAGACTAATTGTTAAATAGTATTAAGGGCTAAAAGCGATATAGTATTCCAAAGTATTTTTATATTTTTGAACTGATTAATTATCAAAACATTCCATAATTGTTGAGCTAATTAATTAATTTCATGATTACAGAATATAAATAACAGATAAGCATCTGTTTGAATTTTTAATGATTTGTAAATTTGAAGCAATTAAATTTTCACATATATGAAAAATATCTGAGTTTGAGTTGGATTTGTATCCACAATTTGAATTTTTGATTCAGATAATCTCTTATAATTTTCATTTATTTATTTAGATATATATATATATTGATTAGACATTGCTAAATTTTGGTATATTGTATTATATTTTAATTTTGTTATTGATTTTTCAGGCATAAAGGTCAAAGAGATTATAAATGTGGAGTTTGTGACTTTTATGGCTATACGTTTACTGATATTCGGAAACATATCGAAAGGAGACATTCTGATTCAAAGACGTTAATTTGTACAAAATGTGGTCAAGCTTTTAAAACTGAAGCTTTAATGAAGGTAATTTTAACTTATTAAAGAATTAGAATATATTGCTTCAGATCGATCTAAAATGAACTCTCTAAGAGTATGATTATTAAATTTACAACTATGAAATTACATTTCTACATTCAAATGAACATAATTTTATTAAAATGACTGTGATTTTTGCATGGTTTTAATAGACTTTACAGGATTTAAAATTTCTGGTTGTTTGGGTATTCAAAATTTTTATTTGGACTGATGTATGTACTTTTGAAGTTGTCCAATGAACAACCTCATTAATTTTCTTGTTTTTTTCATAACTCATTTGTACTTTGGACATATTTTATCCTGTTAAATAGTAATAAGAACATTTTTAGTAAGAATAGTAATAATATTTTTAGTAAGAATATCAAACATAATTAAATAACTTACAGCCATAAAACATAAAAACTGTTTAACATACATTAATTTTATAACTATGCTATAGTTATGCTGTGAAGCTTAAAAAGATAATTTAGAATTGTTAAAGCATTACTCAATTTTATAGGTAAGTAAAAAGATAAATTCATTTATAAGAGATAAATCAAATCAATGAAAATAAAAAAGCTTAGCAAAACATGTAGATTAGGAGATTCAAAATAAACTTGTTTAGAAATTTAAAACAGAATAATGCAATTTTATAGTCTTCATAATATCAGTATTTTATTTTTAATGTGAAAAGTAAGTCAAGAGAAAAATAAGACTCCATACTCTTAACAGTCTGTTTAATAGAAGATCGGACTGATCTCCTTTATGGCAATCACTTTTACAATACATAAAAATTGATAAAAATGACTCCATGGGATTCTAAGAATATATGCCTCAATTCATTTAAAAATATGTCTATTAAAATCCAAAGAATGTTCAATTGAAAAAGTTAGTTTAAGAAGTATATACAGTAAGTTAAGTTCATGGACCTGTGTTTTGAGATATACAAAAGAAAACTGTGCTACATCCAAAGTATATGACATTAAATTTTTGCTGGTTGCCCACAGTTAGAGCTCAAATAGAGGAGTTCTGTCTCGCAAAATGTATCTAGTAGGACAAATGTCAATGCAGTTGTGACACCCAAAACCCTAAAAATGTCATAAGCAAGGGTTTCAGTCAATCTTAACACACTTTTGATTCAATGTTATGAACTTTTAGTCAAAGTATTCTTATACAAAATGTGTTTGTGATTCTTCTAAAGAACTAATAAATCAGTGAAACTTGCATGTTTTGGATTAAACAATACTCCAAATGGAACAGTTATGCCTTTGAGATCAAACTGGTAACATTATGGTGAATTATCTAATTCTGACTATATAGAGAAAATTGCAAAAAAGTAATAATATTGTACCATTAAAATAAATAGTTTCTTAGTTATTTATTCAATAAATGTAATTAAATAGAAAATATGAAGAAAACTGAGGTTAAATATGGGTGCATTGAAGAATTTTTAAATAGAGAAGAAAGAATTTCTTATTTGAAAATCTGACAACATTGCTCACTATACAACAGAATAGTATCCAGGGACTTGTATCCTTCATATACTGCCATTTTCTTGCAAGCATTTAAGAAGGGTACATGGAAATATGGAGATGCGTAGACATATACCTTTATTCTCACACTTGTAAGCTTTGAATGCTTGTGACAGCCCACAATTAGATGTGATGTATATTACTATAGTTCAAACAGATGGGGATGTATGCACAGAGGATAAAATCACCAGCCATTTATGGGCATTTGAACCAACATCTTCAATTATTTGTTTTTCTTTTCAAATTAAAATCTTTGTTACTCATAATATTGCTCAAATATTATACTATTTTAAATGAAAACATCAATAAGTAAGCAAATATACTTTTTCTTTTCTTTATTTGTTTCTAACATTTATTTATAGAATATTTGTTACATATTAATTTTATATCAATTCTAAAAAAGACATATTGTCAATGGCAGTTTGAAAGTCTCCTATTACTAGAAGTATAACTTTTGCTGCAAAATTAAATCTGAATCATCTTTATCGTCTTTATAAACAGAGCAGAAAGGAAACTGCTATAGAACAATAGTAGACACAGTTGATGTCTCATCTTCAGTATCTCTTGAATGTGAAAATATACAGATTATATCAAAGTGAACTTGATATTGTTCTCTGTTTCTAAACTCAAATGTTTCTTGAAGATTGTTTATTGTTAAGTGGGAAGGAAGTTGAGCAGAGATTGCTATTGTCAGTCCTACAGAGCTGTGGTTCTCAATCTGTTGTCTGCGGAACACAGGTGCTCTGTGAAGCCACTTCAAGTGTTCTGCAAAAAATCAAATATACAATTAAAAATTGTTGCAAAAGAAATATCAATACAATATAAAATAATTTTTGTATGGGAATGTAATCAGCAAATGCCAATGTCGTCATTTACTAGATCGAGTACACTTTATTACAAAAAGGTTCGCCACCCTGCTTTAAAGCTGATGTATTGTAAGCGTTCCATGGAAAAAAATGTCAAAGTTTAGTGTTCCCCGACTTCAAAAAGATTGAGAACCACTGCTACAGAGTATAAGTTGACAGAACAAGTTGGCAATTACATTGATAAATTGGAAACCATTGCTTTGTGGAAAAATATTTACTATTGGAAAATTGATAGTTATTTACTGTTTTAAGTTTGATATGAACAATTGTTATAAAGCTCTCAGTATGTTTAAATGTTACCAAAAAATCTGTGTATGTCACAAGTTTATTTCTAGTATGGATATATTTTGGACATGCAAATTGGAATTGTGTTTATATTATGTATTGAGTTAACTGCAAATTTTTCAATTGTTATTTCAGTCATTTTAATTTCTCTTTCAAAATATTTTAATACATATAGAATTGAATAGAATAAATAAAATTATTTATTATTATTCCATCTAATCATTTAGAAAGATTTAAAAACTTGAATAAATATTGTAATAGAATTCATGTCTATGGTCATCATTGTAAAGGTGATCTCATATAAATTGAACAATGCCAATTTCTGCTTAGTGTGGATGAGTCTTGAACATGATGCTAAATTACCCGATGCAAAATTATTGGACTTTTATTATTATGTATATTATTATAAGAGTAAGAATTTTCATTCTTATGAATAATTAGAAGATATATCAAACAGAAATAAATTTCTGTAATAATTAGAAATAACCACAACTGAATAGCAAACATAAAACTCTCCATTTGATTAAATTCATGGAAATTACAATTATTTGTTTCTATTTTCTGAAGAATTCCAGATGTATTAATTAATTAAATAATTGAGTACCAATTTAAAATTAGTTGCTACTTATAAATTTTCAACCTGAAAATGAAAAAATAAAAATCCAGACATTTTGACAAGAAAAAATTATAATAATATCCAATATTTAATTAAAATATAAGCTGTAATTTAATATATTTTTAAATTTTACTGCTAACGTTGTCAGTTAATAAAGTTTAAAAAAAAATTTTTTTTTTGTATTTAGGATCATCAGAAAAGCAAACAGTGTGAAGCTTATATAATAGAACAAAATAATAATAGTAATGAGACGGAAGCAACTTTGATAGAGGTTCCTGAAGCTAATAACAATATATCATTACCGGATATAAATCCGCCGGATCAACACAACTTTGATGTTACTCAAAATGATATTGTCTCAGAAGGTAAAGAAGATAATATATGTAATTGAACAAATAAATTTGCTATTGTGTGTGTATATGTAATAAATGTTTTCATATCTGCACACTTAATTTTTAGCAGATGTTTATTTTTATAAATAAATGTAAATGAAACAGTGCTAAAGACTTTTTATTTTGCATAAATTTACATTTTTTAATATGTAACATAAATAATTTTTCTTTAAAGTAGGACAGGGAGAGATAGCGACCATTCGACTTCCTGATGGAACGATAGCCACCATCAATACTCTTACTAATGAGGATGGTCAAATAGTCATCAGCGGTGTAAATCCCTCTGGATT
The DNA here is from genome assembly GCF_030686945.1 of Centruroides vittatus. Classification (NCBI taxonomy): domain Eukaryota; kingdom Metazoa; phylum Arthropoda; class Arachnida; order Scorpiones; family Buthidae; genus Centruroides; species Centruroides vittatus. Next base: position 3,375,670 of record NW_027121927.1, read on the forward strand.
TTTTGACCAGAACGGACAGTTAACAATTGTTTCTAGACCAGATGGCATTGACTCAGGGGTAAGATTTTTTTTATAATCTTTATATTATTTAATAAATTAATATTTAAGTGAATTTACATGTTAAATAAATATTAAAATTGTTTGTTTATTTAAATTTTAAAATGAAAATTCTATATTGAACATTTTTTACAATTATAACTCGGATCCAAAGAGAGATATAGTGATCCCATAGATTTATACCTTCACAAATTTTATACTTTTCTTATTAGAAGATAATTGATTTTTCACACCAGGTAGAAATCACATTTTGACATAATTAATTTACTATTACAGTTACTATTATGCCATCTCGTTAAGTTTAATAAACTTAATGACATGATGTTGTGATAAAGCACATGGTTGAAACATGCTCGCTTTACGACTGAGTTCCATTCTGATGACTACATCGTTAAGCGAATTGGTCGCTAAATGAGGAGCATGCACCGGGAATATAGGATTGTTGTAAAATTATACAAATTATGCAACAAACTTCAAATTTATTCATAAAAAGACTATTATAGTATGCTATTAGCCTATTATAGTACTATAAGACAATTATAATATGTGTATTAGCCTATTATAGTACGCTTAGTGTGCATGTCACCATTCGCCACTGATCGACACTTAAGCTGAGAAAGGGGATTCCCCGAATTGCAGGTCGAAACTCGATAGGTCGTAAGTGCGAGTGGTCGTTAAGCAGATAGGTCATAAAGTGAGGAGTACCTGTATTACAAAAAGACCTAAAACCTAAAAACTAAATAGATGATACTGAATAGTTAAGTCACTGAATTAATGTTAATGCAGTTGAGATGACAAACATTTTTTTCTTTTTTGTCACTGACCACTGAGACCTCTATAAATGAGAATTTTTATACTGTTTGTCATTAATTCAGTGACTTAACTATTTACAAAAAGCCACCACTTGTGTATTTACAATAATAATGATTATTCTGAACAAATACTAATTAATGCTGCAATATTTCTTAATAGTTTTTAAAGAATACAGAAACTTGTTAAAAATATATATCATTATTTATTTTAACATTTGTATAACTATTTATTGTCTACAATTCTTTTATTTACAAATTTATTATCTTTTATATACATTTACAATACCAGTTTGCAGAAATAATTATTCTAAATTTTTGTAAATCATATCTTCTGCTTATGATTTGTTATCCAATGGTTGGGTTACAATAATATAGTGAAATTTTTTATTATAAATTAAATAATCAATTATTATCAGTTTAAAGTAAAGTTAAATATTTTACTTACTTTATTTTTGATTATATTGTAATAATAATAATTTCATTTTATAAAAATCTTCCTAATTAATAATCACAAATTGTTTGGTAATGTCAGATATGATTATAAATGAGATTTGTATGTTAAGAATATTTCATGAAACCTGATTTATTTATCATCATCATCATCTTATTACATACAATAAGTTTATTATGTAATTAATCTTTTTTAATAAGGATTGGTATTTGTTAGTTTTTTAACAACCACAAATTGAAAGTATAGAGAAAATCAAAATTCCAGATCATTTAAATATTGAATATAATTTATCTGAAATTGAGTTTTTACAATTAATTGTTCTCGTTTTTATGTAAATGTATTACTAATATACATCTTTATTCTACAGATAACATTTGTTACTACGGATTCAAGTGTCGGAGATTCCTCGACTCAGAAAATGAGCATAGACGGTATAGACCTGAGCAACAACTCCATTAACGTATTACCGACCCAGAACGGGGACATCCAATTTGAAAGTTCTCAGATAATGCTGGAAGGCGACACACTTTCCCTTCACGGCATCACTAAACACAAGATAGCCCAATTTCAGATTGAAGAACCTTCCTGAAACAGTTTACATTGTTTATGGTTTAAAATCAACTTTTGTATTTCAATGGATCAAATCCAACAGAACAATTTATAATTAAGAAATGTATTTTCATTTAGGACAGATCCCATATTTAATACACTTTGCTCTGGTCGAATTATTTATCCATCCTAAACAGAAAATCACATCTTTATAGAAATTGTATAAATCATAAAATTTCATTGCTCATTATTAATATGCTGTTAATAATTTTGTAAATATTCATCTTCATCCAATAACATAACTTACAATTGAAATAAATTATATACCAAATAAAATATAAATATTTTATTTACATTTGATTTTTTTAAAAAAGGAATTGCATAATAAATCCTTGAAAATTGTAAATTTGTAAAGTATTTTTAGTTGAATGAAGTTTGATAAAAGTTTAAAAGATTATTTATGTTGAAGTGTAGTTTATTAAGAGTAAGAGATTCTCAAATAGAATAACAACAATAATAATAAAAATAATAAAGAGAGAAAATATAAATCAAACGTCTTTATTCGTGAAATAGAGAATTAACTAACTAGTTGATTAAGGAAGAGTGATTTTTATTGCTGATATTCTTATCATTAAGAATAAAATCAGGAAAGACTTAAGTTATTTAAAACTGAATTATTTTATTGTTGAACACCTTTAAATATTTCAAATTTCTTAACATTTTAAGACTAATCTAAATTATGTTTAAGGAAATGAAATTTAGTTAATTTTAAAGATTAAAGAGACGAAATTAAGAAGATTTTATGTAAGTTTTAAAGATTATTTTTTTAAAAAGAACACTTTCAAGTGTGAAACTTGTCCTAAATTATTTCTTTTAATAATTGAAGGAATAAGTCTTCTGTCAGAAAAGAAAAGAAAGAAAAAAGGAATTGAAATATTTAAATGAATTCTTTCTGCCTTAAGTCATTTTATTTCGGTTGTTTGCAATCATGGACTGCCTTTTCAATGATGCAAAATCAACTCCTCCTCATCTTCAAATCCATTCTGCAGTTTGATTAGAAAATGATGTGATGCTGTTAATTAGGAGAGACAAAGATTGTGGCTACTGTTGCACTTTATGCAACAATACACATCCTCATTGCGTCTTATTATCTCCACAAAATTAATTTCCTAGTCCAGTTAACCTATACAGAAACGCCCATTTCCGTTTAGCAAATTTAACCCTTTAATTACTGTTACGTAATGAAATCGTCATCCCTTAGTTTAAAAAAATCTCAAGGTGTCCATCCTATAATGAAAATTTTAAATAATGTGAAAAACAAAAAAATACTTTGTTTAGATTTTTAAAACTAGATTTAAAAAATTGATAGATGCTAATTTTGATAATAAAAATTCAAAAATAAGTAGTAGAGGAGTGAATTTTTGAATGATTTTTAAAAAATGCCTCTTATTTTTACCGCTAGATGGCGATGGGTGCGCATAATGGCCTTAATTACGACGGATTTTTTTTTTAATTAATAAATTATCAATACTTTTTGTCTTTTATAATTGCATGTAGTCAGTCTAGACTTTTTAGAAAATTTTTTGATGATATTTTTCATGAAATATACATTAAACGTGTGTATTTTTTCGAAGAAATTGAAATTTGATGATACTTCGTGGATCTGGTAGCAAATATTGAAATTGAAAACAAAATTTGCACATTGATACTAGCGATAAAATATTTTTAGACGGGATAAGAGTCAATTCAATTTTTCTCACGTTTTATACAATATAAAACCACAAGAAATAAAGAAAGCGTTTTTGTTTTTTGAACATATTGATAAATCTCTAGTCAAAATCCTGTTGATATCCTGCAAGAAGCAAAGTTTACATTTTATTTTTTCTATTAACCGAGATAATTACATATTTTATAAATACGTGACTCTAATCCTACTTTTTAAAATTAAGTAGTTTCAAAAAAAAACCTCTTAGCAATTTACTTAATTATTTTTTGGAATAGAATTGCTTGTCATCTTCACATGACAATTTTCTAGATAATCTTTTAGTACTAAGAGGATCTAAAAGTGTTTTATTCTTACATATTTTAAATTAATTTTATTAAAAACCTTCATTAAAACTTAAATTATGAAAAAAATCAGAATTAAAATACAAAATGTTGATCTATATAGAATTTTTTTTTTACATTATCCATAAAAGCCATGTGTACTGTACATTATGTTCCAAGTATCTAAGAAAAATTAATCTTGAGAAATTGCATCTTGAATGAAATTTGAAAATGGCGGCGGCATAGAAAGTTTTTTAAATTTCCAAAAAAAAATATATATATTATTTACAGATGAAAGAGGGGAGAAGAATTTGTTTTCAGTTGATGAAAAGGGATATATCACGAGTTATTTTTCTTGCCTTTGAAAGACCTAAGCTTTTGCTATCTACAGAATTATTTATTTTTCTAGAAGGCAGTTTGGAATTTATCATCGGAAACTGATTCGTATTTATTTTTATGATGTCACTTAGACTTATAGCCGAATCTATATAATAATTCCCCCTTTTGGAAGATAAGAGTATGAAAAAGTAAAATTTATGTGCATTTTTACATACCGTTTAACACATTTTCTCCGATTTAGGGGCTTTTTTTTGAATTAGCTACATCAAAAGAATTCTTTTACGTTGTTCCATACTTGTTTACGTTGTTCCAGAATTCTATCGCTTCCACGTCATCATTATCAATTTGTGCAGTTGCTGCTCCGTTTTGCGTACACAAAGTACACGTTTTCTTTGAGAAATTTGATATATATATATATATTTTTTTTTTCTCTGATTTTTCTTTTAATTTTTGAAAAATAGATGAATATCCATTTCGTTGTTTTAAGAGCAAATTAAGGAATCTTTTAGGAGAATCGGGTGTTTTTGAAGTTGCAAATCTCAAATTGAATTTTTTATGATTTAAAATGGATACTTTTTTCAGAAAAGTGGAAAAATTTAATCTTATTATTATTTGATCCTTTATACCTAAAAAGGTTTGTAAAATATTTAAATTTTTATTATTAAAGTGATTAATTTTTAATGAAAATCTTAAAAATTTAAATTTATTTTTGTTTTTTTTTTAGATCTACAACTTTCGATGTAATCAAAATTTCAAAAAAATTTGAAAGGATTTAATTATTTTTCTTTGTTTTTCTATTATAATTAAATTTTAAATTTTAATTGTAATTAAATATTTTAATTTTAATTGATATATATACGTTTTAAATTAACAGAACAGAACGAAAAATAAAATTTGTTTTTTCTTGAAAAGAAACAAAAGTGCACAAAGTTACTTTTTTATTTTGCTTTACGGCCTTTATATACTTTAAAGGGAATATAACACAACAAATTACATAGCACACGGGTTAAAATGAATGGATTAACACAGCACGTGTTTCCAAAAGAATTCCGCCTTTGGAAGGTTACATTGTGGAGTTGGAAATATATATTTATCAAACATATATTATCTATAATGTCCACAATGTAGTGTCGATGCCCAAAACAACAGGGCTCCGTCTACACCAAGTTCGGCTTTTCTTCTTCCTCTTCTTCAAAAATAACCTGCAAACGGCATTTTACTTTCCCCATTTCTGAAAGAGTCCCGGTCTCTGACATCGACAGTTGGTTCCCCAGAGGTTGCAGCGACATGAAGAGTTGAAACAACAATCATTTGGCCTATTGTCGCAGAAACCACCGCGTCTGATGCAACTTCTCCTATAGAAAAATAAATATAACACTCGTACAAAGGTCTTCTTTTTTTATAAATCTTATTTATTTATTTAATAATAAAACGTTAATTATAGTTTATTTAAGTTGCTTCTTTTTGTTATATAAATAAATTGGATTGGTAGTGAATAGGAGTGATGCATTTCTCCAGTTGACGTTTCCTTGCCATTTTATTGGAAAGTCTCCTGTTTACGGCTGGAGGAAACTTTAGAAAACTATGTTTAAATTGCTTTACGTCGTGTCGATCGAAACAGTAAACTATGCGAATGAAAATTTATCTACATCTTCAACAAGTAGACAGGTATTTTTTAATAATAGAAGAATCTGGCTATATTTACAACCAGAATCTCCATTATTAAAAATCGACTCTATAAAAGAATGCTTTCTATATAATACGACTTCCCAACCTTTAAATTATCTACCCCAACGATCGCGAACTACCGGTTGAGAAATTCGACTATATCTATTTATTTAACAATTTATACGCCGTATAACAATACTTCGCAACCGGTAGGTCGCGGTTCCCGGTAGATCGCGAACTACCTGTTGGAAATCTAGGTTAAATTCTTAACTGAAAATGTATTTTACTTGATAATTTAAACTTACTTTCTAGTGTAGAGTAAGTATCGAGTCAGTCCATCGTTGTAGTCGTCTAGAGAGTTATCTGTAATTTGAAATACGAAAGAGAAAATTAATTTTCAATTAGGAATAGTAACTCTTCTACTTTATAATTGAAACTTCTTATTCATCTCTCTGCTAATCTGGCAATTTCTTAACAGAGATTAGGTAAGTTAATAGAATTTTAAACTTACCAGATCCATAATATGGAGTACTTAAAGACGAACAAATCAACAGGCAGAAGACCAACATTAACAAAGTCAAGTTCATGTTTTCTGTCGAGAAATATTTTCTGATTAGTTAATTTAGTAGAAGAGAATCTTGTTTTCGAAGAATAAATCTCTTTTAATTACAGAGTAAAGTAAGGGGGGTGGACGATGATAGAAGAATATCTTAAAATTCGTCATTTGTCTTTATTAGTGTCTGAAAACGTTGGTATTTCTAGGAAAATACTTTTAAAAGAATGCCGTTAAATCTGATTTTTCTATAAAATAGCGTGAGGTTTTTTGATGTTTTATCCAAAAAAGCACACTTCATCAATCAAGATCAATCTTTCAAATGCTTCTCGGCAATCATCCGCGGATCGATATTTTATAAAGAATTGTGCCTTTAAATTTGCCATTTTTTTGAAAGAAATTGTGTTTTTTACAATAACAATTTCAAATTTTCAATTTTCATTAACAGAAATTTAATTCCAGAAAAGTTTACTAAATTTGAAATTTAATTTTTTTTAAATTGAAATTTGAAATTTGATTTTCTAAATTCTAAAAAAAACCCAAAAGAATTTTTAAAAATTGTTTTAACTTGCGGACTTTTTGGGATGGACTTTTAATTAATAAAACGCAGCACCGTCGAATTAACAATATTTCGAAAGGGAAATTAAACAATTTTTCTGTCATAAATGAATTTTTTAGATTGTATTTTTTTAGATAATAAAGCACGTGATAAGTATTTACTTTCCGGAAATTATTCCTCATCATCATCTAGAAAAATAAGCACGTGAACAAACTCTACAATTACATTCCATTTCTAAAAACTCGAAAATTAATCTAGATACTTTCTAAAAATCTAATATCGATTTCTATTAATGGTAACGTTATTTCCAATCACGCTATAATAGAACATAATTGTAAATTAACAAACTATTTTCAGGTAGGTGTGATTTATACTAGAAACCTTTTTAATAATTAAAGAATTTTACGTGTAGGTGTATCACGTGGGAGTTTATGTCTGTACAAAATAAAAAAAAAAGAGAGATACACTCACACACATGCATCACCCGCAAACATCATTAATATTTTAGATATGGAAATTTTATTCAGTTTTATTACGAAAAAAGGTAATAACCGAAGGCTACGAGAGTTTTTTAAATTGTATAAATGTCCATTTAAATTGCGTTTTATGCGAATATAAAATAGAATAATTTAGGTTCTATGGAAGAATGTAACGTAGATACAAAGAATATAAATTTAATTCGGTTGTACTGAAATATTCGTTAAGTCGAAATCATTAATACTATGTTTACTATATGCCGCTAACGATGTTCTTCACATCTATGCTTTTAACACTACATACATTAAATCTAAACTGCTTAATTTACATCATTTAAAGCTGTATCTATGCCGTTTAAAACTATACTCATTAAGCCAAACTCGTAGCCGGTTTTACGTGTAAGATAAGTAAGCTATAGCTCAGTAACTGGCGTTACGAGGGGCCTCGTTCTATTCTCAGTTTATGCATATGTATGTCCATTATTATTTGGTTTAGAGAAAAGGGGCCTTTTGTATGTCATAGCTTAGGGCCACAACAAGTCTAAATCCGCTGCCTACATTCAATAAAATTAAGTTTACTAGCTTTATACCGCTATTCTCTTTAAGTGTATATTTATTAAATTAAAGCTGTGTTTATTAACTTTATGAACATTTAAGTTCATTAAAGTTTTAGAGGCATATCATCTTTTGCTAAGTGACTTTTAAAGCCCCTCGAGACGACCAGGCCCTAGGCGTGTGCCTAGTATACCTATTGGATAAACCCTATAAAATTATTAATTTTAAAGGGTTTAGACCGGTTTTAACCTATTTACTAATTCTATACCCTTTAAGTCTATGTTTACTGTGCAATTTTCATTAATCCGATGTCTTTTAAAACTATTTTTGTTAAGTCTACATTCTTTAAAATTACGTTCATTAAGGTCAATATTTATATTTTTCGACACCAGGGGGAATATGTGCGGTTAAGTCGAAGGGAAGATAAATCTTTAATGAAGGTAGAACGAAAGAAAATGCACGAGTGAATATCTTTCTCAATAATATAGTTAATAATACTTCAGACACGATTGGTTAAACATCGATTAGACTTTAAAACTTGCAAACTAAGTCAATGCATTCATTTCTCTTAATTCCAATGATTATCTGAAGCAGAAAGTTGGAGAAATTGTCACCGACTTTAAACATTTAATTAGAAGAATGCCGTTAGACACTATAAACACATTAAATTATAATTAATGAGTAAGTTTACTTCAGAATATTATAATATTCTGTAACATATTTTGTACATTCTAAAATAATATTTTTATAGCTCAAACGGGAAAAATATCGTTTATTCCTCGGTGTTCTGGAGAATATTTTACTGTTTTCTGAACATTGTTTTCAATTTCTATCCAAGAAAGCAGTGAGGGGAGTTAGGAAAGTTTAATACCAATCCCAGACTATTACTATTCTTGTGAGGAGATGCGGCACCTGAGCACAAGAGAACGCTTTCACTCCATTCAATTTTCATTCGACACAACTTTTAGGCTTGAACAATAGTTTCTTAGAAGATGGAACAGCTGTTATCACTTCTCGACTTTCCTCAGTGGACTCATGAATTTAAATATAAACTGAATCCTTCTCGCTCTTTATATACTTTTGTTTCCATTCTAATTGGAGGTTGTAAGTTATATATTTAATCCTCAAAAATTGAATATATACCTCGTATATATATCAAGATGAGGTGTAATAAAGAGAATTTATGTCTTTATCCTCTAGTATATAAATCAATTTTTATAAATTTAATTTTATTAATTTTAAAAAAGAAGAAATGTGCCGTTTTTAGGTTGATTTTTACATATTTTTTATTAAAAAAATATATGAAAAAAATGTCTAGATTTATTTTAAAAACTAAAAATCTGTTTTGATTACTTCGGTATCGTTGCTAATAGAGTATTTTCTTAGTAAACGTGACGTGTATTGTAGTATTGATGGATTATTCTATCAGATGTTAACCAGATGAATAATCTTTCCATAGTCACTACCATTTCTTCATTCTGCAGTTGTCTTACTTAACATATGGTAAGTCTATATTTGAATTAATGGGGAGCAATTCCGGCAAGTAATACATAAAACAGTAACATATCGGGGGTGGAACCGATATACGATTGTTTAACGCAATTTCTCTGAGAAAATCTACTAAACTGCCAATTTAAATCATTAATTATCTATAGTTTATTCTATATTAAAGTGGAGTAAATGTAAAGAAACAGAATATACCAATAAATTATTTTTTTATATATTTTTAAAAATTAGTCTCCTAGTAAACATTCGGACAGTTTGACGTCATCGAACTTTGTCGATAGAGGATTGTCACGTAAACGATCAAATATACCTTAAAATATCCATTAAAAAGTGCCTGTTTCTGCTTAAGATCATGCCATAAATCTGTAATTTAATTATTTGTAAACGAAGAGGAACAACAAGTTTAACATCCTTTAAGTGCGCTGGCTACGTTCTGAATCTTAATTCTTAATTATCTTCTGGTTTGTATAAGTTAATACTCAGTTGAAATTAATTAGATTATTAATGCAAACCTTTGTTTTTGATTTTAATTACATTTGTCTAACAATTCATAAGAATAATCGAGTTATTCCGGAGCAACACCATACGATTTTCAAGACACCAGCAGCAAAATTGTAAGCGAATTATTCAAATATCCTATATAAATTAGAGAATTTTAGATGCTATTTTTGAAAATTTATCTAATATATTATAGTTTTAACAATAGAAAATTCATATAGTTTACTTGGGTATCATCTAATCGATATTTAGTAAATTTACAGGTTGTTGTTTTTGTTCTTTGATCCGCCGGCTTTTTTTAGATTAGATCAAAGATACGTTGGTCTTTTTAGATAAACTTTAACTCTTTTTTTTTGTTTTTTCTCCTCAAAAATTGCGGCAACATCTAGCGAATTAGATAAGAGAAACATTGTAAGAATGTCAATAGGTCTACATCAGATTGATTCTATTAAATATACAAGGAAAGTAGGCAATCTACTTATCTACCTGATCACAGTAAAAGATTAAAAGTGAGTAGAAGTATGGAATTTAAGAAAAGGAATAATTTATAGATCTACCTCCCACCTGTTTTTGGAAAATCTTTATGATGATGATCTGTATCGAAGAGCAAAGTACCAGTTTCTGCTGCGCCTTTCTCTGATGAATAACCACGTTTTATAGAGAAGGTTCACTACAGTACTTGCGCAATAACAGCAATCGATACCTTGCAACCTTGGAAATATCATTTGTAATTCGTGTAAAAACTTAATTTGTGGACAATTTTTTCTATTTAAACTTCCAAAAAAGCGCATCTACGACCGCTCGTCTAAGCCCGTTTTCGTGTGGCATCTGTACATTTAAAGCACCCCAACAATATCGCGAGTTGTTTTTTGATTAAATTATGTTTATAAAATTCTAAATTATGTTTCAATCAACTTGCCACATCTAAATCTACGTATAATTTTAAAAAAACTTTAGAAAAATTACAAAATATTTCGATTTCTTTGATGTGCCACACGTTTAAATAAACATGAATTTCTCGATTCAAATTTTTGTGCTTTTAAGCGTGGATCAATATCAAAATTTACAGGTATTTATGGATATTTACGCGCATTTTTAGAAATAAATTTTTTTTAGAATACTTTATTTTATAATCTCTAAAAACTCGAAAATAAAATGGGACTTGGAGTAATAAAAATATGAAGAAAAGCATTAGTTTGTAAGTTCAGCATCTCCATTCGTAAGTGTAATTTTTTTTTTTTGAAATGGCAAACTAAACAATTATTAGAAGCAGTAGAGATGCGGTTACTTAGCAACTATCCTTTAGTGCGACGATAAGGGATTGCATCAATTTGATGAATATAATACTCGATATTCATTAACGTAGCACTTACGTAATCAATTTTCGAACAAGAAAAATATGATTTTAATGTTATTAAATCCAAAAAAAAATAATTAGTTTCTTCTAGATTCTATAAGCTTTAATAGTTTCTTACTGTTGACTTTTGTTGAAGAAAGGTAAGTTAATGGCAGAATCCCTAAGGATTTAACATTGAAAGACGTTTTTAATAGTGCAGTTTCCTATTACAGAGTTGTTTTTTTATAGAGTTTTTGTAGAATAAATCATCAAAAAAACTTTTTAAACATTTCTAAACCAATAAAGTAATTAGTTTATTTATATATTTTTTTGAAATCCTTTGATATTTGTTGTAACTAATAAATGAATAAAAATATTTTTAAAATATTAATGCTTACTATACGATGAAATTTCTTTAATTATATTTATTTTTCGTAAAATATTTCAAATTTGAAAATAAAAAATAATAGCTTTTAGGAGTAATTAAAGTTTGTTTTTGAAAATTTATCATAAACTTCACGCACTTTGAATGTTTAAAAAGCGAAAATGTCGTTCAAAAAAAGACAATTCGACACAATTTACACAATTCGAAAAATTCTAAAGAAGAGAGATTTAATAAAATTAAAGGCTCTAAAAATAGAGATTTCATACAAATAAACATTCTTAAAAATAGAGTTTAGATTAGATTGATTATAGGGTCTAAATAATGGAGATTTCACACACGTCCAGACTCAAAACATATAATTGGAGAATAAAATAAATTGAAATTTTACACAATTCAACGTTCTAAAGAGTCTAAACAATGAGAATTGTACGTAATTTGAGGCTATAAAAATAAAGATTTTATGTCTAAAATTGGAGATTTCATACAATTAGAGGTTCTAAAGAGTTGGGTATAGTTGTTAAAAGTAATGATTTAATTCAATTGGGACTCTAAAACGTGAAGATTTCATGCAGATGGAAGCTCTAAAGCATTGAAATTTCGCTTAATATGAAGCTGTAAAAATACGGATATTTCAAACAATCGAAGCCAGTAAAAAGAGATGACTTATAAACGAAGACTCTAAAAAGTGGAGAAATCATATAATTTGGAGCACTAAAACACAAGAAAGTTTTAAATAATTTGAAAGCAACACAAGTACACAATACATAAAAAACACACTCATATATTTACCTTTTTTTATTTATAAATAATACAAAAAGAAGCAGTAAAAAAACATTCTTACGTTATAATACATTTCACACCCTTAAACACACGAAAAGGATAATTCAAAGAAACGGAAATTTCTTTTTTGCATGGCCAACGTAAATTATTTTAATATTATAAATATTATTCTAAAAAATAAGGGTATTTTTTTTGTTGTTAAGATGAGAATAAACAGATGCAAAGTATTATATACAATTTGCGTGATTTTTGAATAAAAACAGAGGTATTTTTTGTTATTTACAGAGAAAAAACCTTGTCTTCTAACTCATGAAATATGGTTTTCACTAAAAAAACCCGAACACGCCATTTTTTCATACGTTACATTCTATAAAAACAACTTTTAACATCATTAATTTTTCAGATTTGTCATAAAGTATCAAATTCTTTGGCTTGATATTCTTGGTTGCATATTAAAAGAAACAGCTGATACCACATTTCCTTTTTAGAAAAAAGAAAAACGTTAGTTCACGGCAATATTTTACCATAAAAATTTTTCTTAAGAAAACTTTTATATTTAAGTGGGATTTTAAAATAATAAATATTGCAACTTCTAAAAAATATAAAAAAATATGTCAAAATTACATTTATAAATATCAAAAATTCATTAATAAGTATTAAAAAATTGATTAAATATTTAAAAAATTAGCAAAAAATCGACCAATTATTACATCTAAACCATCAAAAACTATATTTAAAACATGTAAACTTCAAAAAATATATTAAAAGATTCTAAAAAATTAACAAATATAGGTCTAGAGAGTAATTAGATTTAAATTTTTCATCTTAAAACGATAAAAGACAGTGTAAAAATGCCAATTATAAACTAAAAAATTAATTAAATACTCAAAAAAATAAAAAAAAATTACATTTATAAACAGCAACACTACAATATGTACGATTATTATTTAAAAATATTTACGAAATAAATATTTTCAGTATAAAAAACACTTATAAAAGATTATATATATATTGTTTAATATTTGATTACTTTAATTCTATTCGCCGACGAAACCAAAAATAAAAAGGAGAAAAAGGAAAAAAATAATCTAAAAACCCACAGACAATTTAATCGAGTTGCGAACTTTCTCGGCTTTTTTCTTTATTTTTTATTCAAATAAATTGGATCAAATTTGAAATTTTTACTCTGTTTTTTTCCTCCAAAAAGAAAGAAAAAGCAAATTATAAAATATATTTATTTCGAAATGATTAAATAAAAGAAAAGGGAAAATAAATCTATTTAAAAATGAAAGTTTAAATATGATCAAGTTTAATAATGATTTAATATTAATTAGTTAAGTAATTAAAGTCTAAACAAAATTAACAAGTTTTAATTTGCTCCGGGCATTTCTTTGATAATCATATTTAAATTAATGAAAATTTTATTCTTCTTACGGAAAGAATTTTTATTTTTCCAATTGCAAAATATGTGTGTGTTTTTTTTTTCGTATTGAATCAATGAAATTATTTAATATTAAAACGGTTTTTTCCATTGTTTTACAGCGTTAAATATTAAAAACTTTCCTAGAATTTGTTAAGAAACTTGACAAAATATTCTAGAAAAGTGTGTTTAAAATTAATTTTTTTTTTTTTAGATTATAAATCGTACTATATTATTAAAAACAATCTTATGGTTAAGTGAATCACCCATACGAAAGCATTTAAAGTATTAAACATTTACTAAAATATAACTATGAGACGAATATAAAAATTATTTTACGTAAAAGTTCAAAAAATCGTAACAAAAATTGGAAAATTTTTGAACAAAAATAGCACATAATAATAATGATAATCAAACAGGAAACAAATGCGATTCTATAGATAAAGGTTACTCGCGCGGTCATGAATAGTTTAGGATAATGTCCTTTATATTATATATTAAGGAATTAGTACAATTAATTATTAAAATTTTAATGTTAGAAATTTCAGCTTTAACATCAATTATTAACGTTATCATTTGCATCAGTCGACGGAACTGGAAATTATGTAATTTTTATACAAAAGATGGAAAGGAGGCAGATAAAAATAAATAAATAAACATCCCATCAATTGTGTCAAGTAAACACACCTTGTTAAAGTTTATTGTGTGTTTTTAGAAAGGAACGTGATCGATAGAAGCTAAGTCAATTTCCATAGTGTGACGTCTCCACTACTAATCATTGGCTAATGGGAGGAATCTTTACACCGTTACACCAAGAAAAATTACGTAAAACTTTAATTGTGTGACGTAACAAACGACACTAGAATATAATTAAAACAAATGAATAATACGTCACACACAAAATTAACACAAATATTTACTTGTTTAATTACATCATTTTTCAAAATTCTTATGTCAAATTGGAAACTCTAAAGAAAAAAATATATATATTTTTTGTGTGTTTGTGCTTATTTAGGAAGTCATTCGTTCTGGTTAAGAATAAAATATATAAAAAAATATATATAATATATATATAAAGAGAAGTAATACAATTCTGCAGGAGACGTCTATATATAATTTATATTCAAAAAAACCTTGGATTAAGGTTAATATATAATAGAAAATTCTCTACCATATAGATCTTAGGTAAAGGTTAAAAGTTGAAAACGTGTCTTCCAGTTATTTAATATTTATTTTATTCAATTTTAATGCCGATAGAAATAAAATATGTATGTAATTTGTGTGCAAATACATCTACATTAATTTTACGTATAATTATGAATTTTTACATAAACATATACACGTATAAATAAATATATTTTCTATGTCTTTATGAAATACAATTGAAATTACAGTAGTGTGAGTGCATATAGGATAACCCAAAAGTTGGTATTTTCGGATCAAGAAATTTATTTTATAATTTTAAGATGAGTTTTTAGAACATTAAATTTTCCAAATATATTTTAATATTGTAAGAAGTTAATAAATTGTAGATATTTTTAGACTTTTTCTAGAACGTGAATAGTTACAAATCTCTTTTATTTATACGCAAAATAATTCTTTAAAAATTATTTCTTTCGTTAGATTAACGACTAAATATATCAAAAATTACAATTTTATAATTCACATCCTTGAATTCTGTAAATATTTTACCACTCGAAAGGTGTTTACAACACTCGAAATGACATATTAGCCAAGAGCAATGTTGTTATCTCGACAACACACTCGAATATTCTAGCAATAATATTAACTCAATACAGGAATATCTTATAGTAAATACTCATCATCATCATCATATATAAACACTCTATTATCGTAGTTTATTTTTAGAATATCTAAAATAATAATTTATTAGTTTTTAAACATATTTATCGATACGAGCTCTGGAATAATAAGTGATGCGGATCAGCATCCGTATCTTGAAGATGCGGAGGATGCGGATGCTGATGCATTTATAACTTAATTAACTTTATATATGCTAATTTTTTTTAGTTTAATTACAATTTTAACATATAAATTTAAATATTTTCTTTATAAAATTATATATTTCATATTTTTTTCTTGATATATTGTTTCTTTTTTGGTAAATACCCGTAGATAAAATAAAAGAGAGTGTGATATATTTTACATATATTTAACTTAAAAAATGTTTCCATGTTAAATGTTTCGGAAGAAAAATAATGTTTGTAAACGTTCATAAACATGTTTACGATTATTAGAAACGTATGAAATGTGTTTAAATGTGTAAAAAATGTGTTTTTTTACTTGTATTTTTGTTTGTTTATGACGTTTTACACAAAGATGTTCTAATGTTTTACAATAATTTATTTCATGATTAATTAATAAAATTTGTATTACAAGAAACATCCAAAAACTAAAGTTTTGTTTGTTTTTCATCACAGAATCGATTTAACTTTAATTATCAATTAGTTAAAAGAAAATAATTTGGCATTTAGTTCCTTAACAAATTTCAATTACATTAGTTGACGGATTAATGTAATTATTAAAAAAAATTCCTTGGAAATTCCCAAAAGATTTAGGAAAAGTTTTGAAGAGAAATTAACATTTAAATGACATTATTTTTATATTTAAAAAACTTTTTTTAAATATAGGATAATGTGTATAAATTTATAATGAGAGATTCTCTCTTACTAATTTCGTTTAGTGTTTAAGTAATTAAACACTAATTTAGTATTAAATTGATGTTTTAATTTGTTAAATATATGTAAAAAACCTCTTTTTTGGGAAATATAATTAAAATATCTATAAATTCTTATAAAATTAATGCATATAAACACTTTTGTTTAGTTTTTTCGAGTGTTTTATCCATAAAATTCAGTTTTTTTAGACACGCCGGTTTAAATTAAAATATTTTATAAGTAAAATATATACAAAATTTGTTTTTGAGTGGACTTTTAGATGATGTCTTAACAAAAAATTTTTTAATCTTGTTCGTTGATTCAAGCTCTTATAATTATTCAAATTGTAAAGCATACATTAAAAACATTTTAATTTAGATAATTACTTTTAAATAAACAAAAAAAAATTAAAAACAATATATTTTATATTTATTTTAATAAGAAAAATTGTAATAAATGAAGAATATTCCCTAAAATAACATTGAAAATTCGAATCCAAAATTGGGAGATCGCGAGCTACTTGTTGAAAATGTTAATAAACATTTTACATTTAATTCATTAAATTAATATAATAATATTAATAGAAAACAAAACAAAATTATGTAAAATGTGTTTATAAATTTAAGTGATTTCTTATGAATAAAATAAAATAATTAAAATACTTTTCAAATGCTAATAAAATAAGATAATGTTAATGATGATGGAGACTCAACTTCTCAACTTCTTTAAAGTAAATTATTTTGTACTTCTCTACTTTTATAGTAAAGTTTTAAAAAAATTTTTCATTCCAAATATTCTAAAAACTTCTTTTATAAGCGTACATTAATATTTATTACTAGATATGTCGTTCATGTTAAGATTATTCAAATCTCTCTTAGATTATCATAAGATCCGCATCAATAATAGGACTTTATAGAATACACCGTGTATCATTTTATACAAAGTCCTACTAACTTATGTAATGTATTATCTTACAGAAAATTACTATAACAATTTCTTTAAGAATAATCAAAATTCTACTCTGTAAGGATGCTCTAAGAATTTCATAATGGAAATTTTTATAATAAACTTATAATTTTTAAGAATATCAATATTAAATTAACAGTAAAATATTAATTTTAATAAATAAAATGCCCGACATCTGCCTCCTCAAATTGATTTTTTTGTGGGTGGAAAAGTTATGATTCTGCATCAACTTAGGATGTGAATTACAGTAAGTTCTATTTATAACTCTTTAAAACATTAAGCAGTATATCTAATTTAATATAGCCACTAAAGAGTATGTATTATAGTGATTTACAGTAAATTACTTCTTTTAATTTGGTCTCCTTTATGTATAATGAATTGAATTTACGTTAACGCCTTAAAGTCAGCTTCCCTGTCGATTCTACGTGCTTTACAGTGAAATTGTAGGCTGTGAATTTTATCATCTCGAAAAACAAATTTAGAGAATTTTTAAAAGAATATTCCCTAATACTTCTAAATTAAATAAACACTAAACTATTCGTAAAGTAAATAAATAATAAGAAAATTATATATAGAATATTCAGAAATTTAGATATATTTAAGAAATAAAATGTAAAATGGATATAAAGCAATATTTTAACAAAGAGTAGATCTTACTTTACTTTAGATATTAAAAAAGAAACAAATTAGAAATTTTTATATATTTCAATATACTAATAAAAAGAAAAAAACAATTTTAATTAAAGTAAAGTAAAATATAAATTTGTAATTATGAAGAAGAGGAGAAGTATATACAAGAGAAAAAACTTAAAGAGAAAATCTATATAAAAATATTTATAAATAGATATTCAATTTTATAGTTAAATACATTTTTTAATGGTTCTAACACGCCTACACGTTAAAAGTTCGACGTTAATCGTTTCTTGTTTATGAAACTTGTTGAACACGCACACAACATGTTTACTTTATTAAATTTATATCCTTCAAAGTTATTCAATTTATTTTATAATTTCTTCATTTTAAAATATCCATTTTATCTTCATTTTATTGATATAATAATGAAAAATATAGACATTTTAAATTTCATATTTGTGATAAACTCAATAGAAAACAAGTAACTTTGTTTGCATTTTTGAAAATTTAAACTCCATATTTTTAATTAAATTTTAATTTATTTTAATAATCTTAAATAAATATTATTAAATTAAACCAATAAAAAATAAAATTTTACATAAATAATTTGGAAATTTCTATAAAAATGAAACTAAGTGTGTAGTGATTCTACGAGTCGTATTACATCTGATTATCATTTCTGATGATAATTTTAAATGAAAAATCAATCATTTGGTAGACTTTTAGATAAAGAATTAATCCATTTTTAGCCAGAATTTTACATCAGAAATTAATTTTGAGTGACATTAAGAATAAATTATTTTATAAACATTTTAATTTGCTGAAATTACTCTAATTTAATCTCATAAATGGGATATATACAAAATAATTAGTTTAAAAAGTGTGTAAAAGCTCCCCAACAAGGTTTATAAACATTAAATATGGTTAGTATAAATGTTAAAGTATCAAACTTCTTAGATATAATTACAATTTAGTTAAATTATAAATGCAGGAAGTTGGAATGAATATTTTCCAAATTGATCTCTGTATTCTATCAGCAAATTTTCCATATCATGAACGAAGTAATACTGATGTCAACTGACAGTTAATTAATAGTATAAGTCAACACTATTGGCCAACTGTTACTTAATTTAAACACCCATTATCTCTATTATACTACGGGATTCTGACCATTGACCTTTGACCTTTTGCATATTCTATGTAATGAATTTAAACATTACAATACTAATTTAATGATGTTTAAAATGCCTTTTATCATATGATAATTAAGCAGAATTTAATTAAATAATTTTAAAAATGTTCTATATTTTAACACATTGTTTACTCTTCTATAAACGACTATTTTTTAAATTTTTTAAATGTAAATAATTAAGCAGGTAAATTATGTAAATTGCAATAATTTCTTTTATAAATTTAATTCTACAAAATTTCATTATCCTTCTCTTAAAAATAAATTTATAAATTTGTTTAATTTATGTAAATTACTAAATATATAAAAATAAATTTTAGTTTAGAAGTAAAGTTAATCAATTTAAATTTTTTAGGATACTTTTAGATGAGTATTCAATCTTTATTTGGGGGATTTTGAGGTAAAGAATCAATTTTTGGGGATTTTTATATGAAAAAAATGCGTTTTTAAATGAAGAATCAATTTTTTTAGGGTGAATTTTAGATGAAGATTGTTTCTCAAATCTTTATTTAATTAATTTATTTTATTAAATCTATTTAAAATTTAAAAATATTAGATCTAAAGTAAATAATACTAAAAAATTAATGATTATATTCTTTAAGTTTGATTAAAAGTTTAATAAAAATTTACACTGAAAATTACTTAAGTAAAACTGTATATACATGCACCACAATTAATGACTTTACTGTCTTTCTTTAGCTTATTCAGCAATTTTAACAAAGATCAACTATCATTAAAATCTCATAAAACTTTCTAATCTTTCATTATAAAAATCCCAAGAGTAGAGACGATACAGTAATTAAAAACTTAAAAAAGAATTCATTCGTTCTTCCAAATAATACAATTCATCCACAAATATCTTAATTATTTAACTTTAAATATTTTAAAATGATCAAAATGTTATTTTATAATTTAAATATTTATACAACTAGAGACTTATTTCTCAACATTTTTAACTTGTGATCTATTCTCATTGTTCGAGATCGTGATTAGAAATCCTCTTAGCGTTCGCGATCTACCGATTGGAGAACACAAAATTTGAAATTCTTGCATATAAGAATATCTTCTGATGATAAACAAGCTGATATTAACGGGGATTTATAAAGATGTAACTGTGTTCTTCAACCTTTTCTGGTGTCTATTCACCCTAATTGCTTGCGAATACGATTAGAGATCATCTTGGAGTTCGTGATCTACCGGTTGAGATATTCAACAATTTTAAATTAGTACATCGAAAAACTTCTGTAAAGACATAAAATCGAGATTAATAGAGATTTTACAAGCATATGTAAATAATTTATACAAACAAATGAGAATTATCAATTTAAAGCGATAGATCCTATTCGAAAAATTGGTTTATTTTAAAAGCAAACTTCTAAAAATTCAATTTATTTTTTTTTTATAGCAATTTTATTCGAAGTAGTAATATCTAACTCCTACTTATTTATACATAAACGTAATAAAAGTACAGGATTGAAAAGTTTGCAACTTGTTTTATTGGAATTCGTAGAATGTTTTTTTTTTTATATATATAAAACTTTCATCCAAAAAATCGGGAAGAGATTTTTATTTTAAATAAACAAATATGACATATATATTTACGTTTTCTTAAACGAAAATAAAATTTTTCTCAACGTGTATACTTTTTAGGATATATTTTCAATGTAATAAATTACAGTAAAGTACGATGAGACATAAAAAATAAATATAAATAAATTCGATCCGTATAAATCTTGATCTACTTCATTCATGTGAAATTTATTATTTATTTGTAACTAGTTTTTTAGTAACTTATGGCTAAACGTTTAGATTTACATAGTAAAATCCTTAGAGATTTTATTTTATATTTTACATTCAATTCTAGACGTAAAATATAGTTTTATATTCTTTTACGTCAACAAATCTGAATTATTTTTAAAGAAATCAACGTAGTTTCCATTTCGTCTTATTATTATTATTATTATTTATGATGTTATTTATTTAACTTACACTACTTTTTACAACGTTTGTATCATGACTAGTGTTATATTTATATTACTTATATTATAAATTATATTGCATTGAACATTACAATACTTGTTATTTGTTTTGTCAGTTACAGCACTTAATTGTTATTTGTGTTATAAATCATAACGCTTAATTTTTATTTGTATTGTTTATTTCGGTGTTTACTTGTTAACTGTGTTATAAATTACTGTGTTTATCTTTTACTTATATCATGAATTACAACGCTTAAGTGTTAGTTTTATCATTAATAAAAGTATTTAATTACTATTTGTATTGTTGATTACAGTGCTTGATTGTACAATCAAGCACTGTAATTAACAATACAAATGGTAATTGTAATGTAATTACAATGCTTAAGTATTATTTTTATTGTTAACTTGCTACTTGTATCATAATTTGCAATGCTCGCTTGTTCATTATATTGTGAAATTATAACACTTAATTTGTCATTTACCTTACAAATTACAATGATTATTTGATATTTTATTATATTTAAGGATATAATTTATACGTTCAAGTTAATTAAATTAAATAAAATTTTGTTTAATTTTGTAAATAAAAAACAGTATTAAATTATAACTATATGATAAATAAATACCTGTACAAGTCGTTGCAACTGAATTGAAAAAATGGATTTTTTTCTCGTTTAACTACAGAAAAAGTTCATGTAAAAATTTATTTATAAAGTCTATTTACTTAGTAATTATTTCATTTAAAAAACAAAAGTGTAATAGCCCGTGTTCTTTATCATATAAGAGATCTGATAACATTATCATTGATATTAATCAATGCGTCAATATGTTACAATTACATTCAATTACATATAATTATAACTAATTAAATACAATTAGTAACTTAATTATGAAGCTGATTATTCATTTTAATTGAACAATGACAAGTTATTTAAAAGTGAATTTTTCTTTTAAATATTTGTAAAATAAAATGGTTTAGTTTAGGTTCTATATAATAATTTCTGATCGATACAATCCTTCGTTATAACGAAAATTCAGCTTCTTGTAATGACGAAGTCTTGTAAACAAACATTTCTATTTTTGTGGTAGCATTATTTACACACAAAATATCCTCTTTTCTAAGTAAAATGTTACAATTTAACGTATTTTAAATGTAATTCGCGACCTAATAGTTAAGAAGCTTTACGATGTACTTACATAACGTAAACTTCGACTTAATTATCAATATGAATGAGCTTACATTGTGTTAATTTTATAATTTTAACGATAGAGATAAAATAAGTATTTAACATTTTACAGGAAAGACATTCTTTGCAGAATCCCAATTAGAAAAACAAATTGCCTCGTTGTAAGCTCAAATGAGAGGTATCCATTTTAAAAAATAAAGCATGCGTTACAAGCGTATGAATATACAATTTATTCGTTTATTTGAATATAAACCGATATCTTTAATTGAGAAAAATGGATCGATTAACATACAGACGAAGTAAGGATTAATAAAGTTGACAGTATCCACTTCACATACAGAGGAGAGAAACTTCTGTACTTATAACAATACTTTTATAGAGTTATTGGTTTTGGCATCACTCCCAATCCCATTTAGAAATAATTGATTAATGTTATATCAATAATTTAAACTGTATCTTTTACTTATTCCGAAGTAGTCTCGGTAATTTTACTCCTAAACACGGAGGCAACTTTTTTGTTACAATTGCGTGAATTATTGATAAATACCGTTATTTTAATGTAATAACATTGGCATATTACTGTATCCTTATATACAGGATGGATTCTTGATTGAATAAAATATAGTTCACTCCATTGTCTATGCAGATGATATTGCGATAATCGCCCCCACTGCTGCAGCTCTACGGAGGAAAATTCAGCAAACAATGTTATATTTTAATAAATTAAAATTGAATATTAATCCGAAGAAATCGGCTATCATGGTGTTTAGAAATGGTTCTAAGATTTCAAAGAAGAACATGTCATTTTATATTAATAAAGAGGAATTAAAAATAGTCAATGAAATAAAGTTTTTAGGGGTAATCTTAACCCCTATGTTGTCCTTTGAAAAACAAGTCAAGATGTCACTGGTCAAGGCAAATAAGTTAATAGGAAGTATAGGAATGTTATTTTCAAAAATTAAATTAAAAAACACCCAAACGCAATTTAAATTGTTTAATTCAATAATTATAAATGCAACAAGCTATGCAGCCAAAATATCAGAAGTTAGAGGCGATTCAAAATAAGTTCATACGGAGAGTGTTTTTACTGGACCATAAAATCCCTGGAAGTATACTAAGATTAGAGTTGAATAGATTCAGAATGACGTCAATGTTGGTTAAGAGATGTGTAAAATTTTTAATGAAGGTGAGAGACAGTGGGCAGCTGTTATTTAGTCTATTGAACCAATTATATAGGAAATCATTACGAACAGAATCGAGAAAGAACTGGGTAAGTCACCTGACTAGAGTAATTAATAATTTTGGATTTTCGATGGGCCCGTTTATACACCTTCCGGAGATTAGTGAAGATTTATGTAAACAGCTTACTAGAAATGTAATGGAGAATTCATTGATACTTGATGTGGAGGATATCCGGACACGAAAGATGCCGAATTCATATACAGTAGAGCGTCGATAAGTGAACGTCGGTAAGTGGAATGGCCGGAAAGTGGAACGATTTTCAGTCGGACTGTGTCGTGCTGAATCGAATGTTTTTGATACTAAATTTACTTCTAAAGTATAATTTTCGTGTTTTTTATATTCTTTAATATATTTATTTTGTTTGTACAAAATGCAGAAATAATTTTTAACGATACGATAGCCTCGATGATTATTATAAAAATTTTCGTTAGGCTTAAAATCGACGAAAATTCAACACGAAGCGACACGCAACGGAGAAAAATTCAACAGGAAGCGATACGCAACGGAGAAAAATTTGAACATCGGACAGGTTAATGTATTTTTTCGTACAAAGTCGGAAACTGGAACAAATCATTAACTGGAAGGACCCCAGTTCCCAATTGGTTCCACTTTTCGACGCTCTACTGTAATATAATACTGGACTACCCTAATATTAATAATTACATGTTGCTTAATCTCCCCTTTGGTGTTAAGAGGTTCTTCGTCCAGCTTCGCCTTAATAATGATGTAATAACGATTGAAAACAAGATTTATATCTATTCTAAAATTGAATGTCCGAGGTGTTTAGAAAACTTCTCTAAATTTCATCTGGTCTGTGGATGCGAAAAAGCAATAGTCCTAAGACAAAGTTTCGATTTAAATATTTTAAATGAGTGCTCCTCGGAAAAAGAAATGTATATGTTTTTTCATGTGGCTAAGTTAAAATCTATTTATAACTTGTATAATTTTGTTAAAAAATTTGTAACTATATAACTGTTTATTTAATGAATGTTGATCATAACTCCCCTTGTAACAGGCCAAGGCCTATTACAAATAAAGATGAATTGAATTGAATTGTATCCTTATATACTTACGAAAATCTTAATTTAAACTTCGTTTATAACATAAATAGTTACTCAATAAAACATGCCAAAGCTATTTGTGTCCCTCGCTGTGTTAGAGCATGTTCAAATTAGATAATTAGACTATGAAAATTAGGACAACTGATTATTGTTTTCTAAATACTTTTAAAGTTTTCATTTTACATTATATTTTCATTTAAAAATTTCATATTCGCTGAAAAGATAAATTAAAAAATGATAATGACCTTAAGGAACTGATTAATGAAATCTTAATACTATAAAACACTTAATTCCTTTGTTTTTACTTGTCTATGTTAAATTCTGTTTAAAAGTATTTAATATTACAAGCAAAATGTTAATTTACTTGTGTTTACAAAGTTTTATTCTTATACTTATTTAAAATTTAACAGAATTCCTTACATAACATTCAGGAAAAGTATTTTATATGTGGCAGAAACGGATGTTCCGGTTTATTTAATCAGGAAGATGTACGTATATACAGTTATTCTCGGTGGAATATTCAATTCAATAATAAATAATTTGAAATTGGACAACGGATATATGTTCAAAAATATCAAAATAAACTTTGCTAAATAATTACCAACTGAAGTCTCGCGGGTATGTAAATGCTTTTAGCTAAGCGCCTACACTTCATTCGAACTATAAAAGTAAATTTATTGTTTTTAAAAAATTAGAAATTTTTAATTAAATAAATAATTATTATTTACGAAGTAAATTTTTAGAATATTTTTATAATTGAAATCAATACTCAAAATAATTAAAAAAATATATTTATTTTAGTACTGTCGAGTTTATTGAATAATATTTGAATTGATTATTTTTGTCGTAGGTTCTCTTTATATGATTAAGCAATAGTATGCCTAAGACATATCAGATTACATGTTATTCTCTACTATATTTATCATTAACAATGTAAGAAGATAGTCGAGGTTAATTATAAATAAAAAATAATAATTTTCATTTATTTAAGATAATTTTGATATATTTACAAAGTAATTAATTTGTTTTACATTCCAGAAGAGTGCTTGTTTTCTTCATTTTTACGACATATTGCGGATTAACAAACTAACGGACAAAATTAAACTTTTTTTTACTAGGCATTAACAATTATCCTGTGTTTTATTATATACAGTACTTAATTATAATTATATTTATAAAGCTAATTTGTAAATTAGTAATTAGCGAATATTTATTTTTCTATTTTTGTAATTTTAATTAAATAAAATTTGAAAAAGTTGTAAAGAAAATTAGTTTTATTGTTGACTTCGCTTACTGTTAATATAAATTTTTTGTTTATGTATAATTAAATAGATTATTCAGAGTCTATTCATCTAAACTTGGCAATTAAAGCCAAGTGACTGTATACTTTTGTTATAATCTCGTAAGGTAATATAATTATCTTTAAAAAGTGAAGTTTAATGTTTTAAATGTATTTTATCAATCATTAATGGGAGTTTTAAATTACGGAAGCACCTAAACTCCTTAGAGCCTAAGTTGTGCATTAAATAAAAATTATTTAAGTTTAAATATTAGAATCAAATAAAACAACAAAATATTTCATATTGTATAAGGTCTAGATCCTTGCTAATAAAGAATTCATGGATACTAAACTAAGACTGAATATCCATAAGACGTACAGTACATTACATGCTAGAGGCTTAATCCGTCGCTGTCTATAGATATAAGCTTATTATCTTAGATTTACATCTATGTCAGTTTGTATATGTATTAGGAGGTACGGCCAATGATAATGAGTATGAGAAAGTTTTCATTGTCGGGTTTTAAGTGGATATAAAAATAAGGGAAACCTGTTGTGTACAGTGTACTCTTTTCTACACTTAATTCTTGAAGTATGGTATAAAATAAAAGCGCGTATATATCTTAGGAAGTGGGGGAGACATTTTACCTGTACAAAAATATTGAGGAATATGTAAATATTACAAATAATTATATACGCTCCAATATTTTTGTAATTATTTGTAATAAACATTTATGACGTTTTCTTTTTGGCGAAAGTCAGTAGAGAGCAAAAATATTACTACTTTTTCCTTCTATTGATCAGACTCTTGACAATTATCAGTGATAATAAATTATAAATATATCAAATTCACAATATTTCTGAATTGTGTTTTTAATATTTTCAGACAATACTTCCAATAATTAATTAAAATATTAAAACTATTTTAGAAAGAAAATAAGTAGTTCCATTATTTAAAATATTTTCTTTATTTTGTTAAAATTCTTGTACTAATCGGTAATAATTAAAAAATAATTTTGGTTAATTAATATTAATATAAATAAAATTTTAATATATTTTAAATTAAATGGATTAATTACTCTTAACATTTATTAAAATGCCGCTTTTGTATTTAAAATTACATTCAAAAAGGAATTCTAAAATATTTAATATTTTAATATAATTCCGAAGTTGAATTGATATTTACTTATTAATAGCTCTCTGCACAATACTAAAATTAACTTTTAATAATAGAATATTTCAATAACGAACTAATTATTAATCGAAGTGATTGTTGAATTTCCATTTATATAATTACAATCATCAGATTTGCTTCATAATGGAATTATCTTTATCTTCAGAATTGAATAAGAAGAAAGAGATTCCAATCCCTGTCAAATTGCATAAGTAAAAACAGAAAGCAAGGACGAAGCAAAGATACCAAGAGTGACCCCTAATAAACCTTGCCGTTTGAAATTACTTAAAATGGAAAGAACAAGTACAGTAGAGCATCGATTATCCGACCTCCGATTAACCGACTTATCGGTTAACCGATTGCGTTCTAGTCGGCAAATTCAAATGTCCGCTAGTGATGTGGCGCTACAATATTTGGTTATGTCTTGGCTATTTTAATATTATTTTTGTTAAATTTTTGCATGTTTTAGCTGGCAGCACTGGCTCAACCATGAAAGGGAGGCTAGTATTTAAACCAGGCCTAATACACTATACTAATAATGTATTTTTTCATACTTTTCGGTTATCCGACCAACCCCAGTCCCCAATTGAGTCGGATAATCGATGCTCTACTGTAATATTAAAAAAAAATTAAAGTCAATTCCTACTTAAGTCAACAAAGAAAAATTTTATTTTAGTTACTTTTTATTAAATAATTACAATTAATATAAATATGTATATACATATGACAGAATCACAATATTAAGTGGCAAAATAGAAAGAGAAATCGGAATTGAACCCAAAGCATAAAATTTCTTCAATTTTATTTTTTGAGAAAAATCCTTCATTCTAACCACTAAGCCACAACTGCTAACTCACTCTCGAAAATCATTTGGATAAAACGTCTACTTAAAGCAAAAATTTTCAAAAATTTATTGATTTTCGCAAGAATTGAACTCGCATTCTTCACCTTCACGTGAAAAATACTGAAATCCTTGCATTTTACCGATTGAGCTACTGCCTGTTGATTTCAATTTTCATTACAAACTGCTAAAACTCTATTTAAAGTATTAATAATTAGGTTAATGTTACCCGTTGTATCGAAGATGGCGACGGGGAAATTTTTTCCCTAGATACTAGACGGCGACGGGGAGATTTATTAATTTGCATAATGCGACAGATAGTACGGGTACACCCCCTAACGTTTAGATCACTGGTATTCTACTTCGATATTATCCATTGTTAATCTGCTTCCAGATTATCACTCGATAATCTGATTCGAGAATCTGATTCGAGATTACCGGAAACGCGGCCATCTCGAACGTAGGGAAAAAAATTTTCTCGTCGCCGTCTAGTCTAGGGAAAAAATTCCCGTCTCCATCTTCGATACCACAGGTAATATTAACCAATAACTAAATTTAATTAATGAATTAATATTTGAAAAATCTGTATTAACATCAAGTGTCATCCACTACAAGTTTCAAAAAATGTATTTGAACTTGAGTGGATGAATAAAAAGTATTTTATTAACGATTGAAAATTTGAACAAGATATATATATATATATATATAGGGAGAGTGTGAACTAATAGTAGGAATTTAATAAAAGATTATCTGCTGATGGAAGAAGAGTTTCTCAGAAATTAACAAGAATTCAATAAAAAATTAGAAGACGACGTAATCATCGAATTCTTTCGAGATTATCCATTAATCGTAGGTGAACTGAAAATACTGTTCGAGAATAATTTTGCCATAGTTTCGATACCAGAAGGAGAACAATTTGTTCCGGTTATGTCATTCGTCGACAAAACTAAACTGCAACCCAATTGTTCGGTCTTACTTAACAACACGGATCGTTCAATCGTGGGAATTCTTGAGGAAAATGTCAACCCTGTGATTTCTAAAATGATGATAAGTAAGATTCTGTTTGAATCCTACGACGATATAGGCGGTTTGGAGAATCAAATTAGAGAAATAAAGGAGGTAGTCGAATTAACCTTGACTCATCTTTGTCGAAATGGTCATAACTCCGCCGAAATGTGTCATTTTGTACGGACCATCTGGAACCGGAAAGACATTATTAGCGAAAGCTGTTGCAAATCAAACATCGGCTACATTTCTAAGATTGGTGGGTTCAGAATTAATTTGGAAGCACTTAAGAGAAGGCGCAAAAATAGTTCGGAAATTATTTCAAGTGGCTCAAGAATATTCTCCCTCCATAGTGTTCATCGACGAGGTCGATTCCATCGGAAATAAGAGATTTGACGTCTGCTCTAGCGGAGAACGTGAGATTCAAAGAATTATGTTAGAATTACTGAACCAACTTGACGGTTTCGATCCTAGAGGCGACGTCAAAGTAGTGTTGGCAACCAACAGAATCGAAAGTTTAGATCCCGCATTAATAAGACCCGGAAGGATCGACAGGAAGATCGAATTCTTCTTACCCAGTCACGGTGACAGACATCTTATATTCCAAATATACACGGTCAGAATGAATTTGGCTGACGATTGCAACCTGGATGATATTTTGTCCTTCGAAGAAGATTTCACGGGAACAGATATAAAGACGCTCTGTACCGAAGCAGGTCTCTTGGCAGTACGAAGAAGAAGAATGAAAGTATGTCGAGAAGACTCTATAGAAGTCAAAAAGAATCTTATGCAAAAGAAAAAAAAGTAAAATGGAGAGTCTCTATTTATAATGCTATTCGAATGCAAACAAATAATATAATTTTCAAGCTGCGAGATGCATTTGTAAATTAAAAAGTAAATTTTTCTTTCTATAAATTAATATAATGAATAAATTAAATCGATATTTTATTATTATACGAGATACGAGGGCTATTTTTTAAATAAGGTCCGTTTGTGAATAAAAGTGAGAATAATGCGCAATCACGGCAGTATGCATATGCTTCTGCTCCGAGCAAGCTTGGCGCGCGTTTTGACGCCATTTGCAGCCATATCGTCTGTCTGTATAAATTAAAACCAACAACTGTAGTGCCTTTGACCGGTGTGCTTCTTTAAAAAAAGAAAATGCCAGACTCGTTGAAATACAGGCAAAGCTATCCACTTCCTACAAGAAGAAATACCTTAATAAATTACGGTGGATTAGAAAAATTCAATCACCACACCAGGCAACCACGTCATCGTTCCCCTTCATCACGTGGACAACATCAAACCTCCTTCATACGTCACCGAAGTACTGCAATTAGGCCCCAAATATGCTCCGCATCCCATCGTCGATAAAATCGACAACATCCCGGAAATCGAAGCTCTTCTAGCAGGTTCCCCGGCCGTTGAGAAAGAATTCTACAGGTGGAAAATTACCCATACTCTCAAAAACCATAAGACATCGAGGGACCAAACACAAATAAGAAACAAGGTCGAACGGACTCGCTCCTGGATGCGCAAAAATAATATCACCCTCATCAGAGCTGACAAAGGCAACTCCTTAGTCCTCTTGAAAAGGGACACCTACAACTCCATGTTACAGAATCACATACAAGCCACCCAAAGTAACACCGCCGACCCCAGTGCCATCAGTAACCTCCAAGCCAGGATGAAACGCTTCGCCACCTCGAAACTAGCGAAACGGATGGGCTTCCACAACATCGTTACACCTGCACCGGATACCCCCAGAATGTTTGCCTTCGCGAAAACTCATAAACCCGGAAAAGAACTCAGACCGGTGGTGGACAAGGCCAGAGCACCCACGTTCCTATTAGAAAAAGCCACTCACAAGTTACTTATTCCTCACCTGCAAGGGTATCCGCACACCGTTACCAACCCGGCAGATCTTGCCAATACACTCAAACGGTTACCAACACCTCCGAAATTTATAACCGTACTAGACTTTAAATCTTTATATCCTTCTATCAAACTCCCACCGGTATTTTGCGCAATAAGGGATACACTTATGAACATCACTCAAGACAGCACGTTACAACCTGACATCCTAGAAATGGCACACCTGATCTGCTTTAACTCGTTCTTTAAATTCAACGGCATTACGTACCAACAACAACGGGGTGTACCTATGGGTAGCCCAGTCGCAGGAGACCTCTGTGAGCTTGTGGTCAGAAAACTGGAATCAGAAGTCATTTCTTCTCAACGCTCACATATCCTCCTTTACCAAAGGTATATTGATGATATCCTTATATTATGGAAGGACATCCCAAATATCAGAGCCTTAGTGGACACCTTCAACGACAACCCATATGGATTAACACTAGAACTGGATCAAGCCCACCATACCCAAGCACACTTCTTGGACATTTACATCACTGTAGAAGAATCTTCCATCAATACGCAAGTCTATCACAAACCATCTACCGAACCTCTATATATACCCGCATTCTCCTGTGATCCTCCGCAGTACAAGATGGCAGCCTTTAAGGCGCTACTCAAAAGGGCACTCACGCATTCCTCCTCACAAGCTGCCTTCAACTCGGAAATGCGGCACATCAAGAATATAGCTAAACAACACGGATATCACAACATTGCACGCAAAAACAACTTTGAGGCACTACGGCTTCTTTCCACCCACACCCCTCCTTCCAATGGTTCCCCACCTAAATTTATACCGATCACCTACAATCCGGCACTGAAGACCATATACTACCAAATAGCGAAGAAAAAGGATATCCGCTTAGCTTTCAGGAGATGCCCAACGATTTTCGAGTGGCTTAGGAACGGAAAAGACGCTCCAGATAAAAACAGACTTCCGGGAATATACTCTATACCCATCGCCGACCACAGAGATAACAGCGAAGCCATCTACATCGGATCCACCAAACGCAACATACAGACGAGGATCAAGGAGCACAAAGCGGACATATTACACCATAGACAAAACACCGCCCTAGCAGTCTATTCATCCGATCCAGAAATAGAGCCTCTTTTCACCCGTGCCGCAATCATTCACCCCACGTTTCGACAAGATCACCTCAAATGGCTTGAAGCTATATACATCTTACTCAACACCCGCAGTAACACGCACTGCATCAATTTTAAAAAGGAGATCATCTTATCATCGGCTTGGGAAGCCTTTCTCAACAGATCCCTGACGTAGCGCTATACTCACATCGCGCAAGTCTAATATGACGACATCGGCTACACGCGACAGCGTTCCAGAATGCAAATTTTTTCTAAAATTTTGTCGAACAGAATTCCGTTACGCCTGAGGAAGAACCAACGAGGTTCGAAAACGTTTGCGTTTTACAGAGAAAGAAGAGAGAAGCACACCGGTCAAAGGCACTACAGTTGTT
This sequence comes from Centruroides vittatus, assembly GCF_030686945.1. NCBI lineage: Eukaryota > Metazoa > Arthropoda > Arachnida > Scorpiones > Buthidae > Centruroides > Centruroides vittatus. Next base: position 3,408,289 of record NW_027121927.1, read on the forward strand.
GGTTTTAATTTATTTTCACTCCGGTGTTGTTCCTTTATTATATTTCGTCTGTCTGTATGCTGAGCTGTAGAAGTTTAAAATGTTTAAGAAAATTGAGTCTCCCGCCGACTGTGAGATACGATCTGTTATTCGATTCTTGAATGCAAGAAACTTGGCAGCAGCGGAAATTCACTGTCAGATTTGTGAAGTTTACGGTGATAATGCTATGAGTGACAGTAAAGTTCGAAAATGGGTAAGAATGTTCAAGGATGGGCGAGTTAATGTGCATGATGAGCCACGCCCTGGCCGACCTTCTCTGATTTCTGAAGATTTGGTTCGTGATGTGGATAACAAAATTCGAGAGGACCGACGATTCACGATTTCAACGTTATCAATTGAATTTCCACAGATTTTAAGATCAGTTTTGTATACCATTGTTTCGGAGAAACTGAATGATCGAAAATTGTTTTCTCGGTGCGTTCCAAGACTGCTTTCTGACGATCACAAAACAAAAAGATTAAACAGTGCTTTATCGTTTTGACTCGATACGATCATCCACACAGTCCAGACCTTGCACCCAGTGATTTTCACTTGTTTCGATACTTAAAGGAGTTCCTTGGTGGTCAACATTTCAACGACGAAGGAGAAGTGAAAACTGCAGTCGTGGATTGGGCTTCTTGACAGGCGGCAGATTTCTTTGAAGTCGGAATTCAAAAAATTGTTGAGCGGTATGACAAATGTTTAAACAAAATGGAAATTATGTAGAAAAGTAGATAAAAGTATGTAGGATATAGAAAAAAATATATTTTAACGATATTTACAGTATTTTTCTTCTTATTAAAAAACGGACCTTATTTAAAAAATAGCCCTCGTATTTTTAAAATTGAAATTAAAGTTTAAAAATTATTCAAACTAAAAGATTTTGAATCATTTTAGTTTCTCAAGCTTGGACAATTCTACATTATTCTGCAACATTGAGTAAATCATGAGATATGAATTTTATATAATCAAGTTAATAATTTCAATGAAAATCTAATTTTACATTGTTGTAATTAACTTATACTTCCTTTTCTATTATAAACAACAATTAGAGATTGAAAATAATTAGGAAATGAATAGCAAGCCTGCTAACTATCAGTGATTTAAAGCCACATATTTAATGTACAAACGGATGTGGTAATAACAAAGGTTGGGATTTTTATTTGCTTCAGGATTTGTCTTTCATTCAGCATGCTCAATGGCTCGTTTCCTGGAGCTGGAGTGACGCCTTTGATCTGTCGATAAAGATCGTTGTAAGCACAAGCTTTGCAGGAAATCCTCGTCAAGTTTGTCTCCACCTAACATATTCATGTCTTAGTAAATAAGAAGGCTTATTGTCCCCCAGTTGGTTCACTAATTAGTTTCTTGATAGAGATTTACTTTCGGAATTGGCGAATTCTGTAATTAATCTGTTTCTTTAGCGCTTCGTATTTATTCTCTTGTGATAGCATTCAAATAGTTTGTTACTTAGACACTAGTAAGTAGTACAGAATTTTGTAAAAAATCATTGATATAAATGTAGTTTGTGACTCATATTTACATATGTATCAGAAAAGCACAGAACAAAACATCATTAATCGACTTCTGTGTCAACGTGTGTTAACTTTTACTTATAACAACGTCAACATATTCTATAAAGTTTCGAGAGTCAAACCGTGTCAGGAACATGTGTTGGTGATGTAAACCAGACACGAAAGAAACTCTCCCAAACTTATCCTAAAACAAACGCGACACGATAATGAACGACCGAGGGGATGTCAACCGAGAGAGAGGGAGCTTTGTCCAGGTGCTCGTGTACGAGTGTCGGAAACGGGAAACAGAGGGGGTAAATGGCCACCGAAGCATCTGGCGGACCGCGTGAGGTCAAAAACGTCAAAGAGAGGACCATAACGGCCGGAATATACGAGCACGAACTTCAAAGACTCCGTCAACACCTCTCGGAACTCTCCCGACCCAGATCGGTCTCCAGTTTCGCATAGAAACAAAAGAAATGACCAATCGGGGTAAGGGAGAGGAAGAATAGAACCAATCAAAAGGGTGAAATTCAGGGGGGAAACTCCTATAAAACTCCCGAGTCGCAAGGTCAAGGGGTGGACCCTCCTTCCGTCGTTCTTGGAAGAAGTGCAGCAGTTCTCCTCTGGACCAGTGTTACCTCAGACGCCAGAACCTACGTCCGCCAGCTGGTGACCCCCGTCCAAGCCACACGTCCAGTGCAATAGACAGTTCGTCATCCCAGCCCCGGGCACGCATCTTCGGAAGACGGACCGCATCCGACTACCGACAACTGGAGATCTCTATCACCACAAGAGTCGATCTAGATCGCAATTTGTACCAATAATATGTAAGTTAACTTAGTAGTTAGAATAAACGGTTTTGTGTAAGACACTTGTCATCTTTGTCTCCTACCGCCACCACCCACATACGTTTTCGACCCTAGGTTTTCCTGACGCGTGATTAACTGTTTTCCCCTGGAAGTCGGCGGTCTTACAGAACAAAACATCATTAATCGACTTCTGTGTCAACGTGTGTTAACTTTTACTTATAACAACGTCAACATATTCTATAAATAACACTCTTGTGTATAGGCTGTATTATGTTTTGTCAGAATTTTTTTATTCTTTTAACGAATGTAAACACTTTATATAATAAAGATTTTAATACAGACTAATTGCCATCTACCGGTAAAATTTTATCAGTTTAAATTTTTTAATTTCGTTAAATAGAAGTTATAAATTTACTTTATACGAGTCGTTTGTATGAAAATGTCCTAAAATGCGTTATATATATATTTTTAAATACAGAACAAAGTAAATTTTGGAAACACTTGAGCAATGACGCTCAGAGTGTAATCTCGCTCACTTACAAGGAAACGACCAGACGTTGTCCTCTCCGATTCGAACGAAACTTGGCGAGTACGTAGCCCTGAACACAAACAGACCCTTGTCCAAATAATAGGACCCACTTTTCAAACGTTTTCGAAAAAGAGCCTCTGAAAATTGAGTGTTTAGCTTATAAGTCTTCGGAAAATGCACTTGTATTTGAGATAGCCGAGTAGATAAGGTAAACAGTGTGATGTAGGTTCGAACTTTCTCACTCTTAGTTTTTTCGTGAGTAACAAAATAATTTTATTATTTTACCGTACCATTAGCATTATTATTACTATTGTTACTTCTCACGGTTAAAACTTATAACACAAGAGATTAAAAAACGTGACGCCATTTCCTGTTTAGCGAAAACGAAGTCTCTGTAGATTTAGCTCTTGTATGTCATTAAATAAAATTTTTACTTCTTCATTTTTATTTTCAGATATATTTGTTACTCCTAATTACATACTATTTCAACACAAGCGAATAAGCTTTAGACGTTACTGCGGATGGACATAAAAGACAAGTCTGATACAAAAATAGTGTATCATAGTTGCAGCGTTTTTTTAATTGTTAATGTTATAGACAATTTCCTGTTTCGTGTTTGTTACACTTCAAATATATAACAATTAATATGAATAAAATTTTATTTAATGACATACAAGAGCTAAATCTAGAGACCTCGTTTTCGCTAAACAGGAAATAGCGTCACGTTTTTTTTAATCTTTTGTGTTATAAACTTTAAACGTGAGAAGTAACAATAGTAATAATAATGCTAATGATACGGTAAAATAATAAAATGATTTTGTTACACAAATAAAAACTAAAAGTGCGAACCTACATAGCGCAGTTCATATGTCTAGGCAGTTCATTATCCAGTCGGCTATCTCAATTACAAGAAGTGCATCTTCCGAAGACTTATAAGCTAAACACTCAATTTTCAGAGGCTCTTTATCGAAAACGTTTGAGAAGTGGTTCCTATTAATTCCTATTATTTGGACAAGGATCTGTTTGTGTTCAGGGCTACGTGCTTCGCCAAGTTTTGTTCGGTTGTTAAGTATTTCAAAACAGAATGGAATTGTGAATGCCTGATTACTGTGGCCAGGTAACAAATGTCATTATAAGTCTATATTCACACTATGGTCACCATCAAGAACAGAGTTTTTTCTTTCATTCGTATGTTGTTTTTGAGGTAATTCTCTTAGAAAATTTTGCAAATATCAACTGAGGATAAGTACATATTAATAATTAAAACTAAAAATTTTAAATAATCTGTTTAAACTGTATATATTTAACTTAACATTCCTGCTTTTCGTTTGATTTATAATATGCTGTGTTAAGCGAAAAAAATGCATTAGAATCCAATACGGCGATGAGGAGTAATGATGCTCACGTAAGTACAACAACTAGTGCTTTTAGATGATATTTCACCCGTTTCTTGTATTCCAAACGACAATAAATGGCGAAAATTGAGTAGACACAAAAAGAATTCAAAAATTTTAACATCTACTCCAGAAAATGACAAACTAGAGACATTAGAAAGCGAAAATCTAAGGCCCAGAAAAATAGAAAAAAATGGTCATACAAAGACAGCAGAGGTATAGAAACATCAAATAATTATAAATGTGACTATTGTTGTATGTAAATCTTTAAGTGAAATTATGAATGCCAATGCTTAATCATTGAATAGTAATACCTAATCATGTCGGGCATGCCCGTTCGATGGATAATATTAAAAATTCATTAATAAAATTGTTTTAAATAACTTATATGTAAAGTACAGTAAAAAAAAACCAAATTATAAAGAATACTTAAAACGTATATTTTACTAATAAAATTTTGATGTTTGTATAAATTTGAATGTATTATTTTAGTTTTCTCTTAGGGGCACGGCATTACTCTACTTTAAATATTTGAAAAATAGCCTAAATTATTCAAAGGTATTTAGAATAAAATTTTTTAAACAAAAAACTAAAGAGCTTACTAATTGCATAAATTTTAAGGTTATACGGTTGCTACACTCAAGTAAAATTTAGTAATTAAACGTCACTTGATATAGGGTAAATAATTAAACCCGTAAAGAGAGTCATATGCTTATGTAATATACTGTATAAAATAATAGACTTTAGAAAGGGTGTGAAGTTGCTGCATGTTGAATTCATAATCAACAGATAGCCCGCAGTCAACACTTTGAAAATTTTATCACGTTTCATGGAAGTAACGAATTCAGTTTTCTAACGTCCCATTATTATGTTACTAACAATCTTAGACTTTATTTTTCCCTTTAAACGTCTCTTGACTAGTTAAAAAGATGTTTTTAATACCGTAAATTAACGTATGTAAGAAAAATGGTAAGACAATATTAAGTAAAAAGTTATGTACTTAACACCTAAACTGTCTTAGGTGTAGAAGAAAATAACTTAAAATTATATTAAAAAGTTTTAAATTTAAGAATGAAAGATGGAATTGCCTCATAAACTATTATATAAAATGTAACGACAAATTAATAATTTAATTGCTTATTTATATCGAAGTAAAAAATAATTTATTCAAATACTTTTTAAAATATTTTTAATTACTCTTTAATACTTTAAATAATTAATATTTATTTAAATAATTTTTAATACTTTAAATACAATTTTTGAAAATAATGCGGGGGGGGGTTAATCAGATAAACATAATTTAAAAAGTGAAATGTTTATTGTAAGTTTGAATCATTATAAATTATTAAATAATTAATAATGTATTTTCTGCATTTTAAAATTAATAATTTATGTGTTTTTAATTCATTACTCATTACAAAAATAACATCTGATCGAAACTAATGAAAGAGATTGATTGAGAAATCAATATTATAAAGTTTAAATAATTCATCGAATAGTAAAATTTAATAAAAATGTTCGATGAATCTTTGTTAAATTTTTTACCTCAACATTTTTCAAAACTCTCCTGCACAATTTTAACTATTCTATTCTAAAAAATAAAAGAGAGCTGGCATTTAAACATTAAATATTAAAAGTTCATCTATAAAATCACTCATGTAAATTATCAAATTGTAACTTAATCTTAACTTTAAATATGGTTTTTCTATTCTTATCAGATTTTTGCTGGATAAAATTATCAAACACGACTAATTATCATTTTATTAAAGAGAAATTTTAAAGCAGTTTCAACCACATAAGCATAAATACTCAAAAGCAAATAGTTTAAATACCGTTATGATTAGTAGAATTGTTCCATTAAGGGATATTCTTATGTGTTCTTAATATGACAATGAATTAATTTATTAAAAATATTGAAAATTCTTATTTTAACATTTCGTGTTTTTAAAATTCGTGTTAAAATATGAAAGAAAATTATCTAATTTGAAAAATCCTGTTTTGTGTACGATACATTGAAAATATGTTTATTTTTGTAGTGAAAATAAACTTTAAAATACTTTTTGTTGTAAAAAATAAATAGTTTCTTGTTATAAGTTACTTTTTTTCTGTAAATATACTTTACAAGTTTAGTTCATCTCAATAGCCTAGTCTTCATTACATTTACATTGTTATCATCAATAGGATTCAAGCAAACTCGAGCAAAATGCATTTTAATACATTATGCTCGAGTTTTAAGGATTTACTTATTAAAAATTAATGTATTTATAAAACCTATCGAATAGTTTTAATCTATATATATAATCGAGACAAGTTGATAATACTGTAATAATAATAATCAGCGCAGAGCCCAAACTGTTAGGAGGTGAAAGTTGAAATTTGGTACACAGTTAGGGTACGTCACGAGAACGCACACTAAGAAGGGATTTTTCGAAATTCCTCCCCACGGGAAGAGGGATAGGATTAAGACTTAACACTTCCATCAACAATGGAAGTGTTAAGAGAAAGCGACGTGCGAGATGCAGATGCAGTTTTTTTCGTTTTTGCGGGAAATCGAAAATCCCATCTAAAAATTCTCTAATTAGTCTGGAAACAGGGGGACCCAATTGTTACATTCTATGAAAACGGGTAAGGTTGACTATAACGTAATAATCTTAATCTTCGCTATCGTTACTTTTGCCCGAGCAACGCCGGGCCTACCTGCTAGTAATTTTAATACTTTTACATAAAAATGTACAGTACATTTTATGAATACTTTAGTAGTTCTAGTCTCATCATTTACTTGAAATTGCAATTAAGTTTGCAGATTTCAGTACCAACAATTGTGACTTGTGCTGTTTATGACTAATGTATTTAAGTAAAATTATTTCGTAAAATCATGAAATTCAGAATTTCTATTATCAAATTGCATCTATATTCAAAGTATCGTTGATTTTTAATATGTACAATTTCTTACTGTGGGTACCGAGAGATAGACGGAGTCGTACCTCCTTTTTGTCGGCTAACAGGTCGGAGAGACCTGCCCACTGTCAAGGATGGCGGTTTCCGGTCTGGAATTTAATTGTCACGAGATGTCGGGCTTAATTGTTTGTTAGGTCGAGTGGAGGAGGAGAATGGGCTCGTCGATAAGACAGAGGCGATATTCGAATAAAATGGCACCATGTAAATAACAAACAGAGTTTATTAACAAACAAAGGTTCCACATAACTAGATCTACGTAGTTCCTAAACCGAGAGAGAGTTTACAGAATAAGGGTCGCCATACCTCGGAAACGGGTCGTCGATGGGTCCCTGGATGGGTCGCAGACTTGTGTCGAAGTTAGGATAGCCGGCGGCGGTGAGACTTCGTTAGGACTCGGAGGCTTTCGAGTTCTACGGGAGGCTGGAACACCGAACGACCCCTCTGTTCTCGCGCCCCCTCTTTTTATTTCATTTTGTCACGTTACTTTTCTCGCCAATTGGCGAATTTTGTCTTTAGTTCCCCTCGGACTCAGATTCGATTCCGCAGGGAGAGGAAACAAACGGTGGGAAAGGAAATATAGTCATCCTCGGTGGAAAAATTTTGAAATTTGTATAGAGAACAAAGAAAATAATAAAATAATATGCCATAGTAACAATTCAAAAATTATTTTTTGTTTTGTCGATTAATTCGGACTCTCACATTACTATCAAGTTGCATTATTTTGCAAAGATCTTCCACGAGTGAAAGATCTTTGAAAAAACTGTTATGTACGAAATTATACGAATATATACTGAATATAAACGAAATTAATTTACTAATATCGTTTGAAGTTTTTAAAGAATAAATATAAACAATTCAAATTATAATTTTATCACACGAGTCTTTCTCTTAAATCTACATTATTAAATTGAGTTTAAATAATTACTTATCATTCAAGTTTAAGTCTAAATCTATTTAATTATTAAATTAAATTCATTAAAAATAATAAATGAATAAAATACTATTGTAACTAAGCAAGTTTATTTGTTTAAGTTAAAACATCATCTTTACTTTTTTTTTCTCAATTTCCAAAAAACTCCAAAGTAAATTCAATTGAGTTCACTCTAACTAAAGCTATAAATTCTAAGAAGGAAAATTTCGGGTTAAAATTTCAAGTCTAGTTCGCTTTTTACTATATTTAAGTATTTACGTATAAAATATAGGTTGAATAAGTAGGATAATTTGACAGTAAATAGTATTTTATTATAATACTCACGTACAAATTTGACTTCAAGAAGTTCTTATCATTTTTTTGCAACTTCAACTTTCCTGCATCAATTCAACTTATTTTCAAGGAAGTATTTTTGTGACTTGCTGAAATGTTATTATATATATATATATATTTTTTTTTATGTATACATACACATCTAAATAGTGAGTTTTTCCATTCGTCAATGCATTTATATAATAGTTTATCGATAAAAAAACGTGTTTCTTCTTTAACAATCGTCCATATAAATATAAAAATCTAGTTACATTAACTCTCATTTTACGTTTTTCTAATAAATAAATATAGCTTTTAAATATTTTTTTAAGATTTAGAATAGATATTAATTTTAAAGTAAATTATCGATTAAAATTTTTTCATATTTATTAGAAATAAAATTACTTATGATATCTAAAATGAAATTATTTATGAAGGTTTCCATTAGTCTATAATAGGACAGATAAGTCTAGAACGATTTCCATTAATTTACAATTGTATAGACAAGTCAAGAACAATTTCTATTAGTCTACAATGACAAGAGATTGTTCCATTATGGATTAGAATGATCTGCAGTTAATCTGGATGTGACTAGAATAATCTACAATTAATCTAAGATGATATCAGTCCAGATATAGTCATTAGGAACATCGGAAATAGATTTGTGCGTAAATTTTTGTTTTTTGTTTTGTATCTAGAAAGATTTAAACACATATTTTTTCTTGTTAAAGAGAGAAATATGTTCCCTCTGCCCTCTCTGAATACGTCTTTGATGACAATAAATAAATCTAAGATGATTTCTATTAGTATCTAATGGCAACAGATATATCTATGACAACTTATACCAATAACACAACTTATTGAAAGTGAACAATCGTGTTTTCAACAAATTAGAAACAATTGAATGATATTGCTTTCATACTCAATAGCAATATAATTTACACCAAAAATTCTTATTATTTTCATCAGAAAAAATCGTAAAAGGAGAAAGTAGAATATCAAAACATGTTGCTCACTAGAATTTTTCAATTATTTTAATGACGCAAGTATAAATTTAAGATTATTCCCATTAGAATACGTATATAATCGATGTAACGGGTGTCCGGAAAAATTCGCACATGTTTATATAATGCAGTTTTTAAACTGGAAAAAAGAAAACTCTATGAACTAGTCATTTGAAAGGTGATAAAAAGCTGTATATTATAATTGATGTTTGTAATTCTATAAATCCGTTGAGTGTCGAGTGCGCTCGACACTCAACGGATTTATAGAATTTTGGAAAAATCAACAGATTTTGGAAAAATTTACATCGGCGGATGTAGAGGCAATGTCACTGATATTAAAATCTATTATTTCCATTGATCATCGAGTGCGAGAGGGTGAAGAAAGATTCTTCATCCAAAGTGAACACTTCGTCTTTGCCAGTGATCTTTGCGTATCCATGTTGTCCGGAATTACCTGCTTCCTTCGATATTCAACGTGTTTTTATTTTCAAATCTTCATGGAGCCAACTACATGAAATTTTCACTTCGGGGTTACAGATATATATCGAACTTGTGGCTTTCTTCAAAGGTCCTCTTCATCCTTTCAACTTGGTTTTCATTAGACCAGATCCTTATCTTAATCTATTCTCAGTGCGACATATATTCCATTTTGAAACAAGCATAAAATCAAATGCAGAGAAAGATTCTAGAATGTTTTACAACCCTCTACGCTCTTTCAAGTTATAGCACCTGCAATTTTAATTAAAAATTATTGGCTGTCAGATAGAGGATGAGACATTCTGTGCAAATTATTTTGCATAGTAGAAATATTTTATATAGATTAAGTAATTTATTTTGCTCTGACATTAAAAATTTTAATTGAACTTTCGTTTAATATTAATACTTTCCATTTTAAGTTATTAAAATTTAGAAATGTGTATATGAATTAATTTAAAAAATAACTTAAGTAATAAAATATTTAAGAATAACGAAGAAAATTGCGGGAATACGATGCTTTATTTAAATGATAGACGATATCCTTCAAATTTACAATTCAAAAAAAAAAAAAAAAAACTCGTTTCAAAGAAATTTAATATGTTAAGAACAAGTTATAATAATTTTCTTGAAAAAGTAGAATAAATAAATAAAATTTAATTTAACCTTCAGTTTTTTTTAAAACAAAATTTTACATTTAAAACGTTTAAAATTGATTTTAAATTACAAAAATGTGCTTGTTTTATATTGCAGAAAAGTAAAACAAAAAAAAAATTATGGTAGGAAAATTACAAAAGTAAATAAAATTCTATTTAATATAAATTAATATAATTAATTAATTTAAAATGTGAATTTTTTAATAGATTAATTAAAATTTTTCTTTATTTTCTAATGTTTAATATTTTAAATTTCCAATTATATCATTTTTATAATTAATTACTTGTTTTTTACAGTTTATATATATAAATTGTATAAATAAATATTAAAAACATATTTTTAATTTTAAATTATAAATTTAAAATATTCCTTATACCCAAATTAATTATGGGAAAATAGTACTTTTTCTCAAAATTAATTTGAAGTTTTTTATTTCTGGTATTTTCAGCCAATTTATTGAAGAATGAATATTCTTCAATAAAAACAATTAATTTAATTTATTTCCTTTATTAAAAATATTTTATATAATTTTATAAAGAAATTATTACTTTTTTTATTTATATATTTTGCAATTTTTAAATTTTTGAAGTTATTTTGGAGTTTTTTTTATCGTAATCTCATTTAGACTGAATTTCTATTTAAAAAAATATTTAGATATTTTTTTAAATAGAATATTTTTTCGTTGATGTTACGGAATTTTCAATTTATCAAAACGTAGTTTTAATGTTAACAGTTTAAATCCGAGAGTGACTATTTTTAGTACAGTTTATGATAAATAACATTTAAAAATCCGAAAGTATAGGCAAATTTCCAATTTGGAAAGTTGTAAACATCTTAAAAATTTATTTCTAAACACATTTCACTCAATTGTAAACATATATAAGCAATTATTAATCTATAGAATTTAAATATACGAATCTTTTAGTAAACAAGTCTTCCAGATATTAAAAATAAATCTTCATTCAGATCTTCAAAATAAAGCTTTAATTATGTATTTTTAAATAGTTTTTCTATATTAAAAGATGTAAAAAAAAACAGCTGAACCTCGCTTAATTTACACAAAAATTTACTTCAATTTAAAAATTAAAATATATGCATTTAAATAATAAATATTTAAATTTTTATTTATAAACTTATGCATGATTAATAAAAAATTTTTAATACAGTTCATTCAGTAAAATCCTGAAAAATTATTGAATATAATGTAAATAAATAAATAAATAAAAATATAATTAAAAAAATAATTCAAGTTTCTAAAAATATCATTTTTTAATTAAATTTTATATTTTATTCTAAAAAAATATTTATAAAAATTTATATTAATATATAATAATTTAAAATAGTTAAACACTACTTTAGAAAGATATAAAGTATAAGATTTGCAGAGTTTATTAGAGATTTAAATTAATTTTAAAATTTATAAAAATTAATCTAAAATAATTTCTCAATATTTCTAGAACTTTTAATATATAATAGCTTAAAATAAATAAATTTAAACGAATTTTTTAGAAGTTATAAAGCGTCAAATTATTGTGTGTGAGCGAAAAGATAAAAAAGAAAAACCTCATAAAAATATTAAGAGAATTTTTTTGGGTTAATTAAATATAATTCTTTTAAAATAAAGTAAATTAAAATTTAATTAAATATCAAACTTAATTTGATTTAATTAAGGTAAATATTTATTTGAAAATCTAATTTTCTGCACAAAGAATTTTATGTGGGTTTCTCAGATCATTATTAACAATATATATATACAATATATATATATATATAACTTAAGTAAATCTACTTTAAATTAAAATTACTTCAAGAAAAATTAATTTTATGTATTAGAAACAATACTAGAATTAAACTTCACAATTATCTTTTTGGAAAAAAATAATTCTTTTATTTAATTTTATATGTTTTAATGTCATTAAAATGAATGAGAGAAATTTGAAAAAATAGCGAAGTATTTAATTTAAAATTAAATTCATTTTAAATAAAAAGTTATATTTAAAAAATTAATTTTAATGCAGAAAAATATTGCACAAATACAAAAGAAAAATCATATAAATTAATTTCTTTTTAAGTTTAACAAGATTAAAATCTTTCAAAGTGATATTTTTCATTTGTTTAATGAGATTTATAAAGCCAAATTATATGGAATTATTTAAATAATTGTGTTAAATTGATAAAAATTATTGTTGTTTTAAAAAAATAAGCTTCATAACAATTTATTTAAAAAATTATTATTAAATATTAAAAATTATTTTTATAATCAGGAGTAATTAGTTCCTTTTATTGTTATTTTATGAATAGACACTTGTGTATGATGAATAGATAATCATACCCTTTCTAACAAGCTTAACATTTTGTATTTAAGGTGTTTATTTGTTACTAAATAAAGAAAATTTTATAAAAGTGAATAAATTTGAATAAATTGGCTTTTATTAAACTGCTCGAAGACACACATTGATCAGGATTTGATAAATGTGAAAGAAATATACAAGAATTTTAAATAAAATTTAAATCAATTCTGGTCTTAAATTATCGTGATTTGAAAGAAAATAAATTAAATAAATCATTTTCACAATTTATATATATTTTATGTGGCCAAAATCTGTTAATTGATAAGTATTTTTAAGGATTTCATCTTCACTGACTGACTTTTGGCCAAAAATTTGAACTTTATATAATGAATCACTGCAAATCTTTTGATTCAATATTGATCCATTCTTAAATACTGTATTGATAAATTTTTTAATAGAATTTAAGATGTTTTGCTAACTTGGCCATTATTATAAATAATGAATTAGCAATGCTGATGTCACAATGGATAGCGATATGCTAATGCATCATAAAACTAAACTATAGCTTGAAAATGAAAACCATAATACAGTAGCCCCTCGTTATATCGCGCTTGTCGAGAGACAAAGAAAAAGCGCAATATATCCGGCGGCGCGATATAACCGAGTACTAAAAATCCTGGGCTTTTACTAAATTGATTATACATGCTACGGAATCTCTATCCTCTATTCTTTCATAAGCGAGTGTTTCACTCGCTGATGAAAGAATGGAGGATAGAGATTCCATATGATGTAAAATAAGCTTAGTTTTTCAATAGTAACTTTTATTTAAAAGTTTATATCGTATTAATTGACGTTTACGTAAACATCGATACCAGGAACAATTTTTAATATCAAACAAGACATAAATGATAATTGATCTGTTCACCTGTTTCGCTTATCTTGACGAATTTATTGTTTCACCTGCAGTTCTAGCTTCAAGGACAATGATGTAGGAATAAAATACCGTATTTTGTTGCAAACAGAAATTCAATGGCAATTGGCAACTTAAAATTTATTGACTAGAGTGCTTTTAAAATTTGGGAGACCAAAAAAAAAGCGCGATATATCCGAATCCGCGATATAACGAGGGACTACTGTAACACAGAGTACAGTATAAGTAAGTATAAAATTTGATTTTTATATTTAAGTTTTCTTCACAATTCATACACTGATTAAGACATAAATAAATTAATTAAAAAATTCTCATACACTGTACCTATGTATCTACTGTACCACGAGACTAAATGCATTACATTCTCAATTTACTGTGGCATGAAACTAATGCATGGTAATGCGACTTGTGTTATGGCAAGTGATTAAAATATTTTAATTCTTTGCATGTCTAATTACGTATAATTAATCGATTTTTATGAAATATAGTAAATATAGCATACAAATATCATTTATACAAGAATATCAATAAATAAAATTAAGTTATTTGTAAAGAAATTTCTGAGTCTTTCAAAAAAAACCCAAATATTATATATATATATATATATAAACGATTCAGCGTATCTATTACTCAATTCTCTCTGTTCGTTATAATTATATTTAATTTAAATTTAATTAAAAAATAAAATAAGAAATGTCAAAAATTATTAGTTTATATACAAATATAATTCCATTACATGATTTATAATGTTGTAATTAATGTCAATAATTAGCCACATAAAGAAATTATATATTTATATATAAAGAAATAATTATTGATATTTATGATTTTTTAGTTTTTAATGAAAAATAATTTTGCTAAATTAATTATAATTAACAAGGAAGGATGAGTTAAAACTAATTAATTGGGATGATTTACGATGCTATACGATATATTTAGGATTATTTAACGTGTAATTCTTTCAGCATTAGCTTACCATTTTTATAAACAATTGTAAAATATTGAAATTTTTTATAATGTGGTAAATGACTAAAATGGTAAAAAATGAAAATGGGATAGTTTTTTATATTTAATATATAAGATAGCCCGAAAGTCAGTTAATCTAGTTAATTGATTTTGTCATATCTCGGTTAAGTGACATTTGAACTACTACATATCTTTTTTCTTGGCAATTATATAGACTGAATTAATTTTGAAAACAAAAAACTAATAGTGTTTAACTTAATGTAAAAATTGATGCAACAAATTGAAACACATGCTGCAACATATGTGCATGCACTATCTTGAAATAAAATGAAATAAGCCATAAATTAAGCCACAAGAAAATTAAAAAGTTATGAAGAAAATAGCAATAAAGAAATGTTGAGGGAAAATCAAAATAAATTAAAAAGTTAACAGAGTAGCCCAAAATTCAAGTATTATTATGAAAATTAAATTAATCATTACTGTAATCATTCATAAACGTACCTGAAATATAGCAAAAAAAAAAGTATAAGAACAAAATAAACGAGCAATTATTTATTATGACATCGTCACAATGCCGGGCTGCAATATTAATCATATTTTCAATTTATTTAATTTAAAATATATGCTCTCCACCTCAGATTAGTAGTGGCTTGCTCCTGTACATCATACTTTTCCGTTAGCGATAGAGTAGTACCGGTCACCTATCTAACTACTTTCAGGGAAAAATTTTTGAATTGACATAGTTAATCGGGGACTCCTGCCTGCCCATAAGCTTTCCATATCTGGTCTCGACTTTCATATATCTAACTTCGTTCTCGAGATTAAGGAAGGACAGGCAGCCAAACAGTCAGCCTGACGACAGTGGGAATTTATAAGTTTACAATATTTTTCAAATTGCGGCCCAATTAAAGATCATTAGTTATTGACTTTTACGAAAAATTAGAAATTTTATAGTTCCTTTTTCATGTGGAGCAAAGAACTGTGAATATCACTTTGTGCCATAAGCATAAATTATAAAATAAATACCGTATTTTTAGCCTTGTAAGACGCATCATATTTTTCCGTCGATTTATTGGGGAAAATATTCTTCACAGTGCTCATCCGGCTTGTAGAAGGCAATTTTAATTTTCATATAAATTTTACATACAAAAAGTACGTCTTATAAGACAAAAAATACGGTAAATAAAGATTTAAATGGTAATAAATAAATCGAATCTCAGTAATACACAAAAGAAATAAATAAAAATATTCGAAAGTTTATATTAATTAATAGTAATAATATATGATAAAGAAGACAAAAACTCTCCAAGAATAAAATATTGAAACATTTTTCAAGTCTTTTTAAAAATTGTATCACGTTGAAATTATTTACGATTTTTGCCTAACACCGTTTATAAAGATTATTTAAATTTATTTTATTTTATTTTATAAGACAGCTTTTGTCAGACTCTACGTAGGTCGGTTTATGTAGATAAGTCCTTATAAAAATATAAATCTATGACCTGTGAAGGGATAATATTTGGGCTTAGATTTATATAACTTATATATGAGACCACATTCTTCTCAAAAGTCATAAAATATATGAATAAAATAAGTAAATAAAAACAGATTTGCAAGAATTTACCAAAAGAAACCATCAGGTTTTTTCCACAACAGAATAAATTTTAGAAACTTTTCTGTGTTTAAGTCTGTGATTTTCCTAGCCTTTCTATCTAGGCCTATGATAATAGACTATTTTTTGACTAAACTTTCACAAATGAACTTCATCTATTAGTTTGTGGTCATTTATTATAAATTAATCAGACACTTGTTGTTATGTGCACTTTTACGACACTTTTTAAATTATGAATCATAACTTAAATTCTCTAATTAATTATGCTCTTATTAAATACAAAATGAATAATCATAAATAAAAGATCATTTAACTATCATAAACAACACTCTATTGGAGTACATGGTATCACTTAACGTTAGATACTTCAATGAGATGAGAAAAGCTTAATATAAATTTGGATTTATTATCTCAATGTCAATAAATAAACTATAAATTTTATAAATAAATAACTTAAATAACATTTTACACTTTAAAATTTGTTTGAAGAAAGATATGCCAATTTCTATATATATATAACTTAGAATTCAAGTAACTCTACAGGGTTCTTCATCATAAATTAATAAATATCATCCTATTACAGCTAAAATATGAACCAAATAATGAAGCTAATTAACGTACTAAAGTGGAAAAATTTCCATTAAACTTCATTTATTGAATTTTTAAGAAAGTAATTAACTCATTGAAACGTGATTAATTTTTCAAAAATTTTTGATACAATAAACAAAAATATTGATTTAATAAATTATAAAGCCCACTTATAATAACTGAGGTCAATGTTGAAGTTGGTGTCATAACATCTAAAAATACTCTAAGTGCATCATTATAAAAGTGGATATACAGCTGTGTTTAGTCTATTCTTTGTTTTATTATAAGACAATATATTTTTGAAATTTATAATAATTGTAAGGTAGATCCTAGTATACATTATATATATATTGATGGTTTTCCTCAATCTCTACTAATATTGATTGACACGAAGACTAACGTAATACGATTTTCGTGCCAATACCAATATCAAACAATTAATCATAGGCTTGTATGAAGTAAATCATAGATACAATCAGTGTTAGTTGGTCCATTTTATGAAGATTGATGTAAGAAATGATTTAAAAAAATACACATTCACAGAATTAGATAATATAATACAGTATAACATCGAGTTCAGCCATTGAACTTAAATCACCATGCTATACCAGAAAATGTTTATATTTTAATTATTTAGACTTTAAATTTTGTTTTAACTAAACTTTATGAAATTTAATAGATAAACGATAATAGTTAATATAACAGTAAATATATTTATTAATAAATAATCACAACTTTAGTTATTTACAAATTGTTTTAATTTATTTCTGTAGATGAAATTAAAATAAAAATTACATTTTCCATAAAACTAATAATAAATTCTAAGAACATTTTTGTTGTAATGTTATGAGTCGATACAATTTGCCATTTCAATTCGCTGTTTAATAATAGAATTCGATTTAACTGTATTTTTAAAATTTCTCGTTCGAGAGATTAACGTTTAGAAAATTATTAAGCGTTAATTATTTTTTAGAAAGAATTTTTTTATTGAATGATTGCTCGAGTCGAAATAAAGTTAAATTGAATATCGATTGATAATTTTTCTGATTGTTGCAGTGGAAGATGATGATTAGATTTTAGTTTGTTGAATAGAGAGATGATGACTACTTTCAGTTGCAGTGGACAATCAAGATAGATCATTTTTCGGTTTAAATACTGAAAACTAAAATAAATCAGTGAAAAATACTGATTTATTTTAGTTTTCACAAGTAAAAATGATTACTACTATTACTTGCATCGCATAATGTGAAGTTTGTTTATCCAGTGAACAGTCCAGTTACTAGTCGTATATATTTAGGACTGGCTTTTTAAGTTTGTGGCAATAGATAGTTCTAATTATATTTAAGTATATTAAAATCAAATTAGCAAGTGATGGAAGGTGTTCACTACAAATCACAAACGGAATTTCTCTCAAGTTTATGTATTTTATAGAAATGTGTTTATGTGGAGACTTCTTCAATACCCAGAAATTCTCAGTAAGTGTAAACAGATGTATAGTATTTATTTTGTTCAAATTCTAACCTAGGGGTCAGAAACAAAAATAAAAGCAGAATGTAATCGATGGAAATGAAATTTCGCAGAACATTATTGGTACAACAAGAAGAGACCGAATCTAAAATGAAGGCATAGAAGGGAAAAAACTGAAAACATAGAAAACAAGATATTGATTTAGTAATGAAAACATTTGGTCACATGAAAAGAATGAATAATATAGGCCTATTCTTCCTAGAAAAAAATATGAATTGAAAGAGAAGAAAGACCGAACAAAAGATGGAGAGAGCAAAGTAAAATAAAATTGAAAACGATTGGAGGAGGATGGAAGAATGTCACGTTCGACATGATAAGAAGAAGTATAGTAGGTTGATTCAGTAAACCCAATAAGAAACTGGAAGAGTGGGAGAACAATAACAATAACTATGAAGTTATCAGAAACAAGATACTTCTAATAAAACCTAATATAAACATCTGAAAATCATTAAATGGCTTCCTACCATTCAAACTTATGTAAATAACGTATCTATTAACTAAAATAGAAAAAATTCGTAATCTAATTTACGTAACTTCTAATTAAAAAATTACGTTTTAATAATTAATCTAATTTATAAATAAAACAGGAAATTAAATTATAAAAATAACTTCGAAAATTCTTGAATTATTCTAAAAACTTTATATAAAAGTTTTTTTCAGTTGGAAAAGTTTTTAGATAAATTTTTTAAAAAATCTAAAAATAAATACAGTTTTTTACTTTTAAACTTTTCTCTTTTCTTGTTTTTTAGATTTAACTTTCAAACTTAAAAGAACTTTATAAGTGCATTTACCTTTAAATCTCTTGACTTCAATATAACGCTAATCTGAAGCTCTTTTGTAAACTTTGTTCATAGACATATTAAATATATATTCGGCTAACAGGAGAAACTTAAAAGTAAATTTAAAAAATAAAAAAGTAGCTTATTAAATTTTAAAAATATATTTATTTCTTACATTAAATTAAATATTTTATAAACTTGGTTATGAATTTAAAACATATTAAATAATTAGGCAAGTTAATTTTTTCCTCTTACAAATAATAAAAATTCCATCTTCCAAGTTAATATTTTATAAAATGTTATTAGTTTAGCGTTTAATGTTTTATTTAACATTTAAATTATATAATATAAACAGTCCGTTAATAATATATGAAATATAATTTGCGCAAAGTAAAAACATTTAACATACACATTCCTAGTTTATAATTGCCAAGTAAAAATTCTCTGAAAAATTCATAATTTAAGCTTATATTGAAATTTAGTATTACAACTCATCACTTTTAATAAGTAATCTATAAATAATAAGGTTTATTGTAATTTATTACAGGTTATTAAAAAGGATGGAAGTAACGGTAAAGGTAACAACTTGAGGATCCGAATTCCAATCCAGATATTTTTAAGGGTTGACCCCATCTCTCATCATTATATTAGGTATTTGTTGAATTATTGCGTTTAAAATAAGAGAATAACAGTGTTTTCTTTAATTTAAACTATGTAACAGAGTGGATATTCTTTGCTTGTACAGTAATTTAAAATAAATAATAAATTCTGATAATCGATTTAAGCAAATGTAATAGCCGAAAGGCAGAATGTATCAAATTTTTTAAATTTAGTTTTGAAATCTTTAATAGAATTTGTGAATTTTAACTTTGAAATAGGGAAATTTGGTGAATTTCCCATAAGATATGGTAAGCAGCAAGCCATGTATTTTTACTTGGCGTAGCAGTATTGATAGAGTCGCACTCGTGTACAAGAGTAACCTTCCTGGAATTATTACATCATTTAGAAATATATTTAAATTTTACTTATAATAAAATTTCTTATATTCTTCAACTGGAAAAAGTTAAACTAGCTACTTTAAAAGTAAAATGTTAAATGGAAAAGGTAGGAAATTTTACATAGCAGGCATACAGGAAACTAGAGAGAACGGCAATAAACCAAGTGACCTAAAAGAAGAACATTAGTTAATATTTGTCAGAGGAGACTTTTAGATGAAGAATAGAGTAGTTTAATATTAGAAATGAAATTTAGAAATAATGTAGTATCAGTAAATGTAGTAAAAGATATGATAATTCATGTAAAGTCACAATTGAGGAAAAGTATCATCAAACATTATAAATACCTATGTACTGTACCATAAGTTAATTTAGACATAAGGAGCAAGGAAGAATTTTGAGATAAATTTCACAAGGTCTTCAACAGCATAGATGGAAATGAAAGAATAGCTGTAGGAGGAGTTTTTGCAGACGTGGGTAAGAATACAGTAGGATATGAGAACATTCGTGGAGAACTAGCTTTTGGAGATAGGAATAAAGAAAGAGAAAACTGCATTAGACTCAGCTTTAGCAAAAAAACAGCCTAGATTAGTTGCCTTGGACTTATAGGTATTGATGGGTTTGGTGAAAAGATATACAAAAAGAGAGAAAGTAATTAGATGGTGAAGATTGAAAGATAAATGTGAAATGTTTAGGAAAGAGTTAAAAGAAGGAACTTGGAGACGAGAGCAATAAATTAGAATATAAAACAGCCAAAAAGGGAAATAAAAACAAGATAAAAAGTAGCTAGTGCAAGATATATAAAATTAAATGAGATATACGAGATATTAGAAAGTAAGGAGAGAGCAAAAGACACACGTAGAACGACAAGGCTTAGAGAAAGGAAAAGCAGGGATATAGAAATAAAAGATCCTGGTACTGAAAGATGAAAAAGGTACGTTATTAGTAAAAGGAACGGATACAAAGCGGGTGAAATACTTCAATATGCTCTTAAATGAAGATATAGGATTAAACAGTAGCTCGAAACAGAAGTCAGAAAGACTACGACTGAAAATATAACAGATATTTCGGTTTATAAACCTTTAGGGAAGATGAAAAATAGAAAACCTATAGGATAAGATTGGCCCATGTTAACGTGTGGAAAATTTCAGGTTAACTAAAAATAAAACGGTTAGTTAGATTATTTAATAGGTTAGCAGTAGGGACCCAATGCGAGAAGAATGGAGAAAGGGCAGAATTGTACTTTTATAAAAGAGAAAATAATGTGTAATGGAGTTGGATACCTACAGAGGAATAAAATTAATAAATCTGAAGTTATGAGAAAGGATCATAGATAATAGGATTAGGTGTAGAAACTGCAAAATGCGTCGTTGTAGAAACAACATGCAGGCATTTTATCATACACGCATACAACAGTCTGCCATTTTAATCACTTTGAAAAGAAGATCAGATTCCATTCAGGAGTCAACTCACAAGTCAGTTCTAGTATGACATCACATCAGCGCACGTGGACATTGGCTTAGGCATGAAATGTCCTGGACAGTTGTCTTGCGTGGGCACCAAAGAAAGCTTACTTGAGCGGCTCTATGCTTGCAAAGAGTTTACAAGTGCTAACAATAATTTCATTGGATATAGTACATGATGTGACCTCAAGTTCGTCGTCTCTTTGATCATTCTAAAATATAACGTCTGGAAGTAAGCAGGGTTTGTAAGCTGCAATTAATATAAGAAGACAGTACCTTTTATAATTGATAAAAAATGTGCAAACGAAATGTATCAACTGTAATTTTAAGTTCCTGTAGAATTCTAACAGTTTCTGCAAAAATAAATTAGTTTTGCCATTGTTCTTAAATTATTATACATATTTAGTCATATATCCTGAACCTATTTGCTACTACATAATAAACAGAAAACGACCATGATGCGTTGTGGTATGTCGATAATGCAACGCATTATAGTAATTTTTTATAATACGAATTTCTCATCATAACATTTTACTTTCTTGGCTGTTATAACATAGCATGGGTTACTTCACCGGCAGTTATAACATAATATTGTAATTGTATCACATTTTACCCGCCTGGTTTTTGGAATCTTGACGTTTTCAGACCCCATAAACCAGCGCTGTTCCGTGCGTATGTATGTGTATGCGTGTGTGTGTTGGCGTATATTTCGTTTAGTACTAGATGGGGTAATGATGAAGAAACAACATTGGCTTGGTAACTTGCACTGTACATAAGGGAGACTGATTTTGATAGTTAAAGGTCGAGGAGGTAGGGAGATAAAGGGAGTAATGTGTCGTATATCGAGATGGGTCGTATTTAATGAAGATTTTACTCGTTATTGGCATTTACAATATTTTTAAAAATTCATCTATACTCTCAAAATTAAGACTATTTTGCTTTTTCTAATAATTAACAATATAAAAGGCATTTTTAATGATATCTCATAACAGATGGCGCCATACACAATTTTAACTTCGTTGTAGTGTGTCTTAGTGTTTCTTAAACATAAGTATTTTTCGCCGGGAAAGTTATAAAACTCGTTGTTGAATACTTTTAAAATGTCAGAATGTGTAGTGGCTCTTCATAAGCAGCAAGGACAAGACGGAAAATCTCTTGTGGCTGTTTCTGTGAGCGCTCTTTCCGGACATTTTTGCCGCTCATTGATCGTTTTTGGTCTTTGAACCAAATATAAATAAAAATTTTAAATTTAATTTAATAAAATATTTTCGAAAATAAATAATTTAATTTATTTTTATATTTAGTTAAATTTTTAATGATAAATTTAAGACAGAAAATATGAATTACTGAAAATTTAATAGTTTATAATCGTAATTTTCATTCATTAAATTTTATTAAATAATTTAAATTTATAAAATATAATTTATTAATTTATATTTACAAAATTAAAAAAAAAATCTAACATAATTTATTGATTTCTAAATAATTTTTATGGTTAATTGTTGTTTAATTATCTGTTTTTAAGATTTAAATAAATTATTTAAATCTTATTATTTAAATAAATTATTGATATTTTAAATTAAAATGTATTATTATTTATTTTAGTTGTATAATAAATTATTAAATTTTTAAAAATTCAAACAATTAATTTAGATCTTCTTAGATGTTCTTTTGAGTATGAAAAAATATTTCAAATTATTATAAATATTTTTAGAAATGAATCTTGGTATAATAAATTGGAAGAATATACAAATTTAATATTAAAATTCTAAAAAAACAATCTCATAAGGAAAAACAAATCATTTTTGGAAAGTTTTTAAAATAGAAAACTTTTAAGAAATATTGAACAATTTCTTTGAAAATATTTGATAATTTTTAAAATATAAAATTATATCAAATATAAAGAATCATTTATTTTTATTATTTAAAATTATAAATATATTTTCACATTTATTTATACAGTATTTGCAAAGTATTAACATTAACAGTTAATTACGTGTAAAGAAAGAACGCCACTTACATTAAGTTTTATAAATTAATTTGATAAATATATAATTAACATTAATCGTTTTGACAGTTTTTATATTCTGTGGATAATAAAAAATATAATATAAACGTAAAAAAGTTTATATAGTTCATGAAGTGAACAAAGGGATTTATTCCTGTTTACTGCTATTACATTGATTAGCCTGAAATTATAGTGGTAATTTATGTTTTATGTTTAAGGAAAAACTACTTAGATTATTTATAACGATTTCTGTAATTATTTTATTAAGTCCACTTTAAACCTCAGATTACCATGGTTTTACAATTTTTGGTGTAAAGCTATGGCTTTGAATGCAGATTCAAAGTAACTATTACATAATTTAATTATTATGCCTTTGTGTCCTTTCTATCGTAATTTAAATTTATTTTGTATACTCTGCATCCATATTTTCCAGTATAATAAGTACTGTTAATATATAAAAAGTACTAGTATACAAAATAAATTTAAATTAACTATTACATAATTGATATTTTTGTATTAGAGAATGAAAAGGTTCATTATTGATGACTATCGAATATTTGTTTGAGTTGTTTTAGTGATATTTTAATTAATAGATTAATTGGCATCCTAATATACTGAATCAAAGAAGGAATTTTCAATGGGTGATGATACCATTTATGGACTTTTGACGTTTTTAAAGTTCTCGAACTCTTAGTATACGATTTGAGAAAGCTTACTCTATTAATAATGAATATCCAAACAAAAACAGCTGAGATGTAAAGGAATTACGCCAAGTAAAAATTTATGACAATTAAGACGACGGTCAAAATTTTTCTTAGGAGTTTTTCTTTGGTAAAGATATTTTATTAAGTCCACTTTAAAAGCGAAAAGGCGTTTGAAGGCGAAATGTAGAAAACAATAATACAGGTAAAAATCTTGTTGGTACAGCTTCCAACCACCAAACTTATCTTTATCAAAAAATTTTGACCGTTGTCTAAATTGTCATAAATTTTTACTTGGCGTAATTTTTTCTATATCTCAGCTGTTTTTGTTTGGATGTCAATTGTTTTTGTTTAATAATTCTAGTATTACGTCGAGACATAAGATGTTGAGGTACAATTCGATCGGCGTCGACCGACGCTTTCGATATACTGTTTAGAAAAATTGTTATAAAAAGTTTTAATTCTTATAAATTTGAGCTTTTGTAATTCTGAGTAACATTTTCAATAAAATTCATTTATTTACACACAATTTCATCTCTATAAGCATAAAATTAATCCATAAAACTGAATTAGCTCTATGGGAAACTCCCGTGAATTTTGACCTATCGATCCGAAAGTTTTGTGAACACTTTACTGATAACGAGAAAGGCTTATGTTAAGTTTTAAATTTGAGCTTTCTACATCCATTAGTTTTTTCTCTACGAGCGTCTGCACTTCCGGATGAATAAAAAAAATGAAATTACAGCTTTTTGGCGATTTTTTTCACTTTTCAATTGCTTATATTTCGGCAATTGCATTACAGAAATTATTGAAATTTTGCGCACTGCCTAAGAGAACAATTTTGTTTCGAACGAGATGTTCGGAATTACTTCACATGTTTGGAGATGGAGAAATCGACCCCGAAAATCGGCAACTGTGATTCCTGTTTATATAGTTAGTCTGACGTTTTTACTTGGCGGGGAATCATTGCCGTGACTCCTGATATATAATTAATTGCTCTACATCGATAACAAACAACATTCCAGATATTCCAAAATAGTTCAATGTTTGTCATAATTTTTCTATCCAATATTCCATTGAAATTTTTTGTTTACATAGTATTTTCATTTGATTTAGCATAATTAGTATATTATTATCTTCACTTTTTAAGATTTTATACTAAGATCTTACCAATTGTTTTAATATGAATGGTAAAATCCAATATATTCTTGTCTCTTGGAAAATTGTGTATCCTGGCACATTCCTTTCAAGCTAAATAATGTTTTCAAAAAATTTAAATGAAAATGGTCTGTTTTGATTGTCCAAATTCCAATTCTTGTCAAATGTCCAATCTCCAAATTGATTTTCCACATAGAATAGAACTCATTATGTATTAAACAATTTCATATGTAGACCATTTAAGTATTACGTCAACAATTTATGGGGAGGGGAGATTTATTTATATCTCACGAGTGCTGATGATAGGGGTGAGAGGCTGAGTCTTTAGTGATGTAAGATGCACCCGTTGTTTGTCTGAAAATAATTCCCGTGAATTGTTTAAACTTCAGGCCTGATTGCCTAATTAGGGAGGAAGTACCGTAATTTCTGATGACTGGTGATAGTGGGGAGAAGAGAATAAAAAAGAAAAAACAAATTTTCGCTGATTTAATATTTAAATAGCCCTATACGAATATCAGATATTTTAAATGTAAAACATGGATTCATTCGATTATTAATTAATGGAATATTTTATTATGTAAATATTTTAGACGACCATCATACAATCCATTTTAAGCAAATTTCACTCCTAAATATATAATCTTGTTAGCCATTTCAAGAGGTTGATTAACAATGTAGAATCTTATTTTTTGTTTAAATAATTTTGTTACGAAAGATTAATATTTAAAATTATAAATATTATAATGCACTACTGTTTGTGAAAATTGTAATACCATGCAGAAGTACCGTAATTTACGTGTAAATTACGGTACTTCTGCATGGTATTACAATTTTCACAAGTAATCAAAATGAAATCATGATTATCATCTTGAAATTTACAGGATATGTAAATTTCAAGGGTGGTATGCAAATGGTCAAAATTGCAGAATGATTGCACATGTCTAAGCTCAGTAGTGCCTCCTTAACTGTCGAGTTTGGGATATAAATATAGGGCTGTTTAGGAGCCATGCAAATACTACATCGCGGATAGCGAACTGTAAAAGGGTTTCCAGGCACTCAATATGCCTCGTCAACGTCGAAGGGCTCAAAACCAACAAACACTTTGAACGTGGATGCATGATTGGTCTGCGTGAAGGCGGATTTTCATACTGCGTCACTGCTGATCGTACTGGGAGATGTGTGTGAAGGCAGTGAATCGAAAAGAACTTGGTGCATCAAAAGTTCGGCAGTAGACTGAAAAAAATAATGACGCCATGGAATGACCGCATGGCATCGAGGGATTATTCTGCATCATCGCAAGTGTCAGCACAACAGTAGAACAATGCAACAGGTGTAGTATTGTCTGGCAGCACAGTTCGACGCAACTGCTTCAAAAAGGTCGGTTGCATGTGTGAAATTCGGGTTTTTATCTAGTTTTTCCGAATTATTCCTACGATTTAAAAAAACGAAAAACAATTCTTGGGAAATTCTATAATTCTTCTTTTTAAGGCAACCGATCTCACGCTGTAACATTATAAAATTGTACACTCAACATCCGAATTCATCATTTTCTTCCGTCCTAACAACGATCTCGTGACTTTGTTCCCACGGCGAATCTATAAAAACCTTCGTTTTTCCCCCTCGAGGAGTCTCATTCGGTCTGCCAGTCGTACGTGCTCGTGGACGAGCCGCGAATTAATTGTTCATTGGAATCGCGGAAATTTGACCTAGTGCCTATAATTTTGGATATTCCGTCGTCTACGGACTTTGCAAAGAGGTATGAAATGATATCTGTAAACTCTCTCTCTCGAGCTCCCCCTACACGTAATTGAGAGTTAGAATTGTAGCTTAGCGAACTTAGAATTGTAAGTAAATTTTTCGTTGGTTTTAATAAATATTGTTTTGTTGTTATAAATAAAGTCTTCACTTGACCGTCGGCCACACCTTATCGTCGACCCCATCTCACCTCCTCTCCACTCGCGTAACGCGTAACAAAACGTAACAGCCATCCTTGACAAGTGAGTAGGTCAACGACCTGTTGCCGGAAGGGGCAGTCGGACTTCCTCCGACACTCTCCCGGGCTCACACATGTGTCTCTTTGTGGTGAATTCCCTTGACTCTAAACCAGACGTGGATCTCGTGGACTCTAAACCAGATCAGGCTACAATGGGGTCATGAATACAGACGATGACGTGCTGATTGGCAAAAAGTCGTGTTTTTAGACAAGTCCCGATTTAACTTGGGTCACAATGATGGCCGCGTACGCATTTAGTATCGTGATGAACGCCATCTTCCAGTATGCATTTTAGAACGTTATACTGGTCGAACGCAAGTGTGATGATGTGAGGCACTACTGGATACCATGTATGATCTTTCCTGCTATGACTTGAGGGCAATCTCAACAGCGACCGCTATGTCAGGAAGTTGTAGAGGGAAGAGTCATACAATTCTTTCAGAGCACTCCTGGTGTTATATTCCAGCAGAACAACGCCCGACCACATGTTACCCAGGAATGTTCAAAATCTTTTTGAGGCACGGCAGAAACCTCTTCTCTTCTGTTCTGCCCACTCACCAGATTTGTCGTCTATTGAAAATGTCTGTGATATGGTCACTCGGAAACTGACCCGTAAAAGTTCTCCAGCAGTCAATATCAAAGAATTATGGACACGCATTCAAGCCGGCTTGGCAAGCAATGCCACAAGACACCATCCAAAGCCTTTTTAATCCATTACCGTGGCGTGTAGCAGCTCTTATTGTAGCTCGCGGTAACTTTACAAGGTACTGATTTTATCAAATAATAATTGTTGTATTCTTCTGAAATCTAATCACTTATATACCATTATTTCAGAAATGAGTAGTGCCGAAAACGTTGCATTTTTTCCAAAAACAACGTATTCAAGTGGCCGAGGAAATGCTTTCTCGAGGCGAATCGTTCTTAAAACGCGTCATTGCGGGTGGTGAAACATGTATCTACGCTTTTGACACCGAAACGGCTCAACACTCGAGTGAATGGCTCTCGAAACGTAAAGCGAGACCGAAAAGACCACGTCAAAGTCAGTCAAAAATCAAGGCCATGTTGATTGTTTTCTTCGATTGTCGTGGTGTAGACAGTTTGGTCCGACTGACCAAACTGTCCGTTTGAACGTTTTGCGTCGTTTGAGTAAAGCAATTCGTAGAAAACGAACGGTTCTGCAAACTCCGTATTCACAGATATGGCCCCATATGACTTTTTCCTGTTTCCTCAAATAAAGTTTTCTTTGTAGTCACCGAGTATATGCCACAAAACAAAATTCGCTGAGAATCTTGAAGGGGTTTTACGAAAATGATGTTTCGAGGATTATAAAAAACGTTGGTGTATGTGCATTGCAGCAGGAGGGAATTACTTTGAAGGGGACGAAATGAATTTTGATGAATAAATTCAAATCTTGCGTTTTATTGAACCATTTCTGATACTTTTTGATCACAGGGTGTAACAGTAAAGAAATAATTAACTAAATTTATTTCAAATGATTTTAAAATATTATTATTTTTTTAAATTGCCAATGTAAAAACATCGAAAAAATCGAAAAGATAATTATTTATTTTAAACAAAATAATTTATAAATAACAAATGTTTTAATTTATTGTTCTAAAAATATATTTATAAAATATATTTATTAAAGTATGTTTTATTTAATGAATTTTATTTGGTTCAAAACATATTCAAATCAAATACTTTAGATTATTTTATTAATAAAAAGCCGTCTATCATTGTAATGTATGGAACTTACTTTAAATTATTCGAATTTTAAATGAGTCATTTGAATTTCTAAATTTTTTTATTTATTAAAATTTAGAAAAAAGATATATAATATCCAAATTGAATACATTTTTTCAAACTGTCAGCTTTTTTAAAATAAGAATTTCTAGTTTTGTGGTTGTTGAACACACGAAATCGAATTTTTTTAAATAGATTATTTGTTTTGAACTATTAAAAGTATATATTTTCTACTTGGTATTTATCATAACTTGGTCTCTGATTACAAATAATCTTCTTCACAGCTTTAATCCCAATACAGAGTGACCCAAAAATCATTAACCAAGTTATGTATTTTTCAGGTACATTCGTGACTATAAGTGGTAAAATAACTTTAGAATTATGTATTTTTCTTTGGCAAAATTGATGAAAACAATTAGAAAATATGATTAAGTACTTGGGAAAAGAAACACCAATTTAAGAATTTACAGCTGTTAACTTACTTTTGAATCACACGGTTTCAAAAGTCAACCGTGTTCTGTGTTCCCGGTATACTTGTGAATATAAGTCGTAAACAATTTTAATTAGTGTTGCAATTTGTCTATTTCAATAATCTTTATAGGCAATAAAGCACAGTATTTGAATAAGATAGCAATTTAGCTTTACAGTGGTTGACTGACTTTGGTCCATCCTATCGATAGTTTCTTAAAAGATTTATGTTTGATAATAATGTCTTTAATTTGAAGAATACGTAGTCAGACTTCGATTTACAACCACTATTTGTTCGCCTCAGAATCGAAAGTGGCATTAAACTGAAATACTTCAAACAATAGAAAATTATGAGATCCACATAAAAGTTGGAGTTCAAGTTTGAAAGCAAGTTTCATCAAATCACATGATTACACTATTACGCATTTTACGTGATTAACTGATTACACTATTATTTACAATGTAAAATTGTATATTTAGTAACTAATAGTTAAGACAGGGTTTTTCTAACATTTATGGAGAAGATTTATGGAGAATATCCTCCTAATTAAGCCACTTCTTAAAGTGCAATAGGCTTTAAGAGGTGGCTTAATTAGGAGGATGTTATATCGTGGTTTGACTATTTTCTTTCTTAAAAAATATTTTCTTAATTTCAAATAAAGGTTAAAGGGTATAAATATACCTTTAAGTAAGTTTTAATGTAATTTTTATTTTAAAAAATTACTTTATACGTTTAATTTTTATGTTCTTAAACTGTACTTTTCTTGGAATTGTTTAAACTTCCACGAAGAATGTCTTCGTATTGCTTTGGAACATCCTAATAAATTTAAATTAAATTTTGATGAAGGTTATAACAATAAACTGCCATTGTTTCAATAAGTAATCAAGTTACTAATTTGAGAACCACTCAGAGAAATAGAACGAGGAAGGTATCATCTAGATCTAGAAGGATTTCGTTTTATTTTCTTCCAGCTTCTTCCACTGTTACTCAAAATAGAAAGAGTGAATATATGGAATTATGGGATTAAATATAATAGAAATGTGAATATGAGTTTAACGCTATATTGTGTTACAGAATCTTGAAGAGGTTTTGTTTAAGAAAAGTTTACAGATATCATCTGGCAATACAGAAGTTTGCAACGTTAACTAAAGAACAATAAATGTCAAAGGTTAATAGCGTGTAATGCTCATTTCGGATCTTTAAAATATCAACATACTAGCAATTATTGAAGAATTATACAAGGATATATCAATAACAAAGATAATTTAGCAGAAATCATTAATTTTCGATGTTTGATAACCTAATCCTCTTATACCATCTTGAATAACAAGAGCGATAAGAGAAATTTTCAGACTACTCAATAATTCAGATATATATTTACTTTTTCTGAATATAAATATTTATCTCCATCATATTACTTAACTTAGAGAACAAATCGATTCGGATAAACACGAGGAAAGTTAAAGATCGTATCGACTGCAAACATAAATTAGCCTCCTATCTAATTTAGATACGTACGTTTATACTAATAAAACAGTTTTATGTTGTAGGGATTGCCTAAAGGTATTTATTTTTTACTTTGTTATACATTTTTTAAATGATTCTTTAACTTGAAGAATCATCAAAGTAATCAGCAGAAGTTATTTTCTAGAACTTTTTAATTGAACTAATTTAGCACACAGAAGATGGAGGGGGGTGAACTCCATCCCATCTCTTCATTATTGTCTTTTTGAGTGTATTTATTTAGAATTTAAACATTAAAAACTGAGATTTTATTTAAGTCTGTTCATATAAAATTTAATTTATTACAGTATTTATATCTGTAAGCTTCTTTGAAATACAAAAATAGTGTTTTTTTTTCTAAAAAAAACATTATATAATACGAAAAACTATGTATGAAATTTATATTTAAAGATAAAAATGTAAAAATTAAATATGTAAATTGTCCAAAATAAACTTAATAAAGCTGATGAAGATCACGTTATTTACATAATTGATTAATTGTTTAGAGTTAAGATGATGAAAAATTGTGGTGTTTAAAGATCACATATAAAAATGAATGTTTTCGAATCTTATAATTCAAAAAATAAGCTTTCTCCAAATATTTTAATGTCTAACGGTTAAGGATTATGTATATATTAGATGTAAAATGAGTACGGATTTATGGAAAGAAAGCCTCATAATTTATGGATCAGATATTTTAAAAGATGTTTTTTAGTATTCATTTGCTTATAATCGATGAAATTAAATTCTACAGCTTAGAAATATAATTAATCTTTAAAAATCGGCATTTTTATTCTTTTTGCACATCTCTTAATTCATTTCTACTGATAGTATTTGAGGAGTGTACAATAAACGTGACATTTGTATACAATGATAAGGACGTTTTATGTAATAACAACACATTTTTTAAAAATTTCAACATAAACAATAACGTATTCACCATAAATACACAAATTTATACTTGGAACAGAATACAAATATATAAATTTCCATTGTTTTATACAGTACATCAACAATAACCTTATGCTTTATAATGGGATTTTTTGAAGCTCGTTGGAAGTTAAGCTTATAAAGAAGATTAAAGAAAAGTAAAATTTTAAGTGGAAAATAATACTCTTGTTATTTTTAAAGAGTGTTTTAATTTTATAAATTAACTTCTTTGTCTTGTAAAAAGATTGGAAGAAAATTAATTCTTCTTTTAGATATTTTATAATAAATTTACACTTAAGTAATTGCTACTCCTAATTCCATTAAAAGAGCAATTAGCCATTATTATAATGGAAGATATTTTTAATTTTAAATAGCTTCGAATGTAATAATCGTAAATTTGTTTAACAGAGAACTCTGTATTAAAAATTTCAAAAAATTAAGAAAAAATAATAATTTATTAAGTTGAGATGTTAAAAAAATTCAAACAAAAAAATGTTTACAGATTCAAAAATATTCAGTTTTACATTTAATTTCAGATCAGATAATTTTTTTAAACATAAATTTAGACGTTATTTTCTATATTTACTGTAAAAATTCAATAAATCTTTTTGATCTGAACGAATATTTGTATATTAAAGTTATTAAAATAATATCAAATTCGAAATTATTTCTACACCCAAAAAATCTAAATTATTAAAAAAAAGCCATTAAATCTGAGCAGAAAATTTCCAAAACACTTATAAACAGTAACTGCATAAAATTTTTATGTTTTCATTTAGATTTTTTGGATACAAATCTCATATTATTTTAACAATTTTCATATAAAAATACACTATTAAACTATATTTCATAATAAATAATGTACCAATAATGAACTATGCTTTTAAAACAATAAAATATTTAAAAAGAAATTGATTGTTTTAGATAAAACAATCGTTGAATTCTTTAATTTTTAAAAATACGATATTCTCGAATAGATTTTTTAATAATAATTTCTGATATAATTTTTTTAAAATTCGTTTAATTTTAGGGCATTTTTAAAGATAAATATCTAATTATTCAAATCATAAAACATTTAATTACATCATCATTCATTGAAAAATGTTTCAATTTAGCAACAATAAACACGCTGTGATTAATTTTAAAATGTAGATTATTTAAAAATTTCTTTAAAAAATTAAAAATTAAATTAAAGTACAAAATTACTTAACTAATCAATAAAGAAATTAATTATAAAACTTTAAAATTAACTAAATTTATTTACTTTTATGATGTTTTATTTAATTTATAAATAAATAATTAAATAATTTATTATAAATTGTAAAAACTTCAATAGATTTTTATAAAATATTAAATAACCCGTTTATAGCAATATATATATAATATTTATAAATAATAAATTTAGTTATATCACGATAGTAGTTACGTCACAATATACGTTTTTTCTACTTGGAGTTATACCAAATTTATGGTTACAGTTATAGATTTTTTGGGCTGCAATTTGAAAAAATTGTAGACCTATAAATTCCCACTGTCGTCCGTCTGTCTATCTTTCCTTAATCACAAGAACAGAGTGAGATATACGAAAGAAGACCCAGATGTAGAAAGCTTGGGGACTGGAGGCCTCGATTAATGAATGATATTGATACATGAACTTCCGATGTAAACTGGAAGTTATGTTATTTCAATTGAAAATTTTTTCCCTAAAAGGAGTTAGACCGGCACGACTCTATTGTCAAAGGAAAAGTATGATGTACAGGGGCAAGCCACTACTAATTTGAGATGGAGAACATATATTTTAAATTAAATAAATTAAAAATATAATTAAAAAAATTGCAACCCGGCATTGTGACGATGTCATAATAAATAATTTCTCGTCACACAGTCAATTATTTACTTTGTCTATCAAGAAAACAGTTATAAAAATGTATAAATTGTATTCTGAATAATTAAATATTCGCTTTATTGATAGAATATTACGAGTTTTAAATTATTTAAAACAATATTTATAAGCCTTTACTTATTAAAATTGTATATAGCTAATTATAGCTTAAGGTAGTTACTCTTTAATATATTATTTATGTTACATGTATTTATAATTCTAACACGGTCGAATAGTTATTACTGTGACGTATGCGCTGTGACGTAGTGTATGGTGCACTAATTTGCATAAATTGATTATTTATAAATTCTTAGAAATTTAATTATTAATTCGAAAAATTTTAATAGATTGATTGAGCAAAGAGGGATTCAAATTTTCAGAACTAAGAACGAATAGTTTAAAAATTAGTTGTATGAACGATGAATAATCGATTTATGTAAATTAGTATTTCATACTCTACATCACGGCACGTGCTGTAATGTATTGTACTTTACGTCACAATATACTCGAGTGTGTTTAAAGTACAGTATTTACTTTTTTATGAATTATTTATTTTACATGTTTGTTGTGTTTTTAAAACAGTTCAATTGTTTTTATTGTGTAATGTGTTGTACGAAGTAAATTGCTAATTTTCACAAAATTAATAATCTATGGTTCGTAAAACTAATTTCAGAAACTTAGTTCTTAATTTTTAAAATTGAGATCAATACCGTGTTAATTATCTTATTTTATAACTTAATTTTCTTATGATTTATCTCAGTTTTAGTATCTTAAATGGAATTATGAAGAATTTCATTATATACATATTAATGAACCTGCTCGAACAAAATTTGTTAAATAGAAAAACAAATTTTAAAAAATATTTAGCAGTTTGTCCGTTTGTCTATCTGTATATTCTTGATTATTACTTTTCCTA
The DNA here is from genome assembly GCF_030686945.1 of Centruroides vittatus. Classification (NCBI taxonomy): domain Eukaryota; kingdom Metazoa; phylum Arthropoda; class Arachnida; order Scorpiones; family Buthidae; genus Centruroides; species Centruroides vittatus. The sequence continues at coordinate 3,443,344 of NW_027121927.1, forward strand.
TATAAGTTTGGCGAGCGATCAAAAAATGACTCCCCAAGCGTTTTACATATTTGGACTCAGGAAACCTTGAAACGTCGAGAAATGCAATAAAAATAGGTTTTTTTCTCCTCTGTGTGTGGATGATGATGTATTTAGAGGGCACGAGTTTGTTTATCCTTTTTGAGGCTTAGACTAATAACTCCTGTGATTTTTATCGAAAATTTCTGAAATTTTGCAGGGAGGTTTGTGTATTAGGGGCATTCATGCTATTGAATTTCCATTGTTAAAGGTCAAAGGGATGAGGAGGTAGAGGAGAGTCGTGTGTTATATCTCGAGTAGGGTCAGACATAATGTTGCTTTTACTCGTTATTTGCGTTTACATTAATTTAGGAATGAGTTTTATACATATATAGCATTCATTTCTTTTTAATTATTATAAAATGTTTTTAATAAAATATTATAACAGATGGCGCCACGCGCAGTTTTAGATGTTGCCCGGAAAGTTAAGCAATTCGCTGCTGGATTTTCTCAAAAAGTTATTTCAAGATATTAAAAGCTTTTAGCCATGAATTTGATGTATTTCTCCTATACAAAATCTTCAACGAAATTGGGAAAAATTTGATTATTGTAATTTTAGACTTCTGTGTTTATTTATTTTTAAATTAGTAATTTAAATTTAACTAATTAGTTGCTTTCTTAATTGAACGATATTTAATACATTTAATAGTAAATATATAAGGCAATAACATTTAAAAATTATTCATAAAATAGTTGAATAATTACATTCCTCTAGAAATGACGAAAATTAATGCATTTTTCTATTTTGCATTAAAATATTCACTTTGTTTTCCTTTCCCAGCTCTAAATAAAGCTCTATTCGCCTGTTCTGTCTGACGTTCAAGAATATAGAGTACCATCAAGTTCAACAAGGGATCTCCACGTGTCTACATTTTGACAAGTTTTCAGTTGACATGTTTTAGATATCTAAACAGCATTACCTTTTTACAATTTTTGTAATGCTTTTATATTTTAAAACAATATCCTGGATCAGAAAATGATCTATTCAAATCTTTAAATCCTTCCTATTTTTAAACAAGAATATACTTATTTTTGAATATTTTTAGAAATTTTGGCATTTTTATTAGATTTGAATAAATCAAATAAGGTATAATTTTTCTGATTTAATGCAAGTAATTAATAAATTACGTTTAAATCTTATAGAATTCAAGAGGAATGCACAGAAACAAAAGAAGGTTAACTGGCTTTTGAACTACTTTATATTAATATATATGACTTAATGATTATACAGTATATACAGGGTAGACCAAAGGTGAATTAACCGAGTTTTGAATATTTCGGATACATATGAATGTGATTCACGAGTTTATGATTTTACATCTTCATATATACATGGTAGCCCAAAAGCTTGTTAGTCGTGTTTTCTTTCATATATTACATTCATTTTTCTTTTATAAAATTAGTGAAAACATAATAAAATAAGCAACAAAATTAATTATATTTTAGTTAATTTGCGTTTAGTCATTACAACGGTTAAACTTTTGGGTTATCCTGTATTTTTAAATGTTTTCTTCGATTTATTGTGCATGTGTGTGTGTGTGTGTGTGTTTCTTTTATTTTAAAAACTTTCTCGAAGTTTTAATCATTTATGCCATTGAAGTAATTAAAAACTTTGATATCCCAAAATTCCAGTTAATTTATGATAATTTTCTCATAAAAAAGGGCAATAAAAATGAAAAGTCAACCAGCGTAACTAATCTTATTATACAAATCCCATATTGGAGACTTGATATTCAGAACAAAATACGTCTCTTGCGAGGAAGATATCAAACACATTATTATTCAATAAGCTGAGAATTTTATATGTTCATTTTTCGTGAATTCGTATTCTGTAAGAAAGTCAATATTAGTAAATATTAAAGAACACAGGAAATATTAAAATTCAAAATGACAAAGAAATAAGAGCGTGACACTATACTTTAATAAATGAAAACTTTGTTTGTCATGCGTATTAATAGAGTTCCTTCGTTACACGAATTTAAAGAAAAAAACTTTTTAAAAATTATTAAATTTAATAAAAATGTTATGAAATTTAATAATAGTTTAACAAATTCAAAATGGCAGCAAACTGAATTTCTTACTGAAACAAATAACTCCGATTTTTTGTTTAGAAACTGCAATATTCAGTTCCTTCGGAATAGCGCATTTCGATTTCTAAAAATACACATTTTTCCTCTTAAATTTTAATTAAAAATTGTAGTTTTCTTTATTTTTGAATACCTTTTGGCTTATCTTTTTGAATGTTTCAATCTTAGTTTTATCTCTCTATGTTGATTTTCATGTCTTGAAGAAAAGGAAAGTCAACATAAACTTCCTGAAGAAACAGATTTTGTTTTATCTTGCTGTAAGCTTAACATAATTCGATTGTATTTTCTTTATTCCTTTCCTGAAATAACCTTTTTCTAACTTAAAGAACGTATACAGTTACAACTATTTGAGATATAACGTTACTTATCTTAATGTTATTATTGATTAATAACATTAAGGTAAGCAATGTATAAGAATTTCTATAATTTGTTATACTGTATCTTTCTTAGTTACATTGTCATCACTGCAGTTATTGTTATTATTGAGTTATAACAAGGTAAGTAACAAAGCATGTAAATTTGTATCATATCTTGTTCATGTATATATTTTGTTACTTATGTTATTTGTTTTGTGTTATTAATCAATAATAACAAGCAAGATGTATATTTTTCTGTTTTAAAAGAATTATTTTTCTTAAATTAGAACAAAGTTTTAGTCACCAGAGCAGATAGAAACCAAATGTTATCGATCTAAAACTGGCAAAACAATAAGCTAGAACAGGGCCGTCGAGACCTCTAATAAAGCCTGTGGTAGAGCTGGTCTCTGTTTGTCACTTAATGGGCACCTTTAGCCTTTTGTTTTTTAAATAAATGAAATATATATATACTTTTTTATTAAAAGAAAACATTTTCAAAGATTTTAATTTTTGTTAGTAAAAATAACATTAATCTTACAAGGATAGGAACCACTACAAGCCCCCAAGTTTCCTCGAGATCCGTAAAAGAATCTTCAGGAGAACCCGTAAAAAATCCTAATTCTCCCCCTCTAGAAGGCTCTGAACTAGACACTAGTTTTTATTCACTAACATAAAAAAAATGACAAATTTTGTTAAGTTTTTATGAAATATCGTCAGAGTTTGCCGCTGAGTTTTGTAATATTTCATTATAACAATAAGCATATTTACATATGACGAAATGTGTAACTACCAGTATATTATGAACAGTTACAAAAAAATATACCGTATTAGCATTAAAAATCAAATATATTTTTCTATTGAAATTTGTAATTAATTTGTTGATTTATTAAAGCAAAAGAGCTCTTAACTGTAATGAAACTATATCAGTTAACTAAATTTGATAACTGAAAGTAATATATTTATTATTCATGATGAAGTATGTTTAACAATATACTTGTATAGTGCGTGTTTTCAGTAAGGCGAGGGTATTTTATTATTAAAATTTCATAAAATACTTTGTTCTAGATATTGAAAAAACAATTGAAAATGTAATTAAAATAAAATCCAGGCCAAATAGTCCTGTGGTCCTGTGTTAGGTCTATTAGGTCTTTTCACATGGCTATTTTAGCCCAGTCCTCACATTTACGGGACTTAAAGGACATTCACTACAAATTATTCCTTCCATTGAATTTATTGTTTCATTCAACTTTTATTACTTAAATTATATAACTCCAACTCTTTTTAATATGCTGGGGTCTCAAAAAAGTATATGACCAGTGCTTCTCTCACCTCAGAAAATCCCTGTTTAATAATGCTATGTACAGTACTCATTATATGTCTAATGTGTACTTATAAAAGTAGGTGTTAGAGACATAATTCTGTTGTTAATTGTCATTAACAGAGAACTGTATTCTTCTAAATTAGTTACTGATAAGTATTGTTAATGAATAATATTGATAGTTTACAAATTTAAATCAAAGACTAGAAAATATTCTGGAAACTTAAAAATAGACGAAGCGAAAATAGAAACAAATACATTTACACTATCAAGTCATTGGATACATTTTAATTACAATAATGTTATTAAATCGCTAACAAAAACCAAAAAAATCATATAAAATAACAGCGTAGAAACTTTACTAATTAATACATTTAATGGAACAACGAAAAAATATATATTTAACATTTCTTAACAGCTTTAATTTTCCAATATTTGTTTATTTAATTTGAATATTTATTTAATGCCGCATTTTTTTATTGTTATTATGTTCTGGTATTAGTTTAATTAGTTTACTCAAAATTAAATACCATCAAGTCATTTTTATAATTAAAACCGCAATTACATCAAATAATATTAAATCTACTAATTACAATTACTAAATTGTAACATTAGTTAATACTAACGTTAACAGTAAAATAGTATGGTAATTATATTAGTCGAGTAATATCTAGGGATTGTCGTAATTACTTTTTTACATTTATCTTTCTGTTTTATCTTTTGATTAACGAAATTAGACGATTATAATTCAATTTAACGTTTCTGTGCAGTTAAATATTAATTATATTAAATTGTATTACATAATACTTAAAAAGTTTTGAAGTATTATATACTTATTTATACAGTTTATAGTACTTCAGAAATGATAAAAACAATAATAGTTTGATTAGGAATTTCTCTTATAAGCATTTGAAGAGGTTAAATTACATAATAATATCACAAAATTCAATTTAAATTTCTTTCATGAAGAGCTGAAGTATAGACTCGTTGTTAGTATGGCCTCTCTTCTTCTTTATCAAGGAATTCATCTATAGTAAAGTTACAAAGAGTATTGCAGAAAAAGTTACTGAAGCATCTTTGCCAGTTAAGAGTTGCATGTGCCAGTGATTATTCTCTGCGGCATATAATCTTTAAGTTGAATAATGCCCAATAACTTTTGTTTCAATGCTACGATTTTTCACTGTAATCGATCACAATATAATCTTCGATTGGTAAAGATACCTCAAGAAAAATTTTTCTGTGCTGTGATCTTTCATTGAGGCATATAATCTCAAGCTGTAAAGATGCCCTTGATGAGATGTAATATTGAAAATTATGAAAACTATCATGATAAAAAGCTTTCATAGCAGTTCATATATAATATATATATAAAGTCTGATTTTTTAAAGGAAACTCATTGTAAAAAAAAAAATTATAAAAAATACGATGTTTATTTCTCTAAATCTCAACAAATTAAAAGAATTTAAAAGGATTAAGATTAAAGATTTCCTTAATTTTAATCCTTATAAATCCTTAATCCTCACTGAAAAATACCTTGTTAAATTCACTTGCAACTTCAAATTTCTGACAATATGGAAAACTAAAATAAATTCCAAAGATTTGTACAATTAAATAATTAATAATAAATAATTAGTTAAAATTAGATTTTAAGTTTGAATAATTCAAGTTTAAAACGTTAATTATATTACATTAAAAGAATATAAATTGAGATTAACTTATATCATCATTAAAATATTAATAAGCGAGATAAAATGAAATTTATTAAAAGGTCTTTTAAAATATTTACTGAAGAATCTTGAAATATTTAAATTTCAATTATCAAAAGGATTTCGTAATTCAAGTATGAATGACAATTATTTATTCGTAATTTATTTATAGAATTGTTTAAAGAATAAAATGAATAAATCATAATTTAAGGTACATATTTAATTAAAAATGTTTATAATTAAAAATTATACATAATTAAATAGTAAGTTGATTTTTTTACGATTTAATTTTTCATGTTTTTAAAAATTATTTTTATTTCATAAAAACAAATTAATTCTATTTATTATTAATTAATTTAATTAATTATTTTTATTTTAGAATTTTTAAAATATTAACTTTAAATTTCAAAAAATTTTAACTTTTAAAAATTTTTAAAAATTAATTTAAATGATTAATAAAGCAGTTTTTATTTCATATTTACAAGTAATTTTACTTCTAACACTATTAATTTAATTTTTAATTTTAATTAAATAAAACTGAATTAAGGATTCTAAGTAACTAAATCCTTAATTAAGTTTTGGTTATTAAGGTTTAGAGCTTTATTCTTATAAATAAATCCTTAATATGGCCTTAAAGGGTTGAAGAATTTTTAAAGATATTATTCCTCAAACCTACAAATTTTATTAATTATTTTTCTTTCCTAATATTATATTTAATAATTATTAAAACAAATAATATGAAAATAAATTTTGGAATTTATTTATTTATAAATTATGCTTTTTATTAAGCTTAAAATTTTTAAAAGTTGAAAAATAGTTTTTGTTTTTTTTTTTTTTGATGTTTTTAGAATATTTTCAGATGTTCTAGAAAGCGATAAATATAAAAAAAGCATAAAAATTATTGTAATAAAAGCTGGCAGTGCTGTTACTGGACTTTCTCGGCATTCTTTATTTGCTTTCATTCCTAATATCGCTACCATTATCTTTATACGTCTTCAAATTGGTTCGGGAGATATGACCCCATTCCCTTAATATTTCCCGAACCAACTGTTCGATTTTCCTGAAAATTTCTAGAAATATTTCGGCCTGATATACAAACTCCCCTGAAAATTTTCAGAAATTTTCGACGAATGGTATAGGAGTATTAAGCTTCAAATTGGATGAAAAAAAATTATTTCTCGCCTCACATAGAAAACTATTACTAGTTAACTAATTATTTTTAAAAATACAGAAAAAAAACTCCAGTTTTTCTAGATTTTTAAAATGATTCTCAAACATTTTTATGTGTTTATTAAGTTAGAAGCATCAAAAATACAAGAAAATAAGCCGAATATAATCGTCTAATTATAGGAAATTGAAATATTTATACGTTTATAGAATATGGAAATCATCAAAAAATACTAAAATAATCGAAATATATTCGTGAAATAATTAAATAATTTAATTACAAAATTTTAATGTATAAGCTTTAAAAAATAACCTGACTATTTATGAATAATTTTCATAGTTTATAATCAAATATAAATTGGAAACTATAAAGTAATTTAAAATATTTTTATTTTATTAATAAAATAAAAAGATAAAATTAAAAAAAATTATAATAAATATAAGTAATAGTAATTAAATTACATTACAGTAATATATTTTTTAAATACAAAATAAAAATTATCCTACAAATAATTAAAGATCAGTGGAAAAATCTTCTTGTTGTTATTTTAAATCTTATTTTCCTCGATTTAAAATCTTTAAATCCTATTAATTACGTTCGTATTTTTTGAAAGGATTGATTTAATTTTAAATATTTATTCATATATTCAAGTATTTTTATTGGTAAGAAAGAAATTAATTGAATTTAAGATGAAAATTTAAATAAATATTAAAGAAAATTGCTGAATTAATAAATATATCTATTTAAGTTATAATTAATAGTGCAATTATTAATTTAAATTTAATTAAAATTAAGCTGAAATTATTTTCATTTTACGCTTGTTTTAATGAAAACAAAAAATTTAAATTAATTTTTAACTCCATTACACTTTCGAATTTCACTATAAAACTCCATTATTGTTTGACGTTATTTAATATATATAATTAATATAAATTAGCTAATAATTTTATTATTTTTCGTAAAACTAGAAATTAAATTCAATTTTAAAGAATAATAAAGGCTAAAAAATTAAAAGAAATGTTTATTTTCTTATTAAAATGAATGATGTTTTAGTTTTTCGGTATATTAAATTATAAATTGGTTTTTTTAATATTAATTTACACTAAATTTATATAAAATTTTTATCTATATTAAAATAAACATTAATTTTTCGTATTTTTTCTTAGGAATAGAAGCTACTGATTTTATATAATGTAAATTTTCTTATGAAATTCAATTGTGTATTTCAATATATCATTTTAATTCAGATTTAACTACGTTTTATACATCAATTACACTGAAAAAAAACACAAATTTCGGTGTAAATTAAATGAGATTAAACACCAAATAAACTGAAATAAAACACATTTTTATTCGTCATTTACACTGAAAATGTTGACTAAACAGTGTTTATTTTAAATAATTCGAAATAATTAGAAATAATCTAAGAAAATGGAAGTAAGTATACAAAAATTTCTGTGAAATGCATTATATTTTTTATAATTAGCAATAATAATAATTATAATAATAATAATAATTAGCAATAATTTATTATTATTGCTAATTATAAATATCAAAGTAAATATCAAAATAAATTACTGATTATTTGGTAAAGACATAATTAAAACATCGTTTCGGTTATTTATTCTTAATAGCAAAGTATTATTAATTAGGAATATAATGAAAATAAAGGAAATTAAGTATTGTATTCTTGCTAAATTGGTACTTATTTACTTTGAATTCGAGTGGAAGAAACGAAAGTTACTTTAAAGGATTAAGGTTTAACAAGATACGCTCCATTAACTAAAGCAAATTGCGAGGCACACAACAACATACTTTAGTAGAATTTTTATGAGAAAGCAATTCCTAAATCAAAATCAATGTTTAAAGTATACAAAACTCTCAAAAATTATTGCTTTACTATATAAATTTCCAAAAAGTTTAAATAATTAAAGTCTCTTTCTAAAAAAAACGTGTTTAAAAATAACTTTTCGCCTCTTAAACGTAATTAATATTATAATAAAATAGTATAAAATTAATATATTATGCTTTATTAATTTGTATTAAATTATAAGATTTTTTTAAGAGTAATTAATTTGTAAATGTAATTAATGATTTTTATACAGCCAAAAAAATGATTTTTGTACGTTAAATATAATAATTTTTAATTTTAATATAGAAGAATAATAATATATCATTTTAATTAATTATTATTGATTGCATTCGTATATTTACAGAAATTACAACATTGATTCTAGTAATTAATGAAAAGTTTATGTTAATTACAAGCGGTATTAATTTATAATATGTATGATTTACTAAATTTTAATTCTGCTTAGAATCTACAAAATTTACAGAGTTAAGTATTATATTATCCTTTAGCATCAATAGTAATTATTTAGAAAAGTAATAATTTCAGTAAAGTATTATTAATGACACCAAAGATTAAATTATGTAAATAATTCATAATATAAAATGAGAATTATGAAGTTTGAATATCTGAATCAGAAGAATGAATAACTGAATAGTTATTCCTATTCTGCATATTTATTCTTTATGAATTATTCATTGAGTAATGAAACGTTCCACTTCTTTAAATTTTGCTTTTGTTTAAAAGGAAAATAAATAATTATTCTTTCTTATAATGGCAAAGCCTTCTGTTTCTAATAGAAGAAAGAATAACTGAATAGTTATTTTTTTTTCTTAAAATGTAAATATTTTAAAGATATAATCGCTTAATTCTCGTGGTAATATATCAAAATATTCTTAAGTAATGGAAATTTTTGAAAATTGTCTATAGAATTTTAAATAGTTTGCTTATTCAATGTAAAATATAAAATAACGTAGTGTGAATAGAAGAAACAATAAATCTTAGAAAAGACATGAAAACTAATAGTAAACGTTTAAAAATTTCAATAATTATATAATAAATTTAAAAATTATGCTATGCAAGAAAATTAATATCTTAATTTTGATAAGTCCATAGAAAATAATATTTACAAAAAATTAATACACAAAATAGAAGAATAATTAGATTTAAATAAGAGAAAGTTGCAAGAATTATTTTCCGTCATACTAATAATTAGTAATTGTAAATATCTTATAAGATACAACTCATAATAATTGTATAAAGGTCTCCGTTTTGGTTTTTTGTAAACACAAATAAAGCGGTGAATAAATTAGTAATATATTCGAATCTCCTATTCAACAATAATTCATAAATTATTCATTTATTTACGAAATATCGTTGTTTACCAAATAAATAAAAATATATTATTTATTATTTTGAAAATTTATTTTCATCTTTTGCTTCCTTTATTTGTGTAACAAGAAAATAATATATTATGTATATTTAATAACTATTTTCTTTATTGTAAGTTCCGTGTTTGTTCATTTTCAAATATTTTCTAATAAAATAATAAAAAAATTAATTTTTATTTTTTGAAAATTGCGTTTTTTTCTCTTATTTTCTTAAATAACATCTTGAAAATTTTTAGAGTAAAAGTAGTAGTAACAATAATTAATTGGATATTTAGTTTATAACATTGATGACTTTTTTTACAACATTATTGATTTCTGTACAAATTTTTTTGGGTGATGTACGGTAAATTACACAAAGAATAAATAAAATAAAATAATATTTGAGGCAGTGTGTTAGCAAAGTCTCTTTTATGTGGCTTATAAGGTTGAGTTTGTTCTGAAAATTTGATCGGTCGATTTTGACTAAACCTTGTCAATTCACATAATATGAGACGAGGAAATTTAAAATGCTATAAAAATTGAGGTCCGCGATACAATGGAATCAAAGTGACAATGTCCAAGGTCGCCAGACAAGCACGCGCAATTCTTGTTTTTATTCTTTATTTTATATTCAAGTCAATAAGTACTAGCAAGCGATATTATTATAAAGAAAACGAATTTTAGTTATTTTTATTGTAAAAATTGAGATTTTGCAACTAGTAGATTCCAGTTCCTTCTGTTTTCTCTCGTAATCTTTAATTACGTTAACATAAGAATTAAATTAGTTCGAATCCCTTGGAGCAAGAGTCTCCACTGCCTTCGTAGCTCCTCTTGCTCCTTTATGGCTTAAGTAAAAATAATTAAAAACAAACAAATGCACTTAAAATTAAACTCGAGCAATGACAAAAAAATGAGTAAAATCATGTTATTCTTATATAGAAAATCAGGACTTGCTTCATATATCCCGTGTATAACAGAATGCATAAAGATGTCCCACTGCGTAAATTTCAGTTTGTCTAAACCATTTTTGCACTCTTAAACGTCTTTGAATTTACCCTTTGAGGAGTTAAGCACGTTTAAAGTTATATTTGACGAGAGTAAACATTAAAACTATTGTTTGCAGCTTGGATCATTGATTATACATTTAAATGTGTTTAAATCAGTAATGATATAGGCTATTTAAACAGTATGGTCCAAAATTATTCGTTTTATCACATATAACTTAACCAAACCGGTTTGAACAGTTCTTAAACATACATAAACATATTTGAGTACGATAATAATGCAATTTCTTACATCGACTAAGTCTATATAATCGAGTTAAAACATTATTGTTATAATCTCAGCTTATATATTAATATCTTTTTTTTATTGTTATATTCTTGTAGATAAGTCATTAAAAAGAAAAAAATGAAGTTTTGTAAAATAATATATCGCATATATTTTCAAAAACATTAATTAAATTTTTACAAGTTTCAATTAAAAAAGATTTTAAAAATTTATTTTTAGATGTTTTAATAATATATAAGAATATTTTCATCTTATTTTGCATCTCTATATATATAATCGAGACGAGTTGATAATAATAATAATAATAATAATAATAATAATAATAATAATAACACTCATCACACTCATTGACAAACACAATAAAATCACATACATTATAGACATATCCATTCCAAACACTCACAATATACAAAACGCATGCACTGAAAAAATTAGCAAGTACACAGAACTCGCCCAGGAAATAAGGCATCTGTGGAGGATGGATAGGGTGCTTATTGTACCTGTTGTTCTCTCCTCTACAGGTGTCATACCACACACACTACACAAAAGCCTGGGCACATTAGAATTGAATAGAAACACATACATCACACTACAGAAGGCCACTATATTGAATACATGTCATATTGTGAGAAAATTCCTGAATACAGACACACACACTGATACACTTCTTTAATTTCTGTTTTGGTTACTATGCCTTGACTTTGGTCCGGCATAGTACACAGCCACCGGTGTTAACCGAGTATATCTCACTTAACCCAACATAATAATAATAATAATCAGCGCAGAGCCCAAACGGTTAGGAGTTGAAAGTTGAAATTTGGTACACAGTTAGGGTACGTCACGAGAACGCACGCTAAGAAAGGATTTTTCGAAATTCCTCCCCACGGGGGAGAGGGACAGGATTAAAGCGTAACACTTCTATCAACAATGGGAGTGTTAAGTAACAATGGAAGTGATACGTAACAATAAAAGTGTGTAAGAGAAAGCGACGTGCAAGACGCAGATGCAATTTTTTTTTTTTTCGTTTTTGCGGGAAATCGAACATATTTTTAGACCTATCTAAAAATTCTGTAATTAGTCTGGAAACAGAGAGGACCCAATTCTTGCATTCAGTGAAAACGGGTAAGGTTGACTCTAACGCAATAATCTTATTCTTCGCTATCGTTACTTTTTCCCGAGCAACGCCAGGCCTATCTGCTAGTTTCTAATAAAGCTGACATCTTGATAATTTATCATCATCATCCGTAGTTCCGTTCATGTAATGTATATATCCATTATAAAAGAGTAAAGGGCTGTTTTCTAATAGAAGTTCGTCTAGTTTCAATTCTTTTTGAAAAAATAAAATCTAGAGAAAAAACAAACTAATTTCAGGAAATGTCTTTAAAATTTAATTTGTTCCATCTGTTGCAAGTCTCGAATAGAAATAGTAAAGAAGTAAATGAGAAAACATAATACCTCTCTTTTTGTTTCTTGCGGAATTAAATTAATAGAAATTCTTATAGAAGTAACTTCTAATTTTAAAAGTAGATGTGATCCTTTTAATTTGATTAGTTTGTATAATGAACTGTTAAAAATTCAATCAAAATAAAATAACATTTCTTTCCTTTCGTTTCGTGTAATTTTTACCTTTTCTCTAAAAGTAAATTAATTACGTATTTAAATAACGGTGATTTTAAACTTTATTATTAATTCCTGGGTCCATCTTTATTAATTATTATGATTATTATAAAAACAATTTTCCTGCTTCATTATTTTTTATTCTCGAATCTGAAAGCATAAAAATTTTGCATAATTAAATACCAGTTTCTATATAACTAGACCAGATATAACTAATCTCTTGCATGATATTTATATTTAATTACACGAGAATAATATACCAATTATTAATATTTGTACCTTATACTTCATGTACTTAACTCTTTGTGTAATTAACTATGAATAGTTAGTTACAGAGAGTGAAATATCTGGTATTCCCATGACTTATCTTATTCTTCTTGCAATTAAATATCAATATCAAATACAGTACGAGATCCCATCTGTCTTATTTCGTATAATTAAATATGAGACTTGTGGTACTGTACCTGATACTGATACTTAATACCATATGTAAAAAGGGAATACATATACCTGTTATGCAAATATCAGATTGGTTTATTTGGTTACGGCAACGCGACATGTGGGCGATCAGCCAAGGGGGAGGATGCCTCCTGGAAAGACTTTCATGGGAAACTGACCCTTACAGTTTACGTGTTACAAACGTGAAGAAAACTCAGAAAACTCCACGTGGCTAGCCCACGAACCCACGACCAACTACCAATGTTCAGTGGTTTTATTCACTCGGCCGTGAATATGAGACGTTCTCATGAATATGCAGGAATGCTAAATCATTAATTATATGGCACCAATATATAGCCCTGACGAGAAGATGGAAGGCATTGTTACTGCAATAAGGAACCTGCTCTTATAGGGACTCGAGAGCCTTTTTTGAAGTAAATTTGTTTGTTCTTTGCAGGGACATATCACTATGGTGTGTGGAGGAGGAAATATGGAAAAATCTCCCCAAATGAAAAGATTGGCGGATCGGATCCGGTTGGATCGTTGCGACAGGGAGGAAATGTGGTTAGGCGACGGGTCCCGGAGATTTATCGGGACCCCCTAACTACAATTCTTTCCACGGGACTGCAGTGAATCTAGTATATACTTGGCCTAACGAAGCAACTTCGGGGTATAAATATATAAGGCAGTAAGTACAGTATGAATAAATAGATATATACTTTTTATTTTCTTATATCATTGCATCTTTTATATGATTCGTTTTTATCTGGTATTTATTATCTCATACCTTATATTTTATTAACTTATATACCACATACATGTTACCTTTTATGTGCCTTATAGCTGTTTAATTATGCCCAGAACATCAAAGGTTCACGACATAATCTAAAAAATAAAAGATATATACAATATTTGCTACTTTATGTCATCAGATCAGGGCCGGATTAACCCACTTTGGAGCCTAGACATTTTCTCTCTCCCTTCCCTCTCCCACAAGAAATAGAGCACACAAAAAATATAAAACAATAAATAAAACAAAACTAAATAATGTGAAAAACTAAAACAAATCTTAAATTTTTATTAATAAAAAATATTTAATATACAACAATAAATTTTAGTTTTTCTAGAAAAGTTTGAATAGTTTGTTTATAAATTTAAAAAAATTGAAATTTATTTTATTAAATGTCTAACAAAAGTTGTTATACAATAACAATATTATCTTAAAATATTAATTGTTTAATTTAACCATTTTGGTTAATATTTAAATAAAATAATATTTTACCCATGAAAGGTAAATTGAATAATGAAAAAGATAATTTAAATAAAAGCCAAGATCGTTTTAAAAAGTAAGTATATAAATATGAATAAACTTTATTTAAAAATTCAGAAAAGTAAACTATCTTATTTACAAATCTTTTCAAAATAGACAGTTTGACCGGGCCCTTCAAAAAACCGGGCCCTAGACATCTGTCTCATTTGTCCACGCGATGATCCGACCCTGCATCAGATATATCAATATTTATAATTATTTTTTTTTCAAGTGATTCCAATTACTTTAAGAAAATTTATTTCATGAGCCGTACATTAAATGACTCGTATTTTTTGCTTTAATCTTCTTCATAACTATGTCAATATCATAAAGTAGAGAAATATCATAAAAATGTTTTCAATTATAAATAATTTTATGATAGTGATCTTTTCTATATTTATATTTAATAATAAAGGAAAACTATTTTTTTAAACTGGAAACTTGTCAGTAGATGTTTATATTTTAATATGTAATAACCACATTTATTCAATTTATCTATTCTTTTAATTTTTTTTTTAAGTTAATAAATGAATATTTTATGAGAACATCTAAACATTGCTTTCGTAATCTTTACATATTTATAATTCGACAATATATACTGTATGGTCAAATTATATACTGTATATAATATATAATAGATTATTCATTTTAATATCATTCTCTAGGGAGTTTATATATTTTTAAAGCTTTTTAAATTAAATATTTATTGTTCTATAATATAAAACCGCAATACTTTATGATATTTTCATATATATTCATTTTAAATTTAAATTTGCTTACTTGAAACACCACAAAGAACATGTTGCTTTACAACATATTCTTCATTTTTCCAGATTTATTTTATTTTCATACTTTCATAAAGTATATTTTACAAATTTTTGCAGTTTTTTAATGCAAAAGATTTTTTTAAAATCTAAGGATTTTAGCATCAATTTTCTTTAAAGACAAAATAATTAATGAAAATGGGATTTGGAACAGCAGTCTCAAAATAATGAAAATATTTAAAAGGACCATTCAAGATAAAAATGCTTTATTTAAAATAAAAAACTCAATCAGTAGAAATTAATCAAGAATGAATTCATTGCATTCTCAGCACTAGATTTATAGTATTATTAAAAAATTACCTTAAAATTATAGATTTGGTCCCATTAAAACTTTTCATAAGTTAGATTAAAGTTTACAAGTAATAAATGAGAAAACAAATGGTTCTAATGTTTTTAGTTTCTACTAAAATTAGTGAAAATTACAAAATAGTCATCAAAAACTTTCTTTGAAATAAGCCCAACAGTTCAAAAAAGAGAAAATGATAAATATCTTTACAGAATTTTTTACTGAAATTACAATTTACTTCAAATGTTCTGATTGGCTTTTTGTAACCTATCAGAACATTTGAAGGAAATATTCTTTGTTCAGATTTTTTGAAAACACACATATATATATAACACACATGAAAATATACAGCTTCACTGATGTTTAAATTTCGGACTAAATATATCTAGTTATATTATTACAAATGGTAAACTGTGTACCATTCGATGGTGACGATTATGCTGGTACAAATAGTGACATTCATTTTGGCAGTAATAAAAAATCGGAGACAACGAAAAATCTGACTTGCACTCTGGAGACATCTGACCTCAACGATGCACACGTGGTTCTATTTATCGTTATCTACTTATATTTTGCTCAATTGTTGTGTAATAGTCACATAGTGTTTGTTCTAGTTTTATTGTATTTTGTGGATTTTCTGAATGGGGATTGCAACTATATACCTTAGGGAAATGCATCGAAATTAAAGAATAAAGAATAACAGTATAATAATAAGAGTAAAAAGTTTCAGCCATATGACTCTTGAGCCACATGACTGAAACCTTACTCTATTCTTTCTATTCAACGCTTTCTGATAAAATCAACAGTAATCTGAAATCCGAGTGTGAAATAGCGAGACCGCTTCTCGAGAAAATCTAAGCCCGACACTAAATTCCATGAAACCATCCAGGAGCTGCAGAGGTACAAAGAAGTCTTTCCTAACTTGTTTATGAGACAAGTTTTCCTAACGATTTATGCAAGTGAAATAACAATCAGCGTGTTTACTTCAAGTTGAGAAAACACGTTTTCTGTGCTCACTAGATTACTGATGCCCAGTAGAAGATCAATGATCCATCTAAGAAAAAATAATCTTAGAAATCTCTCAGTGGAAAAAGAACTAATAAAAGTGGACATGAATGAATTTCTTCAAGTGTTTGTCAAGAAATCAAGGAAACTGCTAATATAAACTGTTAAGATTGTAAGAATTAACCTTTAGAAACAGACTTCAATGACTTGAGTTAATATACCAACAAATTGCATTTCAGAAAACAGTGTAAATGGTATAAATTCATTACAAATAAATGCCTATTCAGGATATTCTATTGATAAAGAACTTGTTAGAAATCTTTTTTATCTCTTGAAATTGCAGAATGTTTTAGATTAGGCTCATGCAAAAATTATACTTTAACAAAACTGATGAGAGTGTAGGCACCCTTTTTTATGCGTAAAAAAGAAAAAAAATGTAAAGCCTCAATTGCTAAAATAGCATCCATAAATTTATTTTTCTGGCTAAATGACTGGTGTACTATTAAGACTCAGGATACAACTAATGTATGCAATCTTATATAAAAGAAATTTTAAAACACAATAATTTCAAGTTGATAAAAGAATGCAAAATTGTTGTATTAATTACTAATTTTAAATATTTTATTTTCATATAAATATATTTATAAATTTAATTACGTATCCTCGAATATATATGTTTTTTTTTAAGTTTATAAGTAAATAAAAATTATTTAAAATGTATTTATTTTAAATATTTTATAAACTGGCTTTTTGAATGTAAATAACGATTTGCAAGATGGTCCATTTTTAATGTTTCGGGAAATCTCTAAAAATATGCATCCTACAAAAAAATGTTTCAGAACAAATTTCTTTGATATCAAGGGCACTATCAGTTTCCTCAGATATGGTGAAAGTAAGGTCAAATTTTTTCTTAAATGAAAATCTCAATTTTTTACTGCATATTCTAATTGTACTGTACATAAAAAATTAATACACTTTTATCTAAACTATGTTTTTGAGAGATGTAATTATCAGAAGTTGTAATCGTTTGGAGTTATGAGTTTGGTTTATATGGAGTTCCTTATAGTGAGTCTGGCTCTACATCCAATTTATTCAGCAAATCAACAATATATAAATGCTATATATTCAATAGAAGCGAAATGGTGAGTATAAAAGAGGAGACAGTGTGACAAATTAGGGTAGAAGAGTGTTGGCAACAGGTAGACAAACAGAGAAGATATCACTTATTGTGGAGTACTCTCGACTTCTTTTTCTATCTAATCTCGAGACATAAAATTTTCCAGACTTTATCATCACTGGGCTAATTCCTGATCTTACTTTCCAAATAGGGGAAGAAATCCGAATCTTAGGTTTTCGTCCACTTAGCACTTTGATACCTTCAGTCCAAAAACACGTTATCTCTTGAAGGTAATCGCTTTATCTTTCTATCTTCCTCGCACTTCCAGAATCTTCATGGAAACTCCCTCGGCACTCTTGCATTTTCTGTATACATATAACTGGCCCAAGTCAATCGATACTTGGGATCCTCGTGATGACTTCTTTGTCTATATTTTGGAGAACACACTAGTTGCATGGCCAAATACTAAAAATGAAGGAAAACAGGAAATAGTAACGAGAATGAACGATGAACTATCAGAAATGGAAATAATGAAATTTTAGGAAGAACAAACAAAAAAATAAATGACTGAGAAGCAACAAATAATTATTTTACATTAGGGAAAATTTTTATATTAATTTATTTGATCAGAATTTGTAAATGATGCTTCATCGGAAAACCTGTGAAAAAGTTGTCATTGTTTTCTGTTAATTATCCTGTCCAATGACAAAAGTCCACATGATTTTGGATATCATCGCTGTGGAGTTATTGGTGCAACAAAATATGGTAAAGATGAAATGTGTGCTATTTAAGTACACTCAAACTTGTTTTTGTGCGATTTGTTTTGTGCGGTATATGAAAATTTCAATCAAATTGGAACATAATTGACTTCTGTAAAATTTTTTAAAACTCTATTGGATGTTTTCTATGACATCAGCAAGTTTTTTTCATTTTTTATTCAGTAAAATTTTTTTCTCATACGTTTTTTTTCGGTCCCCTCTCATTTTTATGCTATTAAAATATAGAATAAAATCATAAATATTATGTTATATTTGAACAGATGCGGTAAGTTAGCTCCCCTCCAGCTTTAGACTGCAGGTGTGAAATTTTACGCCTTGTTAAATGAAATAACACTTTCCTGCAGCTATATTTATCAAATAAAATCATTTTTTAACGATTATTTTTAACTTTTTAATGTTAGATTGGTATTTAAGTGGAAATAATTAATTAATATAAAAAATAAAATTCTTAGAGGATTTTTTCCCCATTAGGGATTGCAGAAAAAGGCCAAAGGAGTTAAAAAAACAATTCCTAGTTATTTCGTACGGTTTTGAATTATTTTCTACGTGAGACTTTTTTATGCGGTCCCTATCCACCGCACAAAAACAGGTTTGAGTGTATATGCAAAACACTAGTTTAAACATTCCTGAGCATTGTGCAATTTTTATGGGACTAATATAAGGATTTTGAGTTACTGCGTTAAAACACCATTTTCATTTGTTGAAACATTTCTTAAAGTTTGGTTGGACACTTCCCATTTCAGTAAATAAATTAATAATGCGATAGAAAGTCATGACACTGAAAAAATTTCTATCAGGGAATTGGTTAATGTACAAATTATATGCACTTATAACTTCAAACTTATAACTTCTGATAGTTACATCTCTCAAAAAAAATGTTCAGTAGATTTTGTAGGATGCATATTTTTCAAAATATTTTCCAATAACATTATAAATGGATCACCCTGTATATTTGTATAATAAATTATTTCATTTTTTCTATAAAAAAAACACTTCATATGCGAATTTCGAAAACTATCGTTGAGTTTTTTGAAAATGTATTTTATTTTATTGGAATTTGTTTGAATCAAAGAAATTGTCATTAATGTAATTGAGGTGTAAAGTCTCAAAACTAACAAAATTCCTTTACTTTGATTTTCTTTTAGGGCCAATGTTTGATTTAAAAATAAATTTATTTTTAAATTCAGATTATTTTGTGCTCAAATTGTTAAACAAATAACAAAAATTTCTATTTTATTTGAATAAATTTGTGTAATTACTGCATTTTGATTTAAATGACTTTTTTACAAAGTTGGTCGTTTCTTCAGATGATAACATGGAGTTGGCTGTTTTTGATTGCTACTCGGATGAACTTTGCCAGTTTGTTACTTAACCATGACAAAAACTTTTAGAACGTGACGTAATTCAAATGACTTCAAGAGAAATATAAAATTTTTAAGAATTTTTCAAAGATTTTGTATTATTTTATAGTGCCGTGAAAAGCCCACCGATTAGGAGGAAATGTGCTTTAGAACCAACGTATTCCAGATTTTTCTCATAAATTTGTCAAAATGTTGCAGCGAATGTAAATAAATGTATTATTTGATGCACAAAACAAGTCACGTAAGAGCAAGTACATCATACATTTGGGGTTCCTTCAGCAATGTTTTCATTTTTCCTCTCCAAAGTTGCTTCCCTTAATTACAGTTGTAATTGATAAACTAAGAATAAAACAAGTTTATGAATTTTTCAAAACACTTTAGTAGGTCCTTCTCTTTACATTTAAATTTAAACAGGAGGAAACTATCAGAATTCTGCTTAATTTGTCGTTAGTAGTGACAAATGAGCAGAATTTATAGAAATGCTCTGTTCTATCTGGACGCCATTTCTTTGTCTTGTTCCCAGTTTTTCTTCTGTCTGTAAATTTGTTTAGTCACTCGCTCTAAACTACAATTATTCTAAGTTTATTTTAAAACATTTAAATTGTAAACTTAATAACATATTTAATAATTAATTAAAAACATTACAAGGCATACAAACAAACAATTCTAATCTATTATCTTAATTTACTGAGTGATATGACCAATGATAGTTTTTGATTGGTTAAACTGTAGGCCTACTTGGTTAAGTTTGAAACAGTGGCTGTGTAAGAGTTTGATTTTAAACCTGACCTTCAATTTTTAGCTTTTACTAATGTTATTAATAAAGAAAAGATAAAATGGTAACTAAAGCAAGGTATACTGTTATGCCTTGTAATAGTATACGTGGTATATAGTGACGTACTAATATACTGATACAAAACATACTACTTGGGCTGCAATTTTCAAAAATTGCAGATCAATAAATTCCTATTGGCGGGTCCGTCCGTCTAAATATGAAAATCTTATGAAAACGTTATTTCAATTCAAAACTTCGGACGGAGTTAGATACATGATTGACAGGAAAAGTATAATGTACTGGGGCAAGGTTACTAAAATTGATTGTGATGATGTCATAATAAATAATTGGTCGTATATTTTCTATCTTTAGAAAAATGAAGGTGTGTTGAAGCTTGGATATAGTATACTGAAGTTTTCCGCCAAAATTTCGCTAGAAGGATTCGCAGTTCGCTTCCAATTCGAGTTTGCTTCATAGTTACTTCAGGCCAGAGAATATTTTTCGTTTTCTACTCATGTTGGCTTACCTAATGAGCTATAAAACAAGTCTCAATTTTACAATTACTGCAAAATTGAGACCTATTTATAAAGCCCAAGCATCCTGGTAATGCTGATAACCACAAGAGAAAAATCCAATTTCAATTCAATTACAACAAATTGAGTAATGTTTAAAGATTTCTCTTTTAAATTACAATCGTTCAGGTTTATTGAATACTTTTAAAAATGTATTTCTTATAGAAACAATTTCATTCTGCTTTACTAAAGAACAGATAATTTCATTCGAATAGAAAACTTTTTAAGTCTTACCCATTTAACAATTTAATTATAATCATGACTTTCTAAAATATTTTTCTGATCAAAATTTATATTTAAGACTACTCTACAGGTTGAGCCCACACAAATTTGCTTAATCAATACACATCAACTTTATAGAAATTACAAATATAGAAGCAAAATAAGTAAAGTAAGTAGATTTTTTGTTGTTTGAAATGCAGATAAACTTTTGATTTTATTAAATATTCTTTAAATTAATAAAATATTTACAATTTAGATGAAAGGTTTCGTAATTTTAAATTCAAGTTACAGAATGGTATTAATAAATAAATAAAAGGAAATTCTTATAAAATTTTAATTGATAATCAATTAAAAAACACTGATTTTACAGAAAATTAAATATAATACCTTTAAATAAAATAAATTCACTCGACTTACTTTGCATAATTTAAATACAAACTCAGTTGAATTAAGTAGTAAAAATGTTTCTCGTATTTATTAAATTCTACAGGATTTCAGCTTTAAAATTGAAAGAGATTAAAATTTATACGAATTAATTTAAATGCCACGATGCTCGTCTAAAAATTAAGTTTTGTGCAAAGTTCTTGGCATTAAATATTTACAACGTTATTTTAAAATCAATATTTTGCAATCATTTAATAAACGTGCAAAGTTCATACACATTTGCTATATTTTTAATTTAAGTTTTAAATAATTTATTATTATTATCTTCAAATCCTGCTAAATAAAAGAATTTTTACATGACTATAATAATTAAATTTATATAAAAAAAGACTACAGAAATATTTGTAATTATCTAAAAATATCAAATAATGAAATCCTATTAATTATATGATATATTTTAAACTCAATTTTTTTATACGTATATTTTAATTAAAAACTAAATAAATAAGTATTTTTATAATGAACCTAGTTTTAGACACGCTCATTTGCACAAACAAAAATAATTATTTTAATTAGTAATCGTTAGATTAATAATTTATATGCACATAAAGTCGAAAGATTTTTTGGAATGTTATTTTTTGATCAATTTTACAAAATATCCTCCAGGAGAAACTCCCGAAAATCTTTCTAATAATTAACATTTAAAAGAAATGTTGGATAGAAGAGATGCTCGAGGGAAATTACAGTTTTGTATCACTTATTACTCTTGAGGAACTGCAGGATATTTACTTTCGCCAAACAACATTTAAATGTTCTTTAATTAAACAAATAATTTTTTAATATAAATTTAAATATCCTTTTAAAACAATAGTAATATAAAAATTATTACATACCCGCTTATAACGTTGTAAATATTTAAATTGAAAGGTTTTGTTAAAGATCAAACATCGCTTTTTTATTTCCTATGTTTTATATTTATATATCTGATTAAAATTTTTTAAATTTCATTAAAAATTATAAAAATTTGCATATTTTTTATTATTTTTTGAATTAAAATGTTTTTATATGCTTAAGAATATTTTTAGAAATGCTAATTTATACGGATAAGATTAATACCGGTACAATTTAATAAACTTTCTCATTTTAATAATACTTTTCCAATATTAAAAATTTTAATTTTAATTTAAAAAATTACAGTAGAGTCTCTACAGTCCGTCACTCGCCAGTCCGATACGTCCAGTAATCCAACACTCCGTAGAGTGTCGTACGTGTTACCACCTGTCGATGTACAGAGAGTAAATGATAAATGATATACTGTACTGTACATACGTACAAAATCCACTAATCCGACAATCTGCTGTAATCCGACATCTATCGGTCCGATATATGTCGGATTATGGAGACCCTGCTGTATTTTAATTCAGAAAATAAGATTTCTTTAAAGTTAAATATTTGTTTAAATATCCCAACAAATGAAAGATGCTATTTTAAAAGTAATCTTCAATTTCAACTTAACAAGAATACAGTTTCTTTACTCGTGCCGAGGTTTAGAATTATTTTTTTGAACTAACAATCTTTTAGTTGTCCATTCGAAAATTTTTATAGAGTTTTCCCTATTTTCAAAATATAAAAACTTTAATTTTACATCATTTCATTACTAATTTATGTGTAGATTTACAATGTTAATTTGAAAAAAAAATATATATATATATATTGTTCTAACATTTTGATAAAGGAATAGTAAAAATTTGTTTTAACGTATTAAAAAATTCTTTATAAAAACATTTAATGAAGAAAAATCTTTAAAAATCAATAAATATATTTTTTATATTCAAAAAATATAAAAGATTTTCTACGAATATTTTAAATTATCGTGATTATTTGTATCATATCTTTAATTTTTATTATCGTTTTAAGACGGATATTGAAGATATTTTTCTTTTTTTAATTATGGTCATCACCAGAGTCTTCCAACGTTTCTCTTCAGCTTTCTTCATTTACTTTATTCGGTTAAATTTACTTATGATAGTCAAAATGGCGGCTCGTCTCTGATTCCAGCAAACAGAAGAAGGGAAACAGTGAGGACTCACGTTCTAACCTAATCTAACCTATTCTAGTAAATTACCATAATTATTAGCAACCAAATTATTAGAATAGGTTAGGTTAGGTTAGAACGTGAGTCCTCACTGTTTCCCTTCTTCTGTTTGCTGGAATTAGAGACGAGCCGCCATTTTGACTACCATAGGTAAATTTAACCCTTTATTCTAATCTATGCTATCTTATTGCATAATTTCCTCCTTCATCATTTGTTATCTAATGGCATCATGTTAGTTCATCTGTTATCATCATATCTTTCATGTCGAGAAGAAATACGATGACCAGATTCCGCATTCATCATTTCCATCATTTTCTAGATTTCAATTCATTTCCATTTTGAGTTTACAATGTGTTGGATAATGCATCGAACACCGTTGAAGATATTTTGTGAGTATTGAGTATTATTGAAAATATAAAAAATTGAATATATGTATTTTGAAAATTTTGATAAAGTTTATTTAAAATTATTCTGAAATATATTGGCATCGTTGTTTTCAGTGGTGCATTATCTAAAGTGCTCTAGTTTACGAAATGCAGAAGCCAGCTATAAACGTAACTTAACCAAGAGGGACAAGCTGGGAGTCATTCAACTCAAATGAAATTTTTTATGTTGTTAAATCTAAGTTATATCAAGACTTTATTCTGATTTTATATTTCTGGTGGAAACCATTCGCACGTAAAATTGGAGTATTCGCATAGAAATTTCTTCATCATTAATGATTTCAGTAAATTCAATACCTCTTGAGATATTCAAAGAAAATTTTATTTTCCACTATGTTTAAACTTTATTTTATATTTCTACTTTAGGAATTCTATAAAATATTCTTTTTGAATTTTTTTAGAAAAACAATATTTCTAAACTTTGGCTTCGAATCTCTGATTTGAAAAGTTGAAAAATGGTAAGTTAAATCAGTTTTTCTTTCAAGGAACTGATTTTATAAAAAATATCCGCCTCTTAAAAAATCGCCATCTTGTTTTTAAATTGTGTAACGTGTATATAAATTTGTTATACGTGTAAAATATTTTCCAAAATTAATTTAAGTTTCGGCTAATCATTGAATGTAATCTGTAAATCCCGTGTTAACTATAACTCATGCGCTATCTTTGCGTAAAGTTTGATAAAATTTTCATAAAGGGAACATTTAATTTACAGTTTTGAATATTCTTTGAAGCATTTTGGACACCATTTGTAAAATTTGTTCTCATTTTTCTATATTAAACAATAAAATTCTAATTTTTATAAGTTTATAAGGTTTGCTCTTCATAAAATATATCTGTGGAAAAGATTGTGTTTTATTTGTATTGTATTTTTTAAAGAAATGCGTAAAAAAGGGTTAAATTTTGCGAGAATTTATTTTAATTTCGTGAAATTTACAAGAATGCTAATTTTACACATAAATCATACGCTGTCTTCGCGTAAAGTTTGATTTAATTTCCACTTTTAGATATTCTTCGATAAGTTTATGATGCCATTTATAAAATTTATTTACATTTTCCTATATTAACAATAAAAATTCCAATAATTCTTAGTTTGAAGATAAATTTTCATATTTTTATATGGTTAATTCTTCACAAAAAATATAATAATTTCTCCAGATATATTATTTATACCGTATTTTTAATGAAATTTCTTATGGAATTCTTTCAGTTTTGCAAGAATTTAATTTAATTTCGTAAAATTTATGAGAATATTTACGTATAATAATGCAAAAATACATGGAAGAAGATGGAGTTACTAACATCGATTTGAAAAAAAATATATTTTAAAAAATTAAAAGATATTGCAAAAAATTTATTGTCTTAAATACAAAATTTAATTTAATAAAAGAAAATTTTAAAAAATATTTTAGATAACGTTGCGCTTTTTTATATATTTTTAATGTTTTATGATAGGCAAGAAACATTTACATTTTTTAGAATAATAAGAGTTTGTTTTTTTAAATTTTAAAATATAACTAGAAAAAATATTAAAGATAATTTTTAGAAATGAATTAAGATAACATTTTTCTTGAAATTATTTATTAAAAAAATATGAATTATATATTTAAATAACCTTTTACAACTTATCTTACTTTAAAATATAGTTGTAATTATTTTTAACAAGAGATAAATATAATATTTTCACGTAGATATTTTATACATTTGGTAAGATTTTAAACGCGTTAAAACTTAAATATTTTAAATAAAGTTATACTGTAATTACGAAAGAGCAAAAATATTAGAAAATGCGGTTAATGTTACCTATGGTTCCAAAATGGCAGCTTTTCTGTGATTCTAGCAAATAGAAGAAAGGAGACAGTGGGGACGCACGTTCTAACCTAACCTAACCTATTCTAATAAATTACCATAATTATTACCAACAAAATTATTAGAATAGGTTAGGTTAGGTTAGGTTAGAACGTGCGTCCGCACTGTTTCCTTGCTGGAATCAAACGAGCCGCCATCTTGGAACCATAGGTAACATTAACCGAAAATACTTTAACATTTTATAGGTTTATAGTTGGAGTAATTTTTGAAATTTTGAAATATTTTTACATAATTTTTAATGTATTTAAGTTACATTTGTTATAAAAGCAGGTTATTACGTCATTAATTAGTAATTTAAATAATACTTACGCTAATATTATCTTATTTACCATAGTGTTATCCATTGGTAACATTTACAGTCAGGCCGGATGGCCGAGCGGCTGAGATGGTATCCTACCGCACTGGAGGACCCGGGATCGAATTCGGACGGGTCAAAAAACTAGGAATTTTTCGGAGGGTGGTCCGTCCGGATTGGTCGGCCTCCGGATGATGAGGAACGGACCTCATCATCCGGCCGGCCTATTGTGGGCTGGCCGAATCCGTAAAGGGCTTGCTAAAAAGAAGGCCCTCTTAGTGCCCACAGGGCAGTTTTAAAAAACACTTATAATTACGTGCAGCAAAGGATCGCTTATTTACAAATTACATCCTGCAATTATTCACAAGTTTGCATAAAAGTTAAATAAGTTAACTTACTTGTTAGTTTTAATTTACTTAAAACATAATACCTTAAGCTTAAAACTAGATAAAACGATTCTGAAATTACTTTTATTAGGCCTATATTAAAGTTTTATTTTGAATTTTTCTAAAAACGTTATCAGATTTAAAGTCGAAGGCAGCTGTTACAGTTACCAATGGATAACTCGAGCTAGAAAGTGAGAAAGTTATCCACAGGTTGCACATAACTTTCGATCGATTTCAATAACAGTATTTGTGTGCGTGTATGTGTGTGAGATTTGAAGAGAAAGAACATCGAGTTTCCAGCATTCATATACTTTATGTCCACTTCAAAGATGTTATATTACGTTTACTTGAAAAATGTATGAAATTCTATTTAGAGGAGATAAACTGGAATCCATTCGATTGACTGTAATCAAAGAAAGTAATATTCTCGGTGACGTAAGGAGAATGCAATTTAAATTTTCGATCACCACTACACAGAAGACATTCTTGCGCAATTTTAAAACTTAATTCGTGTTATAAATTTTCTTTAGATTACATTAATTTGGATTCAATTCGGGACATAGTAATCGGCTTTCTAACCGTTTACAGACATTTATTGTGATAAATGAACACGACAAAGCTATATCTGTACAAGTACATCTGTATGTTACGTGTATTTGAGCAATTCGGTAAAGAACTTTTCAAATATCAATATAACAAATCAAAATCTACATTAGTGAAGCTTTCAGATAAAATTTTATAATAATTACTTTCGAGAATTATTTCTTGATATAATAAGTATTTTTGTGTGCTTAGTGTATACTTTTACGTCAATTTGACGTCATTTCTTTATTTCCTTTTATAACTGTAGATCTAAAGATGACGTCAAAGTGACGTTAAAGCTTGTATCATCCACGACGAAAGAAACAAAACATAATTCAAAACTAGTTTCGATTAGATTGGATTTCAGTTTTTTTAAGTAATTTAATTTTATATGATTGCAACTTAATATGTTTACTTTATAAATATTGTTATAATGTAAATTTATATCTAAACTTTGAATTAGTATAATTATAAAACGATATAATATTCAATTAAACATCCAACTAGTATAAATATCTAATGATGTAATAGCATAATAATAATAGATATAACGCCATTAGATAGTTATAATGGAATATTGAATTGCAAGTAGGTCCTATGTGAGGTCCGGAACAGTCACAAACAATTATTATCATTCGCTTTCCTGTCACATTTTTTACATAGAATGATCCTAAAACTTAATTTTTATGTCCTGAGACTATCTGGACAGAAGTCCAAAGGGACAGGGCCCTTCTGTATTCCTGGAAACACAGAGAGGCCCTATTTATTCCTTTCTTTATGAACTTGATTTCTGTTAATGTTCTTTCTATAAAATTTGACGTATAATTGTTATTTCTAAATAACAAAATAGTGTGATTTTCTAAATAATTATAAAATCAAAACAATCCATAAATTTTATTGTAATTTTAATAATATTAGAAGAATAAATCTATTTAGAATAACAAATTTCCTTTTCGAAATAAACAAATAAATTGATTTTCGATTAATTTATTTTGAAAATTTAGAAAAAAAAATTAAATAACCAATATTATTATTATTTTTAGAAAAATTAAGAAAAATCAGTAGATTTTTTAAAAAAATTTATCGATAATTTCTTTTATTTTTAAAAATAATTATCAAAATTGAATAAATCATAATGAAGAATAAGTTTTATATTTTAAAGACATTATTAGTCAATAAATATTTTAAAAAATTGAAAATAAAAAAGAAAAATGAATCATTTTCAACAGAAAATAAAATTAATACGTTGAAAAATAGAAAATATTTCGAGAAATGTTTTGAAAAAATATAATTTTTCTTGGAAGACATCACATTGATTTCTGATACGCTAACTTGTTCTGACATTACTCGATACTTTTTCAAGTACTAAGTAAACTCGATAAGTGAAATATAAGTTCAAACAAAAAACTATTCTTTTACTTAACAAAATATTAAAAAGTAAATATTTCATTCGTAAAATGTTAAGTTTTATATTTATTAAAGGCCTTATAATTAAGAAAATAAATAAATTTAATGTCAAAACTTTGTGTTTCTTTATTATCTGAAAGTAGTTATTACTTAATAAGGGTATTTTTCTTTTAAAAATATCTATGATTTTATTTAATCCCGAAGTTATTTAGCTTCATTATTTCATAAAATTTTAAATAAAATGTTTTTCAGATCACTTTTTACCTCCAGAAAAACTTCTAAAAACTGTTTTTAAACATCTTCAGGGTATAAAATTGTAAAGAAAAGTCTTTCTTACGTTTTTCTCGATTTTTTTTTCTTTTCCTAATCCTTAAATTTTTAATTGTATTTTTTTAGATTTAAGCTTAGGTTCTATATAATAAAATTTTAAATTATTTAACGATATTTTATTGCTACATTTAATATATTTTATTCATATTTGTGTCATTTTATTTTCTATAAAATCCTTCTTTTTTCTTTTTATTTCTGAGAATAATGGTTTGTAAATCAATAAAACTTCGACAAATTATCCAAGAATATTTTAAATAACAAAATAAACAGGACAATTTTCCAGTGATTAATGTTACTTTCATTGCATGTTAACAATAGATGATATTATATTCTTATTTTTCAGATAAATTTTTAATATGAATAGAAATTCTTCTTGTTAGAATAATTAAAGTATGAGTTTTTGATATTTTATCTCATTTATTATTATTCATTATTCATGAATCTAATGATTTATTTATTTAGTTACATAATTAAATTTCTTTTTATTGTTGTTATTGTTTTTTTTGTTTTATTGAGAATAAAGTAAATTTTTTGAATTGGACTCTAAAAATTCCAATTTTTTAATAAAGGTTTTAGTTTTTTACTGGGTGGCATATAATACTTTTTTGTGGGCGATTGGTAAATGTTTTACAAGAATGGTGCATATCAAGTATAGCAAACTGTGTGCTAGTTAATTTTATTATATTAATATGCATATGCTATAACTTCTGTACTAAAGAGGAGGAGGATAAGAACTAAAAATTCTTTAGAAAAATCAAGTATTATTTGTTTAAATGTTTCCGATTTAGAAAAATACTGATAAATTGCTATTGATTATTTTTTAGTACTGAATTTTTTAGATTTTTCTCTACAAGTGCGTTAAAACTAAAATTTTTATATATTCTGTTAGTTCTTCTAAAACATTCTATTTTTATAATAAATATTTCACTTTCTAGGGGGAAGGATTTTTTTAGGAAGTAAAAAAGATAAAAGTGACATTTGATGAAACTATTATCTTGATTATTGTTTACGTTGGAGTGCATTTTAATCAGCTTTTTTATCTAAAAAATGTTGTAAGAAAAGTAGAAAAATTATATATAAAAAGAATCCAAAAGTATGAAAACTTCAATATTTTCAAAAGGTTTTCTTTTATATTTTTCGGGTTTATATTCCTTTAAATGGTGATTAATTTTTTTAGTAGTCTACTTATATTTTCAATTTTAGAAATTTGAAAAACATTGCTCAAATTGATAATAATTCAAGAGAAGAAAATGAAATTGTCAAAAATAAAATCTATTTTTCGTTTATAAAATTTGTTATTGAAGCGTATCCCATCTTATCTTCTAAAATTACTCGTAGTAGTCGTTATTTTTTAATGTATCTTTATGGGAAAAACGATGCGATAATAGCGAAAAAGCATTTAGTTAATCTTCTTAAATACGTATTTCCATGTCATTTATCCATTAATATGGAATTAACACCATTGAGAAAGTGACATTTACTTAAACCTTTTGCTACATTCACTTTTGTTCTTCATTTGGCCATTTGTACCAGAAAATTTCATCTGTAAGGTTGACTTAATTGAGAGAATTCGTCAATAGAAATGAAAAATAAATGAAACTTAAGTTAAAGTTTTTGAGTAAATAATCTTTAGATGTATGACTTTTTAAATTTATGACAGTTATGAAGTTTGAGATACATGAAAAGCATATACTTTTTAAATACGGATGTGTATTTCATCCAAAGTACGCATTTCTATTATGAATATTACACAAATATATTACGAAAAGTACACATTTATATCATGAAAGTGATCTACTTCATAAAAGTTTGAGCTCCAGGTCAAAATTCTCTCGAATTTAGCATTAGAACTGTATAACATCAGAAATTAGAGTCGTTCAAAGTACGAGATACCACTGTATATATGTTTATCAATATCCCGAGCAAGACTATAAAGAAAATTTGCTTAAATTTTAATTAGAGTTAATAAAACTTTATAACATTCTCATCTTTTCATTTTAAATTATAATTTGATTCGTAAATAAAATAAATAAATAAGACAAATATTTCTTAGTTCTGAAATAATTCTATACTTAATTCTAAAACAGTGTAAGAACAGAGTAGCTACAGAGTCGTTCTGTTCTTTCTATAACAGCTCAGAAAGAGCGAACAATGTTGTACAGCAATAGAACGAATAATATTCTAGAACAGAAAGAGAGAATAATATTTGAGACTCTTCTATACGGCTTACAGAATTATGTTATTTCTCAAAATTGGATCGGCCGATTTTGATAAAACTTTGCCATTTTCGGTTAATTGCAATGAGGAATTCAAAACCAAAAGTGACAAATATTAAAATTTAATATCTGTGCTTCCTTGACGCGATTGAGCTTGCCTAACGGAATTTAAGAAGAGGGGAAAACGGCTCTGGAAAATGGACGCGAAAAACGAACAAAACACAAGAACAAAGCAATCGACGACGATTGCCTTTTCCGTGCCCAGCAATTGGCTTCTTCCGTACCCAAGAATCACCTCTTTCCTTTAGTCTCCACCTCAATTCTATTGTGATACATCAAAGTCGCGCGACATCTTAGTCTAGAACAAAAAGAGCGAATAATAATAATCTAGAAAAGAAAGAGCATTTTCCGTTCTTTGTTCTAGAATATTACTTAATTAAAAATATTGTTGATAATAATTTATTTGTATAACAAGTTCAAACTAATTAAGCAATAAATCAATTCGGACAGTTTTTTGTTTTTTGTTTTTTTTTTACTCTAAAAATAACCAATTCACCAACATTTACAAATTGGAATAATTTACATAAATATGTTAATTTTTGCATAATAAATGTGTTTGAAAAGACGTACATTTTCATAATTTGCGCCACACAAATGAAAAATGTAACCCTCTTTCTCTCTCTCTCTCTCTCTCTCTTTTTTTCTTTAGAATTTGCATTTTTTTAAATAATAATTTAAATTTTTAATTATTAACGTTGATTCATGCTTTTAAAAAATGTATATAAAATAAAATTTTTGAATGTAATGACTTTCTCCTAAATTTCTCTCGAAATAGAAGTGATGCATCTCCTAAAATGAAGCTAATGAAGCTTCTATTTTCGTGTTCTTCGCTAAATACTGTATATATAAAAATAATAAATAAAACGTATGTTTTTTGATAATAATCTATGTTTACTTTTGATTTATTTCCAGATTTTTTTAGAATCCGATCGTTTAATGTACCGTTATATAATTTCTTTGATATTTCTTCACAGTAATTTTCTTGTCAAGCAATCTATTAAAGTATTTATTATTTTTTAAAAATGTTTTTCTATTTATTGTATTAAAAAATCTTAAAATAAAACGTTTGAATAGTGTTTATTTACACAAATTTAAGTTATATTCTATTCTCAAAATATTGATATTAAAATTAAAATTAGATATAAAAAAATAGGAAAAGTTTAAAAATTAAAAATTAATTATTGAAATTAGATTATTATTATATAAAAATATATTTCTTAAATTTGAATTAAGTACATATTTGTAATAACGTATTAATTATTAAAAACTACAGATCTTGTTCAAATAATAATAATAATAAATATTTATTTTATATATTATAATATTAAATGTTGTTAATATATTATATAGTATAAATATAATAAATATTTATATTTATTATATTTTTATGAACTAAATTATATATTTATATATTATAATTATATTTAATTATTTATTTATTACGTCGATTATAAGTAATTCCCATACAGCAATAGATTACGATCTTTTACATAACAAATATGGTTTCACCAAAATATAAATTATAAAAATAACAACAATAAAACAGACAAACATAGAACAATATATATAAATCACAAGAATAAAATTGACGCAAAGTAAAAATAATATATAACATAATCTTATATAAAATAAAATATAAGCATGCAAAACATCAGTAAAACAAATAGAGAATGAATAAAAACAGTTATAAAAAGATACATATTAACTAAGCGTGATTAAGTATACATCATGCTATGTATAAAGACTTTTACCTATATTTTTAAATGAAAAATCAGAAAAAAATAAATCCTCAATGGCAGATATAGACGAAATTAGGAATTGTAATTAGGAATTGCAATACAGAAAATGTTACGAGTAATTCGACAAGTTAAAGTTTCACGGATTAAATTAAAATATTTGTTTAAAAAAATGGATAGAAAAATATAAAACGCGTCGACTAAAACTGAAAAGTCAAGTCTAATACCAGTGACATTACCTGAACAGTGAGGAGGATGGTTTAGCTTGTTAAAAATAAATAAACCTTGTTAAGCCAGGAGTAAACTATGTAATACTGTAAGGAAGAAGCGGCTGAGTCCCGTGTGGGCAAGCAATAGTCAATGACAGGTTGAAAATTAACTAAAAAGTGTTTTAGGACCGATCTTGAAGACATTATAAAGTGGCGCAATAAAATTGCCTCTGGGTATTACAAGACTCTTGGAAGTCGCGTTGTTTTTAAGTTTAATCATTAGCAACTGGACTAAAATATTAACGTCTTGCTGTAGAACAAATGGATCGGAATTTAGGTTTACTTTGTTAGTCCTTAACGTAAGCGAGGATATTAGACTTTAAACGAGGCGTAATGAAGTCAAAATAGGCAATAAAAATTAACTTCTCGACACAAATTACTTTGGTTTTTAATATTTAAACGTGAAAGGAAATAGTCACTAAAACTTACTCATACTGGATTTCAGAATTCTATTGTAAGGACAGAAATGCTCTCATAATGAATTCACATTTATAGGCATCGTAGAGCTTATTTGTAAAATTTCTCCCCTGTGAGATGGGTGCAACATACTTGAGTAAATTACAAAAGTTATCGAGCTTAATCTTAAAAGAACGGATAGAAATAGTTATTGGATCAGATGATAATTTAAGATAATTGACAATAAGAAACCAAATCCAAAAGAATATCCTAACCAAAAGCTTTAGAAATATCAATAAATAAATCGCATGCGGATCTCTGTCTACTAAAATATTAAGTATTACTGATTAAGTTGCAAGTAACTCGGTACTTTTGATCGATGACGTATGCGGTATGTTGCAGTAAAAAGAGTTTCAATGGTCATGATGAATATACATAATCAAATACGCAATTTTCAAAACATAATTTTGTCTACTATTGGCTGGTGGTATCCTGAACAAAAGCGAACGGTCGCGGATTCGGGCTTCATCAACAGGTTGGTCACCTGAAGTTTTCCGGGTTTTCTTCATTTGTCTAACGCCAAGATAAGGGCAATTTCCCATATAAGTCAGACATCTTCCTTGACAGATCACAAGTGTTGCGTAGAGTTATTCCGTCAATGTAATATTATCCAAAAATAAACTTTAGTGTTGTAGTTGAAATGAAATGGACGAAAATATTTTCGATCATTTTTTGGGATTGATATAATAGTGGAAGAGCGTCATTGGCTTGGGAAGTCAGATTGAATAATTCCATTCAAAACCGAATAAGAACAATAGCGGCAATAGATAAAATATTTCTAAATTTTACTGTCATCAGAGGGATTTTTAATGTCTAATGTTTGCATAGAGAGATGGACGAGAGCCTCTAAGAAAAGGTTGACTTCGCTGTCTTCAGACAATCGTTAGATCCCGAGTTTAAAGGAGACGATATGAAGACATTTATTTTTGGTGTTTCTTCTACAGGTGTAATGAGAACATAATGGTGAGAACACTGAACAACATAGTGGAACATTTTAATTATGGCTTACGACATAGTTCTAAAGGTTGTTAAATAGTCTTGAACATTTCGAGTAACGTATTTGTAATTTTTCGAATTGACTGAATAGCGATATTGTAGAACTTGTAAGTAAAGCATATCTGAAGTTAATTATTTAATGATATCATTAGATATGGCCGTCAAAGATGCAGTTTTCTTTAAAGATGTTGTTTGAAATTAGGGATTGCCCAAAACAAGTACCCCGAGAAACTCGAATCGTGGAACAATTTTGATTTGCTTATTATATAATATAAAATAGTCTGATTTGAAAAGTTTTTCATTTATTCTGAAGATGAGAAGTTGTTTTCTCGGTATTTATTTGAAGATTTTTTAGCAGTGAAATAATTTTGTGCTGTAGAAAATCCAAGAAAGTGAGAAAATGATAACATCATCAGCACAGGCTAATAGATGGATGTTCATGTTCTCTATTTTTATGTCGTTGTTATAATAAAGCACTTGGAATGTGTCATTAATAAAGATGAAGGATAAGTACAGATTGATGGGGTCACCTTGAGAGAAACCTATAGAGATTTGAAAAGGTTTAGATGAATTCCCTTTTTTAATTACAACTGCTATGAAATTGAAACATAAATTTTGTATTAATGCTGTATGTAAATTTTTACAACAAAGTATGCAACAGGTGACTCATAAAAGTTGAATTAAAGGCTGAGATCAAGGAAGCATGCATAATTTTAGATATAATAAAATATCAAATTCAGCATTTCTAAAAAAAATATAACTAATTATAATACTATTATAGTATTTTAAAAAATTCAACAAAAACCAAGAAGTCAAAAATTACTTCAAAATATTCATGTTTTTATATATTCTATCACGTGATTTAATTTATTTTTCATTGTTTAGTATATATAATATTGTAATATTTTATCAAGTTATACACTGTTATATAGTGTTTCTATGTCTATAATCAATGCTGTAATCAATGTTAAAAATGTATTGTATAATTCTATTTTTTATAAATTCTAAAATACAGTACAAAATTCAGTATACCCGTATTCACATCCATAAGTATATATATTAATTAAATAGAAGAGTTATATAACAAGTTATAACAAAAAACAGTGAAATATGTGGAAAAAGGAATATTGAATTAAATATATATATAAATTAAATAAAACTAAATATTTCTACATGTAAATTTTTTAAATTTATAGATGTGACTAATTAATAACGATAAAATATATATATTTTATCATCAAAAACAGCATATTAATTATGGTTTTTAACATATGCTTTTTATATAAATTTTAATGAGAATTAATATAATTAGTTTTTAATGTTATCATCAAAACATAACAAATTTATATTGTTTTTGAAGAAGATATGCGAATTTTAATGAGAATTAATATAAAATAATATATCAGTCTATTAATGCCATTTTTAAATAGTAATTTTCATTAACGAACCCACAATTTTATATGAATTCAATGCTAAACATTTATATTATTTTTATTAAAACTGCCAAAAAAAAATGCACAAAAATCTGTAAATTATTAACACGACAATCGATATGTTTTCTTAGAATTGATCAAATTGAAATAAAATTAAAATATTTTAAAGCATATTTCGTAATAAAATGTTATTAACAACTCCAAAAATAGTTATAAGTTTCAAGTAAATAAAACTTTTAAAGTAAATTAAATGAATTTATTACTTGGAGCATTTCAAAAGAGAATTTTAGAAATTTTGATCAGAAGATAAAATTGCTTTCGAAAATAAAATTTAATTAAAAATATTATATTTCATTAAATTTTATTTTATTATTTAATTTATTTAGTGATTTATTTATTAAAACTTTAAAAATTATTATTTTTTAATCCTAGAACAGGTGAGGACAAACCTTGGTACACATACCAAACGTGGGATGCCAATGACTTTTCTGTCACGTATCCCAGGGGCTTGCCTTAAAAATTAAAATATGCAACATCATTTTATATATTTTTTCGTGTATCGTAAGTAATTTATCGAATCGTTAAAGTGTATATATTATATATATATATATATGCACAGTAAAACCTGTCTACGGAGACCACCCACGGTTCCTTCAAAAAGTGGTCTTTTAGACAGGTGGTGCTGTAATACCGTATTTCCGGACGTATTTTGCGCACTTTTTAGCCATTTCTACTAAGTAAAACTCGAGGCGAGCAAAAATAACCGAATTTTTTTAACGATAGAGCTATATGATAACTCGATTTACAGGAGTCGTCGTGTTTTTATAAAACATATTTAATATCAATATTTCAAAGATTAATATAATATTCGCATTTTCTCCATTGTAATACACACTTTGTTTTTCCCGACTTAATTAATTCAACTTGGTTTTTTTACGTTCGCTCCTGTTACGTGTATTACGTCATCAATATGGAAGCACGTCATATCTCTCCACCACTTCAGTTTTGGTTTTCGTTAGTTTAATCTTATGTTAACCTTCCTTTTTTGATTCCGCGATTGTCCAGTTGCCTGTAAAACTGAGTTTTGTATTAATGCGTTTATTGTTTTTTGAATATTTTGCGTGCGAAAATTACTTAAATATTATTTTTCTACAAATATCGTGTACGTATATGAGCGTAAAATAAATAAATAAATAAATAAAATTTTATTAAAACGATGAGATCAGCCGATTAATTGTATCGTGTACATCATTTTATACCCCTAAAGAAAATACTAGGTCCACGGTAAAATAAATTTTGTATCCCACAGTTAAACTTCGCGGCTAATTGCCGTCGTAATAAACCATTTTCACTTTCTCTGATAACTTGTAACACCATCTTCTAATGACAGCACTTTGCATTTCTTTCGTTTTTCGGACAATTTCGAACAAACTGAAATAAATTTCCTTTGTTGCTAGACTAATTCATTAACACCTGCATCTAAT
Organism: Centruroides vittatus; assembly: GCF_030686945.1. Lineage (NCBI taxonomy): Eukaryota > Metazoa > Arthropoda > Arachnida > Scorpiones > Buthidae > Centruroides > Centruroides vittatus. The sequence continues at coordinate 3,481,288 of NW_027121927.1, forward strand.
TTCAAGGATGGGAGAAATGCCCGAGGTGGGTTCGAACAATAGTTTAGACCAGATATATTGGCGGAAGTGGTCGCTTGTTACAGTTGTATGTTGTTTCGGACCAAAAATCGATGCCCGCGGTCGCGTTACACAGGTGGTCGTTATAAAGGTAACTTATACGAAGACTCTATGTATAAACTATTCCGTGCCAGAAATTTTTGCCCGTTTTGACAGGTGCCCGTCGAATGCAGGTGGTCGCCTAAGCAGTTTTCACTGTATAAATATATATATACAGTGAAATACTGTATATATATATATATACAGTGGTGCCTCGTATAACGTACACCTCGAATAACGGACTGGCAGCGAACAACGGACTTTCTGTTTGGCCGTTACGTGACTCGAGCAACGGACTGGCTGCGAACAACGGACTTTCCGGCATAATTGGTGACTGCTCCATGGGTGCGTTCTTTAATAGCGGTCTCTCTGCGTCTCCGCTACTACGAGAGTGCGCTGCTGTTTGTAGGCATTTAGGAACAACGGTGAAAGAAAGAAAGATGGCAGCGCCCGCACTATCGATAGTATCGTGATGGAGGAATCTATAATTCTAAAATATGAGCTTTTAAAGGCAAAAGAAGGGTTCCAATTGTAAAATTTAACCATAAAATGGATTATTTGTTGAAAGAGCATTCAAAATAGCCACGAAAAAAATTAGAACGCCGAAAAAAAAATTCGTAAAGACACTTACATTACCGCGTGCAATAACTCGCGCTTTCACAATTTCTAAATTTTCATTCATAAAACCATATAATGGACCCGGAAACGAAACTATCTGAACCATGGAGGACGCCATGTTGTTTTTCACCGTAAACTACTGCTACAAGCGGCCATTTTTGCCGTTCGACGGCGCTCACTCCCACCGGAATTTAGGAACGCGTTCCTCAGGAATTTTTAAACAGATGTCGCTCGCGCAGAGTTACGCGGAGGAATAAAAGAACGCACCCCATGTTCATTTTTTTATGATACAATACGGTTATTTTATGCTGCGGAACGAATTAGATGTTTTAACATGTATTTCTATGGGAAAATGCGTTTCGTATAACGGACGTTTCACTTAACGGACGTGCACCTGGAACGGATTAAGTACGTTATATGAGGCACCACTGTATATATATACATATGTATGTAATACTTAAAAACACCAAATAATAATATGCTTCCATAAATTTCAGTTGACAGGTGAGAACGTTTGGCATTACACGTCCTCTTAAAAAGGTTGCCCACCCAATCTACAAGCTGTTTTTCCAAAAAATTGTAACGAAAATGTTTGAATTACATTTTTAATTCTATTTATTTAAGTTTACCAAGAAATTGTGTATGATTAATTGGTTTCTCAAAAAATAATAAAAATAAAGTTAAAATAAGAAAAATAATACATAATTTTACAAAATAAAAATTGTTATACGAAGTTAAAATGTTTATAAAAAAAATTAAATATATTTTTGGTTTATCCAAAAAATATCTTTTAATTAATAAAGTATTCTTCAATAAAAAATGTTTCAAATCTTTTAACTTGTAACCTAAGTATAAATATGAAAATAATAAAAAGTTAGAATATAATTTAATTATTTTCGTCGTTATTTAATTCTAAAAGTTGGAATGCAAAGTTAAATAAAATCTAAAAATAAATATTGTCAGCATGTAAGATTTGAAGTTGTTTATTTTAATCAATCAATTAAATTGTTTATTAATAATAAGATTAAATTCCTGATACAGAAGGAATATATTAATACTTGAAACATTAATTATTTCCATTAATAGTTTTACAGTATTTTAACACGAAAGCATTTTTACTGTGAAAAAGTAACCAACATAAATTACACAAAGGTATTTTTTTAAATACATGAAAGAGTAATTTTATTTTTTATTTCCATGTTGTTATTTGAATATACCTTTGCCTAGGGAGAATGCGTTTCTAGAGGTCTTTTTAAGAGTAACTGGTCCCTATTCAGACGTGGAGAAAACCCGGAAAACTCCATGTGGTCAGTCCGCCCTGGCGAGGCGCGAACCCACGACCGAATTCTCAACGTGCAGGAAATGGAACCGCTTGGTCACTCATAGGCCTACTTTCATCGTAATTAATCTGTAAGTTCTGAAAGTTGAATTTAATCTGTAACGACCAATTATTTATTGTGACATCGCCACAATGCCGGGCTGCAATTTTAAACATATTTTTAAAATTTATTTAATTTAAAAAATATGCTCTTTACCTCAAATTAGTACTGATCTGTCCCTGTACATCGTACTTTTCCTTTAACAGTAGAATCGTGCCGGTCATTTATTAACTGCTTCCTGGGGAAAAGTTTTGAATTGAAATAATGTGACTTCCGGTTTGCATCGGAAGTTCGTATACAGTTTAATCGGGGTCTCCTTCCCTTAAGCTTTCCACACAAAAATTTTTATTATTATTACTTTACTCGGAAGTACACCGAAAAAAGTATGGATTTTATTTAAAATTTCTATTAAAATTGTGACGTAGTATTATAATATTTTCCTTTTGAAATTGTTCACGGTTAAAATAAATGCCTACTGAAAAATATCCACTGACGGGAACAAAAACTGGCAGTTGTTTGCAGGTTATTTTGTATGCTTTTTTATTCCTAAAAAATGTCCCTAAAAATTCCTAAAGAAATGGTTGCTGTTTAGAATTGGCCGTTTCTAATAAATAAAGTACGAAATTTGCTCCTATCTTTCACTTCCGTAATAAAATTTAGCAGTGAGAATGATATAATATTTTAATGTTCTCAGTTGAATTTAAAGTGTTTTCAGTCAAGCAAAGAATATTTAAAAATTGATAATACATTTTCAAATTTACTACTAACCTTTACAAGAAGACCAAATAGCTTTGCAAGAGCATGCCATAATCTTCAAGCACCAGTTAAAAGAGGCTATTGTGGAATTTTTGCAAATTTGTTATAATTAAAAAGTTTTGTCATTCCTAAAAATACTTTCTACTAATTACATATAAATTAACTTAACATTCGAAAAGTTATTATTTTTGAGCAATTAAATAGATTCATAAATAACAATTTAAGAATGTTTCAGAAATATTGCGAATTATTAGTTTTGTATCTCCGAATTTTGAAAATATCTACAAGTGTGTCTTCTCTGTTGATGTCGATTTTTCTTCTTCGTAACATAAATTTATTATGTTAAAAGTTAAACTTTAAAAATATAAATGTACATTATAGTTAATTGTAGTTAACTTGAAAGCATGCTTAAAATATTGGCTCAATGTATTTAAATACGTTGAAAATATTACAAAAATGTTAAAAATTGCTTAATTTACAAATGATAAAAAAAACAAAGATGTTATTGACATAACTTGAAAATTCTTCAACAATTTTTGACAATATCTTAGCGTTAACAACATTTAAAATTTCGTTGAGTCAATGTTTTAAACGCTCTTTTAGTTAACTACAATTAAATATATTATATATTTATATTTATAAAAGTTTTAATTTTAACATAATTACTTAAATAATTTTTGGATCATTTTACAAAGATTTCAATTATATGTTTTGGATCTAGCTAATTAAATACTCTGAATACCAGTAAATTTTTAGAATTTTTTTTTTTTTTTTGCTTCTAGAATATGATTATTTTAATTATATAAGTAATGATAGATATGATAATTATGGAAGTTGTACAAGTATATGATAGTTAAACAAGTAAAGCAATTACCAAAATTCCCTTAGGTAAATAAAATTATATTTTGTTATTCTAAATTTGTATCTAAATCAACTAAAAATGTAAATTGTAATAGCGACAATTCAAGATTTGAACTAAATTAAACTATTAACCCCTTTATATTTTATAAAATCAAACAATAAATTAAATTTATTCCAAATTCCTAAAATTTTACAAAGATTTCAATATTCATAAAAATTTAGAAGAACAATTTTCTCTAAAACTTATGATTTCTGGTTATTTTAAGTACAGACCGTTTAAAAGAGTTTATTTTATAAATGGAGTAATTGAATTATTTAACTTGTTTTGTAAATGTCGTTTTAAATTAAATTTAATTTAAATAAGTTAAATATAAATTTTCAAATTTTGCAAATTCATTCTTTTTTGAATAATCTCCTGCCATTTGAGCGAGGATTCAAATGTTTAAAATGTAATTTTTATTCAAAGTTTATCATTCATCTGGAAATTTAATTATTTCGTAATATAAAATGTTCAAATACTTTACGAAAATCTATTTTATAAAATACTAATTGTTTGCAACAAAAATTAATTATAAATTGTTAAATATTGAAATGCATTTTCATGATTACAAAATGATTTGTCATTTAGTGTCATTGTTAAACTTATTGATTGTTAAGCATGTTGAACATATAAACTCAAATTACACTTATGAATTATATAGAACAATGATTTAGTTATAAAAACAAGAAAACCTTATCAGGAAAACTACACTATACTCTTAATTTTCTCGTTTTTCTTGTTAAAATTTATTATACTTGTTATTGTGTAATTCAAGCGAGCGTTTGATTTCTAATTGTTTTAATGTTGGAGAATATTTCATTTATATATAATAACAACTTCGCGTTATAGGATTCTAAATATTGAGCAGTGCAATTACAATGTAAGGATCGTAAAGTTACATCAGTTCTTGAAAATTGCATTCAAACAATCTGGAATATTTCAATATTCCAGATTGTTTGAATGCAATGTGTGAGTGTTGTAAGCATTTTTCAAGACTTACAGCACCTGTACCCATCTAAAAATATCAAAAAATAAATTTTTCTTCCTGAATATTATATATTTTTTTGTTTTCATATTTTTTAAGAATTTTTATTATTTATTTAATTTTTACAAGTTGAAAATATGAAAAACTTTAAAAGACAATACATGGTTTTATTGTAAATTATATTGGAACCATACCTTTCTGATAAACGTAACGCAAATGAAATTTCTTATTAAACTATTTGTAAACTTACTTCAAAATAATTCTTATTTTATGAAGTACTTGAAAGAAACTTTTTATTAAACTATACATTTGAATAAAATATATTTCAAATTGGAAACATATTTCACTGTCAAAAAATCGATTAAAAATAAGCTGCAAGATATCATAATCCTAGATTTTTATCAGATTTTTCTGTAAACGTGAATAAATTTTAATTTAAAATCTTTTAAAATTTTTCATAAAATTGGATTTTTTTTTAATTACACAAAAGATTTGCGAACAAACAAACAAACAGAACAATAATTCTGAAGTTTTTTCAAAAAGTTTCATTAAAGATAAATACATTAAAATTCCTATGAATACAATGTCAATGCGATGAAACTTAAGAAGTATAAATTTTAAAATAATTGTATAGAAATTCAACTTATATTATTAACAATTATGACATTTTTAGTAACGAAGTTTGATGAATCATAATTTACGCAACATTTAAATCATTTACATAATAAATGCTGATTCGTTTATAATTAAAGTATAAACGTGCGAAATTTATAGATTTGTATAGTTTTACTTTGTGATCCTTTCCTAAAATTGGACAAGATTTTGAAATAAAGAAAAATTTGAAATGCATCTTGAATTTAGTTTTTTAATTTCTAATTTTTCACTTATTATTACGCATGCAAACATTTAGATGTTGATTTATAAAAGTAAAATTTCCGTTTTCTCTGCAAGAGAGAAATAGAAACGAAAAAAGGATAGTTTAATAAGAAAACAATAGACGTCATCTCAACGTAAGAATAGATTAAGACAAATTAAAACTCATCAGATTTCATAAAAATAAAAATAAAAAATTGGGTTCGATTTCCGATCTTCTTGTTAAATAAGACGTACGTGATGTGGTTACTTAAAGTATATATTTAAATGAAGTATACGATAGTTTCAAATAATTTACGATTAGTAAAATATATACATCTACTATAATTTTTTTTTGTTTTTTGTAATCAAATAAACGAAAATTTTATTCTACGTTGTGCAAACTTCCTCTTATAGATGACAATGATACTAAAGAAGTGAAAACAATGACAGTTTTTGCCGTAGCTAGCCTAGAGCCTCAAGCTTTTAAGAGCTTCAGACATGAATAAATGTATGCTTGCCGATACTCAGTCTTGGCCCAATATTGGAAATTCAATACTATGTGAGACTTTGTACTATATCAGAAATCATTAATATTATATTATAATAAACCTTTATAAAAAGGGACTCGCTAGTCAACACGTTTACTTGGCATATCGCAAATGTAACGTTTAATTAAATAAAAGAGATTCATTTTGTTCAAACGGAAATCGAAACTCAAATCTTTTTTACTCCAATATGAAACCTATGGATCTTTATAGTAGATTTTTGAATAATTCTCTGTTTTATTACATAAAAATGTCGGAAAAATGTATAGAAAAATATAAAATTTTCGAAGCTTGTTTTGCAATTTTATGATTGATCATTTCATTCTAACAAAACGTTTTTATATTTTGTTTCATGTTATCAGTATTAAATGTATTAAATTTTAAAAATTTTATGACTTTTCAATTGATTAAAAATAAATAATTTTCGGAAAAACTTCTCAATATTTCAGTTTATTAGAGTAATTACTTGAAATTATCAAATACTTTTGAAGATGTTTTATAGATAAAAACAAACTTTTATGCTTTAAAAAATACGTTAAATATTAATCTTATTATGTTAACATATGCTAATTTTATTTATTTATTGAGTTTTTAAATAAATTTTCGTTTATATCTCATGTATCGTGCTTTAGTTTTATCATTATTACATCATTGAATTTACATTTTGTCTTTCATAATTAGATAAATAATTTTATTTGTATTGTATTATATAACTAGCAGTACCCGCCACGCGTTGCTGTGGCTCAAAATGTATCTATTATAAATGTATAAAATGTATAACACTTCTCCCGCGGGGGGAATTTCGAAAAATCTCTTCTTAGTGTACATTCTCTTGACGTACCCTATTAAAACGCAATGAAAAACGCAAAAAACCGCATCTAAAATAGTAAGAAGCACAATTCTTCACTTTAAGCCTTAATTTTGTCCCTCTCCCCCGCGGGGGGATTTCGACATCTATATTATATAAAAACACGCGCGTATTCGAATGCAACGTTGTGTCAAAATTTCAAAGCAATCGGTAAAGAACTTTCGGAAAGTAGCTATTAGGAACAAACGAACATTACATTTTTATTTATATAGATTAAAAATTTATTTCTGGCAATGTTATCTCGATTTATGATATTGAGCTGAAAAAAATGACGACTTCCAGGATTCAATTAGATCGTAAAACTAGAATTTACTCTAATATAGTAAATTCTAGAAGTAAATTTATAGAAGATATTATCTTCTATAAAATGAATTTGCATAGAAATATTTTAAATCTGTTATATTTATATTCAAATTTTAATCGTTTACGTGTACTTATCATAAAGTATGATAAGTACACGTAAACGATTAAAATTTGAAATATGCTCACAAAAATGATATAAATTTCATTAATATTAGTAAAAGTTATGAACATTATTCAAATATAAAATGTATATTAACCTGCATATCTATTGTAAACATATAGAAAAATAAAATTAAACAATGCTTGTCAAATCTGATATAAAATTCCAAAATATTTTTATTAATATTAAGAATAAATAATAATACAATTTTTTTCAAATTGCAACCCAATAATTTTTACAAATTATTATTATAAAATCATCAAAATACCTGTCATAATTATATAAGGAATATTTTTTGTTTCATTAATTCAGCAAGAGTCTATTTATACAATCGAACAAATAACCAATATAGCCTCATCTAATGTCACGTTATTTGATCAATTATGTTCGTATATATCAACATATTCAACAAATGCCATTACATATAAAATTAAGTAAAAGTAATGCAATCCAGGATTCTCTTACATACAAATGTACTTTGTTTTTATGATAAACAATAAATTATTTTCGTTGTTTCAATGACGCTTGAATATAATTTTTGCATTAATATTAAACTTATTTAAAAGTTTTCCTTTTTTTCACTCTGATTTCTCAAATTTTGATTTTTTGGTATTATGAAAAATGTTTTATTGTTTATCATGGTATATATTTAATGCGAAATATAATTTAAACTGTACGACTGAGTAAAAAAAACGGCTTATCCCGTAAAACTACAAAAAATAAGTTACTGACAAATTTGGATTTGTGCACCATTAATCCATTTTTTAAGAAACTTTTACGGTTCAGTCACACGCACTACAGTTTGTACATCCACATTAACGAGGTGCTGTACATTAAAATGCTGGTGAATTGAAACGTAAATCCTTCCTTGAAAACTTTCTAATGTGGAATATGTCGTTTTTTCACTCAGTCCCTCAATTCATTGACATACGAATCAAAATTTTTCTTATATTCTAAGAGCATTTTGTAGTCAGATTTAAATAGAAGTAATAAGTATGTGATGAATGAAAGTAATAATTATGAGAAATGCTATAATTACTTTCTACATTGTATCACGGTCATTATACGAGTAATATCAAACTTACTTGATGCTTTTCATGTATTACGATCGCTCAGTGTTCGTGGGTTTACGCCTGACTTTCTAAGGCTTTCTATTTAACTGGCCCATAGTTAGGTAGAAAAATCCAATATGGAGTTTTTCAGGATTTTTCTACCTAACTATGGGCCAGTTAAATAGAAAGCTGTAGAAAGTCTTCGCGAGCAGCATCCCTCTCGCCTACGTGTTACATTGCCTTATTCTATTAAGCCTGTGATCTTTATGACATATTTGAACTATTATGACTTCATACATGTTAACATACTGATCAGGAGAGAAGGAATCAAACTTACTTAATACTTTCACTATAATTTAAGGAATAATGCTTACAACCTACAGTATTTTCAATACATATTAAGATATACTAAAGTTCAATACATATACAACATAATGCAAAGAGTTATGCGAAGTCCACGCTAAATATTTATTGTTTAAATGTAATTTGAGCATGTTATATATTTGAAGTATGAGCATCAAACACAAGACCGTGTTATTTATTAAACACTTGGCACTTTTCCACTTCTATTAGTTGACTAATAGAAGTGGAAAAGTGCCAAGTGTTTAATAAATAACACGGTCTTGTGTTTGATGCTCAACATATAAGAAAACACGGTTTCAAGAATACCTAAAATATTTGAAGTAATTATTTCATGAAGCAAGATGCAAATTATCGTAGAGATATTTTTATTAATTGTTGTTTAAATAAATCTAAAAAATATACGTATACGTTTTGTACAAATTTAAAATCAGTTCTGAGAAACAATTGTTAATTTTCTTTAAAGAATTCCTTCATTTGACTAGAATTTTACAAGAATTACCAGATTCAAGACAAATAAAGAGGAGATTATTTGATAGAAATTATTGTTTATAGTCATAGACAATAATATTCTTATTTATAAAAAATGATAATATATAGAATGGCAGTAAATACACTCAAGAAACAGGTATATTGAGAGATCTGCTTCAAAATATATCAATCGTAAAGATTTTATTTTCTTAAAAGTAGTTACATAAGTTTATATTGATTCTTTGTTTAACCACATGAGAAATATAAATCGTATAAAAATATATTAAATTTGATTCCATGTGAATGAAATACGACAGAAAACATGATTTATTATATGTCTTACTACAGAAAGTAGCTTTTATCGTACTCATGTTGAAGCAAAGCAAAAAATATATAAGACCTATTTGCAGCATTCAGCAGATTTCTTGAAAAGGATGTTTTTTTTCAATAAAATTTCGATAAATCATATTGAATTTGTGTAATAATTTTTAACGCAGAGTGGCTCAAAATTCAGTAAATCATTATAAAATCTAAATTAGTATCTTGTTTAAAAATTTTTTTACTTACAAACTTTGCAAAAGTTGTTTAATATAAGATATAGCCTTTTGTTCAATACAAATTAGAACACTTTTACACTTCACAAATTGCTGAATTTCTTGAGAAAACATTGTTTACTGATTTTTACCTCACTCTGTAATAAGAAATAACCAGAATTTGGTTTAACATCTCTTTCTGTAATGTCCTGAAGATTATCTCTATCTGTTGAATGCAGTATTTTATTTATATTTATAGTTATTAAAATTTAAAAAAAAAAATTGAAAATAGTTACTTAGAATTGTTGTTAAATTCTTATAAATATATGCTTTTATTGAAACACAATTTCTTTAATGTTTCAAATGCTAACTTTCAAAAATATTTATAGCTCCTAAATTAACTTAATTAACTAAGATTAATTTAATAGATTTTGTTAAAGAATCTAAAGTTACTATTCATAATTTTAATTTATGAATTAATGTTTCCAAACTTGTAAAATTACTTGGTTGTTAGCGAGAATACCAAATACCTTTGTAGTCTTCATTTAATTTATACATAACACAGGATTTGCAAGTTCAATTTATTAATTTTGTCATCACTGGAGAAATGATATTGCCAATTACCACTAAGTAATTTAATAATAATTATTCGGTTGTCTTACTTTTCCTCCTATCTTGATGATTCTCCTTACGGATTTTTATATCCAGTACTTTTATTTAGAAAGAAAACAGATTCACGATAATGGCTGAACACATTTAATAAACTCAATTTAATAGATTTGCAGCACAAATCTTCAAAGAAATAACAAAACAGACATCTGTTTGAACCCATAAGAACTGCTTTTCTTCTATCGAAATTCTATTTATTTGAAATTTTTCCTATATTTATATTTAATATTTTTGTGTAAACAATGTCAAAAACATTATACTTGTTTAATAAAAATAAGTACAAAGAATTTCTCTCTTATTTTTTCAGAAATATTTCTTACTATTTATAATGAGAAATATTTAAATTATGACATTAAGTTTATAAAATTTGATGTCATAATTTAAATTTTAAAGGTAAGAATAAACTTTACTTTTTAAATTAAATATTGAACGTGTCTCGAACATTATACACTCCATTCTTCTATCCTTTTAAAGATCTTATCAGTTCAAAATATTATTTTATATATTTTTATAAAAATTACAAAATGTAATGAAGCTTTAGTGCATTAAGAGAAAGTACTCATTACATTTTTTTATTTTCAATTTGTGTATCGTTGTTTATGTGAAACTTGGCTCCGACGAGTTTCAGCACGAACATTTTTACTTAAAAAATTATTTGTAAAATTCATTTAAAATATGTTCAAATTTTAATAAAAACTATATAAATGTTGTTAAAAATAAATCTTTTTAATAATTAAGCTAATATTACTATAAATATTAATAATTTAATAATCTAACGACAAGATTTTGGTCAAGTAATTAGATAAAAAGTTACGAAGATTTAAAAACAAATTGTATTTTAATTGGATATACTATCAATTCAAAATTCATTTTTACTTTCCCGGTTCTGTTATATATAATAAAAGGAAAGCATGGCGATCGGTCAATAAATGACTCCTCCAAATTTTTACATTTTTGTACTTAGGACATCTTGAAACGTCGAGGAACGCAAAACAAAATTCGGGTTTTTCCCCCTGTATATATGGTTGCTAGTGTGTGTGTGTATACCCGCGTGTGATACTATTTTGTTCACCCTCTTTGAAGCTTAATAACTCCTGTACTTTTTGTCGAAAATTTCTGAAATTTTACAAGGCGGTTTGTGTATTAGGAGGATTTATGTTACTAAATTTTGGTAATTAAAGATTGAGGGGATGGGGAGATAAAGTAAATCGTATGTATCTCCAATGGGGTCACATTTAATGACGAATTTACTCCTTACTAGCATTTACAATTTTTTATGAAACCCTTCCCTACTCTCAAAATTAAGTGTTTTGCAATTTTATAATATTTGAAAATATAAATAGATTTTAAAATAAAATATCGTAACAGATGGCACCACCAAACGTTGCTAGGAAAGTTAAGCAACTCGTTGCTGGATTTTTAAATTTAAGAATTACTTTAACGGTTAACTTTTTTTTTTTTTTTTTTTAAAAAGAAACATTTCTAGGATTTTCGAAATATAATTCATATTATTTTAAAATATTTTGAAAGATTTTGAATTAATAAAATTATTTATTTAAAAAAATTAAAAAGTAAATTTATATAGTTTTATTAAACAAAAAGAATGGATTTTTATATATATTATAATTTTAATAATTTTAAATTTTATGAAGTTTCAAGTTTTTTATTTGAGAATAATCACAGAATGGTTTTAAAATTTAAATAAATAAAAAAATAAGATGAGTACATATGATATCGATAATCTTCATTTAAAAAGTATTTATGGAAATTCATATAAAGTTGATATTGTAGAGTACCTTAAAAGCCAATTAATCAAGTAAACTGATGTTTTGGTTATTCGGAGTAATAAAAAATTAATATAAATTTAATTTTTTAAATTGAAAAATTTTAATAAACTTTTCTCAAAGTAAAATTAATTATTATTTTGAATATTTTTCTTATGATTATTTAAAATTTCGATACAGTAATGCTTAACTGAGTGTACTTTTAATAATTTATATCAAAACTCACTTCGTTAAGTTTAAACATTAATTAATTTTGTTAACGTGAAAATATTGCCATGTAAGTCAAATATGGATAAATTTTAAAATATTGATTTATATATTAAAGGTTGAGGATGTTTATCTTTTACAAGATTTCCTTAACTTTTAATATAATTTATTAATACCAGTAATTCATTAATATATTTATAACTTAAAAAACGCATTATAATTACTACATATAATGATTTTATAATTAATTACTTCAATTATTATTTTAAAAAATTAGATTAATAAATTATTTTTTTGTATCTAAATTTTTTTAGATGAATAATAATAATAATAATGTTAATCAATTTTTACAATATTTCATTAAAATTTTTTAAAATTTATTTTTTTTAATTAAAATTTTAAAAAATAATATGTTTTATTTCGTAAATAAAGCTTTTTTTAAAAAAATTTTATTTAAGTTATTTTAAAAGAATAATATTAAATTTGTTTTTTTAGTGTTTTAGAATTAGCAGTAATGATTTTTTTAAATTATTACAAGTAAAATTTTAATTAAAATTTTCATTTTTAAATTTATTTCTTTTTAATTTAAATTAAAAATAAATAAATAGATTTAGTGAAGATTGGAAATGATTTTCTGAATTTTTTGTAGTAAACTATTTATAAAATGGAAAAAGTTTAAAGTTAATGTTAGCTATGGTTCCAAAATGGCGGCTCCTCTCGGATTCTAGCAAATAGAAGAAAGGAAACAGTGGGGACGCACGTTCTAACCTATTCTAATAATTTTGTTGGTAATAATTATGGTGATTTATTAGAATAGGTTAGGTTAGGTTAGAACGTGCGTCCCCACTGTTTCCTTTCTTCTATTTGCTAGAATCAGAGAGGAGCCGCCATTTTGGATCCATAGGTAACATTAACCAAGTTTAAATATAATATAAAAAAAGAAAACTTTACAAAACTTTCTAGATTTTAAACGTTTTAGAATATTTTTAAATAATAATAATATAAATTTAACTGATAATTCATTATACAGTATTTATGTTCATCTTTAAAGATTTCTAATATTTGTTTACATATAAAATTATGTAATTCTATGATAAATTCATTATTACACTATGCTATCCGATATGGGCACTGGTTTAGTTGAATAACCTAGAACGTTGTCATGTAATTTTCGTTCGTAGACTGATTAGAGTGGATATAACTGTATCTGACTACGCTGTTAGACATAAAATAAATAGATTTTGGAGCTTTCCATTTTATTTAAGAGACTTATCAAGTTCTATTATTGATTAAAATATAACGGTGAAAATGATTAATCAGTGTAAGAATTTAACAATTAATAAAAATTTCTGTTAGGCGAAATTCATGAAAATTTTACAATTCTTTTAGAATATCCTACATTCTATTTTAGCATATGGAGTAAAATTGCAAACATGGGTATACGTTGTTAATGAGCAATGTTTTCATTCTCAGTCTATAACAAAGAATTCTTTACCCAAATAATTTATTTATGGTTCCAACAAATCTTATACATGTCAACGATTAACAAATTGCTCTGATATTATTTGAGGATTGTATAAAATTCATATTTATTTTTCACGAAATCTGAATTTACAACAAATTTAAATACTGTAATCTAACTAAAATTCAATTGCATAACTTATAAGGAAATGCCATCTTCGGATTTTCTATAGTTTCTACGGAAGTTACGTGTAAATTACAGATTTACAGATAACCCTTTAAAACTATGTGTAACGATCATTTATATTCTCGAATAAGCGCATTAATGCAATAAGTGTAGGTGTATTTGTCCGCATAGAACCACCAGTATGCCGAATCTCAAACTACTCAGCGCCAATAACGTGGAATGTAATGAGTGCTTCCAATTTGCAATAAGCTAAGGATCTGTCTAAAAATTGTTCGTGGGCACAATCGAGCTAAAACATGTCAAGGTAAGATTCACGCTTTCATCTAAAAACGAAGCATGTTCTTCTGACATTACCACAGGGTGTTTTGGAAAAGCCCAAGAGAAAACACCGTGTAGTGTGTGCATGACGACATCACATAGATAAAATGGTAGATTCCGTCGTTTTTGTTTGTAACTCTGTCTGTCCTTCGGGCACTAAACCTTTTTTTTAGCAAGCCATTATGGGTTCGGCCACGCTCACAATGGGACTGCTGAGTGGTGAGGGACGGAGACTCGATATATTCGAATGGACCAATCCTCTTCCCAAAAAAATATTCCCGGGGTTTTCGATCCGTCCGGAATGAGAAATATAAATATAAATTTATTTTTAAAATCTTTAATAAAATAATTTACTAATACATATTCAAAAAATTTTAAGAAGTTTACGAAAAAGTGAAATTTTCCATTTATCTAACTTCACAGTAGTGAATTTGACCACAAGAACAAACGACAAAAACGAAAATCGAACAGACTATCATAACAATAACAATAAAGAGAAGAACGACTGTGACTTATTTATTGTAATAGATTTCTCAGTTGATTTTTCAATTATTTGAATTTTATTTTCTTTCTTTTCCAACAATAACATTATGCGCATTCGTGGTAAATACATTATTAATGAATTAATAGATTAATCGGATTCCTGTTTGCCGGAATCCAAGCTTTCGAGATCCTAAAATAATATTAAATAATAATGTCGATCATATATCTAACTCCGTTCGGGAGAAAAGTTTTGAAATGAAATGACGTACCTTTCAATCCAAATCAGAAGTTCATATATAGTTAATTAGGGCCTCCTGACGCTAAGATTTCTATATCTGGTCTTGACTTTCATGTATCTAACGCCGTTCTCGAGATTAAGGACGGACAGACAAACAAACAGTCAGCTGGACGACAGTGGGAATTTATAAATCTACATTTTTTTTTTCAAATTGCAGCCAAATATAATAAAGTTTTAGAAATAATATTTTATTATAAATTTTCCATTTTATTTATTTTTAATTTTTAAATTAAAATTGGAAATAATCTTTGGTGTATTTTATAATAAATTATCTAAATTTTTTACGTTTGATAAATTATAAAATTAACTAGAGCACGTTTCCAATTTCTATTAAATTTATTTTATTTATATTTTTAAATCTTAATTTAAATTAAAAAGAAACTTAGAAAATGAAATTTATAATGAAACATTACTTCTAAAATGTATTGACATTATTATTATTGTTGTTGTTAGTCGCCTAATTTTTTAGAATGAATAATAATTTTTTTAATTTTTAGTGATTTCGTAAAAATTTTTAAAATAATATTTAATTATAAATTTCAACTTTTTAGTTTATTTGTTTTTAAATTAAAATTAAGAATATATATTTATACATAAAAGAATGAAAATCAAACATTATCTACTGTATATTTTATAATAAATTATTTATATTTCGGAAAAATTTAGTGAATTTTTAATATTTTATTTAAATCTTTTAGAAGGATAATACTGATTTTTTTATTTTAATACTGTCCTTCGGGCACTAAACCTTTCGGGCACTAAACTTAAATTTATGTAACATTATTTAATGAAATTTTACATAAAATATAATTCTACTTCAATTACATTTTGATAATTTTTTCCTCTAAAAATCCGTTTTAATAAATTAACTTAAAGTATTAAAAGTCGGTTTTTTGAACGGTTATAGAATTTTATATTAAAAATATCAATACCAATTATTTATATTATTAAAATGTGGTTTATTATAATCGTTTATGTATGAATACTGTAATATAATAAATTTGAAAGAAAATTGATAAATTTAATAATTTACCCGAAAAATTAACTTTTAAGCAAACTTTTTTTGATTTAAAAATAGTTTTAATTTCGTTTAAAATATTTAATAGATACGTTCTAGACTTAATATATAAATTTAAATATAAATAAACTAAAAACTTGGGATGTATAATTATATATTATTTTTCAAATTTTTACAAAAATTATTAATATTCATTCTATAAAAAAATAGGTAAATAACAATAATTATAATAATTCCAATAAATTTTTAGAAGTGATATTTCATTATAAATTCCATTTTCTAAGTTTAATTTTAATTTAAATTAAAATTTTAAAATATAAATAAAATAAATTTAATGGAGATTGGAAACGTGCTCTAGTTAATTTTATAATTTATCAAAAGTAAAAAAAAATTAGTAGATAATTTATTATAAAATATACCAAAGATTATTTCCAATTTTAATTTAAACTTATTTATTTTAAATTTTGATTTAAATTAAACATAAATAAACTAAATAAAATAAAAAATTTTAAATAAAATATTATTTCTAAAACTTTATTGTGCTAAAAATAGGTCTATTCAATTTTATGAAAATAAAATGAATTTTGTAAGAAAATTTTTGAAAATTTTTTCAAAAACATTTAAATTCAAAGTTTAAAAATATTTTCAATTTTTCCCTCAAAATAAATTTTCCAAGAATTACAATTTTAGGGAGAAGAAATTTTTAGAAAACAAATTGAAAGCAAAATAACTAAAACAAACTTGTTATTAATGTTTATGTATTTTAAAAAATTGATAATTCATCGATTATATTATAAAAATAATTAGAAATTAATATACATATTATTTGATTTAATAGTTTTAATAAATTTTTTCAAAAAATATATTTTAATAATCGATTATTTGAAAATAACCAAAGTATATATTATTATTTTGAAAATTTATTATTTTTTTTAAATTTTAAAGTATAAAAATATTTATAAACGACAATATAATATATTAATTCAATATTTTAGAAGAACATTTATAAATAATTATTTCTTAAATTATTCGCTTGTTTTCCGAAAACCGTACAAAATTGTCATTTTTAGAAAATATATTTTTAGGAAAACTTGAAAATATTTTTAAACTTTCAATTTAACGTGTTCTTTTTGAAAAACTTTAAAAGTTTTTTTCAAAAAACATGTTAAATTGAAAGTTTGAAAAATTTCCAAAAATTGAAAAAATTTTGGGGAAATTTTTGTAAACAATGATATTTATTAATTCCGTATTCAATGTATAATGCATTAATAAAAAAGTTTAAAATATATTTTATTATTATTCAAGTACTTTTAATTGTTTTTAAAATTAAAATAAATCACATATTTTCTTTAAAAAATTCACATGTTGAATTACTTAAACAATTTTAAAATTACTGCTATTTTTTGAAAAAATTACTAAATAAAATAGTATTTTATACATTATTAATAAATAATATTTTAAATAAATATATTTTTAAATAACTCTTTTAATTTTAGATTTAAAAAGAAAAAATCTTTAATGGTTTATGACATAATTTTGTCATAAGTTTTGACATAATTTTATTTTAAAAATATTCTGTAATTTTTACCGATATTTTAAGAAAAATATTATACATTATGCTAAGGAATATAATATTTTTAAGATTTAATACAATTTAAATGTATTTAATTTTATATATGAATCCTAAGCTTAATGAAAATGAGGAATCCCGAATGTAATCCAGTCCGGATATATTCCAAAATTTTTTTCCTGTTATGAATTGAATTATAATACATTTTACTGATTTTAATTAAAATAATGAATTACTTAATTGCATTTTAATTATAATTAAGCAAATTAAAATTTTAATTCTTATAATTAACAGTTTAATTTGCTCCAAATGAAAATAATTAATAAATTATTAATTTATTTATTATTATTTTTATTATTAATTATTATTATAAATTATACACTATTGAAATTACTTTGAAACAATATTTAATTTTGCTTTTTGCAAAATATTTTGTTTATACAAAATCTGAAAGAATTTTTTTTTTATTTTAATTAAGAGATACTTTGAAATTTATTTATTTTTTCTATTAATTGGTAAAGAATGTAAGAAAAATGAAAAAAGAAATATAGTTGAGCAAGTTGAAAATACTTCAGCAAATTGAAGAATGTATTCTTCAATTTGCTGAAGTATTTTTGTTATGTTTGACTTTTCTTTATGTTGTGAGTTATTTCATTACACAAAATATAGAAAAGTAACAAAATGAAACTTGATATAATTTTTTTATTTTGTGATATGGAATTACTTGTTAAACAATAGCTAATATCCTAAGCATTCAGTATGAGATTATTAATATAAATCTATATCCGAAAAGTAGCTTATATAGTCTATAGACAAAATAATAGCAAAATTGACAGCCTATAGACAAAGTTGACAAATTATCTAGGTGTATAGGTGTAAACTACTTCTAAGATTATTTATCTTTTTGCATAAATGTTTGAAAACATGTTCTCGTTTAATGTTAAATCGACTATTTTGCAAATTAATTTTGTTTATCTTAATGGCATTTAGGCATTTTACTTATCGGTAAACAATGTTTGAATTTATTTTCTATATGATGAGTAAAAAATTTATCAAAATGGTGGCTCTCCATCAAACAAGACTGAGTTTTCAAGCATTTTTATATAAAACGATTTCAACGCTCTTCAATAATGGATATCAATTAATAATAAAAGTATAGGTGATCAATTAATAATAAAAGTATAGGTGATCAAGGTGATCCAAAGATTAGTTAGCCGTGGATATTTTCAAGCAATTAAGTAATTTTCCAAAATGTGTGAAAGCATTGTTAGAACAACGGGATTTCAAAATTTGTTCCTTTTTTTCTTGAGTAAGACAGAAATAAAATATATACAATGGTTATCGGACTTTTGAATTACCTCATTAATTAATTAAGTTAATTATAATTTAAATTGTAGCACCACAAAAAATTTTAAAAGAAAAACATTTCATGAAAAAATATTGGTCTTTTTACTTCAATTGGGATAAAACAACGTGCATCAGAAAATGTATAATATTTTTTCAAAATGATTATAAGAATATACTGTCTATATATATAGTTTATATTTTAAAACGGATGATGATGACTATGTAAATTTTTTGACTTAATAAAAGTAAAATATATTATTTTATATATTTTATCAGATAGAATACGTGGATGACAATAAAATGGGCTTAAATAAAATATTAATAACTTCCATTTCCGGTAATATCTACTTCCGAAAAATCTTATAAATATGCTAAATTTCAGATAGGAGGATCATTTTTACATTTACTGAATAATTTTTAAATTATGGTTCATAAAATAGTGCAGAAACGTGTCATTGAACCATAACTAATAAATGGAGCACTGAACAAAATATTATTTATGTTTAATCGAAGCGTATACGTAATCGTTTAAAATATCCACATTTTTTCCATCAAAAAAAAATAAATAAATAAAAATAAAAATACTTTGTTTTTTGACAAATGCCCAATATACTGTATGTACAATACACTCAATGTTCTGTTTTTACATTAATTTTTACACGATTTTGTTTAGCACAGTTTAGAAAAAAATTCAATTATTTTTTACACGATTTGTTTTTTTTGTAACGCGTTTCAATAAATTTACCGTTTTTTAAAAATCTTCGTTTCATTTAATTCTAAGAAAAAATATTTTTACTTTCTTTTCTATAAAATTGCTCTTTAAAAAACAACTTAGAATTTGCATTTAAGGCTGCCACACACGCTCAAGTAAATTTTACGATTTGGCTGTCTTTTACGACTTATTTTAACGTTTGTAGTGACAAACGGTCTTTCATTTCTGACTCTATCCCGCGATTGAAGCAGTCAGAAAAAATTTAATTTAAACTTTGACGATTTGTTTGTATGATTGCGTTTTTTCCGATTTCTTTCAATATGCGATAGTTTTTGTATGCCGTTCGGTGTTTGTTTCTCCTTCTTGATTTTTTAACTAAAGTTAAAATATTTTGTTTAAACACATCTTATTATATTAATTGATTTATCGTATCATTTTAAGTGGTATTTAAGGTCTGAAACAGATCTTTCATTTTTTCATACGGAGAATAACTTTTTACACTGATGTTTTGGAACTGTATCTATTCTGTAAAATCAGAATTAGGTGTATAGATCATGTTTGAGTGTTGAGTAGACTAATCTTTTAAATTAATTTTGAAACTCCAAAACAATTCATATTATTTGATTTGTTTGTTTTAGGGAAAAAAATCATTTAACTTATAAAGTGTCTCAATGTAGTTTTTAGATATTTATTTCGATGACATGTTAATTAATTTATTTATTTTTAAAAGTATGAAATAGGTTTTATTTACTTCCAGTAATAAATTTTCAATGCTGAATTCTTTTTTCTAAATAGAAGAATTCAATGTTTTCTTTTTGAATTTTCATGTTATAGGCCTATTCCTTCTAGAAAGATGAGTTCGTTATTGAACTTAATGTTATTTTTTATGGAAAAAATAAGCGTTTACAATTTGATTGAGACATTAGTCTAACAGTTCAAGATTGTAAGAGAATTGCAAACAATGCCTCTGAAAAATTAAATGCTGAACGCATATCTAGAATGAAGAGTTCAGCATTAAACTCTCTTTTAGATAACTTCAATTTTCTTCCTAAAACATTATTAAGTTTAAAGATTTATTAAGGCACAGATTCAAAAGATCATGATTGTCAATATAATTTAAAATTTTCCTAAAGAATTCCAAGGTTTCATTGCTTTGACTAGTTTTACACATAAGCTACATTTATAATGTAGAACTTCTTGTCGTGAGATCCCTTTTTTAAATTGATTATAATTTGGTGGAGATGGAAAACGTCTTATAAATTATAGTTTAGTGCCAAACAAATGTAAATCCGAATCCCGCTGAAGAACACATAATTAGAAACACGTTAGCTTGTAGACTACTGTTTACTAAAAGCAATTTTAAAGGTATTTAATGTAATTTTCATATAATTAAAATTACCATTGTTTTTGAATCTAAAATTTTAATTGCTGAAAGCTGTTCTGTGTATAATAATTTAAAAGTATTTATTTTCATAATATTTAATTAAAGTTTATTTATTGTTTTTAAAAAATTCGTATATAAAATGACACACAAGTTAATATTATTCAACTCATTACAATGTCTTCATAGTAGTCGATATCGATTTTTAATAAAGCATTTTCAAGAGTCGAAAATTAGTCGGAGGTCTATTGGGTGTCGGTTGAAGACTGTTCATTAAAAATTATTAGTCTAATGGGTTATGTAAGCCATATGACATTTTAAAATGTTTAAGTTTGCCCACTGTAACTATTTTCTATGAAAACGATGTGTACAGTACATTAATACTGGCACAGAAGATTTATTTACATATTTGTTGATAATATTATTGTAATTATTAACTGTATTAACAAAAGAGAGGGAATCGAGAAAACTTTGGAAGAGTCAACAATCAAAAAACATGTTCAGGACCCAGATGTAAACGAAAAAAATAAAGAATAGTAATGAGAAATTCCAAAATTTTTCTGCTCTTATTTATGAACCTATCTGAATTATAATAAATTATTACAATAAATACAGAAAGTTTTTTGTCGTATACAGAAGATAAAAATTTACATATTTATCGAAGTTTGAAGATTTAAGAACTATAATTGGTCGAAGTAAAATCGTAATTCCACCAATAAAACATATTTTTTTAAAATTTATTATCTGATGTTTATATCATTAGTTTTTAAATTTTATTATCAATGACTATAAATAATTGTTATCAATAATAAATTTATAATTAAATTTTCAATTTTTACGAAAGAAAAACAAATTAAGTCTATTTTAAATTTTATATAAATATATGTCACATTTAACATTTCATGTTATTGGTCTTAACTTTTCTATAGCCAAAAGGATTATTTTGATAGATTTGATAGATTGATGCTGTTTACTTCAGCATTGAACAAGACTGCCATGTATAGGGTAGCCTAAAAGACAGTTAATAAATGTATTACTAAATACCTGTATTATTGAATTACTTAAATACTTAATCATATTTATTTTTTTATCATATTTACACCAATTTTGTAAAAGAAAGACATTTAGTTTACGATTCGTGTTCGCAAGTACACTTTGATCAAACATGTTTATTGTTTTCTTTACTTATATACTGAAGAAAACGTGATTATAAAAATAAACAATTTATTATTAAATTCCAAATATTTTAGTCAATGTTTTCGTGAATTATAAATAATCAATTGTGTTTTATATTTTTAGATATTTGTCACAATTCTATTCTAAAATTTCTTCTTATAAAGTAAATTAAATTTTTTATTTATTTATAAATAATAATTGTTTAGATGGTTAATAATGTTTCTTATGGAAAGAAAGTGTAATAGAGGTCATAAAAAATAATTTACACAACACTTTATGTAGTTTAATAGAGAGTTGGGTGAAAGTAGTGAATAGAATAAAATTTACAGAGAGTCTGTATGGAATAAGTCTTGGTATAAGAAATTATTGGATGGAACGAATGGTTATAAAAATTAATCATCAGGATTTAGATCTTCACATACTTCATTATAACTTACAATGGGTGTGATTTAGATTGTTATCTAAGATGTTACAAAATAAAGGCGACAGATTTACTTTCCTTTGCTTCTTAACACTTTTTTAGATTATTTATTTATTTAAATGGATTTAGAATTATTTAATCCGTATCAATGTACACTTTTGTACTTAGTTAAGCTCAGTTTAGTTTACAGAAACACGATTTTCCATTTAATTATATTTGGAAATTGTATAAATTTATTTTATTGTAGAGCATATTCATATAATTTAACATTATTAATATATTTAAATTAAATAGTTTACATTAAAAATATCTTAAATTAACATTCAAATATAGGAATTTAGAATATTATAATGGAATAATTTTTAATTTCTTCGATAAACATATTTGAATCTTTCAACCGGAAAATAATATTAACGATTCTAAGAGAAATAAATTCTAAATTTTTTCCATAATTTCTTGCTTAAAATGCTATTACATCCATTATAAACACAAAAACAATTTACAGAAATTATTAGTTAGGAAAGTAACTATTGGTGGGTTCACATTTACTTCAACCAATCATAATTCTTAAGTCTTCACGCTTGAAAAAATTTTGTTTCTATCTCAAATACACGAGTCTACTTACAAATATTGCAATAATTTACTATAATTATCCTACAGAATTATTGCTCTGAATAATAAATCGTCGTTAAAATTTATACATAAAATATTCATTAAGGCACGTACTTATCAGCGAAAAAATTCAGAATTTCTTATTGCTGTTCCTCGCTTTCGTTTCTTTGCATAATGTGAAATAGTTTAAAATATTTTTAGAAATATAAACTATAAAGAGAAGATTGACAGTTTTAGATAGAAATTTTGTTAAATT
Source organism: Centruroides vittatus (assembly GCF_030686945.1). NCBI lineage: Eukaryota > Metazoa > Arthropoda > Arachnida > Scorpiones > Buthidae > Centruroides > Centruroides vittatus. Next base: position 3,505,070 of record NW_027121927.1, read on the forward strand.
AATAAAAGATATTCAATAATAAAAATAAATAAAATATTCACATTTTTAAATATATTATTATAATTAATATTCTATAACATACATATATACTATAATATATAACAATGTACAGAACTACTATACATTATTTACACTAATTTGTGTATAATAAATAAATGAACAATGGATACACCATAATTAAATGCGTGAATGATATTTACAATAGAATTGATAAATATATTTATAACCAGTTTTATAAACTCTCAATCAATCGTGAAATTAAAAATCCTTAAAACAAATTAAATCCAAAATAAATTTTGAATCTTTTAAATTATTTACTAAAATTTCATATTCTATTATTTTGGGATAAATTTACTAAAAAAATCATTTTCAAATAAAATTAAATAACAAAAGATTGAAGAAATCAAATAAAAATCAAATAAGACAGACATAAAAGAATGTTAAAACAAAGATTTTTCTAAAAAAAAAAACAGTAAAATTTATGATATAATTATTCTATTTGAAAAGTTTAAATGTTGTTTTTCAGGTATGTAGTAAATTGAATTAAATTTTACTTTTGTTACTTTTCAAGCTTTTAGAGTAAATTTACCATTAATAAACATTTACATTTATGCTAAACGTAAATAATTTTAAGAAAATTAATGTGTTCTTTCTGAAAGTGTTTATTTAAATATTATTGCTTTACTTGATTCTATTCTAAAACACAAGTAATTATATTAGTATTAAGTTAGATGTTTTTATCTTTTACCAAATATAAGTCTCGATAAAAGACAATTAATATCAAACAATTGTTTCAATAAAGTATAACATTTTTGTTAAAAGAAAATCAATACTTATTGTATACGTTGTTCTTTTAAAAATATTTACTTAAAAATTATCCTTTTATTTGATTATATTATAAAAGAAAAGTAATTATATTAGTACTAAGTTAGGTTTCTTGGCTTTTTTTTCAATTGTATCAAATATAGTCTTTGATGATATAAAATCAAAAATGTTATTTTAATTAAGTATTACTATTATTGGAAGAGGATTAGTTCTTGTACTGTAGTTTTTTGGAACTATTTGTTTAAAATATTGTTTTCTTTGATTGCAATCTAAAAATCCAAGTAATTACTTTCTTACGTATATGTTTTGAAGATTTTAGTTATTTTATAAGTGTATCGAACATATCTCTTGATGGGAGACAATTAATATCTTGATAAAACACTGCTTTCATCGGAAATAACATAGATAATGATACAGATCATTAAATTAATGATTACTTTTATTGATAACTTATCAAAAAAGATAATTTCTTCTAAATGATTGCAATATTATCGATTTTTTAAAAGAAAAAAATATAAATAAAATTGTTTTGATGTCAATAAAAATAACATAAATTAGATATAATGTAAATAAATATAAACTAGTAATATAAATAGAAAAATAAATAAAAAATATCTGTGGTTTTGCATCAAAAACTTATGAAATTTTTTAAATAATTAGATTTAAATAATGAATTTTTAAATTTATTTTCTAATGTTATTCCTGTTTTTATTTCATAATAAACTTCAAAACTCTTTCTACTGAATGTTTAATTATTTATTCTATTTATTTTGAATAATAATTTATTTTAAATATAAAAAAAATCAAAAACTAAAAATTCAAGTAACTCTAACTTACTTATATTTAAATAAAAAATGTTTCCGTGACTATTTTTAAGATTTTTAGGTATCTAAAAATTTATTTTTTTCATAAAATTTTTAAAATCAGTTAATTTATGATGTTATATGTTTTTAATTTTAATAATTTTATTTTTATTTTATAAACTGTTAATTTATATCAAGTATATAATATTTTTTTCAATATTAAACTTTTATATTTAAATTTTTTAATATTTTATATTAAAGTAAATTTATTATTTTACGTTATTTAAAATAAATACATTTTAAAATTCTAATCAAAATTTTAATTTAAAAACTTTTTATTAAACATTTTACAAAGATTACTTTAAACTTTTTAATGATGAATATTTTCTAAAATTTAAATAATATTTTTTATGATTTTTTGAAAATATAAAAATTCATGATACAGTCACAATGTATCTTCTAAAAACTCATAATGTACTTTACAGTACATTCTAAAAATCATACTATATTCAAAATGTATTCTGTAAAACTTCATATGACATTTAAAAATATATATTCTAAAAATTCACAATATATCTTCTAAAAATCTCAATATATTCAACATATATCTATAAATCATACTTTATTCAGAATGATCTAAAACTCATACTGTATTCTAAATACACTTTGAATAAATACTTTTTAGACAATGTATTTTCTAAAAACCATAATATATTTAGACTGTATGACTTTTTAGATTATATAAAAACTTTCTTTCGATTCTTTAAAATGTCATATATATATAATTTTAGCACTTTAGGTACTTTTAAAAATTAATATAATTCACTTGCAATATCTAAAAATATTTTTCGCACAGAAAACTTTTTATTATTTAATAAAAATAAAATATATTTTTTTTAAACTCTTCAATACATACATGTGAATTTAACCCTTACATTTTCCTGACAAACACCTTAACCATTATAACTATACACTCAATAAACACTTATCATTCTATAGATCATTCTATAGATTTGCAGCAAACCAATCATGTACATTATGTCTTTCAAAATGGACATTTTATTCAATTGCTGCACAATCTTTTTCCTTAACATGCCTTATATCCGGAATCTGGTCATCAATTTATTTGACATTCGCCATTTTTTTCCCCTTTCCCTTTTTGCTATCTCTCACGTGACATACTAACATTCTTCCAATGTATTGGCTAAGTTTGAAGCCAGATCACGATTGTGACATCAGATATAGATGCAATAAATATCGAGTTTTTGTGAGAATATATCGGAAATTGAACAAAATATATATACTTTCCTACAATTGACTACATCTGTAATCGTTCTGTTGATAGAATCGAGTTTTTATTCATCATTCTTTTATATTATGTTATCTGATGCAATTTATCTGTCTATAATTTAATTATGGCAATGTGAAATGTTAAAATATTTTTATTTATTTGAATAATTTATTAATTAATATTGTAAAATGTTTATTATCAAAGTATTAGATAGTTTTAATTTCTAATTAAAAAGTTAAATCTTGGTTGTGTGACCACTTCCAGTTGACTTTTTATTTATTGAATTTCTGCGATTCTTTCTCAACTGAATTTTCTCTTGAACGATCCTCCTATGATTCTTTCTCAACTGATCTTTCTCGAATGATTCCAAATGACTTTTCTCTTAAATGACTTCTGTGGTTCTTTCAAAACAGATTTTATTTTTAAAAGATTTCTTGTAATTTTTTTCAAGTAAATTTCTTCTTAAACGATTCTCTGTGATTCTTCCTAACTGACTTTTTTCATATACTATCCTCTATTATTCTCTTAAAAATTAATATTTTACATAAATGAACATTGTTAACCTTATAAAGAAAAAAATTTGTTGTATCTTACTTTTATTCCTGATTTCTTCATAAAAACATATCAATTACCAATATTGTTATAGACGTAGATAATATAGATTTTATAAACTTGACAAAATAATTAAATATCGTTTTTTACACGATCTTAAACAAGCAATTAAAAATATATAGGTAAGTGTTTATATTTAGACTGGTTGTAGATGTATGTAACATTACATATTATAAATAAAATAATAAATTCTCAAAAACATGATATTTTCTCAAGTAAAATATTCTAAATTAGTATCATTTATTTAACGAAATGAATTAATAATATTAAGTTTTTCTTGTTATTAACTAATTCAAGGGTATCAAAATAAAAATTACGACACCAATATTGTTAAAAGCTATCGATAAATCTTAAGTGAGGTCTCCTCCATTATCTATTTTTGGAGATTTTAGGAAGTCAACAAGTGGATATTAGTAAACAAGTAATTTAATGAATGCCTTACTGAAGAAGACGGAAAGATTAAGAATTCCGCTGTTTTTATTCTTTTCTCCTCCTTCATCCTTTAAATTTTTAAAATCTGCTCTCGTATCCCTAATGAAAACTTGGTTAAGTGTTATTCTATTTGGGAAATAAAATCATCCATTTTCTCACGTGTATTTTAGCCTAACTTTAGGTACTGTATAGTACATCTTAAGTGATTAAAAAAGAAAATTCACTTATGTCTAGGTCAAGGATTTAAAACAGGAAAAAAATTGTGTAATTATATATTTAAATTTGACATTGGTGATTTTATTATGACCTTGAAACCCAGAAAAGGCATCTCGTACTCTCAGGGTGTGTGTATGTGTGTGTGTGTGTGTGTGTATGTTTGCCCCTCAGGTTAAGAAATTCTGCTATAGACGGTACATGACTTATCCTGAACTAGTTTAATCACTTGCTGATGTCCAAGAAATGCATTAAATGAATTTAATTATGGCTTTAAAAATAACACAATTCGCTTAATTAATTGCTAAATACTTTAATCGAATTTAATTAATTCGTTTATAAAAATAACATCAATTCAGGAATAAAACAATTTTATTTATTTAACGATAAATCGAGTTTTTTTAAAGAACGAAACAGTTTCAAAGAAATTTTTTTGCTTTTTTGTTTTACAATTCCATTTATAACAATTAGAAATGTAATTTAATTTGAATAACATCTAAATTTACTAATTTATTTTTAAAAAATTAGAAAATATGTATATTATCTTTGTGCTACTTAAATGACTTGATTAACATTATAACGAATATTATGATTTTTCAAAAACGTATTAACAATAAATATTTCTTAAATCCGAAAAGATTTGTTTCTGTATATTTATTAATATATTTTTCAAAAAACGTTAAAATTTCTTTCTTAGGAAGCTCGGAAGTATATATTTATATATATTACTGTCTTTGTAATAAGTGCCTTGAGCACATAGAATAAATTTATTTGGAAAATAAATTATACAATAAGCAGAAGTTGTTTGGTAAGATAAACATAATTATCCAAAGAAAATTTATTTTCCCAATTTCTGGAACAATCCTGGTCTTTGGCATCTACAGTTGGTACCCCAAAGATTACATCGACACGAAGAACTAAAACAGCAATCATGGGGTCGATGATCGCAACTTCCACCACGTCTTATGCAGCTTCTCCTAACAAAAAAAAAAAAAAAAAAAAAAAAAAAAGTATAATTTAAAAATAAAGAAACCTGACAATAAAGACAGACATTTATTTTAAACAATGATATTTAGAAACCCTTCGTGACTTTTTGTCACTCTGTTAAAAAGAAAAATAAGACAAGAAACGTGATAGTTTCACATTGTCTAAGTCAATGTTGACATTTTGGAAGATTTTATTTCTCAGAATGTTTTTGAAGGGGAAAAACTGGAAAGTTCTAATAAATTTTTATTCAAAAATCTCTTAATTTTTAATTTGTTCATACATTTAAATTCACTTAAATCGTCAACATTTAATTTATACAATTTAAAATTTAAAAAAAAAACAATTAAACAGTTTCAAATGATAATTTAATATTTTTATAATTATTCAACTTATAATTTATTAAAATTATATATAAATTATAAAATATAGAAAAGGAAAATTTAATTAACAACAATTTCAGTTCAAATTTAAACATATATAACAGAACGCAGATAAAATTAAAGATAAATGTTAAATAAATATTTTATACTCGAGGATATGACGTTAAGAGGTATTTTTTGTGATGAAATTGTTTACTTTGAAAGAACATAAAGCTGAATTTAGAAAAGTAATAGATTATGTCTTTACTAAGAAAGAAATTTTAGAATTGTATTCAATTAGCTTAATAGAATTATTTGTGGTTTTACTTTAAAATATTAAACTTCAGTTAAATTTTAACCAAAGTTAAATAAAAACTACTGGCGTTCAAATAATAAATATTCTATTCATTTTCTAAAATGGAATAAAAATATCCATTATTGAAATGAAAGTGATAATAAAGAAAGTTATAACCTGAAGCATCTATTTAAATAAAAGTCAATATTAAGTCCGCATTTACGAAGTTGTTATCGGTGATCGAAGAAAAGAGATTTAAATAAATTATTCTTCCATTCAAATCTCTAAAAATTGTTAAAATCTAATATATATTCAAAGAAACCTGTGGACTGACTGTTATGTTATTCATAGAAAGCAAGAGTTATGATCACTATTGGAAAATTTAATTAATCAGGCCTACTGCATATGCTACCGCATCTACAGCTTTTTTTTAGAATTTTTGAAGTTTTTTTCCATTCAAATATCTAAAAAAATTGTTAAAATGTAAGTATAGAATCATATATTGAATCATCATCAATAGAAATCTACAAAATATTTATCATTCAAAGAGATAACATTTTTTTCAATAAATTAATAATTTGATCATCACTATTGGAGAATTTAATTAATTAATATAGTCTATATCCTATCAAGTTTATAGGCTTTTAAAGAAAATTTTGAGGAATTTCAACGAAAAATTTCATCAATCTACGTTACAGACAAATATAAAACGTTGCAAAGAATTCAAAAATAATAATAAAAAATATTTCCGTTACACCGTTAAAAAATTCCATAAAAACTGTCATTTTTCAAAGTAAATTGAGCGCTTTAACGCGTTTTAAAAATTGTTTTATTTAAGAAAACTTCTTCCAAAAAATACATTATAAACGGCAAAATTATAATCTAATTAATTTATTGTTTAATTTCCAAAAAAATATCTAATATTTAGGTTATTGAGTTACAAGCTGTCTGAGTTATTTATTGAGCGGTATAGATTATTGTTATTGTCTCTTGGGAGCCATCATGCCTTATTTTTCCCATAATATAAACGAGATTCCATCCTTCCACATAAAATATTATACATTTCGATCAAAGAAATAACGAAGAAAATTAATAAAAATAAATAAAAAATCATTTATATTCTTCAACTAAAAATTCTAAAAAACAAATTTTAATTTAAATATTACTTACTTTCTCGTAAAGAATAGAAAACGAGCAAGTCCATCGTTGTAATCATCCAATAAACTGGCTTCTGCAAGAACAATTATCTTAGATATTTCTATATCTAAAATGTCTTACTTATTTTTTGCATTTAGTTTTTTGTATCTTTCTACAATAATTGTCATAATAATTTCGAGCGAAAGAAGAATGTCTCGTTTTTGTTTCAAATAAACATACACGCGCACTATATAAATTTAATTGGACGTTAACAAACGCAAAAGAAACTCAAAGTAATTTACTTAAATTATCTAAAAAGAAAACACTTTTTATTTGCGAAATTTTTATATTGTTGCGTTTTTAACACTACTCTTCTATTCTCAAGTAAGCAAACTTGAAGAGTTTTTTATACATTTTTTATAATATTTTTATTGTAATTAAAAATTTAATAATATTTTTTGAAACTTACCGTTACCATAATATGACATAACATTTAAACTCTGAGCCAAAATAAGTATCAGAACAATACTAATAACGGCAGAATGTTTCATACTCGTGAACCCCAAATTTGTTCTTTTTTTCTAAAAAAACAAAAAAAAAATTGAATTTTTATAAAAAATTATAAAAATATTCAAATTTTATAATATTTTTACTAAAAATTAAAATATATTGTATATTAAATCTAAAAAATTTGTTTATGTTGTCCTTTATTGCTAGCCATATTTATTTATAATAGATGGATGAAGGTATTTTTCATGATCCTCTAGTAGTAAACTCTACCATTTCCATACTGTTTTTGATCCAAGTATTGAGTCTAAGCTGAGATAAGCTGGATAAAGAGTTAAGAACTTGAAAGTTCTGACCTATTTTATATATTACTTTTATCTGCAATATTGATCTAATTTTGTGTACTTCTTGGCAATAAAAACACACCTTATATAAACATAAATTGAATTTAAGATAATCAAGAGAATTTTAAAAAACAAAATAAAATAAACTGAGAATATCAAATAAAGTCATATCACATGCTAACTCTTTCTAAATAGTTAATTATATAATTGAAAAAGGACGAATATCTGTTCTTTTTCATCTAAGAAATTAAGAAATTTCTTATATGAAGAAGAACATTTCATTGTAGGCTACATTTTATTTTATATTATAATGAAATTACACTATCATTATAATTGAATAATTGTAATTATACAATATACTTTAATTTATATTACATTATATTTTTATTTATTAAAATTGAACAGTAAGAAATTTCTTACGTGATAAGGAATATTTTATTATACATTTTATTATCATAATTTGTAAATTAATTACAAAATTATGAGCAATAATTGTCAATAAAGAGTTTAAGGGATGAAAGATAATTAACCGATGTCAGTTAGATAAAGTTGTTAAAATTTAATTGGTAAAATTAAAATAAACTTTGCCAATTAACTCGTGCGGATTTATGTCTTTTTGGATTATTATAATCTCTCCAGAGGTACAACTATGTTTACATCACATAATCTATATATCATTATAGAGCTATTTGACTTCTGGCCTTTGTATAAATCAATTGTAAAATGATAAAGACTCGTTTTGAACGTAGAAATTTGATATAACAATCGAAGTAATCCAATTCTCTGTTAGCTAAAGTCATTATCAGATAACCGATTACCTGAGCAAAATCTGTTTGTCTACTGAAAAGGTCGAGTTTGTCTACCCTAAAAAACCTTTTTTAAAAAAATTCCTATTGTCAACCTCACTATTGAATCAAAACTAATTTCGAAAGAGAAAATCAACCTGAGGTAATCTCATAATAAAGAAGAAAAAACGTTTAAAAATGTCAAAACTGGAAATTGACTTCAAAGAGTATTTGTTGTAATTTTATTGAGAAATTCTTAATTGAAATCAATAAAACTTGTGCAATATCTAGAAAAACAAAGTTTGAAACAATGATTTATAAAGTTTCCTTTGAAATTTTGATCAATGTTTACTTTATTGATTTCAAGAATCGTTTAATGTTTCATCGCTAAGAGAGTATTTTTATCTGTTATCCAAGACGTGATGAATTACATCAAATAACACGAATAATATTAAACGCTAATTTAATTTGAATCATTCAGTTGCTCATCTTTGTTATGTAATTAACTAAAAATTTAATAATTAAAACTAATTTTCTAAAAAACTTAACATTGATTCACATCAGTGTTAATTTATTTAGAATCAACGTTAATAAATATGACAAGAGCTATGTTAATTATACCGAATGATATATTAGTATTTTAAGTTTTATTAGATTAATAAAGAATTTTAAAAAATTAAGTAATAAAAATAATTTTGTAAAAAAAATTCGTATTGATTCACAGCAATTTTGACAGTGATTGAAACAGGATTAATAATATTAAATACATACTTTTTTATAAAATAAATTTAGTATGAATTATGTTACCTACAATAAATAATTCATCTTATTTAATATTGTTAAACTAACGAAGAATCAAAGAAATTAATAAAATCAATTTTCTAAAAAAACTTTAACATAAACATTCATTGAAAGTAATGGAGTAGATCAAATTTAACAGCATAAAAAAATAAAAAATGGCTTTTTTGTTTGTTTACTTAAAGTAAACAGAAAAAAACTAAACTGATTAATGTTTGTTACGTTCAGAATTGTCAGGTAATTCTTCCATATGCAGTTTTCTATTTTTCGAAAAATACATTAGAAAATATCAATTTACATTAATTATAAAATATGTTTGTAAAAGAATTTAAATAATTAATTTAAATATATATAAATAAATATTTAAATATTTAAATTATCGAAATGAATCTCATTAACATAAATCTAAACAATTACCGATGGGTATTACTAATGAATGATTGATTTTTTTGACGCTTTAATTTAACTTTATTTTAATAAAAGCAATTCCTTTATTTACTTTTTGAAAGGATTTATTCTTATTATACTGGAAACAGAAAGAAAACATGAGAAAGAAAACAGGAAAAACAAAGAATATCTGTATTTCTGTGAATTTTCTCATTAGTTGCAACTTTCACTGATATAGCTTAATCCTAGTAGTGACCAGAGCTTGTCTCTAGTGGATTTTTCTGTTTCAGACTCAATCTTTATGTTATTTTAAGTGACAGTGAGATGTCTTTTTCAACAGAAAACGTCTTTCTCGTGTTCTACTCCAAACATTTTCATTTATTCAAAAATAAATAAATTCACTACTGATTTCTTATGTAAACATTCTTTAATTTTATGAAATATTCATATAATTCTTTGTACAAGAATTATTTAAGTCATTCGGACAATTCTGGTACAAAAACTAGAGTAATTCGAACAAATCTGGTAAAAGAAATAGTAAAGGGTATGGCGTAATTTAATAACCGTGGTACGAAAACCGGTAAAATATGTGAAATAATTCGGAAAATTCTGTTACAGAAACCAGTACCAGAATTGTTTGAATTATAAAAATATTTTACCAATTCTTGTACTAATTCAAATTATTCTGGTTTAAGAACCCGAAATAATTCAATCAAATCTGATACCAAAATTAATACGTTTGTCAAGTAACCCTAGCAATTGTCGCACAAGAATTCTGGTGTAATAACTGGTATGAGAACTCGATAACAAGAAAAAGTCCTAGTAAAATTCTGGTACCAAAACTTATAAAATATGTAAAACAGTTCCAGCGATTCTGATACAAAAATTCTAATATGAGAACTGGTACAAGAACTCAATAACAAGAATTCTAGTATAAGAAACTGGTGCCAGTTGAACGGATTTCTGATAAAAGAACTCTTTAGCAAAAATGAAATCTGGTATAATTCTGATACAAGAACTTATAAAATATGTGAAACAATTCCAACAATTCTGGTACAAAAATCAGAAAAGCGTGTGAATAATTCAGACAGTTCTAGTACAGAAATTAGAAATAATTCAAATAAATCTGGTAAGCGAAATGACAAGGTACGCAAAACAATTCAAACAATTGTAGTATAACAACTGGTACAATTCACAAAGCAATTTAAAAATTACAATATTAAAATTTTACAAGAAAGTTTCAATTTTATTACGTATTTCATTTTTTCACCTGTAATTTTATTTCTACTTTTTTTTCCATACTCAATTTTTTTCATCGTACTTTATTTTTCACATTTAATTTTATAAATCTAAAAATACTTTTATAAACCTACAAAAATAAATAGATTTATGTCATCAATTTCTCTTAGCAATTAATATAATATTTTAAAAGTATGATATTTACAAAATGAAACAAATAAAAACAATTTTCAAGAAACTTTAATAAATGCATTTGATAGAGGTGAACTGTAAGGATAAATGTAAACGAAAAGACTTACCTTCTAAGTATGAAAGACAGTGTGAAAGCTATCAATTGAAGTTGTAACTTGGCAAAGATTATCTGTTTGGTGTATAGAGAGTCTTTTATACCATCCAGTTGTTGCTTCTGAGCATGCTCTTTGATGAAAATCGATGAACACGTGTTGGGCGTAAGTGAGACATTTCTCTTTAAGATACGATGCTCTGAATGCGAATATAATCTGATTGACTTTGAATTTGTTTACTCTTTTCAGTTTCAATAATGTTACTTTATTTAAAAAATTACAATAGTTAATTCAAAGTTTGGCTTTTAGAAACAAGAAAAAAATACTTTCGATTTTTCAGAGGTAGAACTTTCGCTTTTGATAAGTATACAATGAGCAATTCTAGAAAAGCTTACAGTAACTACAAAACTCCTTTAGGTACTATAAAAACAAAATTTTGATTGGTAAAACATTGCAATGATTAATTACAAAAATAAAAAAAATAACATTTTCTTAGAAACAGTTTCTTCGAATGTTTCTTTTATTCATTTTTCCCCTTTATTTAAATAATTTAAATATTAATTAAAATAAGCAAAATTTAAGAGAAATTCAGTTTCTTATCTTAAATATTTAAATATTCAGCAGTTAATAAAAGCATAAATGAATTTTTTAGATAATATTTTGGCATCAAAAAATTAATCCGTTTTATATTTTAGGAAACTCTAAGTATTTGGGTTTTAAAAAAACCAATTTTTTTCAGAGATTTACATTATAAAACTGCTAACATTTTAGGATTACAATTTTTAAAGAGCTGTTTCTACAGAAAATTTTCTTATCTTCATATTTAAGTAGCTACAAAATTTTATGGAATAAGCTCACCCTCGAGATAACCTGAATATTATATTCATAAGAAAATCAAGCTTAATTTAAAATATATTCCCTTTGAGAATAATGAATTACAGCATGTGTACCACCAAATCGAATTTTTAAAGTAGTCATTAATGGAAAATTTTAAAGTTTTATTCATACTTTCGGTTTATAAAAAGGGATTTAAAAAAAATATTTTTTCGAAAATTGTGATATACTTAATGAGAAGTTTATTATTAATTTTCTTTATTTTATCTTAATTTACAAGCCATAATTCTTATAAAATTCAAAATATTTTATTATATTAAAGAGCATGTTTATTAATATTCTGATATTGATCAGGAATTAATAAAATATTAATTAATTTTATGAATATGTAAATATTTTTAATAAAGTAAATGTTAAAAAACTATTTTTAAAATTTAATAATTAAAATAGAATTGTTTAAAACAAAACTCAAAAACATTTAAATTGCTTAAGATAAAAAAATTCAACGACACTGTATAATTTTTTTGTAATTTTTAATCATTGCAGAATATCAATAATACTCCTAAAAATTAATTTTTCTTATTTTTTAAGTTAGTTGACAAATTTAATTTACTTAAAGTAATCAATTTATTCCATCAACTTTAAAAAAGACAAAATCATCGAAAAAACTAAATTTTATTTAATAAATATCAATTTAAATTAAACACACTTTTATCCGATATTTTTTGAAAATATTTAGTTTTTTTTAGATAATTCTTAAATAACAATCTTTCTTTCCGATATAATTCGTTTAATCAAAGAAAACAGAGGAAAAATATGATTTTATTTTTTAAATTTTTAAATTTTCTCCGCCGTATTAAACTTTCGTATAAATTTATTTTTCATTCAAAAGTATCGAGAAGAGAATTATCGTTAGTTTATTTGTTTATTCAACTTCTGTTGATTGAAATTATAAATACTGTAATTTACTGTAAAATATATTCACCTTCTAAAATTTTCACTTAAATTATAGTCTTGTTAAAATATTTTTATATTTATTAAAGTGCAAATCGAATAGAATACATTCATTTTAAATATTTGAACTTGTTACAAAGTTTAAATGAAATTTTTTAAAATCTTATTGATTCGATAAAATTTTATTTTCAATTTTCACTATTATTACTCACTTTATTTTTCACCTTTTATTTAATTTTTTTCTTCGTTTTTCACCTTTAATTTTACTTCTTTTTTTCATTTTCAATTCTATTTTTCATTTAATTTTACACGTTCAATTTTATTCTTCACCTTTTACTTTAATTATCGAAATATAGTTTTATTTGTCATCTAATTTTTTCAATATTTAATTTTACTTTATTTAAATTCAAGAATTTAATATTTAAAAATATTAATTATTGTATTACTAACGCAAAAATATAATTTATAGATATTTAGATCCTTTATAACTTTATAATCAGTATTCCACTATGCATGAAATTAAATTTTAGTTAATTTATAAATGAATACAGTTACATTATGGAATTTATAATTTAAATTTATTACAAAATATAATAAATATCCACAGAGTGAGACTTCGATTAGATTTCTCAACGTTCAATAACCTTTTCAGTTAAAGTAATTACGGTTGGAATATTGAACAAGTGACAAATTAACTTTTATTCTCGTGTAGAATTGGAGACAAGTAGATGAATTCTTTCTATTCCCTACTTAGACACAGCGGGCACAAGAATGAATTAAGTTTGATAATGGATAAGACATTGTAAAGAAGGCATAGCATGTTGCTCTAATGATTTACAGTTAACAAATTAATCTTTATAGTTAGAGATTGGCAACAATAACTAATATGTGTTGTTTAACACAAATTTTTTTAAATATAAATTTAATTTGCCGCATTTTTTATGTAAAAAACACTGAAGAGAATAATTCGAAATGAAAGCTTTCCAGCTGTAAAATTCCAGTGCTGTTTTCTTCATTGGAAATAACAATAATAAAATATTTTACGAGATATATATAACCACCATCTGCAGTTGTCTGGAATGATTATAGTAACAGCAAATTAGAACAAGAGCAATGAGAGTTGTAGATGTTCTGATCAAAAGATTAAAAGCCATCGAGAACTGCTGACAGAAACTAAATTAACCAATCTATTCTTAATAAAAAGAAAAATATAACATTAAATATCTCGGTTAAACTTATTTTTTGGATTTCTGGAAATCTGGAAGATTTCTAAGAAAAGGAAAATGGGCTTTGATATGATTTTTATCCACAAATAAACACGAATGACAATGATTGATGTGCTATATGTAGAGTAGATATACAGGATAAAGGAGAATTTTTGGAATAGAACATTGATTTCGAGTTAAGAGATAATATTTCAGTCAAAGTAAAGATATTGTTTTTTAAAATTTTTCTATAGATTAAAGTTTTAGATTGAGAGTTTTGACGTGGGATCTTCTTGGTTTTCACTAAAACTTCCTCCTCAACACTTTTGATTGACGTAAATTTAAAGCTTTCTTTCTGATATTTCATTTTCATAAAAATTGTATATAAATTTTAAATGGATATATTTTTATTTGACAGTAAACAATTCCACAATTAACTTTTATTTACTTTCTTCCTCTTTTAAATGTCTGTCATTTGATGTTGGAGTGTTAAAAAATAAGTTAAAATTAATAAACTTAGTTAAAATTTCTATATTTTAACGGAATTTAACCTTAAAAAAATCAAATTTTCACAATTTCGTGCTGTTTTTTTAATTCCATCATTCCAACATATATCAAGATATTTTTAGAAAGACGGAATATTTCTTAGATGCATCCAACACAAGGTCGGATTTACACATAACCTACGATTACGTTGTGTAAATCCTTAGAGGCCTTACGCTACGAAACAGTAGCTTAAGACCTCTTGTTTTTACATATATTATTTGGTAGAGGAAAAATGCCTGATATATTTTATAGTTTATGGCCATAATAAATCTAATTCTAGTCCTGATTCAACATTTTTGGATTAAAATTTGAATATAAAACAATTATATTCTCAAAAAAATTTATAAAAAAATCATCATCGTTTAATTTAAAAAAAAGCTCAGTTTAAATTTGTATTTTTGAAGTAAACTTATCTCTCGAAAATGATTTTTATTCATTTTTAAAGCTGTACACGTTAAAAATAAAACATAATAAAATTATAAGATTATATTTGAACATTTTAAACTTATTAAAACTGTATTTTTATTTTAATAAATTTAATAAATTAAATTTCACCACTTTTGCATTCACTTACGATTAATTTTTCTTTATATTTATGCTACTAGTCGTATATTTTCTTTATCTATTTTCATTATAAAAATATTTTTGTTATAGTTATTAAATCTTGAATACTTCTAAAAAAATTATAATACTGGCTTTATGCAAAATTCAATAGTCTAAAGTCTACAAAACTGAGTATTCTACTATAGAAACTTGAAATCTTAACTTCAAGCTAAACTATCAAATATCTGGATAATCTTACAGCAAAGAATAGCAATCACCTATTTCTGCTATTGTATACTTCAAAAGAATTTTATAAAACGTTATCTATTCAAAAATATTTAAGTGACATTGATAGAAATTTGACATTAGAACACTTCTCAATCTTCTCCACTTGATAACATCCGCTTTTTTTTCTTCTTTGTTTCGGTACGTATTTTTGGATGATATAATATATATTTTTGTGACATTTTTTGGATAGTATCATGGATCAATATTTTAAAAAAATACAAAACTAACGATATCATGGCCTTATAATAATATATATAAAGTTGCAATTCTATCCAAAAAAAAAGACCTTTTGGTGTAGTTTAATTAATAGATCGAGATCTATCAGATAAAAAATGTTATACTAAAACTTTAAAAAATCATATTTATTTATTTATCTTTGAAAATTAAATTTATTTGAAGAATTTTATCTACTATTACAGAATTCATTTTATAGATATCTATATGTATTATTTCTTATGTAATATGTCTTTATGAGTTATATTGGATTGGATGTTATAGAAAATATAAGATAATAAACTGTAATTTCGTGTTTAAGTGGGCGCTTTTAAGTGGATATTTTTAAATCTTGGATTCTTTCGAGTTAGACTTTGTGGGTGTTGATATTTCCTACTGCAACTCAATAAAATTGTGACACAATCGCACTTGATATCATTGAAAACTCTCCAATAAATTCTAATAATCAATATAAAAAAGGAATTTTTGTTATTTTTAGATTTGTTTTTAGATATTGAATATAAACACACCAATCCAAACTTCTCTATAACTATAAACAAATGTTTATAAAATTAAATATATAAAAGAGAACAATTTTAAAATTTATATTTTTTTTCAAAAAGTTAATATAAAAATATAATTTTTATTTCAAAATCATAAATAAAATAATTAAATATTATTTTAGTACTTTGGTCTACTTAATAATGAATGATAACACTTTAAATTTTATTTTATTTTATTACTTTCATTTATATTTCAAAATATGAAAATAAAATAAAATAAATGTATTTAAATTTTAATTTTATCGTTTATTAAGTAAAATTGATAATGGCCGGATGGCTGAGCGGTTACTGAGGCATCCTACCACATTGAAGTACCAGAATCGACCCCCGATGGATCGAAAAGACCAGAAAATTTTTGCGGATGATCAATCCAGATATGTCGGGCCTTCCACCCCCAGTGTGGGCCTAACCGAACCTTTAATATGCTTTCTAAGAAGGCCTTCAACGCCCACAGGCTAGAAAGAGTTTTAAAAAGTAATAAAATTTATAATGTTACGATTATTTTTAGAGTTTCTGTTGTGTCATATAATGGAAATTCTACAAATAGCATATAAGACATAACAGAAGTTCTAAAAATAATAATAAATGTCAAATTTAGTTAAAAAATACTTCAATTTTATTTTTACAATTTGAATTCTTTTTGTAATTTTTTATAAATTTTAAAAATACTAATAGAAAATGTAAGTTAAAAGATTTAAATTGTAATTAATAACTTAGATTTTTATTTCTTTCCTTTAACGAAATTATTCTGAACATGTGTTGAAAATACGTAATAAATACATTAAATATTTCATAAATACGGTATATTTCAAGTTTCATAAATATTGTATAAATGGCATATCGGAAGCGGATTTAGTATATTTAATATATTCTAAAAATCTAAAAGTGCTATTTCTGGAATTTATTAAATTTATATATACGACTAGAAATGGTGGCAGAAGAAGTTGAGAGCGAAACAAAAGAAGAAATGTTGAAGGAGGAAGGAGCAACTCTGGGAAAAGTGTTTGAAATTAATTAATCTTCTGCCATCTACTTATTTTTGTTGTATTTTACTGATGTATAATTAAATTTAGTTAACTTAGTGACTTCTATGTCGTTCTGATCCCATATATATGTATACAATAAATTTTAAACGTAATTCAAATAAAAAAATTTCAGAAACGAGTTGCTTAACTTTCTCGGCAACATTTGATGGGGCCATCTGTTATATTTTACTAAAAAAACTGTTTACATTTTAATTATTATAAAATGGCAAAAAGCTTAATTTTGAGGCTAGGGTGTGTTTTATTTATAAAAAAAAATTGTAAATGCTAATAACGAGTAAAATCGTTATTAAGTCCGACCCGATTGGAGATACACACGACCCCCATTATCATCTCCCCACCCCCTCGACTTTTAATCACCAAAATTTAATAGCATCAATCCCCCAAGTACACCCACCTCCCTGCAAAATTTCAGAAATTTCCGATCAAAAGCACAGGAGTTATTAAGCTTCAAAGAGGGTGAACAAAATTGTGCCTCCCCACACACACTAACATTCATACATACAGGAACAAACCTCCCAAATTTTTTGCATTTCTTGACGTTCAAGGTGTCTTGAATCTAAAAATGTAAAAATCTTCGGGGGTCAGTTTGTGACCGATCGCCTTATTTTTCCTCTGTTATGTATAACAGGGGAAAAGTAATAAGTTAAATTTTAAAAATTTATTATTAAAAGATTGCAATTGTAATTTTTTAATTAAAAGATAAGAAACAATTTTTTAAATATTTTTATATTATTAATATTCTTTAATTAAAAATTAATTTATAATTCATATTGATAAAATACAATATAACTTCTTCTTTCCGAAACTTTTGCAAAGTCGGATTTGACTTCGATCGAAACAATAATTACTTATTAATTATAAGTCCCAGAGGCTTATAACAAGAAATGTAAATAAAAAATATTAAAAAAAACAAAGATTAGTAATGTATTAATTAAATATGAATAATCTAAATCGTGTAATTCCTTATTTATGATCTAAAAATCATATTGTTTTTTAGATTATAAATAAGGAATTACACAATTTAGTTTATGCTTGTGTACATAAAATACCGTACATAAATTCATATGTTAAATATGTCTTAATGTTTCGTATAGACTAATACTGTAAAAATTAAAATATATTATGTAAAAAAATTTTGATATATAAATAAATCTTAAGTCTAAAAATATCTTATATAATAAGTCTATAAATATCTTATGTAAAAAATCTTATATAAGATATATAATTTCAAATCTCTTGATAGTTTTTTTAGAAATTTATCAATGTAATTTGAATTCAGATTATGGTAGTAAGTTGTTAACTCTAAATAAAAGCATTTCAACGAGAAATTTTTCCGAATAAAGTTTATAGAAAGCCTGGTACCATGTCTGGTTGAGTAATTTTTTAAAAATTCAACGTGGTAGTTACGAGAAAATGCAAGTGTTTGGAGGACAACGCGTATTGCGAGGTATTGAAGTGTGGGCGTGTTAACGTTGAAAATGAAAATTATAATATGGAAATGATAGCTGAAGTCCTGCTCAAGTTGTTGTAGTTGTTTATAGTTGTTATTGGTTATCGAGGGTGTAACCGTCATTTGCATATTAAATTGACATTCAGAATAATGCTTTCTCGTTTTCAAAAATAAACCCTATCTGTAGTTAAATAAATGTCAACTGAATTTCAATACGTATCTTTTATTAATATTAAGTAATTTCTGGATTTTAGATTATCGAATTTCTTATACTGTATAAACGATATATTCAGCTTAATACAAGTTTGTCTTAACAAAAATTAATCTTCTCCATTTGTTAATTTTAATAAAAATTATATAATCCTTTGTCATTTAAATATTGCCCGAAAATATTTGCAACTAACGAGACTTTTTACGAGGTGTAAATAGCAAATAGTAAAAGCAAAGTTGGAATTTTCATTTTCAAATTTACAATTGGCATTTTCTTCAATTAAATTTCGAATTACTAGTATGGAAAATGCTAATTTCTTCATAGAACTAAATCAGATCCTTAATATCCATTCAAAATTTATGATCAAAGTTTCTAAATTTTTTTTAAATAAAATTATATTTTATTGTATTTTGTTGTATTATCGTCTACATAAAAATACAAGATAAATTTCTTGTATAAGACCAGATAGAATCTCATAGAATGATATCACATCTGATAAGAATTTCTGGATAGAGTCATTCCATCTGTATAGACTATGGTGAGATTCTATCTAGTTCATCTTTATTTTGTCCACACTTAAACAAGTGATAAAATGGGAGTGTTGTTGCTTGTTGTCGTGACGGTGTTTAAAAACAGACGCAGCCTTTTTGAGTAATATTTGATTTTGAAAAAATATAGATACCGTGATAGATATCAATTTATAGGTTGAGTTCTATTCGAAGAGAGAATATTGAAGCGGAAATAGAAATAATCTTAAAAGGCTCCGCCTGTTTGTCCGTGAGTGTTGTGAAAATGAAGAAGTTTCGTGCGTTGCATTGTCTATCTTTGTTTCTCATTCCTTCCAGGCTTCCTGATTACTTCTGACCTTTATATTCGGAGGAAAGATGTCCGGTCTCCAACATAAGCCTCATTCCTCGTTTCCTTTTTCCGTAGATCATTTATTCTCTCGATCTTAACTTTCATACTTATGGTCATTGAGGATCGGAGTGGTATTAACTGACCTTCCTCTTCTTCTTTCTCGTTACTACATTTGACATTCGATCCTCATACTCCCTTTCTATCCATTAAGAGTGTATAAACTAAACATTCAGAATACAAAAAGGGATTTATTCTGGATGCTGTGGAGTTATAAAAAAATAAACAACGCAAGTAAAATAAATTAAAGAAAACATGTTTGATCAATCTGTCGATTTAACAAATTCGAATTTACTCTGTGGTCTGCTGCCTTTTGAACTTTTGTTTTCACACGTTTTAAAAAGTTCTAGAAATCCTCAATCGTAAATTGACGGAGCTTGATCTGAATTCTTATGTGAAGTATCAGGTGGAATTAACCTCACATCCTCCGCTACACGCTTTCTGTTTTAACAGGAACCAAAACCGTACGGCTGGTCTCAGTACATTAAGCACATTGTTTGCACGAGGAATGCACAGTACCATATCCCGTGTTAGTCAAACAAAGCAATTTTATCTCGAGCGTAATGAGATGTTGCCATATCTGATCAAAATACGTAATCGTCATTAGGATAATGCTTTTTCAGGATGGGACTAGTCTCTTCTTACACTCATGTAGCACTCTGTAGCTGTACTACATAATTTCGTGTAGATGAGTGAGATGAAAACCCGAGATCGTTCACGAGGACTTATGGCTACCATACCAAAACTTTCATCGAAAAATTTACTTACGTTTAAACTTCATTTTTGGCATAACATCCTTTCCTTTTTACACAGTGAAAACTTTTTATTTTCCATACATTCAGAGACAACCCAGTATAAAATAACAACATCCAAGTTCTGTTTGGACCGCATATCTCCTTTGTTCATTCATTAGAATAACCATTTTTGATTTTTCTAACTGCTTCACAGTACGTGGGTGCAATAATCTCTTCTCTAAAAACAATATTCCTTTCCTTTAATATCCCACTCACGTGTGTAGAATATTAAAAAAGAAATGTTGTCTTAAGAAAAGTACGCATATGTTTGATATATTTTGAACTTTCTACCTAGATTACGGAGAGACTGGCCCATACTATCAGTAGTACCAGTTTGCTGCTACACTTCGCTTCAATTATTTTAACCCTTTTTCTTCCGCTTTCTTCAACTTTAAGATAGCATTTTCTTCTGTTCCATTCTCTTAATTATATATATTTATCATATATCGTTCTTTGAAATGTCCATATATTTAAAATGTGAAAGTTGTTCTATAATGAAAAGTTTATCCTTCATAAAATTTCCAGTGTAAAAATTTCTAATAATTTCTTTTGTTCGTATTCTTTTCTGCTGTTTATTTTTAAAGTTCAAACGATTTTCATAAAAACAAAAAGAAATTCAGAATCGCAATTCAGAAATTCAGAAGCAACAAAACATATTTACGTTCAATTTCTTTTCGTGCATGTAAGTGCAGAAAAAAATGAAGGACGTTTCGGATTTTTAGTTTATAAGACAATATTCCGATTAAAATTTTTTCAGTTTTACACCAGTGCCTTGAAAGTATAAATCAAGAGCATGCAAATTTAACTACGTGTTTTGAATGCGCTAGAACATGCATTCAAAACATTACATAAGGTAATGCTTCAGCACTAAATATGTTGAAAAAAAAAAAAAAAAAAACATTTAGAGTCTAAGTAAAGGAATATATATCTTATTGCAATTCTTTTAAATATGGATTTAGATACACTGTAATAATTGAAATTTCAATACTATCGGCAATAAGCATTCGTTTCTCTCTTTGCTATCCAGCTATTCTTTAGATTATTGCTTGCTTTCTCTTTATTTCTTGATAACATTCGTTTAACTTAAAGTATTTCCATTTCTTACATTATTCCTAAGTGAATCTATATGTTATATAGATTCATTTAGAGAAGGGAATATCTGTTTTAATATCCCAGAGGAGATTACACACAAAAGTCTTAGATGAGAGACTTTAAGATAGAAAATTTTCTCATGTTAGAAGTGGATCAAAAAATTTTATTAAATTATCTTATGGTTAATCTTAAAATATCATAAGAAGACATTTTTCTGTTAGTGGATATATGGAAGCATTAGTGGATTGATTATCTTTCAATATGAACGATGATAAAAATTTCTTTTAATATTCCTGTTCCATTTTTTCTAGTATTTCTTAATTCAAAGTCACTTTAAATAAATTCAATATTAATTTATTTTATTTTGGATGAATAAAATATATAGAATATAAACGTGGATATTGAAATTTATTAAAATAGGTAAAAAGGTAATAAAAATTAAATAATTTGTTTGTCTTTACTAGAATTTGCCTTTACTGTAATTAATAACTTGGTTTTTTCAGATTAATTTTGAAATCGGTTTTTATTTTTTGACGGGTTTTATTGCTACGTGAAGGT
Organism: Centruroides vittatus; assembly: GCF_030686945.1. Classification (NCBI taxonomy): domain Eukaryota; kingdom Metazoa; phylum Arthropoda; class Arachnida; order Scorpiones; family Buthidae; genus Centruroides; species Centruroides vittatus. The sequence continues at coordinate 3,527,580 of NW_027121927.1, forward strand.
AACTAAATAATAAATAAATAATATGCCTGCAAATTTTCTTCTTTGTAAAATTTTGACACGATCTTTTAGGTCAACTTAATGAACAAAATTAACGTTTTTTACAATTACAATCACTTCAAATAATAATTTAATAATGAAAATAGATTGATTAATAACAGTTTTAAGTCGTAATGAAAACCTTTTTATGGAATTTGTAAGAATTAACTGTATTTCTGGAAATGAGAAAAAAGTTGTAAAAACTATTAAATAAATAAATAATTTTTGTTCAAAATTCTTTTATTGTATGTTTTAATTTTTAATTTGAAAGATAATTTTCCGTCATAACTTCTAAATTTCGATTTTTCATGAAAAATTTATGCAAGTTTTTTGATCTCGGAATTACTAAATTTCATTGACTTCTGTTTTTTGGATTCCAAAACAATTTACAATTTTTTTTCATAAAATATATTTGTTAAATATACGATTTAATTTTTAAAAATTTCAAAATAAATGCGTGATGCGTTATTTATGGATTATTAGAGATTTTTCAGAAGATTAATAAATAACAATTTTGTATTAAGTTATATTTTAACTACAAATTCATATTATGAAATGGTTCAGAGATGATGTCTATTTTATGAAATTTTAAGAATCAAAAAGAATTTTACTTATAAAATGCTACGAGAAAATATTAAAATTACAAGAAATAATTAAATTCTTGTTATATTTAACGTGTGTAAAACAACTTTCAACTTAACCTGTGAAGTAACTCCATACTGAAACACATTGAGATGATTTTCTTTATTGAAAGAATAAATAAATTTTCGTCCTCTAAGCATATTTGTTAAGAACAGAGAAGGATTTCAAAGATAAAATATTTAAGAGTCAAAAAATTCTATTTAAAAATTAACTTTTTATCTGTAACTTAAAGCAATAAAATAAAATGCTTATTTTTAATTTAGTTTCTTGAAACTTTATGGCAAAATTCCTTATTCGTAATGCATATAAAATAATTGCACAGTTACCAGATACAGTCATCGATTTAAAAAAATTTAACTTTTTAAAATAATTTCTTCAAAAAATTATGCAAATTATATTATATGAATGGTTATTTTTGTTACTTTAAAATGAGAAAATTTTTAAATAAATAAAGCAAAGCATTGCTTTTAATCTTTAAAAAAATATATAAGAAAAATTTCTTCATTTATATTATAAATGTATATAAGAAACATTTATTTACTTTTATGGATTAAAAGTTTAGTTGAGAAACGTGTCTTTAGAAAGTTCAATATTTTCAAAAGAAGTTATTGAACTATCAAAATTTAGAAAATATTGTAGAGATTTTTTTGAAGAAAATGTATGACATTACTTAAATAATATATATAAAAATGAAATTGTTGTAGAAATATATCGAATTCTTCGATTGGTGTACAGTACATTCAACAAATCAATTCTTTAGATCAAATTGTTCAACGTTTCAGCTATTTTCTGTAGTATTTATTCTTTTCACAGAAGAGAAATAGCAATAAAATACAACTTGGGCATTTATCATAACATAAAAATACATGAATAGATGTCTCTCAGAGATCAAGCCAGTTTTCTTTTTGGGGTTATTTTACTCTTTTTTAATGTATTAAAAAAGAGTAAAATAGCGATAAAAATTGTAAGGTTGAAAATCTCGTTAATCCGGCAAGCTTTGACACCAGACAGATGCCGCAATTTTCGAACCAGCAAAACATAAGGCTGGCAAGATTGACTTGGATTGAATTGATGAGAAAGGGTAGCACAACACATGAACGATCCGCCAAGGAAATGGTCCTCCCGGAAGGACTTTATGAGAAACTGGCCTGAGAACCGTGCTTTCTTCATGGTGTTAGGCCCATAAAGAAAGCCCGGAAAACTTCATGCGGTTACCAACTCTCCCGGAATTTAACAAAGATATTTAAATTCTCCTACTTCCAAATTGAGCTTATTCCTTCCATAGTTACTCGACAAAACGATTAGCTTTTGTTTTGCCCTATATATTAGAACAGACTAAAGAATACATTTTGCGATAGCATTTTAATATTGCTAAGCGTAAAAAGAATAAATCTCCCAAAATTTTTTGTTCTTAGAATGAAAACTTTCGGAATCAACCCTTCGGGAGTTGGAGAGCTTAGGCCAGCCTATTGGTTAGGCGCGAATACGCGCCTTAGTGTTCTGGTGTTCAGTAATTTGGCCACTAGTGAACAAAATGGGGAAAATAATGTGTATTCTGTACAGCGCTACATTGATACTGATATAACTTACATATGCATATGTAAGCCTAGTCCTGTGGCACAAGTTTATTCTACAGTGAGAAAAATATAACAGATTAGTGTGAAAAGAAAAAAAAATATTACTGATGGTACTGTAAAACATTAGTAAAAATTATGAATAAAAAAGCAATCATTTATTTGTCTTGATTTTTACAGCTCTATTAATCAGTGTAGGTGAGATAAGCAGCGCCCATTTTCTTATCAGATAAAAGAGAAAATACTCATGATTTTTAAAATTAAATTTTTGTAGATCTATTCAAGTCATAGTGTCCAATCAAAATTAGTTTAAAGTTTGCAGTATTACTACTCGAAAATTGTCAATATTGTGCAATTTTTGGACTGGTTTTTTTGTGTGTTGGTAACGTTCTAAGCGACTAGTCGGGATACTGCTCAATCCTACTGCATTTACAATAGCCAGTACTTTGAGTTTTGTTAACACGATCCTGACAAAAGTCATGATTATTATTATCATTACTGTTACATTACCCAACAATAAACAATTTATACCTCCGGAATAAATTGTTAAATAGGTGGACCCTCCTGATTTCAAAAATAACCCATTTTGTTTTTTTTTTTTGTTTTTTTAAGAAAGAATCAATGCTACACACAAAAAATAGCATATGAATATAACATCTGCGTCTGTGAAAATCACTTTAACTTGGTTTTATTTCTTTATTTACACCGTTTTGAACATTGGCAGATATATCAGAATGAGAATCCACATTTCTGTATGTAATTCAGACCATGTTTCGATCCTGTAGGACAGCGATTTTCAACCGGTGTGCCGCGAAAATTTTTGAAGGTTACTAAATAAATTATTTTCAAAAGAAGCCCAAAGAACAATAAGTGTACACGTTAAAATTAAAACTTCTTTAAATTGATTCACGAGTTTTTCATTGTTATAATAAAAAAAGTATACATAATGCAGTTAATATATATATTCATAAACAAAATTATATGTGCGTAACATCGAGTTATTTTACTTAAAATGAAATTTTTTAAAAATAATTTTATTTTAAAGGCCTTTCTAAAGGCAATTATCATGCCACTTTTAAATGCAAATCGAGACTTAGTGTTAATTGCTTTTCTTATGTAAATGAAAATTATTAATTTAAATAACTATTTTAAAGAAGAACAATACTGTTTTATTTAATTTACTTAAAAATAAAGACAAAAAGAATTAGGTTAAGTGGCAAGTAACCACGTGATTTTTTTCCACGAAAATTTGTGTTGCAAAAATTTAATTATAGGTTCAACTGTGCTGTGAGATAAAAAAAAAGATGAAAAACTGCTGTAGGACAACAAAAGTCTTACACCAAAAGCAACTCTTACAAGCCGCCTTGCAATAAGTATATTAGCGAGGTTGAGGCCGAAAGTTTTAAACGCGAAAACGTGTATGTCGGACGTTCAGCGCCGCTTTCCTGTAAGCCTACAAGTTTGACAATGGCGTTTGGAAAGTCAGTGGAATCATGCTCGACATTCCAAACGTCATTGTCAAACTTCTAGGCTTACAGGAAAGCGGCGCTGAACGTCCGACGTACACTTTTTCGCGTTTAAAACTTCGGCCTCAACCTCGCTATTGTGACATATACACTGCTAGGCACCGTTTAAGGTACTATTGTAAAGAATAACATTGTAAAGAAACAAACGATTTTAATCCAGAAATTATTTAATTATTCAATCTTTTTGCACGTGATGTGAAATGCCTATAGAATTTTTGGTACTCTTCGGTTAACGGGACACCAGTCATTTTTACTACTATTTTTAGTGAAATCGATATTTTATTTCGTAATTCATACATATTTAAAATTATAATGAAAAAATGAACACTTTACAAAGGAATAAATTTACTACAATTATTTTTATGTTTACCGACGTTTTATCTGTCTGTTTTGAGTACGGCATCCGGTTTTAGGGTATACAAAGTTTATACTTGTGGTTTACTCGCAAATATATTTGTGTTCATAATAGCTTATCATAACACTGTAGAAATAGGTTTGTTCTTTCACGGCATCTTCTACCATCAACAACACCATTCGTTTGTAAATTTCTAGAAATAGTTTAATTTGTTTATTTACCTTCGCTGGTAACCTTCGTCGCTCTTGAATGTTTCCGCCATTTTTCAACAATATTCCATGAATCAGTGCGGGACGTGAACGTGTGGCGCAACGTATTTTGCTTGGAGTTCAAACGTCAAACGTGTACTTCTGCTTTTCGTACAAGCAGAGCCGGATTTGAGGCGATTGGAGCGATATGCGCCAATCGGGCCCCGAGCTTGAAGGGGCCTCTCAGCACATCAAAATTTATATATTTAAAAATAGTACATGTTACAAAAATAAATATTTAGGTATATTATTATTAAAAATATAACAACATATTTCAATATGTAAATTAACTGTTAATTAATTTTGTTATTTAAAATTTGAGGGGCCCCGCAAAAAAAATTCAATCGGGCCTCGCACCTATTGGATCCGGCGCTGCGTACAAGTTTAAAGTTTGAACTTAGGCCGCAACCTCTCTAGTAGTGTATATTTCACAATATTAAATAAGTGCAAAAGTTTTAAAAGCATACGTAAACTTACCTTTAAAAATGTCGTTTTGATATTGATTTCCACTTGTACAGCTCTCTCTCGTACAGCTTCCACTTGTACTGCTTACCCTCTCACAAGGCCATCAGTGGTTTCCAAGATCACTAGATCTATGCGACTTTGATTAATGCTGTCTTTTCCACGGTTGAAATGACTTGGTGAATCTTTTCACCATGTTCGTCGCTGACATCTTTGGGAATTTTGGGAAAAAGTTTATTTATTCAAACATTATTTGTTGAAGGTATCTCAGCAATTGTTCCAAAACATAGCAATGAAGCTCAGATCTGGTTTAATGCATTTTAAATGATACGTTCAATTTAAAAACGCCAGGTACCAGTTTCCACTTTTTTCGTTTACTTCACCGTGCTTCTTGTGATATTAATTCCTAATATTGATGGTGTTCCATAATGTTGCAACGAATAGTATATTCAACCTCAGGCTGAATACCGAATATTCGGCCAGGAGCGTGGCCGAATAGCCGAATATTCGGCCAAACTATTTGGCTTGATTAACACACGTACAAAAATTGGCGCGCAAACCGCATTATGGCAAAAACCCTGCTCTCTATTGGCCCGCTGTCACTACGCTTCGCCAATCGCGTTAATTCTTGACAGTTGTAGAGGACAGACATGAGCGTCATGGCAGTATGTGATAAGGACTTTCTCTTCAACAAGAAAACAACAACTGCCTTCAAGACCTTCATCTACAACACAGGGATCACATCTCCGAACTTTCATCCTAGTACTAACCAGCGCTCCAGTAGGCGTCCCTCCTCTGATCCTGCCACATAGATCTACACGCGGCTTTTTGTAATCCTGTGCCGGTTGTAAGTCCGATATGGCACCCAGGACCTTCCCAAGATGGGAACTTGTCAGCAAAGGTTGTCGCGAATGCTTGCTTTTCGTGTATTGTCGTGGTATTGTTCTGTTATGTCGAGCCCTGGGGCTCTCACCGGGTGTTCGTCTTTGCACCCACGTTCGGCTTCTTAAAGGCTATCTCATTGTGTTCGGTTTATCGGGACCGAGTGTTCTGTCGGGCGCCTCTTCACTATCGGGCTCTGTTCCCCCACATTGGGGATGTTATGTTCTCATCTGGGGAATGTCCATCACGCGACCTTTCTTGTACCCCTGAACCTGTAGTAAGTCCTACATGGTACTCAGGGTCCCCCAAGACAGTGGTTCGTCAGTTTATGTTCATCTGCCACCTGTGCTTTACTCGGAATTCCATGTAACGGCGTTTGCTTCGTGGTGTTTTTCGTCCACTCCGAGTTGGTGTTTGTGTGCTACCTCTCCTTCGAAGGAGCATTTTGTTCTTGTTTTAGTTAAGTGTACTGTAATTGTCGGGTTTCATCTGTCACCTCCAATTTGGAGCACCCACACTGTTCTCTGTGGGCCTAGGCCCACGTTTTGTAAAAGCTTATCTTGGCATTCTTATCTCTGCCCGGTACTTACCGCTCACGGCCCTCTCTTCACACTTTTCTATCATCCTTGCCCCATCTTCCCTCCCCCTCTTCCTCTTCTCACTTCTCTTCTAAGGCTAAGCCATAGGTACGGCCTTCTAAACTTTTATAGTAGTAGTAGTATGTGATAAGTGATGATATCAAATGTGGATAACAATGAAATGACTTACACGTGTAAATAACGGAAAAAGAACAGAGAAGGACTGCGAAGTGAAAATGTGAAAATAAATATGAAATTAAGTTTATAACATAATCAAAAAAGTCGAGGCAGTTTATTGGCGCGAAATTCGCTGCCATCAATGCCAAATAATTGTTCTCATAGACTTCGGAAAGCTAAATGCTTGTAATGAAAGTCACTTAGTGAGCACGGGCGAAAGCCTGGGGTCGTTCAGGCTACCAAGCTGTCTCGAATCTGTGAAATAATAACTGTGACTTATACCGACGTCCTATCTGTCTCTTTCCTCCGTTATCACCAGGCTATGCCATGAGTCACGTAATTGTAAGATAGAAATCTTTTCTTAGCACGCCTAACTTTACAAAAGGAACACACCTTCAAATTTTTAAGTTTCTAGCACTAGTACTGTAGTTTTGGCTCTGCGTTAATTATCTTATCAGGACTTGTTCTTTTATACGAGTATACGAGTATATAGATGACTAAACTACATAATAAGTAGGTAGTTTTCATTTAATTTGTTACCTTTTCTGATCTCTTAAAAAAATAACTTAGTTATATTACTTTTCCTTTAATCTTTTAGATAAATACGCAAAAAATTGCGCTTTCTCGAACTTGAAATGTAGGTTCAGCATTAGTAAAAGTTACCAAAATGATTAATTTACTGTGTTTTTGTTATTTCTTACTCCTGTTTTTAAGTATTCGGTATTCGGCCGAATAGCGAAAAATAGGCCGAATAGTAACCAAATATTCGTTGCATAACTAGTGTTCCATCATCCACATTACATTGATAAATGCACAGATACGTGATTCAATAAGGGCTTCAATATTTAAAAACTGTAACGTAATGTGACATTTTCTTGCTTTTTTTGAGATTTTTGAGATGTAGGCATTGGAATTGATAAGAAACCATTATTATTCCTCCGGAGATAAAAATCATGTTGGGTTACTTTTATTTTTTCACTACGAATCTGCATGTGAACTAATCTTTAAATAGCAATATATACTACTATAACGTTGGGTTTATATTATTTAATTTTTCACTTTTTCTGCACTGTGAGCACTTAAAATGTATTTTCCAAGCTCATCGCCGGTTCGTCCAGGCTCACCATAGGGTGATCAGGTGGCGAGAGACGCTTTAACCCCTCATCCATCTGGCCAGCCTATCGCCAATTATCAATGGTCTGCAATGTACCCAATACATACAATATAGTTTAGGATAGGCTGCACAGACCCATTTCTCTTTTTGCAACTACATCACTGCTGTAAATTTACTTCTTAAATATATTTATGTTTCTATATGCAATCTAAGTTAAAGTTAAGTAAAATCTAGAAGTGGAAAATCCGCTAACTTGTTTCAGTATAAGTAATTAAAAATCACATACTTGTCGCTTTATAGGTGATAAAAAAAAATACAAAAAAGAGCTGTAACCTTGGCAGATGTTGTTATTTTTTTCCTTTCATCTTAATGTCAGAATCAAATTTTCTAAGCTCTTACATTACAAGCTGCAAATACTTTCTAATTCAGTTTTTCCGTTTGCAACAGATGATCAATTGTACAAATAAATGATTGCCAGATTCAAATCACAGTCTCGAACCATCGAAGCTGCCAGACTAGTGAATCCGGATTAGTTGAAGTTCAACTTAAATTATTTTTCTTTTAAAGTATAAAATTTGATAAAGTTAAAGGATTTTATATTCAAACAACGCAATGGAATATAATCGTTTTTAGTAAATATTTTTGATGTCCCCATCAATACGAAGACTGAATCAATTAGACCTGTTGGCTCCCGCGATAAAGAATATTTATAATTGATTTTAAACGAATTACTTTTATTATACGGCAATAATAAGCTAACATTAAAAAAAATACATTCTTATTTTCTTTTTCTTTCCCCTCCTTGTTTTTCTCTTCGTGTTTTTCTTCTTTTTCTTCTGTTCTCTTTCTCCTCTTTCTTTTCTTCTCAAAGTATTACATAAGATACAACATGGATTTAGATTGTTCTTTTGAAAATAAAATAATTATGTTGCTACATTATATAAATTTTAGAGTTTGAATTTAAATTGTGATTTTAAAAAATTACAATTTTAAAACTGTTTACTTAGTTAATATACACCTAATTTTTGTTTTGGTTCTTGTTTCTGCAAACATTTAAATTGTTATAAGATGCATTAGAACGCCTTTTTTATATAAGCAGATTAAAGGAAATTCGTTGCTAAATTCACCACTTTGCAGAAAAGATCAAAATATTCAAAATTAATGTAATTGGAATTTGAAAAGATTTACTGTTGTAAAGGCTCGTAACGAATTTTAATGTAGAATCTCACAATATCTTCGAAATTTATCTGTTGTTTTATTGGAATAAATGTATGGCATAAAATACATGGCATAAATTTAAGGATGATAGAGGTCGATAAGATTATCATTTCTTATAAAACAACCTAAGGTCGAAAATAAAACTTCGCGGAGCTATGATCCACAGAAGTTCTGAACACCTCCTTACTGTGGTAGGCAATCATTATCACGTTTCTGCAATTTACTTTCTCTATCTTATTTTGTATGTATTTTGGAATAACGAGCAGTAGATAAATAGAATAAATGAAACTTTATTGATATTTTTATTCGTACTTTTAGTGAATGTTCAAAGTGGTAATTTCATTACGCAGAGTACAGTGGTGAACCATGTTTTGTCATATTCTTTCGAACAATGCTTTTGCTTCGATAGAATCAAAAGCTGAAATCTTACGAATAGATAGTTCTTTCTTTGTTTTCCAGGTATTTCATACACTACTTTTTACATATCCCAAGAAGAAGAAATCGGGAAGTTTATGACAAGGGATCGTGGAGGCTAAAGAACTGGATATTCTCTCTCATCACTTATTGCCGAAGATATTAGTATTTAAGTATTCGTGCCACAAGGAGAAAAGTGTGTCGGGACATTATCGTGTTGGAACCATTTGATAGCATGTGGGCTCTAGAGGAATGTCCTCAAAAAGTTCTGGTAAAGTTTTTACAAGAAATCTCGACATACTTGCGCAGTCAAACGTCGTTTTAAGTGTGGCCTAATCCAATGATGCCAGTCCAAATTTTGACTGAATCGTCGCGGCGTTCAGATAGGCTATGAGGATTTTCATTACATAACAGATGACTCTGACTGGTATTCAGTGACCCGGATTTCGTGAATTGCAAGTCATCGGTAAATAACACGAGACAGAAAAAATTTGGAACTGAGACTCACTTGGAAGAAATTATTAGGAAAACTGTCTTCAAAATCAATCAATATTATTGCTTGCACTCGTTGAAAATGGTAAGGATAGAGCTGTGCCTCAGGTGGTATCTGCCAAACACTGACATAACTAATGTGTATTTTCTTAGCAACGGCATGAGTGTTTGTTCTTGGATTGGCGGCGACTCGATCAAGAACTTCCTGCTCCAAATCTGAAGCCCGCAGTGTTCTCTTTCCTCCTACCTGAAGTCTATCAGTTTTCGGCGATTCGTTTTTCTCTCAAACGATCAGCGTTAATAAAAGCCTTGCTGATTGAAAGTCGTCTGTTAAGGATATTTTTTGTATAACTGACGATCTTCCGCGGCATTTCTGCAAACTGCTCCGTATATAAGATGGATGTCTTCAAAATGTAAGAACATGTAGTCACCTTCCATGAGATTTAACTTTTATCAACTCAACATAGGAATGAACCTTGCCGTCAAATGTACAGATCGTTTAAGTAGATCATACCCAGTACCATGATTGATGAGACATGAGATCATTTTCTATGACAGAGTTGGCTGATGGCCTACCACACTGATATATCCAAAATTTCTGAGAGTTATAATTTTTCTACAGCTGAAAATAAAAATTTTCAGCTATTTCCAGCTCTAGATTGCTTCACAAAAAATTATCATCTCATTAACCTCTACCACTTCTAGAATTTATGGTACGTATGACACTAGTACTTTTATACAGAAATAATTGAAGGTGATTTGCATATGATAGACATTTAACAATTTGAAATTAATAAAATTACATGATTTTTATTTAAAAACTTGTTTCGAAATTAACTGATTTAGGTGTTTAAGTATGAAATTAACTAATTTAAATTTAATTATCAATTAAGAGCTGACTTTGCCTGATATTTTTTTAATAAAAAATTTTCATACATGTATTCATAAAAAGTTAAAAACAAGTATTTTTAGAAGAAAAGTTTAGAAATTGTCTGATTATTTGTTGACCATTATAGTAAAAATTTTAACAGAATTTTTTGAAATTCACTTTTTAATCTATATCTTCAAACAATACCTTTATTAAAATTTCACAAGTTTAGAAGAAATATTAAAAAAGTCTCTTCACAATTCATGCTCTTTAAAGCCTCGGGATCAAAAAATATAATGTAATCAGGTCCACGATGACGTCGACCTTTTGATGTTTCTTTTATACTTTACTATTGTCCTTTTTTATGTTTATTAAATCAATATACAATACTTTTCATTATTTGTTTATATTACAAAAATTAAATGTAAGAATCTTAAACTTGCAATTCAACGGATAAGTCATTTATAACAGCGGTGACATTATCTCATACTAAAATAAGATAACGTCACCACTACTCAGGCAACTGATATCTGAATTTCAGAATAAGACCTGTGAGATATGTATATTTCAATACTGAGTATTTTTCAATCACTACAGCATTGATTCATTGTAGAGAAGAGAACATGAAATTCTTACTATATTAATATATTAATTCTGAATAAATAATATAAACAATTCATAACAGGCTATAATATATTTTACTATTGAATTTGAATCTAGCTATAAATTTACCCAGTAACAGTTGAAAACATAAGCAATCTATGCATAAGACTTGGACACAGAATGTCGTATTTTTAAGAGGCCTCGAATACACACTAACATATGCTTGGTCTTGATCCAGTATTCATAATCCAACATTAATTAGAATCTTAGAACTTGTTCAATGTGGAATAGCATATGTTACAGTTTTTACATTATATGAACTCATATATGGCTAAAAGGCCTTCCACTCGTCTATGGCCTAACCTAAAACCATCACTGAATAGGCTATAGATAACTTCGAGCGTCATGGCTATTTGCGTGACATAAAAAAATATGAAATTTCGTAACAATATCGAGTAACATCGCTACTGAAACTGCAAACACTATTCATGTATTCCAAATGTAATGTTTTGTATAATTAATAAACGTAAAACTTTTTCTAATTATGCATTAACAAATATGTCATATTTAAATGTAATTATCAATTTTTAAATATTCTTTCATTTTCAATTATTACTTTCAATTTTATCCTGTTTTATAATATAATTAATCAACAAATAAAAGAACTAATTATTACTCATCTCTGAATCACGCCCCCTTTTTATTATTCAAGCAGCTTCAATAATAAACAAGGTGTTATAGATAACTTTTATATAATCGGTTACGTCACTCGCTCGTTACATCACTAAAACTAATTATCGATCGTGACGCCAACTCTAACGTTGCTTATTAGTCAAATATTTCTTGACTCCGACTAGTTCTGTAAACTGGTGGGAGTCAAGAAATTTTACACCGGTAAATAACGTTTAACCCGTTTTCCAAAGTTTTCATTGGTTACGAATGTAATGTGACAAGTCTTTTTTTCTATATATACGTTCAAACATTTAAAATTTTAATTTTTATTATTTTAAATTAATTTTTCAATATCCAAAATTTCCTCAAGCACTATCCAAATCATAGAAATGTAATCAAAAGTCGTTAAATTACAGAAATGAGAAATGCCCATAAAGAAATGGCAAAACAGATTTTGAAAATGCCAGGCATAGGAAAATCATTAAAAAAAATACATATTTTTTTTCTAATTTTTCATATTCCTAAAATTGCATTTTTTAAAAATAACAAATAAATTTTAATTGCTTAAGATTGTTTATTTTTATTTTTTTAATGTTACTATGGAACAATGAAATATAGTCATTTCGAAATATTTTAAATTAAAAAAACATTTAATTGGGGAATTAAATTTTTGTATTTATTAATCTTTGTATTTATTAATCTTTTGTATTTGTATTATTAATCTTTAAATTACAGTATATAAATCAACCATCTAAAAACACGTAAAAGTGAGGAGAAACGTAATTGTGATTTAATTAATTATTATATTATATTTAAATTGAAGTAAGTAATTATTATTATAAAATAAATTTTTTAAAATTTTACTAGTAATTATAATTTTTTAAATTTTATATGGTAAAGTGCCCAAATATCGTCCCCCTTAACAAAATCCAAAATTTCTCAAATAAGATTACAGTTAAAGAATTCGAAAAAATTCTTTTTAAGTCACTGAACGAATTATTAACAAATCCTAATATTAGAATTTAACCAAATAAAGCATCCTTGTCGCTGAATCCCAAATTCTTATGTTTAGAAGAAGGGGTCTCAATTCTGTCTCCTACCCCTTTACAGTTATTTAGTATTTTGAGGTTAAAAATCTCCTGAAAAAAGTAATGAATACTGCCAGTAAAAAATTTATTAAAATTTACAGCATTTTGAAAGAAAAAAACAGTATTAAATGTAATAAAATTTTCTATCCAAGCAGAGATCGCTATGAATTGCTATCTTTTTGGTAGCGAAGAGCACATTTTATGATACCAATTGTAGCATTTGGTGTGTCGGACCCATTTTTCTTCTTGTTTGTCCAGAGAGAATGATTTTCAGTCGAAAGATCATTGCACATCGGTCATCATCATCTGTTGATGCGTGTGGAACTTTTGCTTCATCCTATGAGTCGACTGAAGTCGAATCACATTTTCTCGTTCTCTTTACAGCTTCACAGATGATGTTCCTGATTGGTTTTTGGTCCCACTATTGATTCGTTTCTTAGCCAAAAAAGAAGCAGACTGTGTCTGCTTATTTTTTGATTCTTCACGTTTTCGCTGTTTTTCAATGGAGAATTGAAGTCTTGTCTTGTGAGGGAGGTTCTGTCACCGTGGAATGTTGGATGATGAAACAAAATAAAATAGCTTTTATCCAGATTTCTTAAATAATAGGTAAAATAAGAAAAATAAGCGAAATAAAATGAATCAGGTGAAGTTGGTGCCTAAATCCGTCCCCCGGACAAGTTTAGGAGCTCCATAGGGAGACGGATTTAGGACCACAACGTTCATAAATATGGCAGCCATTCTATGTCCAATTGTTCAACCCACAGGCGGATAGAAATAGTAAGGCGTAAGCTACAGATATGTAAAAGAAACGCTTTGTAACTTAACTAAATATGTCAGAATGATGGTTTGAAGCCAAAGGAAAACTCAAAGCACAATACTTCAAATCAATTTTCTTAAATTATGCGAAAACGGACAACAGACCTATCACCTTCTCACTGCTAACGTCCAACTGACTACTTGTGAGGTGATTCAGCCACTAATTGATAGGTGACAGTTTCATCAACGTCAGGTGTGATGAAGGACGAATTTAGGGTAGGGGACGATATTTGGTACACCTTACCTTATAATTAATTTTATAGTATTTTTTATTATTTTATAAAGCAGACAATTACAAATACAGGGAGAAGTCTCAATTTCAAATAGAATATATTAAATTTATACTGTAAATCATTACAAGTTTGTAAACACTATTACAATTAATCATAGTATTTATATTAAATTGCCTCAACAACAGCAACAACATATAAAGTGTGTATAATAGCAAATATAAGAATAATAATTTACAAAGAAACTGCTGTTTTTTGTAACTAATTGTTTTCTTATATATTTAATTTTAAAATGAATATTGTAAATACTGTATTATAAATTCACTCAGAATAATTTTATTTACAAATATTCATTTCTACTCACCAGCTCCTAATTCAAAAATATGTTTAATACTATTTATAACATAAATTTTTTTTAAACTTAAATTTTATTGTAATTGCAAAGGAGGTTCAAATAGAAAACAAAAATAAGACCATCTAGTTTATGAAATCTATAACTGAACTTTTAATATATAATTATAAAGATAGTTAATACGACAAAAATGGCAGATAATTGCAAAAAAATAATCACTTATAATAAAAAAGATAGTTAATTTAAAACAGTAATTTACAACAGTGTGTGAAAGTACTTTTACACACTTACTCACTGACAGGAACACAACACAATACACAGTGAATATATGTGTGTGAGTTTGTTTGTAAAAACATTTCAGGCATTCACTCACATGCACAAAACACGCACATAACCACATTCATAAATACATTCACTCACGCATACACAGATACGCAGACAGTGTGCATGCTGTAACAAAGTTTTCACAATCCGATACAATAACAACAAAAAGAAAAATATACAAAAATTATAAAAATAATTATAAACAAAAACAACAACAATAACCTATCAGATCTTTTACTAACTGCTGATTTCAATTAAAAAATATCGAAAAAACTTTTATAAAAATAACCAAAAATGCATATTAAAGTTAAATATATGTACTGTGCAGTACATAAATATTAAATATTTATGATTTTCATTTGTTAACTAATTCAATTTACAATTCTAAACAAATGTTTATTTCTTATTCTGTTATAATAAATCTAAAAAATTTCCAGAACATTTATTTTTATATATAAATATAATCAAATTGGCCTATTTTTTATAGAGAATAAATTATTCAAAAAGAGGAGGAAATTGATATTCTTGATAAATCTGTAGAGAATATGCCAAAAAAGAAAAAAAATTAATAAATTGCTAAAACATAAAATTACAAACCTGGTTAACACTTATTTATTAGATAAGATGATATTCCAAGTCGTTTTCTTTGATGAAAAGATGCCGAAGCCGCCTTTGATGATTTGTAATCATGATACAAGGAAGAGGATAATAATCAAACCAGCGGGAGATCCTGATATTTGGTCTTCTAATCATCTAGATATAATACAACAACAACACGTCATATACAGTTTAAGAAAAGACATAAAAATAAATTAATTTGTGTAAATAAATAGTTAATTATAGCATATTTTTATTTAAAAGCCTACTCTTTAAACTGTTCTATAAACTGAAGTTAACTTTGATCTTCATACTCACTCACTTACAAAAGCCTCATTGAATGCCTCTTGTATTCATTCCTTACCCCTTTATTGCCTTTGGGATCTTGATGTTTGCTTTCTAACTTCGTCTTGTAAACAAGAATTTTACTCAAGGAATACTTAAATAATTCACTTTTTTTCCCCAAGATAACTTAAAGTTTATATTCTTTTAACGTTTTTAACGTTTTATTTTTCTACAGACATCTTTGTGTTTATATATATATATATTTTATTAAAAACGAGAACAAAAGATGTTTAACACTTCATTTACGAGATAGAAATAAAATTTAAATAATTTATTTTTTGTATTTTTGACCTAAAATAAACTTGCAACGTCTTGAAAATTCTAAAATATTTAATTTTATATATTTTTTATTCTAAATAATTCTGTAAAGTTTATATAAATGGTTATTATTATTATACAAATTGAATTGAAATAACTTGTAAGAATTGTGACATTTAAAATCTAAAAACTGATCATTTGATTTTAGCATAATTCTAAATAATTTATCGTTCCAAAACTACATTTTAAAAATTCTGAATACAGTAACATATTTCACTGTTCTAATTACAAGCAAGCTCCTTTTAATCTGATTAATTACGAACAACACTTTCAAAAAAAAACGTCATTTACGATTGCCCTAGGAATAGAATTAGTTGTTTATATTTAAAAAATATCATCTTTAAGAAGTATTTTTTGAATTTTTAATTAATTTTATACAATTAATTTGAACCTAATTAACCACAATAAAAAATTCTTGTTTAAAATCTTTGAAAACTTATAATTAAATTCATATTAAAGTGGATATTTAGATTTTTTGATTAATTAAAACTAATTATTTTTTAATAAAGTACTTTATTTATTTATTTATTTATTAAGCTCTAATTTATTTAAATTGGTTCTGTTACAAATTTAATGTAGTATTTAACCTAATATTTATTATTGTTTTGCTAAACTGTGAGGAAAATTTAAACTTTATTGTATTTTATACATTTTTTTTTTTTTTTTAACTTTCAAGAATTTTGTGTTCTGATCAAGAATGATAATCTTCATTCTCTTAATTAAGCTATATATTATTCTTACTATTTATAGTTAGGCTGTATTAATGCCATTGGGGACAGCAAAGTACAGAACCTACTTAATGGTTTATAACCAGGTAAGTAGGACAAATAGTCATTGTTCAACTAATAAGTAAAAGTATTAGACGAAATGATCAATAATAGTTTTGAAAACGAGCATATGTTTTGTAATTAAAAAGTTATTTTGTGTAAAAATCACGTATATTTCTAAAAAAAATTCTTATAACAGGATGTGAGCTAATTCACATCCTTCTATGCTTCTAAAATATTCATATATAGGCCCATTTATGCTTCTAAAACTTCAAACATAGCTATGTTTCTAGATATATATTGTACATTTATAAAAAATTTCATATAGCCTTAAGCTTCTACAAAACTTTATATACACCTACGTTTTTTTAAAAAAAAAATTTTTTATATCTATGCTTTTAAAAAGTTTGTATATAATTGTTTTAAAGAATTCATACACTTAACGTTTCTAAAAATTTGTATGCTTTTATACTTATAATTAATGTATAATTTTCTTTTTTATTATATAATCCTATAGTATATTCTTTACTGCTGGAGTATGTTGGAATTTTGTATATGTGATCAAGTAAAATTTATTATTACTGATTTTTATAAAATAGCAATAAGTTTATCACATCTAATCTTAAAGAATAGTGCATTAACATCTAAGCTTCAGACCTAATATAATGGAGTTGAGTTAGGATGTGAGCTAATTCACATCCTAAACTTAACTCTTTCGACTGCTTGGCAGATGCATTAGCTAACTATGCTATCGGGACACATCCTAATGCTAAAAAACACTACAGAGTTTTATATAGAATAACCAACACCATTCTAAAGAAAGCCTAAGAAGTTAATGCTCTTGCACCTTTCGAAATAAAAACACTCAATTATTTTATCTGTTTTCTTTGATTTTATTAATCTTTTAAAGATCCAACCGTTGAATATAACCGTAAATTATTTAAATGTTTTTTTTAGAAATCCAAAAAACAAATAATAATTTTTATATATTCTAAAAAACTGCTGATATCGATTCACGAAATTACTATCACTAAATGAATAAATTTAATAAATTATTAGAAAATCTTTTTCTTAAAACACATTTATCCTTTCCAAAAACCACAAAATCAGTTCTGCGATGTAACTATTGATTGAAAACCTTCTCGAAACTACTATTTAAAGGTAAGTTGATGAAATTTCTGAGTCGTGTAAGAAATGAGATTAAAATGCTATAAAATTTCAAATAAATTTCATTTTCTAGTGAAATGAGATTTTTGAATAATCTAGAGAAAAATCGATGATTTCGTATTTATTCTTTTTCGTGTAGAAAAGTTTTTTGCTTCAGTAATAAAAAAATAAATAAAGATTCAACGAAGAAAATGATCATTCTTAGAAATTACAAATTATAAAAAAAAATTTTTGTAAATCAAAAAAATACAAACATTTTACTTCTGAAAAAAAAACAAACAGTATTTAAAGAGAAAAAATATTTCTAAAACAACTTATTTTTTATATTTATTTACACTTCTAAAAACTCATATAAATCTATATTTGTAAAATATTCTTCTATAAGATCTTACTTGAGATTAAATTTATAAATAAGAATTTTATTCAATTTAATTTTTTTAATCTTTCAATTTTAAACCAATATTTTTTTGGGAAAAAAGTTGTAAAAGAATTCTTTAGAAATACGACAATTTTAATTTTTAAAAATTAAAACGTATTTAGAAACAAAAAATTATCTTTCATAAAAATCTACTATATAAAACTGAAAAAAATGGACATTTTCTTTCTGTTACGGTATGCAAAAAACGGCCAGTAGGGGCGCTCCTAGCTATTATTTATAATAATTTAAATTAACAATACAGATTATTTTATATTTATTTTATAATTTTACAGTATAATACTCAGTATATTATTATTATTATTTTTAATTTAGTATGCCCCGATGCCTGCCTGCATCGGGCCTTTCGACTTGTATTTTAATAACAGTGAAAACCTTTTTCCTTAGAAACCAAAAAAAAAATATTCGTAATTAGAAATGAAAAAAATTATAAAAACTATAAAAATCTTATTCTTAAAAATCGATAAAAATTATTATTTATAGAATTCTAAAAACTTTTTATTTTAGAAACAATTTTTGTTTTTAGAATTATTTATTTATTAACAAAGTTTTTAGAAAAGTAAAAGATGTGGTTTTCAAAATAATTAAATTCAGTAACACGTTATTTTCAAATTTCTAAAACCAAAATTATTTATTATTTTATTTTATTTAAATGTCTTCCAGTTAAAAACATCATTTACATTAATATATAAATAAATATATTTTAAATATGCAAATTTTATTTCTAATTTCTTTTTATATAATAATATAAAACTTTTAGTTTTAAAAAATAAAAATTTAAAAATTTTTGCGTTTGTTTTATTTCAAAAATTCGACTTTTATTTCATTTCTTTTTCTTTTTTAAGGAATGATGTTCTTGGTTGATAAATTTTTTGATTTCAAAGAAAATGAAAATTAAGGGTGAATTTTTATTAACAGAAAGTACGAGAAGTTACTTTATTGTTAATTATTTTTTATTAAAAATAACAAATTTTTCTGGTTCCTAAATAAATTTATGAATAAATATATGTCTACAATTTAATAATAATCAACTTTAATTAAAGACTGTGAATTTTGGATAAAATTTCCAAAAATTCTCATATATATTTGCTTGTGAAAATGTCATTTAAAGAAGAGAAAAAGCAAAATATATGTTTAAATAATCACATTAAACTGATTTTTTTTTTTTTACTTTTTACTCTTTTTATATTATTTTATTTTTTAATCTATATATCAATAAAATCATTATATAATAATAATAATATAATATAACATAATATTCATATTACAAAATATAATTAAATATAAAAATAAATTCTTAGAAACATTTGAAATTATAAAAAAATAAAAATAAAAATAAAATGACTGATTTTATCAGGTTTTTATCAGAATTTTTTTTGTCATTAAGCGCATTTAATTTAAATTATATTTTAATGACATTAAGGAAAATTTAAGTAAAAGTTTAATTATAATAATTATATATTACAATTAAATCATAATAATCACTATTTATCCCTATCGACTACAATGCCATCTCTTGGCGAAAATTTTCATTAAAAAAACGTACACAGGAATAAAAATTAAATATTTTAATAAGGTTTCACTTGTCAAATTTAATTTTTTTAAAAATTATTTCGAGTAATTAATTTAACAATTTAAAGGAAAACGTATTTATCGTTAAATGAAAGAATTTAGAAAAAATTTAAATAGGGTAAAAACTCTAAAAATAAGTCTAAGTCTCTGTCTCTGTGTATAGTTTTGCCTACAGAAAAATATTCTAAAAATGCAGATTTTTACATTTTCTATATACGATTTCGTTTAAAAACAAATACTAAAAAATTCAATATTTTAGAAAAATTTTTACATAATCTATATAAGTTATAACCTCTAAGAAGTTGAATTTTTTACAGGTTATAAGTTATATGGATTATATACAAATATATATTCTCAAATGCAAGTCTTTGAGAATCTGTATGTAGATTTACACACAGAGTTATACATAATTTATATAGTATATTATAAGTTTAAATTCAAGAAGATTTTAAAAATGGAATTTTTTAGAATATATTCGATTAAACTTAGTAAATTTTTTCAGCATCACTAATTTCTTATTATATACAAATCAATAAGAGTTTTATTCATTTTATTAATATATTATATTTATAATTTCATTTATTATTGTTTTTATTTCTAATCATTTTCTCATCTTTTATTACTTTCAGTCCTTCAATGTTCAACGTGCCAAGAATGTGACTGTCTCGAAACTTGTCATTAGGAAGAACAAAGATGCGATCACACGCATTGTTACCATGGTAACCATCATCTTTTACCCAGCAGGTGTCATCCAAAAACTACACACACAGCTTTTTTTGATTTGTCATTTGAATTTCTTATAAAAATAAAGAGAATTATCTATAGAATTAATGATGATGTCTTTTTCTTAATTTTTTTTTAGAAAAAATTTGAAAAAAATAATAATTTTAATACCTTCTTAAACATATTCTTATCGTTAAATTTTATTTAAAGAAAAAAAATTGATAAAAAAAATGTTTTTTCTAAAATAAACCCGAAAAGAAATTTGAGAGATGTATAAAATAATTACAATTCGGCTTATTTAATTACTCAATAATTTTATTATATATAAAAAATTTTTGGGTATCAAAACTTCACTAATATAATAAATTAATAGATTTAATTAAGTAATTTTTTTATTTTCTAAAAAAAAAAAGTAATAGAAATTGCTACTTCTTATCAACAGATGGTGGCATGGTCTTGATGAGTTATAATCCCAACATTTAAGAATTTATAATTAAAAATTTTATAGTTATTAACTTAAAAATTAATGATTAATTTCCCAAAAAATAAATATTAAACTTTAATAATTATTATCTCTTAAAAATTTTTTCGAAATTTTTAATTGAGTATGAAAGGCAGGAAGTCAACAGGTAATCTTTTTTTTATCGATTTATTACTGATATATAATAAAATTCTTATTGAAATTCAAAAATTTCCGATTTTTTAAAATGTTTACCTGATGTTTTTAGATTAAATAACTTGGTAAAATTCGACTCAATATAATCTAGCGTGTAACTAATGGTTCAATATTTGGAAAAATCCATCAACACCAGCAAACAGTTTGCGTTAGTTTCTAAATGTCAGACATTTATACCATTTTTTGGAAGTAAATTACATATTTTTAGATGTCTTGAAATGGTTGGATGATCCTTAGCAACTAACTTATTTATTCTAAAAAATTCTGAAAATTTTACTTTTGAATTTTTACCAAAAAATAAGTAAATACGTAGCAAAATATATTACTCCCATTGATGTAGGTAATTTATCAAATTACATTCTAAAAAATTAATTTTGTTGGTTTTTTACTTAAATTTCTTTTCGTGAAAATATCAAATTTAATAATATATCACATTTTAATAAAGTATATTTAAATTTTTTAAGAAATAAATCGAACATTAAAGTAATTTCAATGTTAAATACCAAATGAAAATTTCTGTAAAATTCTAAAACATTTAAATGTAAAAACAAAAATTACTTTGTGTGAAAGAAGTTATTTAAACGTCCACATTTATATATTTTTAGAGGTTTTTTTATTAAATGAATTATATTAAATTTAAAAATCAAAATCAATATTTAAATATTTCCTTTTAACCTTTTAAATGACGAATTTAAAATTTTAAAAAATTCCAGCAACGAGTTAATTAACTTTCCCGGCAACATTTGGTGGCGCCATCTGTTATGACATTTTATTAAAACAACTTTTTATTTTTTTAATTATTATAACATGGCAAAACACTTAATTTTGAAGGTAGGGATGGTTTTATAGAAATTGTAAATGATAATAACAAGTAAA
Organism: Centruroides vittatus; assembly: GCF_030686945.1. Lineage (NCBI taxonomy): Eukaryota > Metazoa > Arthropoda > Arachnida > Scorpiones > Buthidae > Centruroides > Centruroides vittatus. Next base: position 3,549,728 of record NW_027121927.1, read on the forward strand.
ATCGTTATTAAGACCGATCCTACTGGAGATAGACACGATCCCCTTTTATCTTTTCACTCTCTCGACCTTTAATCACCAAAATTTAACAGTATTAATTCTCCTAATAAATATACCTCCCTGCAAAATTTCAGAAATTTTCGATCAAAAGTATAGGAGTTATTAAGCCACAAAGAGAACGGACAAAATCATGCCCCCACACACATACATTAACATCCATACGTACAGAAATTACACCCAAATTTTTTTGCATTTCTTAACATTTCAAGGTCCAGAGTTCGAAAATGTAAAAATCTGAAGGGAGTCATTTTTTGACAGATTGCCATACTTTTCCTCTGTTATAGGCCTATATAACAGCCGGGAAAGTAGTAATAAATAAATTAATTAATAAATATCGCGAATTTATTTTTAAAAACTTTCTTAGATATTTTAGAAATTTATAATGATTATTATTAATTATAAATTGTATTTTTAGATTTAATATATATATATATATATATATATATATATTATAAAATTGAAAACAATAAATATAAATTTTTATAATAAAAAAATAAAAGTATTAGGAGTTATACTTTTATAAACTCTTTGATATTTTATATTTTCTCAATGATAAAATATTAACCATTTCAATCAAATTTCTCAAGACGTATGACACTTTAGATCATTTAATCTTCTAAATAAGCTTCTAATCTTCTAAAATTTACACTTGGGATTCAAAATATACGAAATAAAAGAAGAATAATCAAAAGTTATTCGAATATATTCACATCACTTCGATAACTTTGATCATAAAAATATATTACCCATGCCTTATCCGACACTTTCTTTTAAATATTTCTTGAATTCAAAAAAACAAATCGATTTTGTAGTAAACATAAGTATAAAAAGAATATATATATATATGTGTTTTTTTTTGTAGATAAAACTTTATGTTAACGACTAAACTCTTCCTATTTTAAGAACATTTCGAATGAGTTGCAAGTTGATAATTACGAGAATGAATAATAAATTGTAACAACGTGTAAAATTAAATAATGAGCAATAAGAGAGTTAAAACATTTGTAATTATATTAACAATTCACACGAGGCTCACTATTTATAGAATATCTCTTATTTAATCTAAAAATTGCACATTTTATATAAAATATTAATCCATTTCAATTCTTTTAATTGAATTTGCAAGGAATAATTTTTGAATATTCACAGCTGTTTTGAATAATTAGAAAAAAATAATAATAATAAAATTATTTCGAATATTTAAAAACTAATGATAAAAAATTACATTTTTATATATTACAATGCATAAAATTAATTTAATAGATGTTATAATAATTTTATTTCTTACTAAAAACAGGAAAAGTATTAAAAAATAATAAAAAATACAAGCGACAAATAAATAAATAAAATTTCTTTTACTCTTACGTGATAAGGTTCGAATACATTGATTGGATGCTCATAAAATTTATATGGTTTTTCTACTACTCTAGAAAGGTTTGTATATTCTCTCGAGAGACAAAGCATAAAAATTTCTTCCTTCTTCCCTATATAAATAAACCCTACATTCAAAAATTATGATTCAATTCCCATTCACCAGTATATAAAAAAGGTTAACTATATTATGTTTATTTCTAAGTATTTAAAATTAATTAATTATTTAAATATTTAAATAAATAAACTGTTTAAAAAGAAGAATTTTTTTTAAAAATTTACTTTTTAAAAATATAAACTTCAAAAAACTACCACTTTCAAATTGTTTGTGTCACAATTGTCACTTCTCTATAGTCCTTACATATAGTTGCAAGTACGTTTATAAAATTCTTTTTTTTGAACGACTGAGAAAAGTTTTTGAAAGTAAAAATTAGATTTTCAGATAAATAAATACATAAAAAAAATTTTTCTAAAAAATTAAAATAAAAAATATTTATATCTAAAATTATATCATAATTTTTTAAGTATATTTATGAAAGTTAATAAAGGAAAATATAATTATTTGACATTTTATTGCTCATAAATGAGGTAAAATCTGGTAAATAAATTAATAAAATTTTATAATTTTATATCATTTGACGAATTTATTTATCGTTGAAACTGTATATAATTAGAATATTCGTTTATTATGTACAGAATATTAAAAAAAATACAATAGTTCTTTCACAGTTGTTTTGATTACTTGATACACCTGACTAAAATCTGAAAAAGCTAAATTTAAATATCTGAATGTTAAATTTTTCTAAATACAATTCATAATGTATGAAGCATAGAACTATGCCTCATAATCTATGATTGTAGTAAATATTATAAAATATACATTCCCAAAGAATATAAAATAGTGTTTTCACTAGAATGCAAGCAGCTTGATACACCTTATTAAAAACTAAAAGAAAAACTAATACTATATATACTTTTACTAAAGAATTTAGTAGTTACTCACCCCAAGTATGAGTATGAGGCACAGAAGTATTTATATAGCTAATACAATAGCTATATATAGCTAATATCTAAATATTATATTATGTTAGTTATATCGAAATTTTTAAGCCTCATATTTTACAAATTAAATAATTACTACATTTTTTAAAAGGGGAAACATATATATATAAACTTTTAAATTTAGATTTTAAATGAGATATAATGATGAAACAATTGGTGTTTAATAAAATTAAAATACAAAACAAATATGGATTAAATTAGATTAATCAAGATCATAACATAAAAAGTAGAAGGTCTAATTTAATTCTTACATTAAGCAAATACGAATACGTAATTAAGAAAATTCGTGTAAGTTTATTAATTGTGTAACACGCCTTTCAGCAAAATTTGTTGAGAATTTTTGTAAAGAACAATCATTTTGTTTGGTTATAACTGTTTATGAGTTATTTAACACAACCTTCAGCTATTTTTATCAAATAAAACACTTCATTACGATAGTATAAACCACAAAATTCCAAAAAATTCGGCACGACTTTATTAGAAGGCATTAACAATGCTAATGACATTAATTTAAAACTTCGGATCTCCTTCATCTAGGGATTGCTTTTTAGCATAAATTTTTAATTACCAAGCTATATATAGACAAGTAAATCAACAAATGCAAAGATATTTATATGAACAAATCTATTTTAAATACTTTTATTTAGTCAGTAGATAAGAACAATTAAAATTCCTTTCATGTATAGTTTTATATTATTGTTAGTTCATTAAGTTAAGAATTCATATTAATTCTATTCAGCTAACAATCTTAATAATTGTTTGTGAACCGGAAGCGAAAGTAAATACACAGTTTTGATGGTTACTAGATTTGTAAATTAAACAGTAATCGAGAAAATACATTAGGAGAAGTACTGGAATTTGCTATCATTTAGTAAATTCATCACGTGTAAGCTTCATCATTTCTCAGTTTATTTTTTATTTTTTAATTTCAAATTAATTTAAATGTAATAATTACTAATTAATTAATTATAATTATAATTATTTCACATAAAATCCTCAATTTAAAATATATTTAAATTACAGAAATTCCGCCTGGAAAATCGATTTTATGTATATTAAGACAATAAAATTTAATTTCAAATACTGTGTAATTAACGTAATTGTATATCATTAAATGCGTTCAAATATTTTAAAGAAAAATGAAATGCCGTATAATTTTTAATTAAATTTTTTATATTTAAAAAAAAATTTTTACAATTTTTTTTTTTTTTTTTCTTTTAGAACGATCCGTTTCGTACCATCGCATACAAAATACATAAAGAGTCAAATAATTTTCTTTTGGTGTAGTTATATTCATGTTTGTAGTGATTTTAGCAACTCGATAAAACTTTAACTCGGTGACATCATAGAAAATAACACACAAAATATTGATTTTTGGTACTGAGAATGCGCACCTTTCGCACCATCCCGTACGCCAGAGAATATAAAGAGCAAACCCAACTGTATTCGAATGTGTTGCTTTTGATAGTTTAGGTATCAGTGACAAAATTTCTCATTGACAAAGCATCGTTTCTCATAGAGGAAGACCGTCAAGTCATTCAAGTAAGTATATTTGTGTATGTAACTAGTGAATCAACAGGCAATTTTTATGATTTTAAAGAGTAACATCTGGTCCTAATTTACTTTCTATCCTACAAGAGATAGATTATTTTGTATTTTACATATACTTCTCTATTGTTATATATAAATTATCTTTAAAAAATTACATTTAAAAACCTTTACTCTAGTTAATTTTTGCATATTTTTGTGTATATCGTAATGTTGTGTGTGAAGTTTTTAGATTTTAACTTTGTTAATAAATTAATTATGTGGAGTTGATATTAATGAATTTTTAGATAATATTTTATATATATTTCTGTAAGTATAAATATAAATTCTTGAATGGGATATTTATAAACAGTATAAAACATAGCAAATCATTAAATTTGAGATAAAAATATCAAACTAATCATTACTCTAAACTGGTAAAGAGTTCTTATCTTTAGTTCTGTAATTTAATTTTCATCTTTTTTTAGAAAATTTCATTTCAAATATTTCACTATTAATTAAAAATGGAAATATATTTAAAATTTCAAATAAAAAGAACATTTTTTTATTGTAATAGTTATTAAATTAGCATATAATTTGCAAGCTTTCAATATAGAAAATGTGCAGTTTTAGATTCTAAAAATTCTCTATTAAATTACTTTTCTAAAAAAATTCACAACGTGACAAAAGTTTGTATCGTGTTTGGCACACAGATTGTCAAATTTAACGAGTAAATTTCTGAAAGTTTAGTCGAAAAAAGTAATTTTTTTTTAGACTGAATACAATAAAATAACTTTATATGTTTCAATAGAGATTAAACAATTCGTTTTTATGAAAATAACCACAAAAAAAACCCCACAAATTCTCGACAGTTTAACAACAGCACTCGCGTAATTCAATCCTTTAAAATTAAATTTCTACAAATTTTAAAAAAAACCTCATATCTTAGCTGTTTTTTTGAATTTAATAAAGTGATAAATTGTTTTTTTAGATAAAGGTTTAATTTAGAAAGCGAGAGAAAGACGATTCTTTTGCTTTCAATCTTGGCTTTGTTATCATTAATTACGTTCTTATTACGTGTGTTTTTTTTTTTGGAACATTATCATTAAGGATAAACGTCGTTCGAGAATTGATTCAAAATAATAAACAACTTTATCAAAATGAATTCTTTATTATGAAAGAATTCTTTTATCTATTCACCTAGCTAATCCTAAATTTAAATATTCATCTTTAGATGTAAGTCATTCATTCATTTTAATCACTCTGCTACGTTGCTTACAAAAGTATGAATGGTTCGCAATTTAATATCTTTATTTAAGTAAAAAGTATGTATGTATATATATATATATAAAATTCATGAATAAAAAAATCATTTTCTTATTCATTTTCTTGGAAAATTTTTAAAAAGAAATAATTTACATATGTTTTATTATTTACAAATTTTCTGTTTCCGGTGTTATTGTTTAAAATCTTCATCAATTATTTACTCGATTTTTTAGAAAATGACACAGTTATGAGTAAATTTAATGCACGATTTTATTAGATTTTTATAAGGAAAAACATCTAAAAATTATTACAGTAATAAAACAAATATAAACAGTTCTTTTTGGAATTTGATTCCTCCGAGAAAGTCTTATTTCAGGTACGAAAAACAGGAGAAATAAAAGTGTTTTTAGTTGTTAAAACGTTTCTTTAAGAAGTCTTGTAACTAATTTTTTGGAAAAAGTTAAGATTTTTCCAAAACATTAATCTAAAATTTATAAAAATTTTTATTTCATACTTTTGTTTCCGGTATTGTTTCATAAATTATTCACTCGGTTTTTTAGAAAATAACGCGGTTATGAGTATAGTTAATACTAGATTTTATTACATTTGTAGAAGAATAAAAAAAATATGTAAATATTATTACAGTAGAAAAATAAAAATAACGTTTTTGAATATGTTTCCTCCAAGAAACGATTATTCGATACGAACAATTCGAAACCGTAATAAAAATGTTTTTGCATATTAAATAATAAGGAAATGTTTAGATTAATTTGTTGGAAAATTTAAAAATATTCCAGAAAATTAATCTAAAACATTTAGAAATTTTACACGCCTCACACAATATTTACGTTTTCGGTATCATTATTTTAAATCACGAATTATTCATTTAGTATTTTTTTTTAAGAAAATAATACAGTTATGAATAAAATTAATACAGGGATAGGAAAATAAATCTAAAAATTTTTACAGTAATAAAATAAAAATAATATTTTTGAATATGTTTTGAGAAACAGTTATTGTAGATACGGGAATTGGAAACAGCAATGCACTTGTACACGAATTAAGGTCATTTTTATATTAATTTTTTGGAAGTTAAACGTTCTCTGAAAAAAATCGACCTAAAATTTTTTGAAATTTTACATATTTACTTGGTTTTTATAAATAATATTTATGAGTAAAATTGATATAAGAATTTAGATTTTCAGAAAAGTGAAAAATATCTTTAAAAATATGCGTTTTTTGGTACAATCCTACGAAAAACAATTCAATGAATATGAAAAATTCGAAAGGATAAAAGGATTTTTTGGATTTTGAAGAATAAGAAGATTTTTTAAAAAATTAGACGTTTTTAATATAATAATGCAATAATATTAACTAAAAACTTTAATTTTTATTCTATGTGAAGGGCAATTCTTAAATAAAAAGTTTCAAGTAAATTTTAATTTTTTATAAATCTAAAATATGCAATTTTTTAAATAAGTTTATTAAAATTTAATTCCTAAATGAATATTTATTCTTAAATTATATATTCTTACACTAATTTACTTAAAAAAATTCATTTTAAAAGCGTGTAAGGTCAGAGGTTATAATGACATTTTCTAAAGCATTTAAGTTTAATTAGTTAATAATTATTAAGCTATTTCTTTCTAAAAATATAAATTACATTAAGAAAATCGTTAAATATAAGATTCTTTTTGATCAATCGAAGCGATAGATAATTGTTAGAAATTGGATTTTTTAGATGTTGGAGAGACAAGTCTTTAACGATAAAATCCACTTAATTGTATGACACAAAATGCTTTTGATGTTAAAAAAAGGTAAAAAATAATTACCAAAAATGCATAAACTTTTTGGAAATAATCTCATAAAGAGTCGATAATTGCTTTAAAGTTAAACCAAAGTAAATTTATAAATAATAAATGTTTAGCATCTAAGAAATCTTAATAAATATAAGCTTTAAATCGATTAAATATTAAAGATGTTTTAAAAAGTTTGTGTTATAATTACTTCCAAAAAACTCATACTATTACTTTCTTACATAGACGGATGTTAACTTACACTATTACGTCAAGAAAAATAATGCATTTTGCATGTTAAAAGTTCGTTTTCTTGGATGAAGATTGATCATTTAACATATTTATTTGGCTTTGTTTGATAAAGTTTTGAATTATAATTTTTTTTCGAATATTTAATTAAACCTGTCAGAAAATCTTTGACCTTTGTAAAAAATTAAATATTGAATAAATGATTCGTTACATGTGATACATGTGCATGACATGAACATATTACGTGTACACGAGATGATAAGTGATGGTATTAACATAAAATTTAAAAGATATTACACATAGTTTTATATCTTTCATTATTCAAAAAGATCTGATTGTCATCTTCAGATGTTTTTGAAAAATTTATATAATGTGACACTTATTTATAGATTCTAAAACTTCGCAGCAAATCAAAAAACAATTTTCGAGGATACTTATGAAAATTCTGAAAGTTTCCAGCAATTCAAAATACAATTTTGAGGATACTTACGTAGAGTTTCTAAGAAATTCGTAGCAATTCGAGAAACACTTTATTTACAGATTCAAAAAAAGAAATTCGAAGCAATTCAAAATACAATTTTTCAGGAATATTTAGTTACAGATTCTAAAAAATTCGTAACAAGATCCTTATACATTACAAAAAATTTATAGCAATTTAAAAAACAATTTTTCGAGGATATTTACGTACAGATTGTAAAAATCGTAACAGTTCAAAAAACAATTTATCGAGGATTTAGTAAACGAGAAAGCGATTTGTTAAGAATGTTGTTTAACATATTTCACTTTAGTGTTATTTAAATTAGAAATTTAACTTTTTAGATGAATAGAGAGAGATTTATTGGATGTTATAACGTTTCTGGACACTTTCAATATCTGCTTTTTGAAGATTCAGCAATTTCCACTCGAGGATTTTCTCTCCTATTTCATTTATTTCCTCTTAGATTCCAATAAATTTTTGATTTCGAAATGACGTTTCGCTTTTCCAAGAAATTATATTTACATATACAACATCTAAATAAATTTTCCAATAAAATAACTTAACTGATCAAATAACATTGACGTATTTATAATCATTCGACACTAACGAAACAATAAATTAAACTTTGTAAAGAGATCCGAACCCGCGACTTAACCGTAGAATATAAGCTAGCATCTTACATTTCTACAAAATTATTAGAATTATTTTTATTAATTTCTGTGATAAGATTTTATGATTTGATTAAATTTTTTAGAAATTTAGAAATTTTCTACATGGATAAACTCTGAATGCGACTTTGTTTACTCAAAACTTTCTGTTTCTTTTAAAATATTCGCAAAGGATTTGTATCTCTAGGTTTCATGTCTTGATTTTTTACTTTTCTAATTAATTTTTTTATCAATTTATAGATTTTTTTAGCTGCGTAAACCTTAAATGCGATCTTATTCGCAAAGAACATTACGTTTACATATGCATGTTTTTTAAACTACCCGCGAAGGACCACTTTCTTCTTTTTTATTTCTTATTTTTTTATTTTTAAACCATGTTTTTGAATTGTAAATTTTCAGTCTTTTACTTTAACAAAAATTCAACAAATTCTAAAAAAAATAAATCGTAAAATTGTAGAGAAACTGAGTAAAGTGTAACACTCGACTGCTTTTCAATAAAATTTTAAAGGAAAAAATTAATTAAAACTAAATTTATTTATTTATTTATCTACCGTATATACAAAAAAAATGCCACAAGATTTTTACTTAAAATTAAACTTAATTTAATAAATTAATAATATAATTAATTTCAAATTAAAGATAAAAGTTACTTTTATGACATTTGTTTATATATAAGTGCATATTCGAAAGTTACCTAATACCAAATATAACATAAATAAAAATATTAAAAACAACGGCTTCTAAAATTTTAATGATTTTTTAGAATCACCACTTTATATTTTTTTTATAATAAAAGAAATATTTTGATTCTACTTTCCTTATTTTGTCTTTTATACTCTTAAATCTGCTCTACTCTGTCTAATCTATGTTAAACAATTGGGAAAATAAAAGAATATTTACTTCACTGTTTAATGGCAATTTATTACTTAGAAAAATAAAGTTATTTTATTGCTTAAATTTTTTATTATACTGATCTAGACTAGTTTAATAGACATCAGCAAGTAATAAATCAAGTAAAGTTAGTGATAAAGTAATAAAATAGTGAACTGCTACGATGTTTGGAGCTATAAGTTAGGAATATTATACAAAAATAAAGAACATTTTTACCAATAAAAGGTAAAGTACAAATCTTTATTTAAAAACGTAATTATTTTAAAAACCTTTTCAGAAGAATTAAAATTTTTAGAGAGTTTTTTTAAAGCTAAGTCATAGCACAATTTAAGCGTGCAGTTATATATGAAGTCAAACTACAACTTATAAATGTAAATAAAAATCTACAAATCATCTAAAAATTAAAATATTTTATTTAATGTTTATAAGGAGAACGATTTATTGTTTTTAGATACAGAAAAATTTAAAATTCGAAAAGTTACGAGTATAATTGCTCTAAAAAAATTAATTATAGATAAATATACTTTGTTTTTTAGATTTTTGACGGAATTAAGCACGCTTGCTTGAGCTTATAGAGAAAATATGTTTTTACTGACGATATAAATCTATTTAATAATATAAAAATCATGTTTTTATGTACAGAAAATAGATTTAAAATACTAAAAAAACACGTTTTTAAGTGATTTTTTTTAAATTTAGTTTTCGATAATTAATGTAGTTTTTAAAATTGTTTTATTGCTTTATTTATTCGACATCAGATACGTGAATTTAGTTCATCATTTACATTTACTTAATTAGAATATATCAAAAAATGTTCTTCTTAATATTTTTTGGCGAATTTCCAACTCTCCTCATCCGTTTTTTCAGAATTAAATTTTTAAAAAAATGTAAAATATTCTTTGCATAAAATTTAACTTAATCCTGTGAGAATTAATTTAGAAATATTTCATTTATCTTTAGTATAATCGAATTTTTTTTAATGTAATCAATTTTAGTTAGGTTTTAGTTGAAAATTATAAAAAAAAACAAGTTTAAATATGTTCAAAACGTTTTATTGGTAATTGTCTTCAATTTTTTATTTATTTCTCGAGCAATTAGTTAGAGGAAATCTTTAAAGACCATGGCTTAACACCATGATTATCGATGGTTTTATTAGATAACGTTTCTAAATCTGTTACTTGCTAATTGAATTTTTTTAGAAAGAATACGAGATAATAAGATTTTGTTTATTCACATCCTCAGTTTTTCCTCAATTAACCACATCTGATGAGTTGCATCCAACATAGTCGATGTTAATGAGAGTTGTTGATGGGTCGATACAACTTTCAACACTTTAACTACTTTAAAAATTAAAAATTTAAATAAATGATTGAGTATGAAAGATAAGATTTCATTTATTTTCAGCTAAAGATATGAATTGCGTTTCGATCTTGGTCATTTTTGGATTGGTTCTCTTGGCTGATGCCATTCTAGCAAGTCCATATACACCAACTGGTAATGTATTTTGGATTATTTGTCGTCGCTCACTGGAAAAAAATCATTAAAAAAACTCAAAAAATACACTTATTTGTCTTTTTAGATGATGAAGCGGTAGAAGATTACAGCGATCGATTGGAAAATTTGATTTTGAATGCAGAAAAGTAAGTATGGATCCATTTTCAAAGAAGTCTACTTTATCTTGAAAACCCGTAATCAAAGATGAGTATCGATAAAGCTAAAGTTCTCTGCAACCTATCATTTACAAAAGCGAATCGATTATCCAAAATAAATCTTTCTTTATTATTTTTACAAGTTTTTTTTAATGTATTTTTGATATAACTTTCGCAGGCGAAATTGTATTCGAAGAGGCAAATCGTGCGATAACAAACCCAATGGATGCTGCGAAAACTCATCGTGTCGTTGCAATTTGTGGGGTACCAATTGCCGTTGCCAAAGAGCAGGCCTCTTCCAACGATGGGGTAAATAAGCCAGCGTACTTTTGTCTGTCTGTCAACCAGTATACAAGATACATGTCTATCCATAAAGCATTTTAGAAGATCGTTTAATATCGGATATATATATAATATATATATATACATATGTATATGTAATTATTGTTAAAAAATTGTTCCGAAAATGTTACTCATGTTTAAAAACGTTAAAAAAATCAAAAAAACATTTACTTTTCCTTTAAAATATTTTCCTAAACAATATTGTACAACGATGTAGAATTAAATATTCCACGTGTTAATAAACATAATGTAATAAAATAGTATTATTTTTTCCTCATATTTTGAGTAGTAAAGCAATTATTTTCTGTAAAATCTTCGTAATTTTAATATAAAAATAATAGAAGATATAATAAATCAATTTTGTTCAATTAATTGTTTAAATTAAACAATAAAATTCACATTTAAAATGGCTTCGTTTCATTTATTTTGTAATAATGACGTCCCATAAAGTCACAACAGCGTAATACAAGACGTCGACAATTTTTGCTCTGTTCTGTGATTCGTCGACGATTTTCGAATTATATAATGACGTCTCTATAACGTCACTTCTTTACGTGAATATCGTAATTCGTGACGTCAGATATTTTTGCTTCGTATAATCAGGACCACCGCGAGATAGATTTTGGTTCAATTTAACATTATTCGGGGCTACTTTCTCTATTATATAGACTATTACAAAAATTATTTTCTGATATTATAACCATAGGCGGGTCATTTTATTTAAAATTGTCAAAATTATAAAAATCTAGTGAAAGTTATAAAGATCGCAATAATATATCATATGTCTTCGAGGCCCCTTAGGGCTCAGTTAATTGGGCGATCTTACGTATAATGACGTCTCTAAAACGTCATTCCTTTCTTAGATAAGTTAATTCGTGATGTCAGCGATTTTCGTATTGTTGTATTATTAATACGTCAGCGATTTTTGTTTCTTATAGTGACGTCTGTACAACATCATTTCCTTTAGTGTATATCAAAATCCGTGACGTCGGCAGTTCTTGTGTTAGTACATTACAGATACAGGAAATATCCCGAAATTTCCGCTGTTTGACGTGAAATTAATTTTAAAAATAGGAACATAAATAAAACGTTGAATAATAAATTGCTCTTGTAATGAACGAATATAAAATAAAAAGCGTTTTCTTCCATTTATTATTCCAATTTTCTTCTATAAATACGAGCAATTATTTACATTCTAGATCAGCACTTCTCAACCTTTCAGCAAACCAGAAAATTACGTATATGATAAATAGATCGCGATCTACCGGTTGAAAAAACAATATTCCGAAAACTAAATTAAATTTCCAGCTGTTTATTAAGAATAAGAAAAACATAAAAATTTAATTTAAATTTTAAATTAAAATAAATCATTGGCGCTTATAAAGTAACTTTATACAAACGAAGCTTATAAAATATTAATATAATAATACAAACTCATAAAAGATAAAAATATATATATATATATATAAATAGAAACTTCTTATTAAAACAGACGTAAATAAAAAAAATTTACGAGTAAGTAAAACACATTTTCATATTAATTCTTGAATTTCTGTAATACTTTTTTGAATATTCGACAATGTAATAAAATCAAATCGATACATTGTGTGTTTTTTGGAAAAAATCTCTTAAAAAATACTTTTTTTAAAATCTTTACAAATAAGAGATTCATTCCTTCTTAAAATAAAACATAAAATTACTTTCCCATCGATCGTAGAAAGATTTTAAATAACAGAATACTACTTTTAAAATCGTTCAACTTCTAAGAAAACCGTTATCAAAAAACAACTTTTTTTTATTCATTAAATTACATTTCTAAATATCATTCTAATAAAAGGAGATTTAATACTTAAACTTTTTAGATATATAATAAAATATCTATAGGAAATATATATACAAATATAAATTTTAAACTCTAAAAAAGCAGTATTGATTTATTGTAATATAAATCCAATCATTTTTATTTTTTTGAATTTTTTCTTCTTTTTTTTTTACTAAAAAGAACATTAATACATGACCTTTTAGATTAAAAAATCGCAAATATTTATTAAAAATATATAAATTTTAAACAGTAGAAAAATATAAATCCAATAATTTGATTTTTCTAAAAAAAATTGTTTAATGTCTGTCCACAAAAATATAATTATAATAAAAGAACATTAATACTTAATGTTTTAGTTAAAATAATACAAATATTTATTCTAAAACGTATAAATTTTGTGTACTAGAAAGTAGTATTGATTCACTGTAATATAAGCCAACTGTTTCCATTTTCCTAAAAATTTGTTATATTTTTAAAAATATAATTACAATAAAAGAACATTGAAACTCGATTTTTTAAATTAAATATACAAATGTTTATTTTAAAAAAAATGTAAATTTTACATACCAGAAAACAACTTACACTTTAAAAACACTTAATATATTGTCATACAATATATTAAATGTTTTTAAAGTGTAAGTTGCTTAACTAATGCAACTGGAAATGAGTTGCTTAACTTTCCCGGCATCATTTAGTTGCGCTATTTGTTACGATATTTTATTTTAAAAAACTTTTTATATTTTTAACTATTATAAATGGCAAAAAACTTAATATTGAGGGCAGGGATGGATTTTATAAAAAAACTAAATGCTAATAACGAGTAAGATCGTCATTAAGTCCGACTCTACTAGAGATACACACGACGCGTTTTATCTCTCCAACCCCTCGACCTTTAACCTCCAAAATTTAATAGCATCAATCCCCAAAATAAAGAAATCTCCCTGCAAAATTTCAGAAATTTTTGACAAAAAGCACAGGAGTTATTAAGCTTCAAAAAAAGTGAACGAAATCGTGTCATACTTACACACGCGCGCACACACACACACACACTAACAACATATATATACAGGGAGGAAAACATTTTTTGAATTTTGCGACGTTTCAAGGTGTCCTAAGTACAAAAATGTAAAAGTCTTGGGGGTCATTTTTTGACTAATCGCCATACTTTCTCTGTTATATATAACAGGAAAGTAAAAACTACAAAACAGTGCATTAGTATTTTGTAGTTTACTTTAAACAATTTCTTGTATTTTATAAAAAAATACAATTTAATCCTAAAATACTTTTGATTAAATCATTCTAATAAAAAGACATTAACACTTGATTTTTTAATAAAATATAAAATATTTTATACACTAGAAAGTATTATTGATTTATTGTAATATAAAACTATCAGTTTATATATATATATATATATATTTTTAAAAGTTATGTTGTTTAGAAAGTAACGTTATATAATAATAATTATAATATTTATCTTCTAAAAAAGACGTATTCGAGTTTTTTAGAGTAAAATATCGATCGAAAGATGGTAAAAGATAACATGTTATTAAAGTTTAATAAATAATATAAAAGCAGTACAATTATTGTTTGATAATTGTAATTTATATTTTGTAAATTTAATATTATGAAATTTACATTATTAAATCATGTTACCGCTAGAGGATAGTTTATTGATGTTCTTATCTCGTGTTCCACCTGCACAACATTTATGTTTTCATCTTTCAACTATGTTGAATCTTATCTACCGTTTTCAACATTAAAATTACAGTAATTAATTTTATAATTATGAAAATTTCATGTGTTATTATTAAAATGAATTACGTTTAATGTTTATTATTTCAATTTTAGTGATAAATTCATGAAAATTCAATCAAAATATTCACAATTTCAACATTATTTCCTTAAATTTGTTGGGTTTTTTTTAAATCAAAATTTACAAAATACTCTAATTTATAAAATGTATAGCTTATTTTTATCGTTTTTAATTTTCTGAATTATTAGGAAACCATATATTAATGCATTTGATCCGCGAACTACTGGTTGAAAAGATAATTGTATATAATGAGTATTAAGGTTACGAGAGGAAAAAATTTATTTAAAATACAATTTTTATGTGGCTCTAGAATGATTTATCGCGTATTTTTATTTATAATTTATTTAAAATATTGCAAATTTCTACAATAAAGAGCTTCTAGGTGATAACATCATCTATAACATACGAAAGAAAACTTCCCAATCTTCATCTTCATTAAACTAAAATAAAGCTAAAGTTTTTTTTATAGTTATTTTAATAGAATATTTTAATTATACAGTTAATCATTTTAATTTTAACGATAAATTTATGAAACTTTACAAAAAGAAAGCACAATTTCAATTTTTATTTTTTATTTTTATAATTTATTTTTATTCCAATTTATAAAATATTTTTATCTTTTGTAAATTTTATAGATTAGAGTTATCAATTATAATATTATTCTTAGTTTTATACCTTTTAATTAATTAATTAATTAATAAGAAACTTTATAGTTATGTATGGGAAAACTGCGAACTACCAGTTGGAAAATTCATTATAACTAATGATATACATGATTAAGAGATATAAAAATTAATTTAAAATAGAACTTTTAAATTTTGCATAATAATTTTATATATTATTTTTCCTTTAAATAATATAAAATAATCTAAATCTCTACAACATTTCATTCAAAACATGCATATCATCTCTAATACTTGAAAGTGAGATTCTCAACCTTTATCTTCATCAAATTAAAACAAAAATATTTTATTAATCAACTAGTTCATTTTAAACAGAAAATAATTTCCCATTTGTAACAGTTATAAATTGATTTTTTATAATAAATAATTATTTTATCTCATACTTTAGAAAATTATTCTGAAAGTTTGATAATATAAAAATCCTTCTAAATATTTTTGCTACTTATCTGTGATTGATGCATCGTAATGTGGCCTAAATGTGGCTAAAAAAAACCCCAAGATTTTTACATTTTTGTACTTGGGACACCTTGAAATGTCGAGAAATGCAAAAAATTGTTTTTTTTTTTCCTGTATATATGGTTGTTGAGTCGTGTTACCTTCAAAAAGGGTGACACGTTTTGTTCGCCCTCTTTAAAGCTTAATAACTCCTGTGCTTTTTGTCAAAAATTTCTGAAATTTTGCAGGGAGGTTTGTTTATCTGGGAAATTGATGCTATTAAATTTTGGAGATTATAGGTCCAGGGGTTGGAGAGATAAAATGCGTCGTGTGTATCTTTAGTAGAGTCAGACTTAATGACGATCTTACTCGTTATTAGCATTTATAGTTTTTTTATAAAATCCATCCCTGCCCTCAATATTAAGTTTTTTGCCATTTTATAATAGTTAAAAATATAAAAAGTTCTTTTTAATAAAATATCGTAACAGATAGCGCTACTAAATGTTGCCGGGGAAAGTTAAGCAACTCGTTACTACTTTATTTAGGGTTAATATTTAATTTTTAATATATATGTGTTATTGGCCAAACCCGATTTCATGCCAAACTAGTTTGTCTTACGCGTGTCAGGATATACTAGTTTAGCTTAGGACAATCTAGTTTGGCCTAAATACTTTAGGCTTAACTAGTTTGGCCTAGGCCGAACTGGTTTAGAATTATTATTCAAGTATATTAATGGTTAAAATAAAATTAAAAGGCAATCAATTAGATGAACAATATTTATTCAACATAGTCTAATTAATTATAAAAAACGGTATTGATTAGAAGTGACACAACACTTGTACAAAACTATAAAATAAAAATAAGCTAATCTGTACTTGTCAGTTTGTACTTTTTTCATTAAGTCATGCACTTTTAAACATAATTAACTTTCGAAAATATTTTCAAAAATTCAAACGAAATAATAAAAATAACCTTTAGAGTCAAACTAAAATAAAAAATGAACTTGTTTGTGTTTCTTAGTGTAACATATAAAATATTTAATCTTTTATTTATTTTTACAGGGTGGGTTAAACTGTACCTAGGTAACCCCAAAGGCGACGCTTCCGACTGTTCGTGCTCCCGACGGACTCCTCCTGGAGGAGAGCCGCCGGCAGGCCGCCCATTGTTCAACGTCACTAGTTATTGATTCACGGTAATTCTGAAAAAAAGAAAAAAGATGTAGTTAACCTAACCAAACCAATCTAACCGAAGCACCGCCATTAGGGTTGCCTAGGTACACTTTAAAACCACAGGGTGTACTGTGGTGGCATTACACAAAATCATTTTTTTTTTTTATACTGGCACCTATTTGTAGTACATAAATCAGTTCGGCCTAGGTCAAACTAGTTAAGCCTAAAGTATTTAGGCCAAACTAGATTGTCCTAGGCTAAACTAGTATATCCTGACACGCGTAGGATAAACTAGTTTGGCCTGAAATCGGGTTTGGCCGATAACAAATATAATATTATAAACGCATGTATAATAATATATAAACGTATAATATACACATATTTTTTCTTTTTCGAAAAAATCAGTTTGCTTTATAATAATTTTGAATATAAAATTGATATTTTTGGACTTTTTCTGAATTCAAAACATACATAAAAGTTGTATAAACATTTTAGATGTTTCAATTTATTAAATTATATTATTAATTTAGTATTATTTTTTAAAATTTAGTATCTAAAAAACTCAATTTATATCACTTAAATTTAATTAACCATAAAAAATTTAAATTCAATTCCAAAAAAACTACTAAATTAGCTAATAAAACCATTGAAGTTAGTAAATATATGCTAAACTATTAACAAAAAAAACATCAAATAAAATTTAATAACAGTTGTTTATCCAAATATTATCAAGTAAAATATTTTGAGAAAAATACATTTTTTAAAGTTTTAATTGTGATTTAATTAACGTGTAGGACGTACTTTATAAGTAACAAAGATAATATATGTTAATTAATTAATTAAGCAATATATTAATTAGTAAAATAGAAAATGGGGTTCAAGATTTAATTATTTGAAGATTTATTTTGCTTGAGAAGCATTGAATCACTCGATGATACACGCATTAAATCATGTTCTGTACGTAGATATATAGATATATGTGTGTGTATATATATATGTGTGTAATCTTACATCGTTATCATAGAGGATCTCAGCATAATCATCGCGTGAATATAGTAGTAGAATTAATATCGTTTATACAAGAAAGATCAATTACAGTCACGCAAATAAGTCACGAGAAGTTCACGTAATGTTTCACGCATTTCGAACGTATACAAACATAATGAACACGATACGTATTTTATGTTTTATCATTCAAAAAAAGCACCTCCCCTGGCCGAAGGTCGTGTCAAAAATTGCATTAATACTATTATAAAATTAATATCATCATTAAATCTAAAAACTTACCTAAAATTTTTATTTTTCTATCGAATTTTCTAACAAACTGATTGATTGTGCAGTTAATTAGGAGCTTTACTTACCAAATTCAATTAATCTCCAACTGTTAAATACTCTTTTTTTAAGAAGAGATTCTATTACCTTCATCTAACAAAACCAAATAAATTTTTTTGTATTTTGTTATATGAAAGAATTGTTTTATTAGAAGCTATTAACAAATAATTTTTGCAGGATTTTTACATTAGAAAGTGAAAAAGATCCTCTAAAAACGACACTCTCGAAAATCTTCCACACACAAAACCCTCAAGAACTACCCTTTAAGATTTAAAGGGTGGTTTTAGAAGATTTTATTAATTAGAAAATTATTTGTTAATAGTATCAAATAGATTTAAGAGAGTGTTTTTAAAGTAAAAATTAAATAGCTCTTTTAAACAAACAGTACCCATAAAAACTCTAAAAATCACAAACCCTGTAAAAAAATCTATTAGATACTATTAATAAATAAAAAAGGAAAAAAATCCTTCTAAAACCCTTCTGAAAATACCCTCTAAATTACTTATTAACAATCGTCTTGATAAATTTCAAAAGGGGTTTTTTAGAAGACGATACGAGGGTGTAATTTAAGGACAGTGTAGAGAGAGCAATATATCAAAAATTGAATAGTTTTATGTAAGAAAAGAATACTCTATACTTCATATCAATAAAGAAAAACATCGATATTTGTCTCAGTTGTCTTCTAAAAAAGCACAAGTCTCGAAGAGATAAGAGGTGTTTGGTATCATTATATGAAAAATACCCTCTGGCATCGAGATAAAAAAAAGTTTCCTTTCTAAAATAATCTTTTCAACTCTTTATAATAATAATATTTTGTTAGTTCTTTCACGTTTTTTCCTACGTAATAAAAACATTTGTATCGTTTTTAATTGATTCAGATAAGGTGTTTTCTTTATTAAATTCTTCCAAAAAATCACACATTAGTACTGAAAATACATCACGACGTTTTCATTAAATAAGCCTACAAATGTTAGCGCATTTATGTATCACTTTCTTTGTAAGTAATCGTGTAAAAAGTAAATAGAGGGTAAAATTATCAAAAAAGTCACCTAAAAAATTTAAAAAATTGAATTATTTCTTCGTATCTTAAGCACAGTTTTATAGCAATTGATAACCTTTTGTAATATCATTTAATTTATATTCATTAAATTCGTGAGAATTCGAACATAACCGAAAATTTTCATGATAAATGAATCTTTTATTTAATTAAATCATTAATTACATACATGCCAGAATGAATTTAATTGATCTTAAAATGTCTTTAATCTTGTATCACATATTAAACACCTATACAATTGTTAATATCTTAAAATTTTATTTAAAAATATTTAATTATGTTTTAAAGTAATTAATAATTTCATAAGAAGGTTATAAATATAATTATTTTATATATTGACATCCTTTAAACATATTGGAAGCAATTATACTGATTTTAAATATGGGGTGCGCGATCTACCTGTTGAGAAGAGATAGGTAAGACGAGTGATTAGTCACAAAATGATGAAGTTAAAATTTGAATAATTTTATAAAAACAGTTCATTAATAAAAATTATGTATTATTTTAGAATATTTCTCGTTATTTTCTGTTAGTAATTTTAAAATATTTAGAAAATAAAAAAATAATTTTTATAAAGTATCATAAGATGTACTCTTCAACCTTTTGTCTGACAATATATTACTAAGCTTGTGCTTTACATCAAAAGTTAGTTTATTAATTGCATAATTATGTCTTACAATTATATTAAAACAAAGAAATTATTAAAATATATTTAAATAAATAATAGAAATCAAAATTTTTTTGATAAAACAATTGATTTTTTAATGTTTTATCATTCACAACCTTCCATACCAAATGGTATCTGAAGCTGATATTTTAACTGAATTTTTAGAAAAATTATTTTACAAAAATTAAACTTATCTGAAGAAATTTCTAAAAAAAAAAAAAAAATCTATCTTAATGCGTTAAATTTGAATATTTAGACGTTATAGACGATTTTAACAATTTAAAACAGTAAAACAAATAAAAGTATTATATCCACTTTATTCGTCTGTTTGTTTATCCGTTAAGCTCTGAATTTACTGAAATAGAAACTGTAAACAGATCTTATGGCGTATAGACAGACAAACACACCATCAGATTTCAATTAAATATAAGTTTTTAAAAAAGTCTCCATTATTTATAATTAAAACCAACTAACTTTCCTGTACATTGTTTACTTTTACCGTTCAAAAATTTTAATTAAATTACACAAGTTATAATGAATTATTTTCTAAAAATAAATCTGTAAAATTCATTTTTACATCATCATATTACTAATCTTGCTTCATTGAAATTCTAAGTGTTTTTAGAATTTAAAAACAGAATCTATGCTCACAAATGACAATCTCTAAGCATTAATTATTTGTATAAAGGAATAACTATTTTGCACAAATAATTAAATTTACTACTTACAGATAGACAAACGGACAGACGAACTAATTACAAAAGTTCTAGATCGTATTTCCTTCTAAAAATAAATGGAATTTTGCTTGTTTTCAGCGTTTTATTAGCACAGATATGAGTGTAATTCGATATAAAAAACGACAATTTAAAAAAAAAATCAATTCTCTCTAACGCTTTTGTTTTAACTTGTTGGACAGACAAACAGATTGACATAAGCTAAAGCTGAAAATTATTATTATTATCTAACGTTTTAATGAACAATAATTTACTTTGTGTAAAAATTTTCTTTCAAAATTAAACAAAAGTTAGAAAAATTGTTGGACGTAAATATTCTTTTTAATTATTTTTCTAAAAGAAAAAAACAAAATATATTTGAAAAATTATTAAAAGTAAACATAATAATTTTTTGAAGATAAAGAAAAGTGTAATTTAATTAAATAATATTCAAAGTATCCTTAAACTTTACAAGATCAAAAAATTAAATAAATTAAGATTAAAATATCATATTAATTAACAGTTCAAAACAACGAATTAAATTAATTTTTATTAAAAACGCTAATAAAGTAACTGTTTTAACAAACATCTTGTGAATAGACAAAACGACAGGAGAATTAGTTACAAAATTTCATCTTTATAACTCATACTCACTCTAAAAACTACAGAAATTTGGCAGTTTTTGATATTAATTCAATGAAAATAAGTGTAAAAAACACCATAATTTTAAAAAATTTCAATTCTATAACTTACATTTTCAGTTTTAACTAAACGTTGAGAACAGACAAACAGACCGACAAAAACTTCCTGAAAATTTCTTATTAGCCTAATTAAAAATACATTTATTTTAAGCTATTTTGTAAAAAAAAAAAAAAAAAAAAAAAAAAAAAAAAAAAAAAAAAAAATAGAAACAAAATTTAATTTTTAAATTATATTTTATTAACTAAAATTATTGACAAGTCTTATTTTTCCTATTATAAAAGGAGAATCAATCCAGTATCACTCTTTAAAGCTTAAAAAATAATTTTAAAAAATTTAATTTAAAAATTTTTAGAGCATAAATATCCAAAAATAAATTTAGAAACTCGAACTAACTTTCTTGTTAAACTTATTAAACATAAAATTTCATTTAGTTGTCCACTAAACGCAATAAACATTCTTCCATAACATTGCATGGTCATTGTTAACTTTATAGCTCATTCTATTACAAATTTTCATATTAGCTTTAACAATAATTTAACAATAATACATTGTCACGTGGCACTTAAAATATTCGAAAATTTCAACAGAGGAAGCGAGAGTTTAATTAGGATGGAAAACACGTCAGATATTCATACAACGCGCTTGTTAATAAACACGAAACTTTTACTCAGAAATACAAAATAATACATCAAATAAATGTCAAAATTTAATAAATAAACCTATAAATTATATATTTTAAAAAATAAAAAATAAAATGATTTTAAACTACTTACAGCATTTTTCCCCCTCACTTCGATTGTCAGGTATACAAAACTTCTAAAAAAATCAGCCACGTGACTCGTCTAGTGTTTGTTTATACATAAAATATTGCATTTTACGTTTAATTTAATTCAAAAAACGTCACGCTTATAAGTCATTGAGTTAATCGAAAAACATCGTTCTTGCAAGCTATTGGTTTAATTCAAGAAAACGTCATCCCTATAATCCATTGAGGCCAATGAATATAAAGTTCATTTTTTAAACTGGCTTAGTGTTTGCTTATACACAAAATATTGCCTTTTATGTTCAATTTAATTCCGCGAACGTCATTCCTGTAAGCCATTTTCAATCAAGCGTGCTATTCTTTTACAAAGCACATGATAAGGCTACATACATTCATTTCGTATAGTCAATTGCATTGATCGATTTTTGTTTGTTTGCAGCGACCTTTATTTGCCAGGTCAATGTGGATCCCACTATCTATCCTTCTATTCAATTACGTAACAAGAATATAATCTTTCCACCTACACTTGCACCAATTCTCTCTACTTTAATCAGCTGTACGGTTATTGTTACGTATATACTAAGACGTGGAAGAAAGGAGAGTAAATCTTGTAAATCCTCACCCTCGGTTAAGCCGTTTGTAAGCGTTAAAGGCGTACAGGATGTGACTTACTAACAGAATGTCAAGTACAGAGTGTATACCCTACAGCGAAGTACGGGGTGGACCTTCTATTTCAGTTATCTACCTTCTAACATGGCTTAATGATCGATATAGGATACCATAGAGTAATATTTCCCAACCTTGTTTATTTGACGATCATCTTTCTTTAATTAGTGATGTATTCCAGAATTCGCGAACTACCAGTTGGTAAATAAAGACATCCCAACCAAGATGTACCAACTTTGCTTATTTGGCGACTATTTTGTTTTAAGTAATCATATAATCGGGGCGTTCGCGAACTACTAGTTGATACGTATTGGTTTTCCAACCTTGTTTATTTTATGATCGCATTACCTTAAGTAGTAATATGTTTGGGTGATTCGCGAACTACTGGCTGATAAGTTAAGGTGAAATTCGTAAATATATTTTTTTATATACCACTAAAAATTAATTTTATAGAATTTTTGATATTATTAATAGATATTAATAAAAATGGCATTCAAAAAAGCTAAACTCAAATAAATTTCGCACTTATTTTATTATTATTAAATCTTTTGCAAAATAGCTTTAATATAGTACTTTTTAATTAAATATTTATGAAAATAATTAAAGATTTTGCGCCTTTACACAGTAACGTGTAAAAGGTAACTAACGCCATCTATCGCCAAAAATATTAACATTTTGCAGTATTAAGAAGTTTAATTAATTATATCAAATTTAATATATATTTTAATATTACAAGAAACTATTTTGATAATTTTTTTAATAAAAATTTAATTCCATTCATTTTCATAATTACCCATTCATTCATATTACCAGTAATTTTTAATCAAAAATCTAAAAACACACACAAAAACAAAATAGATAGGGGGACTCTAAATTCGGTTAACCGAAGCATTATTTTAAGGGCATTTAAAAGCGGTTTTAACCAGCTTCGCTGTTTTTTTTAATTACCTGTCGGGAATTCATTAATTTGTTGAACATTTAAAAGAGATATCACATTGCATTATAATATATCATAGACGATTATAATAACTTATGCCACATCGTCACACGAGGATTAGAAATAACAGAAAATCGTTAAATTCCATATTTTACATTGATTTATATTAAAAAATAACATATTTATGTACTATAAAGTTGTTAAATGTGCTCAACAGCACATTAAAAACAGAAAATCTTCAACAGAAAAAATATGCAATGAGCTTCCCTTCAGAGTGACGTTCGAGTATTTTTGAATGTTTTGGCACTTAAAAAGCTTTTTTAGAAGAATTTTGAATGCTACAACACATTGCATACCTCATAACAATCAAATTAACGTGTTAAAATTCTGTAATTCTGTAATCTGTAATATATACATTTATATTATACAAACAACCACGATGAAGCACGTCGCATGTTACGAATCTTACGCGAGACATTACGAAATTTTTTCTAAATATAGTAAATATAAAATAATTAATTAATTATTAAGATTGATTATTGCTCGATAATTACCGATGATTATCATTAAATAAAAAGATTTCTTTACGAGACCATGTAGCTAAAATATGTTTATGTAGCAAGATAATGTAATCTCATTATGGTTTATGCGATTTGTTTCGGATCAAAACAGATCAATAACAACTAAGGTTTCTAGATAAGATTCTGGTATTTTCATATAATTGTAATTATTAAAGCTGTATATAAGCTTATAATCTATAAAATAAAATCATAAAAATGCATATTTTATATTCTTACAACGCGATAAAAACTAATAAAAGTAGAAATTTTAAAACTATCAAAAATTTTTAAGAACTGCAACTTACTTGATGCATTTTACGATTGTAAACATGGTAACGTCTAGATTATTCTACGCTAAACTTATACAAACATTTATATACTTTAATACTTCATAATTATTATAGTTACCAACTTATCATTGCTACAACATGTGCATATACATCTCCTGTTCGACGAAGCAAGACTTACAAATAATTAGTCTCTGGCGGTTCTTGCAAAATTTATGTAATCTTTTAGATTTTGTGTATTTTGGACGGACAGACAAACAGAAAGAATAATAAAACAACTATTTTAATAAAGTAACTAACTATAAAACTTATAACTTTAAAAAAAAATAATAATAAGTAAATTACATCTAAAGATTACTTCGCGAATAGATTTCTTTTAGATTTTATAACGGATTTATTCAAAAAATATATATATATATAATTGGCACGTGAAATCTTAATTAGGCTAAATTCATTGAAAACGGAATAATTAATTGAAAAATATTAAATTTTAATTAATTTATATTTGCTTCAATTCGTGCCTACGAACGTGATAATAATTCGATTTTCACGCGCAAAATCATTATTAGTGCCAAATTTGTCAATTACACAATTAGAGCCAGGTGCTATACTTGACTGTACGTTATAATTATCGTTGTAAATTCTAATAAATTTGAATCTTAAATGAATCCCATTTTTCCGAGTGTATGCACTTTGTTAATCGGTAGCATCAAAAGAGAAAAGTTGCTATATTACAGTCTTAAAAAAGTTTATTTTCTCTAAAAATTATTCTCTAATCAAGTATTTGCGTCTAAAAATTCCATTCTAAGCATATAATAATATCTGAGAATCATTCTTTCAGTATACAATTAAATGAAAAAATCATCTAGACTTTTAAGCAAAACTACATCTAAAGATTCTAATTTTAAGCATATAATTTCATCTAAAAATCCTGATTAATTTTACATTTAAATGTTAAAAAATATATATACTCCGATGATTAAAAAGTCTTGTAACAAATAAGATTTCCAGAAATATAAAATTGATTTTTTTATAAAAATTACTTTTCTAATGTTTTCATATTTTTTTCTGTTCTTTTTTAGGATCAGAAGTTTGCTATTAATTAAATTCTAATTATCCGACAAAGTCATATTTATTGATAAAATATGCTTTAGTTAGGATAATTAGCTGACACTTCTCCAATTTATCAAATTGCTTATTATTCAACTAACTTAAAAACTTCAAAAATATTTTAATAACTTTTACAGAATTTTTTACAAATTTTATGAAATTTTTGTCATTTTTTAAAGATTATTTATTAACTTTTAATAAAAATAATCATTAAAAACCATATAAATTCATGGCATTTAAAGGTATAATTAAGATTTTAAAAATAATTTCCACGTGTTTCATATAAATTTTATAATTTTTTTAGAATTATTCAAAATTATTATTTAAAAAAATATTTAACAATTTATCAATATTTTGATAGAGAATATTCACTATTTTTCCAGAAAAGTAATTTTTTTTTTTTGGTAAATATGAAATATAATTAAGCTAAATATTAACTAAAATTACTTAAGTTATTAATTAATTAATGTTTAATTAAATTAATCATGTGATTAATTAAACTACATTAATAAGTATTTCATAATTAATTTAGAGTATTTATTTTATAAATTTTTTAAAAATTATAAAATAATTCCAAAATATTACAAATCATTTCAATATTTTTAATATTAATTTCTAAAAATATTTATATAGAATAAATATGCAAAAGTATCCTATTTGTAATCTTATTTTATGGGTTTTGTTGGTGTAAAGACTAAGAAAAAGTAAAAAAAAAAAAGGATTAATTAAAGAGAAATCTTTTAAAAAATGAATGATTATTAGTAAATAAATGAAGTTTATGAGAAAATGTATTTAAAAAATAATCCAATTTTATCTCAAAAGATTGGAATAAAGAAGAAAAAAGAAAATATTGAGTATAGTAATTAGTGTTCATGATTGTTATTGCTTGCTAATGATGACAATAATGACCCATGTTTGTCATTAGGACATGAAGATAAACATTATTAAATGTTTTTTCCTTTTTTTTTTAAGATAAATTCTATTCAAAAATATTCCATTCAACAACCAAAACAAGTCATAAATTATAACTCAAGGCTTTAATTCTAGAATTCTAGATAATTTATCATATAAAAGTCATATATACTTCGTATATATATATAAATATTATAAACTTAGTAATTATCTTAATAATTCTTTATAATAATTAATATTTATCTCTTGAATTTGTAATGAAAACATTAAGCACAAGTACAATAAATTCTCATTATCTGTACAATGATCAATGATACTTATATAAGCTTGTTAATTATATGAATAATTAAGTGATTTATGATTTTATTTATGTAAATAAATCTTTATAAACATTATGTTAATTGTTTCTTAACATATATATATATATTATATACAGTATATGTATATATAATTTATTTATTCATTCCTTTTAATATTAAAAACTGCAAAATATAAGTTTATTAATTCTGAAGAGAATTACTAAATTTTATTTATTTTTATTGTAATAAATTAAACAATTTAATTTGTTTTGTGCTTTATCGATAAGAGATGGAGCCACTTTCTTGCATATTCAAGCTGTTGTTTATCTATTTATTTTATTTTTTTTCAGCTGCGTATATTTCTTTAGCACTTCACATATTAATACTACTTTAAAATGAATACTTATAAAGTCATATTTTTTTTTTTTTAACTTATGTACAGTGTATACAGAATTTAATATATTGTTCATATAATTAAAAATCAATTCAAAATGTAAAAGTAGATCTATTAATTGTAAATAAAATTAATAAATTGTACTTAAAAAAGGAAAAAAAAACAAAATAAACGAATAATTTTTATTTATAATAGAATTATTCATATCATTTATTGTTTGCTTTTTCGATAACAGATGGAGCCTCTTTGTCACCTATTCTTGTTACGTATTTAAATATCCTTTTTCTTAGTTGTTTATGTATTTAATATTTTATAAATTTAATGACACGATAAAATAAATATTTGTGTTAAAAGACGGGAAGTAGGAAAATGTAAAAGAGTGATCATTTACATTTAGGTCAGTATGAATATTATTATACTTATCTCGATTTAATTACATAAATTTTCCTGATTTGTAACTAAATACTAATATTAAAATAAAAATAAAAATGCATAATAATAAATTAAAGTAAAAAGCATGATTAACCAACCAAAAATATATTTTAATTAATAATAATTCAAGTAATTTTGATTCATAAATGTTAAATAGAACGTTTCCATCTTTTATTTATTTCTTTATAAATTTTTTTTTAAATAAACAAATAATAACTTAAAAATTAATTATTTTTAAAGTATTAAAGATGTAATATTAATAAACTTAAGCGTATTTATATCGTTTTTAATAATTATATCTAAACTTTTTGAATTGCAAATGAAATTTTCTACTTTAATTTAAAGGTATTTAGTATCTTAAATTAATTATCGATTCGATAAATGTTTGTAAAGCAGATGGCAAACGACAATAAAATTAATAAATAAAAGAAATATTAAGTGACGTGTCACCTTGACATTCATCTTTACCTTGCTAGACACGCCTACGTCACAAAGGTCGTGACCTGTTTTTTATTTTTTAAATTGGTCTTTCTGGATAAAATAATATTCAAATTACTTAATGTTATATATTATTTGTTAATATAAATTATAAATAAATTTTTTACATTAAAACTTTAAACAGTTCACTACTTTTATGAAAAAAAAATTGTTTTTTATTCACAAATTTTAATTAAAATATGAATTTAGTTAATATTTTTACGTTTTCTTAGTAAAATAAGTATTTTATAAGAAAAAAATTCAATAAAACTCTCCAAATTCTTCATATTATATAGAAATTAATATAAATTTTTTTTCTTTGCAATTTAAAAATAACCTCTTTAATGATTAAAATTCCTTATTTATATATAAATATAGTTATTATAAATTATTATATATGCTTATTAGTGGTTAAAATCATGGTAATTTTAAGATATTTTTAGCTTTTGTTTTTTAAATTTTATTTTATTTTCTGGGTCTTCCTTATGCCAACGAACTGGATATGGATAAAAGTCAAGAATATTTTGCCCTTATTAAAAACCTTAACTTCCAAATTAGGCAAGTTATCCCCAAGATATATTCATCCCACATAAAAGTATAACATTAGTTGTTATGACGAATACTGATTAATAACGACCTACATTCTTTGAACTAGTTTTACGTCCAATGGGGCATTTTAAATTTTCGAAATAATTTTTAAATCGATTAATTAACCCCACAAATCGATAAAATACTTTATTAGTATCGTTAATTATAATTTAATTACTATTAAAAAATATATATAAGTTTAATTTCAAGCGAATTTTTCGGACATTTTATGACATAAATCGGCATAACCGGTTCGGGACACGTGACCGAGTCAACATCGGCGGGAAGTCACCATGGTAACAGGAAGAGCAACAATGGATGGTCAGTAAATCGAACAACGGTTACGATGAATATACTGTATTTAATAATAACTTACCATTTATTTGAAAGGTAAATCTTTGAATATTTTATATATTTTTTTTCTCGTTTGAATTTATCGAAAAAAATAGAAGTAATTTTTTTTTTAAATTACGTAAAAATAATCATTTTCTATAATGCACTAGAGGGCGTGGTTATTGGACAACGTGGATGCATGCTTATTGTTTGTTTGAATTCAGTTGTGTGTTAGATGACACGAGGTAAATATTGGATTTAATTATTGAGATGTGGAAGGTATACAAATTGGTAACAGATTATATTGTCAAGGTGTGACGTGTAAGTGGACAAACGTCTTCTATATCGAAGGGCATAAGAAGCAGATGGTGTTTAATGGACCAGATGGTTTTGTGAATCGACGTCTGTTTTAGGTGATTGAACTGATTATTTTAAAG
This sequence comes from Centruroides vittatus, assembly GCF_030686945.1. Taxonomy (NCBI): domain Eukaryota; kingdom Metazoa; phylum Arthropoda; class Arachnida; order Scorpiones; family Buthidae; genus Centruroides; species Centruroides vittatus. The sequence goes on from NW_027121927.1 coordinate 3,579,675, forward strand.
GCAACGACCTTAGTTTTCAAATCTGATTCTTTCCTGTTTTATGTATGTATGTGTCTGTGCCAAAATCATAGAAAATGCTGCTCATAACCGTTGTTACGCTACGGTTTATAACAGTAAACACCTTACAACAACATTCTCAAGGCTCAGAAAAATACTCAGATCGCTTTTCGTTAATGTATAAATGCAATAATTAAGTAATATAAGTATACCAAATCAATTGATGATGATAATGTAAACAGAAATTATTTACTTTTAACTTTTTAGAATTTAAAATTTATTTTATTATTATGATTATTATTTAATTGGATTTTCATATTTTAAACTAAATTATCTTTCTTTCTAAGTATCTAATACAAAAAGCAAAAATTTATTTAATTGATATGATTTACAAGTTATGCTGTTTGGAAAAACCTTCATTTCTATCTTGTAATAAAATTTAATTGAAAAATGTATTTATATGATAAAAATGTATGTTGTATTTTGAATATTTCAATAATCTAAATTATATTTTTTTTATTTAGTTATCTTCCTGATTTTATCAATGAATATATATATATATATATTTTTTTTTGTATTTTGGAAAAGTAGGTCAAGTACTTCTGTGCTATTTAAATTGAATTTCATTTCATTATCAACTTAATGAAAAAAAAAATCATAAATTTATAAATATTTTTAGATTCAGAATAGAATTGCATTTAATATATTTTTTCCTTTCTTCTTTTTTTAAATATAATAAATATAATTAATTTAATAAGTTTTCTATATCACTATTACCCTCAAATTATTATTATTATTATTATAAGTTAACTAACAACAATTAAAAATTTAGTTATAATTATAATATATTTTAATTAAAATAGTATGATTTAAACATTTGATATTGCTTTCATAAAGGGACAGATTTGTTATAGGGTTGATACAAAATAATTTAGTAGAAAAATTTATAAAAGTTACAAAAATAAATAACAATTACATTTTTATCAAATCTTATCCTAGGCAAAAAGAAAGGAGGAAGGAATCTAATTATTAAACCTAAAAATGATTAGTTTAGATCTTCACTGGTTATTCAAATCTTTTCATTGCTTCAGCTAAGAAAATAAATAGTTTTATTACATAGTTTATATTTTTTATAGCTAAATATTCAAACAGATGTTTTTCTAATAAAAATCCTTCCATAAAAAATAAGATCCTTAGTTAATCTTAATTCTTGATATTCTTTACATTCATGACAATATGTGGAATATAGATATACAATCACCACAATACTACTGGTGTAAGAATTCAATAAAATAAATACATAATTACCGAAAAACCAGCAAAAATTCACTTGAAAACGAATGTTTTCTACCGTCTTCAACGGTCATCATCAGGTTTGATTCAAAAAATTCGAAAAATGCATATAGAATACATGAATATAGATATATGAACATTGGAAAATTTACATCTGCCTATCAGCAGTATAATTTTATCATTCGTATTAAAATAATAGGTATGAAGTCTATTACATAAAGATTTTTTTTATTATTTGAAGAGAAGTTTAGTACACATAATTGGTTTTACTTGAATATTTTAATAAATAGTTGTACCAATGATGATATTTAGACTCCAGTAAAGCTTTCTCCATCTAGTAATATTTTTCTCAGCAATTGATGACTTTGATAGTAATATAAAACTATACTTTTTTTCCTCTGAATCAGACCAGAAAAATGCTGGATTCGAATTGCATTTAATATTTAATAAATTTATATTTAAAAAATATTAAAAATTTCATGTTATGAAACTTAAGAAAATTTTATTTAGATATTAAAATTGCATTATTGCAACTTTGTTTAGTTTTAAATATAGTAATATTTGCTTCTTTTAGATAATTACTTAGTGTTTTAAGAAGGACTTTTATGCAAGAAAATATTTTAAATTAAAGTTTAGTTTTCAATAAAATTAATTTTAATTTTAAATTAATAAAAATTGCATTTACCAAGATTCTTTATTGTTGAATTGTTTCATTTTGGAATTGAATTTCTACTTAATATGTTGTTTTCTCTTTCTGATTCTGTTTCTATGGAAACAAACTAATTTGTTTATTATAGTCATGTATTGATGTTACATGCAGTTGTATCTAACAATTGAAAAAATTAATTATTTTATCCACTAACTAATGGTATTAATGCATGATTTTGACTAAATTAATAATAATGAAGATTTTAAAATGAGAATTAAATTTATATCTTTGAATTATTGAATTGTTAAAGAAGCAATTAAAGAAATATATTTTAATTTCAGATTTTAAAAGATGTCGGAATGTGGGGAAGTCTGGCAATATTTCCAGTCTGTGCAATCTTGCTATGTCTTTTAAGTCTCTTACTTCAAATAATTATATTACCTTCTTCTCATTGGGGAGAATATTCAGCTAGAAAAGATCGAGGTAAGAAATTTCTATCATGATTCTAATATTTAGTAAGAATATATCAAATTTTTAGTAGTTTGTATGGTAAGTATATAATAACATATTTGTAATGAGAAAAATGATGTACTAATTTCATTAATTTGTTACTATAAACAGCACTGTTTCTATGCTGATATTATGACGATTATGAGTCTCTTTTGAAATTGAATTATTTGTCTTTTGTTCTCCAATGTAAAACAAACAGTTTTATGAAAATAAATTTGAGTATATGTATGGTCTAAAATTTGATTGCTGTTATGGACTTTCAACTTTAGGAAATTATTCTTAAGTTACACACTTGTTAAGGAAATTCCTCAGGTGTAAATCTGATTCAAATTGCTTCTGTCAGAAAAAAATTTCTTACAAATTCCATTGCTTTTAGGCTTTATCATCATTAACAGTCAATAAATGAACTTGTTTACTGCTGTTGACTCCTGAATATCTGGTCTTATCAAATTTTGGTATTTAAAGGTAACAAAAACCTTAAGTGCATATTCAAAGTCATATCCTGCATAAATATATTGGATGTTGTCTTGTATGCACTTACACTTACATACAATCTGATGCCTGAATATGCAACATAAGCATATTCATTTGCTATTGGACACCAAAACTTCAGTAGTATTGAAAGTAGTTAAGACTAGGACTTCTGGCAATGTCCAAAAGCTTTAAAATATTTTTTTTTCCTTCTAAGAAAAACAATTTGAATTAGATTCTTAATTGACAAATAAATACTGCAGTTATTTACAGTTATCTCACAATTATGGTAAAAGTAAAAATAATCAACATACTTTATTTTATGAATTTTTATAATATCTATCAATTTAATAATTATTCAGTTATATTTAAATAAAATTATTTGTAATTTATATTATTAAAATTATCATCAAAATAGATCATACAGTAAAATCTTGATTTAATGTACAAAATTTCGGATCCATATATCATATATAAAAATTAACACCCCGTTAATTTTAAAATGCTTTTTATATGTAATTAAATTAACAGGTTATTATATTTTACAAATCCAAGAGTCACTGCTCATAAAGTGTATTCTCTAAAAAATATTTATTTTTTTATTTTGATTTAGATTGTATGCTTGTTTAATACAGTCTCAGAAATACAGTGAGTACATAAGCAATATATATATACACTAGTAGCCCGGGAGGTTTCTAGTAGGCATTTTAGCAGCAGCGGTGTCATTCCATGGTATAAATAATAAATTCATATTACAAATAATAATAATAATAATAATAATAATATACTGAATTTCTCATGGCGTACCCTTCTAAAATGCAGTCAAAAATGCAAAAAACCGCATCTAAAATAGTACAGAAGCCAAGTTCTTCAGGGTAATCCTTAATTCTTAAAATTCCCCCCACGGTCTCCCCATGGGGGAAATTTTAAAAAATCCCTTCTTAATGTGCATTCTCACGACCAACCCTACTAAAACACAGTCAAAAATACAAAAAACTGAATTTATTGTTAATTTAAATAATAGCTAGGGGTGTCCCTAGTGGCCGTTTTCAGTATACTGTGACAGAGACTGCTCAGTTTCTCAGTTTTATATAGTAGATATATAGAAAATTTTTCTGTGAAATTAAAATATTGATTGTGTAGTTAAAATTATGCATATCTACATAGATAAAAACAGGTAAGAGAACTAATTTGTCAATTTTTTAATACATGCATTTGGAAAACCTACTTAATTACACAATGGACTTTTTTGCTTTAACAGAAACCTCTTGCTTGAATTAATCCATTAAATTAAGGTTTTACTGTATTGTACAACCAAGTTTTACATGAATACATTAAGATAAAATAGCTTAGCATCTTATTCTATACTCTTTAAATTATAATCTGTTAAAATGTGCTTATGATTTAGAATAGTTTGAATTTATCATTAACAAATTTTTATATTAAATAGTGATATTCTACTTTCCATTACCATGTGTAGAAAGAAAAATCAGAAAAAGTACACTAACAATTTAGATTTTTCGGGGTTTATATAGATTACCACCTATGGAATCGCAGGACTTTGAGTATATATCTGAACTCAAGACACTGAGATGAGTTCAACAATACCCTACTTTTGGATTGGAGACGAAAAATAAGAAAGTTATCATACTTTTTCCCGGCAATCGCACGATGATTGGGAGTTGCATCGCTCTCTCTGCTAAGCCTATTACTTGCTTAAAACTGTCTACCTCATTACCATGTCTACCTCAAAACCATTGATCACTGGACCTACAGTGAATTACAAGATTGGATACATCAGGATTTGCCTGGAGTGTAAGTATAAGTTTAAGCCTATGGGGAGCTGCAGCGTCTCCTCGGTGGTCGGCACCTGTGGTGCTCGCCCACCTTGTCGTCGCTGCTTCGGCCGCGCTGTTGTGCGGCCTCGGAATACACAAGAAACATCACCTAGGTTATGAACAGTGAAGGGTGAACAGCAAAGGGTGAATCACTAACTCTGCTATTTTTTTACAGTGGATTCAATATTCGAAAATGTAAGTCCTCAAAATCTTGGATTAAGTTTCCAGCTATTGCGATTGGGAGTCGCGTTGCTTGCCGCAGAACTACCATGAATCAATAATTAGTGGCGTTAAACATTCGGCGGCCTGCCGGTGTCTCCCCTCCGGGATGTCCATCAGGAGCACGAACAGTCAAATGCCACCTAGTGGAAAACTAAAATGGTGTAGAATGCATTGCGAAAGGCAAGAAATTGTAAATATGATAACTTTCTTATTTTTCGTCTCTGGTCCAAAAGTAGGGTACCGTTGAACTTGTTTCAGTCCCGAGTTCAAATATATACTCAAAGTCCCAAAATTCCATAGGTGGTAATCTATAGTACAGCCAATTTTTCTTCAATACTTTTGAAACATTTCTAATGAGAATTATGACCTATATTGGTATCTGGATTACAAAATAGAAAGTTTAAAAATTATAGAACTAACAGAGCAATTTATACCCAACAAATAATAATAAATTCTAATTATTACATATAAGCAATTTGTTTCAAGATTATAATTAAAATTTTTAAAAAATTCTGAAACATTTTATAAGTTTAATGTATTAAATGGAAATTGTTTTTGACAATATTAAACATATAAATTATTTATACAAATTAGCCAAATGGTTACACAGTAAGATATTCACCTAGCACTATGAGAAGTGTGAGTTTGAATCCAGTCTGGATAGTTAGTTTCGATTTACTAGCAATGTATTATGAATATATTAAGTGTTTGTATGATACAGATTTATTCATTGAGCAAATTCATATCACTCGATGATGTTACACGTGTAACTTAAGACAGTACTCTGAAAGTTTTTTGATTTTTAAATGGAAAATTCAAGCCAAGCATTGTTCTCCATCCTTTACTTATAGTAATTGATGTCATTGTCCACTTTAAATGGAGAAAATTGAATCAAATTATAGAGCTCATAGTAGCATGGTATCTTGCATTAACAAATTCAATTCAATCAGTAAATTTACAATATTTCTTAATAATAGACATAATTATAACTGTAAATAAATTTATTATTGTATTCTTATTTTATGCAATTAATTATATTCTTTTAATGCCAGATTGTCTTCTAATAGATAAGTTATATACTTTTTCAATATTATTAAATACAATCTAGAATTAGAAAATTTTTTAGCAGTTGTGAACTATAAAATATAATTTATTGAATAAAATTTATTAATAATCTTCACTAATTTATTTTTTAAATTTAATTTTAGGAAATCAAGAAGAAGTCGGTCATTATGGTCTCTGGAATCTCTGTTTTCGAAAAGGTCAGCGCATAATCATAGATTGTGATCAGTTAGACACGTTTTTTCGAAGACCTCCACACATTGAAGCTGCTGGATACATAGCAATTATACACATATTATTACTGCTGACATTTCTTCCTTTTGCAGTCATTCGTATAATTCAAATTATCAAGAAAACTTCAAAGTTTGTCATTCGTCCAAATCGCCTATGCATTATTAAAGTAACACTATCTTTTATAATAGGTAAGTATTTATAAAATAACAAAAAATCTACATTTTAGGAAAAATATAGTATTAGATATAATTTTTTTAAACCTCTTACATGCTCATCTTCATGAACTTGAAAATGAAAATCATAAAAGCATCCAAAAATAAATGTGATAAATATAATTTTTTCTTTAAAGCAGTTTATAAATTCTATTTTTATTAGAAAAGAAAACAATTTTTAGGATTTATGGAAGTTAATACTTTCAGATTATTATTTAATATCTGTATTTTTATAAAAACATAAATAAAAGTATGCTTGGAACATAAACAATAATTATATTGTTAAATTAAGTCCAATTCAAACTGTTTTTCTTGGAAAAAACTTTTTAGAAACTTCAAGCATATTCAAGCTTTATGTCCACCATTAACAAGAAAAAATAGAGAGATATAGAATGTATTATCTATCATGGTCTCTATTTTCCTCCTTTTGACTTCTAATGAAATATGTTAAGACGAGAAAATACTTGAGTTTGTTAAAAGTTTTCACTCCAAAAAAACCATTTGAATTGGATTTATGCTTGTTAAACAAATGTGATTATCAAATTAACTTATTTTCAAAAACAAAATATTTTAAATTTATCATAAACATAATCAATATTAAATATTTCAAGTAAAATTTTTATTGAGAATGAATTACAATTAAGAAAGAAACAAGACAATACATTAATTAATTAATGCTTCTAATCTTTTAAATATTATTTTAATCTATTATGATGATAATCTATTAATAGGATTTATTATATTGATTTAATTTGTCAATTTTATCTGCAAGTTTAATCAGTATAATAAATCTTCTTCAATTATCCAATAGACTAAAATTAACAAAATAAAAAAATTAATACATTGCTTATGTCAAAATTTTTAATTTTAAAAAAATAAACCATGTTTTGGATTATAAAAAAATTCATCTTTAAGATACAATGTACAAAATTACATAAAGATAAATATAGTATGCAGATTAATCTAAAAAGGGCTCTTTTAATATGGATTTTTGGAAAATTAAAACTAATGATGCGTTGTTTTTCTTACTTCTAAATAATTAAAAATCATATAAAGATTCTAAAATGTTTTATAAAATAATTTCTAATTTTTACTGTAATAAGTTTATATTTATATTAGTTAAACTCCTCTACATTTTCTTACAATCAAGTTAGTTATCTTTGGAGAAATGTAATTGGAACATAACTTTAAAAAATTGATGATAACAGATTTAGGAAAATAATTTTGTTTATATTAATATACTTTTAAAAAAATGTATTATTATATTGATTTAAAAGAAATTTATGATGTTTACTAAAAGTTCAGATGACCTACAATTTAGCAGATTTATAGGTAAGAGTGTTTGTAATTGTCAATTATCTGTAATTTTTAAGCAATGTAAATAATAAGTACAAAAGTCATTAGAAAAACCAATAAACTGTATAATATAACCAATATAAACAATAAAATTATTTTGTGTACATGACTCAAAACATAATGAATGTTAAAATAACCTAACCAAGACTGAACTAATGCTTGTCAAAAGCTAATAATGTGTTTTGGGTATCATTAATTTTTGGTCCATTGTTTCTGAAATCTTTTAAATTGTAATCTGTTGACTTGAGAACTAAATCATAATACATATTTATTTAAAAAAATAGTAAACTATTTTCATTAGCCTGTTATAAGGTGATGCATTGTTTTTTTTTATTCCTGTTTTACCAAAATATAAATGTATCTTAATCTTCCTATGGGCAGATCTTTGCTAAGACTTTAAGAAATTTAGATATGTTTTCTCTTCCCAAGTGAAGTTTTATAATCATGCTTTTACTTAAACACAAAATTTTTCTTATATATATTATGTATCACCTACAATAATTTAACTTACATTATGATTGATTAATTGTACAGTACATGCATAATTTTGCATTCACAAATTTCATTCATATTTAATTCAACAGAGTAACATTTTCAAATGTTCTTTGCCTTAAAGGGATTCTTAATTAATACTGTAAAATGTTTAGTGCATCAAAGGGTTAAAAAACAATAGTTAATTACGTTCATTTAATTAATGTTGATTTGCTAATGATTACTTTACATATTAGTAAAGCCATTGTTTTATGATATTATTTGGGAATTTTTAATCTGTAAGAACATATAGCAGCAATATTATAATTATATACATAGTAATTTATAATATGAGATAATTTATATAATTTATAATATTTTTCAAATATATAATTACTTCTTCAGATTATTTTATATTTTGTTTTTGATTTTGAATAAATTTCATTAATTAAAAGTAATTTAAGTACATAAATAATATTTAGAATAATTTATAAACTTTCTTCAAGATTAATTTATGTCATTGATATCTTTAGTGGATTGCAAATTATTACAAAATAATTTTAATAAGTATTCATGAAGCAATGAAAAAATTATATACTATAAAAATTCTATTGAAATATTTTTCAATTTTAAATCACAATATAAATATACAGAAGCATTTTTTTCAATTTAGTATGGAATTTACTTTTTATTATAGGAAAATATCTTAATCTTTATTTGTATTTTGTCTCTAAATCATAATTCTGTAATCTTCAATCATAAAATTTAATCACATTCAAATCTAAAACTTAGCATATCATAAATATTTATAAATCTTCCTCAATGAATTCATGTTTTACTCAATTAAACAACTAATATTGTGTTAAATATATTAATATAAAGAGAAGGATAAAAATAACTATTTAAGAAGTTTGTAAAGACTGCTTTCAGTAACAAAATTTATTTACCTAATATTTTTTTAATGCTGTTTCTTCACCTGTATCATTGCTGTATCATTGAAGATAAGTGAAACAGCATAATGTTTTCAGGCAGTATATGTTGAAATACACTGTCTGAAAACATTAGGTAAATAAATCTCTGTTTTTTTTAAAAAGAACTTTTTATGGAATTTCTTAAATGCGTTAAATTTTTTCACAGTTAATGAATAAATTCATTAAAATCTCACCAAATTCAAAATATAAATTTATATTGTATTGTTTTTAATTTTCAGTTTAGTGAAATTTTAATGAATTTATTTATTTATATTATTGTAAATAAAAATGAAGCTAGTAATATTTTGTTAAGTGTCAGCCAAAGATTTTTTTTGCCATAGATTTTTTTTGATTTATTAATATTTATACTAAATGATGTTCCATGCTTAGAAATATATTCACTTAGTTATATTTTATTTTTATAAACTTGTGCTACTAGTATTTTTATAACTAGCATTAAATACAAATGTATGAAAGTACTAGTAGCACAGTTTTCCTATACATAACAAAAACTATGTTCTACTAGTACCCCTTTTTCATAACTATATGAATTGAAAGTATACCAGTAGCAGCACACTGTTTTTATACACATTTGTTCTTTGTGTACAGATAAAATGTAGCAGTTCACTTTTATTCTAAATGAAAAAAAAATCCTTTCTGTGTTTGAATGTTGATTACAAATACCAAAGAAACTGCTTTTATATTCTAAAAAGTAGAATTCATTTTTTTCTGGTCATTATCTAAAACAAAAGCAAAATTTCAACAAAAAATGTGGGAAGGGAAACTTAAAAACTTGATAACAAATTTACAATAGCCTAGTTATTTTTGTTCCTAAGTTTTTGCAAATTTGTCAAGTTAGTTTTTACATCAGCAATTTTAGTCTCTTTTTTTTTTTTAAATTAAAAATTACAGTGTTAAAATGTACAGGTTGTCTGCATTTATAAATTAAAAAGAAGAAAATTTTTAGCAAATCAGTAAATGGTTTGTTAATTATCATATTTTTAGTAGTCAAAAGTATATTAACTTTCATTTGAACTTGTGTTGTTTCATAACAAATTATATAGGACAAAACACAGTTTAATGATATTCTCACAACATAAATTCATTGAGATGAATTTTTTTGTAAATGTAACAAAAACAGATCTCTCTGCTTTATCATCAGCTCTTTTTCAGTTGATACTTAATACAATTTATTTTCAATGTATATATAGTTCATTACTGTGAAAGTCCAAAAAGTAGATGCAATTTATAATTAAGTTTCATAGATTTTTTTTAAATCTACAAAGTGTTATCAGCTGAAACAGTGGGTAGTTTTGCAGAATTTTATCTTCTCTTTGTAAAGGTGTGATTTAATTTGAAATTCGCAAAAACTAAACAGTATGGTCTCTTAATTGGCACCAATTACCGTATTTTACGGACTATAAGACGCACCTTAATTTTTAAGCAATTTTTTAAAAAAATACCTATAGGAGGCTACGGACTATAAGACGCTCCTGAATTTTGGAGGCAATTTTTTGAAGAAAAAAGTGCGTCTTATAGTCCATAAAATACGGTAATACTCATAAATGGATCTCGTAAATATTAAACTGAGAATTTTGGTATCCATGAATTACTAAATTTACAATCTTTTGCATTGCAAACAACATTGTTACCACTAAATCACTTGACTCTCAAGCTTTTGAACTAAAACTTGACATAGACCTCATTACTACAGTACATGTAATTCTTATTGTTTGAGGTACTTCAATTTGGAACCAATTTCAGAAGTAAACAAATCATGGCACTAAATTGAGGTTTGACTGTATTTAATTTGATGATTAGTAGGATATAGAAAATAAATAGTGAATGAATATTCAAATAAAAATTTGTCAGATGTTTTTTTTAATATCATATTATTTACATTAGTCATTTATTTTAAATTATCTGTAATGTATAAGATCTAGATGTAATACAAATGCTGTAACAAAGAATTGATAAAGTCAAAGAAGTATTTTGTTTCTTTTATAAAAATACATAATTAGGATTGGAAGTGGTATAGTTTTAAAGAAATTTATAACGTTTTATATGTTATCAAATAATTTACTTCAAACTAAATTTTCTTCCATAAGCTGGAATTTTTATAAATTATATATTTAAAAAAAAAACCTTTTCATAAGTTTTCAGCACTTCTTTAAAGTTCTAATGAATGTTTTTGGCTTGATATACAGGTCTTCTTCAGGTTAGAAGCCATTTCAATTAAAAGGAAAAAAAAAAGCTTTTAACCTGAAGAAGGCCTTTAAATCAAGCCAAAAATGTTTGTAAGAACTATAAAGAAGTGCTGGAAACATATGAAAAGGTGTGTTTTTTATATATAATAATTTACTTTATTTAACTTTTATGTCACATATAAATCATGATGTTTATGAAACATATTGCCTATCTAATCATACAACTGAGAGATATTTCTCATAAAAATTCACATAATCTGGCATTATAGTTTCTATTAGATGTATATCTGACAGTTTAATTCAGGTGGCAAAAAAATTTTTAGTGTTTTTAGTCATCATCTGACCATTTCATCTATCAAAGATTATGACTATTTTTAACTTACAGAATGTACTTTAAGCTGTAGATTGTCACACTAGGACCAAAAATGTTTCTGAGAATAAAATTGTTTGCTGCCTATATTAAGGTGCCAGACTATTCTTATTATCCACCGTCACTTAGCAATGTAATGTCAAGTAATGTAATAATTGCTGTTAATCAATATGCTGCTCAATATTAATGTTGGGCCATGTTTTAAGTCATCTGTAGAACCACTGATGTGTTTATAAAGACAAATTTTTTGTCTAGTTCCAATATGATAAAAAAGAGAGATCTCTAAATATTTTTGATATTTCAAATAGAAAAACATGTGCCATTGAGATAAATATAATTTTTTTCTTTTCTTTTCTTTTTGAGTCAAAATAGCAATGGTGAATGATGTCAAGCTGAAACATCCTGAAGTTTTGATTAAGAATTAAAAATCAGGCAAAATAATCATATTTGATTATCTAAACAACAGCACAGTGGCATGCCGTCCATACAAGCTGTGGAAGCACTACTTCCCTTGTATTTTCTAAAATATAAATACATATTATGTGATTATTTTTATATTTTAATGTACTTTGAATTACTTAAAATTAATATTTTATTATAACTGCATTATGTATCTTATTACAAATTTCTGTACTACATGTGAAAAAAAATGATAAGATTGCTATTGTATAATTGAATATAAATTCGTATATGCATATTCCCAACGGAAGTGCCATATTGTCAAATATGGGACCGCTTCCACGGCGAAAATATTTGGATGGTGTAAAGCAGCCAGATTACAGGCATTTGTGCATGTGCTTTACAGAGCCCCAACCTCATGCAGTTTAGCTCATGGATGCTACCCACCAAAATATCGTATAATGCTTCCAATAATTCTATCCTGGGCCAGCACAGCTTCTCTATCATCAAATGTCTCCGCATGCTACTGCAACAGCATATAAGTTTTTGTCTAGTATGTTTTATATGATAGAATTTATGCAAAAAGTAACAAGAAATATCACTCAAAAATAAATGTTTTCTTTAGAAGAGTTCTTAATTGAAATTTGAAAATGAGATTAAACAAATTTGTTTAATGCATAATATGGTTTGCTGTAGGAATTTGCATTAGAACAGTGGTTTCCAACTTGCATTTTGCAAAACCCAGGGTTCCACGAATAAAAAGTTTTGGGCTCTGCAATAAAATTAATTTTTGAGAATTAATTAATAGCATAAAATTAATATAAAAAATTAATTAAATAATGTTTAAAAAATTATTAATATTCAATAAGGGAAGGGGGATCATGCACAAACTCTGCACAGCTCATATTTGTGGAATATAAAATCTGTTTAGTCTAATGGTGAAAAAATTGAATTGTTTTTGATTCTTTCCCATGTATTTGTTTCTTTGTATTCAAATAGTAAAGTATTCGTTCCTGTTGGAGAAACTATAGCCTGAAGGGAGCAATACTTTTGTCATCATTTAGCAATTTACAAAAAATTCAAATGCATTTGATTATCCTAGTTGAGCTCCCACCACATCTGATGAAATCATTGCTAAAAGCTAAAATTAATCCTTCATGTTAATTACCAATTTAAATTAATAATAGTTGCTTTTCCATTATTAATCTATTTTTGTATGTTCAATAAATTATTTTTGATTTTTTGTTTTATTTTTAATCAGTAAAAATTGTTAGGTTTCAAAACTTTTCATTAAAGTGAAAAGGATTCTGTAATTAAAATAAGCTGAAATTGCTGCATTAGAAGTGCACTTCTAACAAAATTCTGAGAAGTAAAATTGTACAAATTGCTATTATTATTATTTTAAAGAGTTAGAATGATTTGAATAGTGTGATATTTCCTTACCTTTTCAAATGGTGTTGATTTTTTTCATTCTCATGACTCTGCTGAGGGGATTCCTTTTCATTTCATTTGTAAGTATGCAGCAAGTTCCTCCTTTTTTGGGCATAAATGGTATCATCATTTTTCATTTAGAAAGATTATTGCTCTAAAATATATCTTTACAGATGTCAAATTTTCTTTTGACATTTATTCACATCTGACTTTGGAGTTTGCTCAATCTTTTATGAATTGAAAACTAGGAGTATCCTAGGCAGTTTGCAGATAGCTGGAATGTGCTATTATTCATGCTATTATCTATTATTGGTCTGGATTATTGGCTGCATAGCCATTGGCTATCCAGCCAAGCCAAACACTAATCGCATGTGATATATGCATGTGTGATATACAAAGGTATATTACAAATACATTGGATCTATCTGTCTATTGTTTATATGTTAATAATGTAAATATTCGACCTTAATTGTTTTGTAGCCTATTACAAATATTGATTTTCCAATATTATGCTTAATATAATTATTACAGAAAATTTATAGAAACTTGACTAAAAATTATAGAACATCTGTGTATTATTATCATTAATGCATATAAAATATGAATGACTAACAGGAACGGGTAATGGAATAACAAAAAAATTTTTGAATTTCAAAGTTTTGATAAAGTATAAAATGCATTATTTTATACAATAGCATCTTCCAAATTGCATCACTTATACATGACAGTTATCTGCATTAAGTACATTCTAATGTAACTGAAACATGCTTAATGCAGAAAGTGGAATTTGAGATTTCCATATAACAACGCTTATTGATCCAAAACTGAAGTTATTAAGATTTTTGTCGGGCGTGCGGAATGACATGTGTTAGCCGTTTGATCAATAAGCTTTGGTTACGACATGCGGCACTATACATTGCATTCAAAATTACATAATGCAATTATTTATTATGGAGAAGGTCATATACTGATTTTTATCTACAGTTTTGATTTCCATTTAAGAAAAGAAAAAAACAAAATTAATTTTCCTTCTTTAGATTTACAAAACTCTCAATTTAATTGCTTATTTCAGGCTGTTTAACATCAATTAATTCTAAATTAATATCTAAAAAGACATATTTTTGACTTATTTTTTGTACTTATATTTTTTTAAATTTAACAAAGTTTTGACCATTAAAAAATTATATTCTTTATAATCTTTACCTACTTAACGAATAAATAGATTATTTTTAATTTATCAAAATGTGTATTTTTAGAAAATTGTTATATAAATTTATTTATAAAATAATGAAAGCAATTGAAATGCATAATAATAGCTTATGATGTTGGCCAAACAACATATAATTCATGTAGAAATGAATTTAGAATTACAGATGGCAACTCCACCCATCATTTGTCACTAAGCAACTATTGCCTTTGGTGTAGAGGTTCCGAAAAAGTCAAAATACATAAATATCATATATTTGACATCACTTTCAAGTGTTTTTTTTTTTTTTTCTTTTTAGTGATTTTTGCCATTTTAACTACTGTGTTAGCAAGCATTGGAGAGAATAGATTTGTAGATTATGTTGTGGATAAAGGTTGGGCATTTTGGGTTCAGGTAAGTTTTTAAATAATTTTAATAAAGTTTTGATTGTAGATTTGATAATGTATTTTAGATGGTTCTTAATGTATGAAAATGCCTTAAAATTTTAGTATGAATAATCAAACTGCCAGAAATTACTGTGAAAATTAGAGGGGAAAAAACCTTTATTTTTAGTAGTATTTTTAGACAATTTTAATAATATTTTGTGATAAATTTAGTAGTATTTCTAGACAGTTTCCATCGATATTTTTCAGATATTCATACTGGTGGTGGATATATTCCTAGGACTAGTATGCGCTCTGGAAAACATACAATATTGGCAGCAACAAACATTCGAAGCAGCTACAAGAGATCCAGAAGGTGAATTCAGTGAAACCTACGGTAATCCGACATTCGAATCCCCACGTTCTGTTAGAAAATACGGTTCCGAACTGAGCATAGCGTATACGGATGCCAGCGGGCATCCCTACCCTCCTAGGGAAATATCCCCTAAACATCAGCAGAGGAGTGTCGGGAGGGTGGACGTCTAAACGGTGCCAATTCTATCGATCGACAAATAACCGATGTTCGCACGAGAGAAGGTGGAGCGACTGTCATCACAATCGGAAACATGACCTACGAAAATCCTTCTTTCAAAGAAATTTCCCCCCACACTAGAAGGAAGTATCGCGTATGAACGTTGCTGCCATCGTATATAATGCGCACCAGTTGTCTTAGGTTGTTTTTTAACCGTTAATTCTCTTCTTTCTCTTGAAATATTTTGGGATTAAAAAATAATGTAAAATTCGTGTGTAAAAATCCGATTTTTTCTTTTTTTTTGTAAATCTATTTGCCAAAGAAACAAAGACGTTTATATATAGATTATATAAAAATCATTATATTAATAAATTTTTTTGAATATATACAAAACATTTGATAAAAAATCTCTTCAATGTCATGTTTACTAAAAAGAACACCCTATTTTGTAAAATAAAGTATATTTGTATATTTGCATAGTGAACTTATATCATTTTTTTGCGTATTTTCAAGCTAGAATCATTTTAAAAAACACACACAATTTAAATTCTTTATTATAGTTTAAGCATGTGAAAGTTAATCTGTAATAATATTTACATATAAAACTTAATGTTTGGTGTGTAAGTTATTATTATTATATTTTTTTAAATCTTTGCTCAAAAAAAATGTTAAAGAAAACCTCCTTTTTTGGTATTTTCTAAAAAATAACTTAGTAATTAATCTGCGTGTTTGACATTTTTATACTTAGTGCTACAGATGTAAAGAGGTGTTTTTGATGTAGTTATGAGGGCATTTTTTTGAATTTAACCTTTTACAAAAACATTTATATTACAGCCGTGAATATTAAAGGTATTATTTATGATGAGCAAATAAATGTTTTTAGGCGCTAACATCATTGTTTCGTGTAAATATTTTAAAGAAATATTTAAAAGTAAACAATTCACGAAAGAATTGACATTCGTAAGCTGAATACAATCATTAAATCATTCATTCTATTGTGAGATTTTTTTTTCTTACCTAGAGGACATCTGTTCAATAGCTTCTTCAACAAGGGGTGAAGAGTTTGACTTCAAAAAACCGGGGTTAGTTTTTTTTCCTTATTGAATGTAGTGGCACGTGTCCAGAGGAATCATAGCGTGCAGTTAATTGATATCCATTCAATAGTAAGATGATGCTAGAAAAATATCAGGACTAAGAAATGATAGACTGTTTCTTTGTCTCATCAGCATTCAAAAAACACCAAGATAACTGTTTTTTTAGAAAGATTTATTAGGTATAAACACGTTAGATGCCGCCTTTCTAATGAAATTCGACAGTGACAATTTCTTTGTTTCTGTTTAAAAGGGTGGAAACGTAAAAAGATACGCATCTTTAATTGCGAATTGAGTGGTTTTTTTTTAGATTTTAGAATGCTTAAATTCGCCAATTATAATTTAAAATTTCTTTCACGTTTCCAAAACATCTAACGGCCTTATTATTATTAAATGGGCCTCTTAAGTTAAAGTGGTTCATACGTAAATAATTTATAAATCATGTGAGTATGCGAGGGGGTTTTCTCTGAATTTAAATATAAATAAGTATTCCTGGTTTGACATTGCTGATGAATTTGGACCGCATGGGGTCAAACTTACAAAAATATCATTTGGATTTTGGTGACATCTCTACGTTCATGACAACTTAATGTATTGTCTACATTTACACAGTGGACACCGACTGGTCTTAGTTTCAATCAGAAAATGAACTTTGACCCCCGTTAGCTACCATCAAAAACTATAAGTGCACTCGAACCCCAGGCGACAACTGACCTCTAATCCATTATGAACAAATAGGATGACCCCTTTTTTATTTTTTACTACATCGTTTGCAATGATCTATCGAATGTCGAGGTGATAAATTGCAACGAAACGTATAATTTAAGAAGAAAACATCTAAAAATCTTACTAATTTCTAAATTATCTTTGTCTGAAAAATCACGACGATCATCATCCACGTATTTTTTTAAGAACCTTACGTCTGAATAGAATGTTAATTAATACGATAAACCATCAAAAAACACTCCAGAACGTCAAATAAGTAAGTTTATTTAGAACTTAATTAACTCACTCATACCATTATTGTATAAGATCACGCTTTTGTTTTTATTAGTTAACTATTATAACTAAATAATTTTACAAATTAACTAATTATCACATTATAAGGGCAAGTAAATGATGATTTTTGTCACTTCTTTTGTTCTTTCGAAGCTTTGTTTCGCTTTAAATTATGCAATTTTATGCAAAATTAGCATTCTTGCGGGTGGTCTTAATTAGAAAAACTCGAAATATTTTTCTAATTGTTCGAATTAGTATACAATTTCGAGAGTTGATGCTAGATTTAATGCAAATTACAAGGTCACAGATACACCTGATATACAGTTCTGGAGGGTGTAAAAAACCTGACATACTGTTCTAGTCGCCTAAAAGAACTAATATTCGGTTCTAGTAGTCTAAAAATTCTATTTCAGAGTTCTAATATTATAAAAATCTGATACAAAAATTTTAAATAATTTAGAGTTTTAATATTCTAAAGAGAAATCTAACATTTTAAAAATGTTTAATAAATAATTCTAACATTATAAAAGATCTCATGTAAATTCTAACGTTTCTAAAAAATGTAATGCTGAGTTTTATAATCTAAAAACACTAGACCAATACACTGTCCTAATCTTAAATAACTAATTTTCATTAATAAAAATTTGAAACCATGGAAGATAATTCACTTTTGAAGTAAAAAGTAAGAAAAAACACTAAAAAGTTTTTCAGTGTCTTCATAATTTTGTTTTTCTCGTACCTCTAAAACAACAGTCACTAGCAAAGTCTACCGTTATTTAGAGGCTCAGCATGCAAAAATTGTTTGTAAATTATCGTCTATGGTTTTAAATTACGAATCGTAGTTTTATAATTATATAAACAACAGAGGAACGTTTATATTTGCATGCCTAGGCGGAGGATATCATCAAAATAAAAGTGCTATCCTCTATATCAATGTTTTCCTACCTTTTCCTCATCGCGGATTAGTAATTGTATGCGATTGTAAATTTTGCTGATTTATTACGCTTATCTAGAGTTACTGTACGTAACAAAGTTCGTACAGTAATTCTAGATTACTACTAAAATGTCACCTATAATCAACTGTAAAACACTGCTCTGTGTGACTTTGTTGTGAGGAAAATAAGATTATAAAGACACTGAAAATATTTAGTGTTTTTTTTTCTACTTTTTAATTCAGAATAATTTTCACTTTTAAAATATTCAAAGAATATTAAAAATTTCCTTATAATTCTGTCATTGTTTAACATTGTAAAACTTAAAATCATTTTTTTATTTTGGTAATCTAGAAAAGCTGTCACACAGTTTCTAATATATAATTCAAAAAATTAGAGGAAAATAATCTAAAATTGCAATTTAGATTTTTATACCACACAAAAATTTCATAATGGTTTTAATGGTTCTAACGGCTTTAATTATTACATTTTAAGATTCTTACAATCAAAAAGAGAGTTATAAAGTTTTTTATTGGCGTTAATATTTAATAGAATTTTTTATAATTAAAAATTAAAACGTTTCAAAGCATTTTTAAAGTTTTTAATTTTCTAAATAATCGAATTTATAGTTCAAATATTCTAAAAGTAGAAAGAAATTTAATATATTTAAAAAAAATTTAATCATGGGATTAAGTTCTAAAATGATAAAACTGACCTCATAGAATGGTAACTTGTTTTTATCATTATAAAAAATAATGTATTTATTATAGAAGACAAGACAGCTGTATCCTTATATTATCTAACGGTATCATAACACGACGAATTCTAACAAAACTACCACCTGTCCACCGACTAAGACGTGTTTAAATCTAACGGTAGTTCGATCTGTCTTAGACAGATGTTTTTTGAAAAATATAACAGTTTAATTAAAATCAGGGCAATATATATATATAAAAAAACATTTAAATTTAGAAGCGCCGTATCGTCGACTCGTCGCCATATTTAAATGCTCTATTAATATATGCATTTCTGTATATGTGTTATGAGGAACGAAAAAATAATAATTTAGAGCGATTTTCTTGCATATATTTTGAACTTTATAATATGTAAAACTATTTACCACTTTATACCTAGTGTTTTTATAATGAATTTTCCGTAATTCTGATCGCAAGAAGGTTCACTAGAATTAGAAACTATGTATTGTCAATCCGTCGCCATATTTTACTTTAAAAAATAAATGAGAAAAAATACCTAAAAAAGATAGTTTTGACTTATTAAATCTAATTTATTTGCATATATTTTTAATGTATTGGCAATGTAGTATACGCAGCGGAAAAAGTTTTATAAAGTAATTTTTTAACGAGAAATCAAATTAAAATGCCGTTTCATTAACCCATCGCCATATTTAATTAAGGCGCTTGTATGTAGGAAAATTAAAAACCCAACGATCTACTTGAATATATTTTGTATTGTGAAGTATATACACACGTTTGTATACTACACTAGAATA